>NC_083424.1:53861478-54482526 GCF_020745735.1 Hemiscyllium ocellatum
CACGTATACACACACCCACGCGCACAGAGACACACACACATACACACACAGACACACACATATATTCTCTCACACACACACCCACTCTTACACACACAGACACACACACACCCACACACACATACACACACAGACACACACACACCCTCTCACACACATACACACACCCCCATGCTCACATAGACACACACACATACACAAACTCTCACACACAGACACACACACAGACACACACACATACTCTTACACATACACACACACCTACGCACGCACATACACACACCCACGCACACACACAGACACACTCACACACACACAGACGCACACACACCTACATACACAGAGACACTCTCACACAAACACACACACACACACACAGGCACACATGCACACACACACACGCACGCACATACACACACACACACTCTCACACACAGACACATACACATACTCTCTCACACCCATACACACTCACATGCACAGACACACACAGACTCACACACACATACTCTCTCACACACACACAGACACACACACACCAACACACACATGCACACACTCCCATGCACACACATACACATGCACACACAGACACTCACACACAGACATACGCACACACACTCACACACAGATACACACACACATACACACACGCTCACACACAGAAACACACAGACACAGACACACATACACACACAGATGCACATAATCTCTCACCCACACAGACGCACACACACATACACCCACACGTGCACAGACACACATGCACACACTCACACACTCTCACACACAGACACACACACAGACACACACACACACATACACATAAACATACACACACACTCACACACAGGCACACACAGGCATACACACACACACAGACACACACACACACTCACACACAGACACACATACACAGACACACATACGCATACTCTCTCACACACACACAGACACACACACATACCCATACACATACACACAGACACACATACACAGATACACACACACACATACTCTCTCACACGCACATACATACATACCCACGCACACACATACACATACACACACACATATACACACACACACACAGGCACACACACACACACTCACACACAGACACACACACACTCACACACAGACACACATACACAGACACACATACACAGACACACATACGCATACTCTCTCACACACACACAGACACACACACACCCATACACATACAAATACACACACAGACACACATACACAGATACACACACAGACACACACTCACACACAGACACACACATACTCTCTCACACACACACATGCACACACATACACATACACACACAGACAGACACACGCACATACACCCACACATACACACACACACACTCACACACAGACACACACACACAAACTCACACTCACACTCACGCACAGACACACACACACAGACACACACACACTCACACACACACTCACACACAGACACACATAATCTCTCACACACACAGACACACGCACATACATACACCCACGCGCGCACTCTCACACACAGACACACACTCATACACACACTCTCACGCACAGACACACATACTCACACACACACACAGTCTCGCACACAGATACACACAAAGACACACACAAAGACAGACACACACACACACACTCTCACACACAGACACACACACACTGACACACATACACACACACACACATACACACACACTCACACACACTCACACATAGACACACACACACTCACACACAGACACCCACACACTCACACACAGGCACCCACACACACACACACACACTCACACACAGACACACACACACACTCACACACAGACACACATACACTGACACACACAGGCACACATACGCATACTCTCTCACACACACAGACACACACACACATCCATACACATACAGACACACATACACAGATACACACTCACACACAGACACACACACACATACTCTCTCACACACACACACATACACACACATACACACCCACGCACACACATACACATGCACACACAGACACACATACTCACACACACAGTCTCACACACAGATACACACAAAGACACACACACAGACAGACACATACACACACACACTCTCACACACAGACACACACACAGACACACATACACACACACACATACACACACATACACACACACTCACACACAGACACCCACACACTCACACACAGGCACCCACACACACACACACACTCACACACAGACACACACACACACACTCACACACAGACACACATACACAGACACACACAGACACACATACGCATACTCTCTCACACACAGAGACACACACATCCATACACATACAGACACACACACACAGATACACACTCACACACAGACACACACACATACTCTCTCTCTCACACACACATACACACACATACACACCCACGCACACATACACATGCACACACAGACACACACACACACAGACACACACACAGACACACACACACTCACACACAGACACACATACACAGACACGCATACACAGACACACACAGACACACATACGCATACTCTCTCACACACACAGACACACACACACACCCATACACATACACACACAGACACACATACACTGATACACACACAGACACACACTCACACACACACAGACACTCACACACACTCACACAGACACACACACACAGACTCACACTCACACTCACGCACAGACACACACACACAGACACACACACACATTCACACACAGACACACACACAGACACAATCTCTCACACACAGACACACGCACACACATACAACCACGCGCGCACACTCACACACACACACACTCACACACACTCAAACACACACACAGACACACACACAGGCACACATACATAGACACACATACACAGACACACACACAGATACTCTCTCACATACACAGACACACACACACATACACCCACACGCACACACTCTCTCACACACACACACTCACATACACTCTCACACACAGCCAGACACACACTCACACACAGACACACATACACAGATACACACACACAGACACACACACTCACACACGACACACACACATAATCTCTCGCACACACACACACATACACACACATACACACCCACGCACACACATACACATACACACACAGACACACACATAGACACAGATACACACACACCCACACACAGTCTCACACACACATACTCCCTCACACACGAATACACATACACACACACAGACACACACACATGCACACACACTCACACACATACTCTAACACACAGACACACACACACTCACACACACACACTCAGACACACACATATTCTCTCTCTCACACACACACATACACACACACAGACACACACACACACAATCTCACATACACACATACTCTCTCATACACACGAATGCACATACATACACAGATCCACACACACATGCACACACACACGCACACACACACACCTTCCTTCTTTCCATGCTGGGCTGTTATGGAAGATGTTAAGAGTGCACTGTACAATAAGATTGCCCTAGCTCCGAATAATGCCAAGGAGCCCAGCTTTTAACCTTAACCTTTCAGTATCATTTTAACGCATACCTGGAAGAGGGATTGAGGGGCTCGCATATTCCCGAATCACAATCCCATTGGCATCCTGTGCCGGGGCATCAATGTGCTCTCAAAAACTGCTTAGCACTGACGTAAAAGTGGAATTATGTCTTATTCTACACAAGTGCGATTACCTGGCTAGAGATCAGGTTCATCTGGCCAAGTGATCTCGTGATGCCACTCCTGACTAAGCCCATTCCTTCTGCCCTCACATTCCAGTGTGACACTGTACTGTTGTGGTTCTGTTCGCCGAGCTGGAAGTTTTTGCTGCAAACGTTTCGTTCCCTGCCTAGGGAACATCATCAGTGCTATTGGAGCCTCCTGTGAAGCGCTGCTTTGATGTTTCTTCCGGTATTTATAGTGGTTTGTTCTTGCCGCTTCCGGGTGTCAGTTTCAGCTGTAGTAGTTTGTATGTGGGGTCCAGGTCGATGTGTCTGTTGATGGATGTTCTTGTCGCTTCCGGGTGTCAGTTTCAGCTGTAGTGGTTTGTATATGGGGTCCAGGTCTATGTGTCTGTTAATGGAGTTTGTGGATGAATGCCATGCCTCTAGGAATTCCCTGGCTGTTCTCTGTCTGGCTTGTCCTATGATGGTAGTGTTTTCCCAGTCAAATTCACGTTCCTGGTTGTCTGAGTGTATGGCTACTAGGGATAGCTGGTCGTGTCGTTTTGTGGCTAGCTGATGTTCATGGATGCGGATTGTTAGCTGTCTTCCTGTTTGTCCTATATAGTGTTTTGTGCAGTCCTTGCATGGTATTTTGTAAACTACGTTAGTTTGGCTCGTGCTGGCTATTGGGTCCTTTGTTCTAGTGAGTTGTTGTCTGAGTGTGGAAGTTGGCTTGTGTGCTGTTATGAGTCCTAAGGGTCGCAGTAGTCTGGCTGTCAGTTCTGAGACGCTCCTGACGTATGGTAGAGTGGCTAGTCCTTTTGGTTGTGGCATGTCCTCGTTCCGTGGTCTATCTCTTAGGCATCTGGTGATAAAGTTGCGCGGGTATCCGTTTTTGGCGAATACCTTGTATAGGTGTTCCTCTTCCTCTTTTCACAGTTCTGGTGTACTGCAGTGTGTTGTGGCTCTTTTGAATAGTGTCCTGATGCAGCTTCGTTTGTGTGTGTTGGGGTGGTTACTTTCATAGTTTAGGACTTGGTCTGTGTGTGTTGGTTTCCTGTGTACCCTTGTGGTGAATTCTCCGTTGGGTGTTCTCTCTACTAACACGTCTAGGAATGGGAGTTGGCTATCCTTTTCCTCTTCTCTCGTGAATCGTATTCCTGTGATGTGGCGTTGATGATTCGGTGTGTTTTTTCTATTTCTGTGTTTTTGATGATTACAAAGGTGTCATCGACGTATCTGATCCAGAGTTTGGGTTGGATTTGTGGTAGGGCTGTATGTTCTAACCTTTGCCTAGCCAGGGAACGAAACGTTTGCAGCAAAAACTTCCAGCTCGGCGAACAGAACCACAACAACGGACACCCGAGCTACAAATCTTCAACCAGACTTTGACAGTGTACTGTCTGCTGATCCAAATCAAGACCAAAATGAAGGGTTAAAACAAAGATACCTGCATACGGATATGCAAGACACCTACACATCGTTGGTATCTAGTGTATGACAAAACTAATTTACAGAGTCGAGGGTGACTGCAGTGGTATCAAGGAGAAGCATTTATGACAAGAGCAGCTATTACGATAATGTAAACACGATAGATCAGTTGTATTCAGTGGGGTTCCACTAAAGGCAATAAGATAAGGGATCACAGAGTCTGTTTTAGTGATGGATATTGGCCAAGGCACCAGAAAGAACTCCACTGGGTTCAGAACGCAGAGATGGGAGGATTCTGGATCAGTGGTGCTGGAAGAGCACAGCAGGTCAGGCAGCATCCAAAGTGCAGCGAAATCGACATTTCGGGCAAAAGCCCTTCATCAGGAATCAGAGAGTCATGGAATCCCTACAATATGGAAGCAGACCATTCAGCCTATTGAGCCTGCACTGAACATCCCACCCAGACACACACCCCTCCCCCCGCCTTACTCTATCCCTGTAGCTCTGCATTTGGCAGGGCTAATCCTCCTAGCCTGCACATCCTAGGACACTATGGGCAATTTAGCACGGCCAATTCACTCTAACATGTACATTTTTGGATTGTGGGAGGAAACCCCACACAGACACGGGGAGAATGTGCAAACTCCACACAGGCAGTCACCCGAGGCTGGAATCGAACCCGGAAAGTTGGCGTTGTTTCTCTTTTAGTTCCTTCACAGGATGAGGGTGTCACTGGGCAGGCAGCATGTATTGCCCATCCATACTTGCTCAAAGTGGTGGTTAAGAGTCAACACATTGCTGTGCTGTCTGGACTCACATGGGGCCAGGCAAGGATGGACTTTAGTGAACTGGATGGGTTTTTCCAATAATGGATTTTCATTCATCATTAATTCCAGATTTTTATTGAATTCAAATTCCACCATCTGCTCTGGCAAGGTTTGAACTCAGGTCCCCAGAGCTTTATATCGGTCCCTGGATTAACAGCCCAAGCAATAATACCACTAGGCCATCACCTTCTGTGACAAGGCAGCAGTGCTGACCACTGGGTCACTGTGTCACCACTTTTCTGTCGATCTGGAGGGTAGGTGAGGCTGTAGTTTAGCCTTTTGTCCAAAGGCAGCTTTTCTAACCGTTCTGTGCTCTGTAGAGTGAGAGGTGCTTCCACAAGCTCTGGTCACTCACAGCCAACAAACTTTGTGACCTGGATGTGACCTTATTGAGGGACATTAACAGTAGAGAACACCCAAAACAAAAAATGTAAGATTCAGAATCATACCCTACAATCCGAGACCCACAATCCCAGGCTCATGTCCCAAACTAATTGGCATTGTAGAAACCTGCATTCGGGATCACATACCTGAGTGCACCTTCAGAACCGTAGTAAGGCTCATTGTCAGTCGTCTCACAGAAGTAATTTCTGTGCCGGTTGTAGGATTTCTTGCCCTGGCAGAGCCGGCACAGACTGGGGAAGGAGGTGCCTGCCCCTGGAGCGCAGGCTGCGCTGAAGAATTTACTGGCGGCTGCACAATGAAACAAAGGGAATGCCATTAGCGGCTGACCAGGAGTCCAGCGCAAACACAGACCAGTTTTCAATCCTGGTTTCTTTATCAGGAATGAGGACAGCTTTGAAAAAAAAACCAATGAGTCAATGAAACGTGGTTCAATGAACTGATTGATTGGTGCCTGTTAATGTCCCACTCTGACACCATCTGGCCTCAGAGAACTAGCTGCATCACTCACTTTTCTCCAACCTCGACCACTTAATATCTAATTCAGTGGTTCTCCAACTTTTTAACTGACTGATTCCTTCTCCAATCGGGGAGAAGGTACAGAAGCCTGAACACACACACCAGCTGGATTTGCAACAGTTTCTACCCCACTGTTGTTAGAATACTGAATGGACTCACAAACATTCACCTGTACCCGTGTTTTAGTTTTTGCCATTGTTTATCTATTATTTACTTAACTCTACAATCTGCCTGTATTGCTCACAAGACAAAGCTTTTTCACTGTGTCTCAGTACACGTGACAATAAATTCAATTCAATTCAGTGGATTAGATTACTTACAGTGTGGAAACAGGCCCTTCGGCCCAACAAGTCCACACCGACCTGCAACCCACCCATACCCCTAACCTAACACTACAGGAAATTTAGCATGGTCAATTCACCTGACCCACACATCTTTGGACTGTGGGAGGAAACTGGAGCACCCGGAGCAAACCCACACAGACACGGGGAGAACGTGCAAACTCCACACAGGCAGTCACCAGAGTCGGGAATTGAACCCGGGTCTCTGGTGCTGTGAGGAAGCAGTGCTAACCACTGTGCAACCGTGCCACCCGCAAAGAGAGCTCTACCATTTAACCTATGTTTCTAATCAACCTGTTATTACACATCTCTGAGCAAATGGGACTTGAACCCAGACCTCCTGGTCTAGGGGTAGGGACTTAGCCACTGTGCCACCAGAGGGCCTGGAGGACCACAGAGTGGCAGCTGGACCAGATCTATCATTCAAAAATACTTCATTGAGTCTTGAGGCTGTACTTGTTCTCTCTCTACAAGAGGAGGTCATTTAGAATTCCTACAGTGTGGAAGCTGGCCATTCAGCCCATCAACTCCACACTGACCGTATGAAGGTCATCACATCCCTGTTATTCCCATGGCCAGTCAACCTAACCTGCACAAGTTTGGACTGTGGGAGGAAACCAGAGCGCCCAGAGACAACCCACACAGACAGGGGGGAATGTGTCCACTCCACACAGACAGGGGGAATGTGTACACTCCACACAGACAGGGGGGAATGTGTCCACTCCACAAAGACAGGGGGAATGTGTACACTCCACACAGACAGGGGGGAATGTGTACACTCCACACAGACAGGGGGGAATATGTCCACTCCACACAGACAGGGGGGGAATGTGTACACTCCACACAGACAGGGGGAATGTGTACACTCCACACAGACAGGGGGGAACGTGTACACTCCACACAGACAGGGGGAATGTGTCCACTCCGCACAGACAGGGGGGGAATGTGTACACTCCACACAGACAGGGGGAATGTGTCCACTCCACACAGACAGGGGGGAATGTGTACACTCCACACAGACAGGGGTGAACGTGTACACTCCACACAGACAGGGGGAATGTGTCCACTCTGCACAGACAGGGGGGGAATGTGTACACTCCACACAGACAGGGGGAATGTGTACACTCCACACAGACAGGGGGGAATGTGTACACTCCACACAGACAGGGGGGGAATGTGTACACTCCACACAGACGGGGGGAATGTGTACACTCCATATAGAAAGGGGGGAATGTGCACACTCCACACAGACAGGGGGGAATGTGTACACTCCACACAGACAGGGGGAATGTGTACACTCCACACAGACGGGGGAATGTGTACACTCTACACAGACAGGGGGGGAATGTGTACACTCCACACAGACAGGGGGGATGTGTACACTCCACACAGACAGGGGGGATTGTGTACACTCCACACAGACAGGGGGATTGTGTACACTCTACACAGACAGGGGGGAATGTGTACACTCCACACAGACAGGGGGAATGTGCACACTCCACACAGTCAGGGGGAATGTGTACACTCCACACTGACAGGGGGGAATGTGTACACACCACACAGACAGGGGGAATGTGTACACTCCACACAGACAGGGGAGAATGTGTACACTCCACACAGACAGGGGGAATGTGTACACTCTACACAGACAGGGGGGAATGTGTACACTCCACACAGACAGGGGAGAATGTGTACACTCCACACAGACAGGGGGGAATGTGTACACTCCACACAGACAGGAGGGAATGTGCACACTCCACACAGACAGGGGGGAATGTGTACACTCCACACAGACAGGGGGAATGTGTACACTCCACACAGACAGGGGAGAATGTGTACACTCCACACAGACAGAGGGGAATGTGTACACTCCACACAGACAGGGGGAATGTGTACACTCCACACAGACAGGGGAGAATGTGTACACTCCACACAGACAGGGGGGAATGTGTACACTCCACACAGACAGGGGGGATGTGTACACTCCACACAGACAGGGGAGAATGTGTACACTCCACACAGACAGGGGGGAATGTGTACACTCCACACAGACAGGAGGGAATGTGCACACTCCACACAGACAGGGGGGGAATGTGTACACTCCACACAGACAGGGGGAATGTGTACACTCCACACAGACAGGGGAGAATGTGTACACTCCACACAGACAGAGGGGAATGTGTACACTCCACACAGACAGGGGGGAATGTGTACACTCTACACAGACAGGGGGGGATGTGTACACTCCACACAGACAGGGGGGAATGTGTACACTCCACACAGACAGGGGGAATGTGTACACTCCACACAGACAGGGGGGAATGTGTACACTCCACACAGACAGGGGGAATGTGTACACTCTACACAGACAGGGGGGAATGTGTACACTCCACACAGACAGGGGGGAATGTGTACACTCCACACAGACAGGGGGAATGTGTACACTCCACACAGACAGGAGGGAATGTGCACACTCCACACAGACAGGGGGGGAATGTGTACACTCCACACAGACAGGGGGAATGTGTACACTCCACACAGACAGGGGAGAATGTGTACACTCCACACAGACAGGGGGGAATGTGTACAATCCACGCAGACAGGGGGGAATGTGTACACTCTACACAGACAGGGGGGAATGTGTACACTCCACACAGACAGGGGGGAATGTGTACACTCCACACAGACAGGGGGAATGTGTACACTCCACACAGACAGGGGGGAATGTGTACACTCTACACAGACAGGGGGGAATGTGTACACTCCACACAGACAGGGGGGAATGTGTATACTCCACACAGACAGGGGGGAATGTGTACACTCCACACAGACAGGGGAGAATGTGTACACTCCACACAGACAGGGGGGAATGTGTACACTCTACACAGACAGGGGGGAATGTGTACGCTCCACACAGACAGGGGGAATGTGTACACTCCACACAGCCGGACACCCAAGGGTGGAATGCGAACCTGGTTTGCTGGCACTCTGAGGTAGCTATGCTAACCCCTGAGCTACTGTACCACTCATCAAAGGAATGGGTCAACTTTTTGCCCACTGTGTTCCACTATTCTGTGAAATCATGGTAGAGCTGTGCTACAATTCGGTTCATGCATGTTTGATCCATATTCTTTGAAACCACTCAATATTTAATTCAGTGGTTCATCAACTTTTTAACTGACTGATTCCTTCTCTAGCAAGAAGCACTCAGTTTCCTACTAAAATTACAGGCCCTTCGGCCTATCATGTCTATGTTAACACATGATGCCAATGTAATTTAAAACCCTTTTGCCTCTACGCAGTCCATATCGCTCTATTCCCCACCTATTCACTTATCTGTCAAAATGGCCTCATAAACATTTTTATCTGTTTCTACCAGCTCCTCTGGCAGTACATTGCAGGCACTTACCACCCTCTGTGTAAAAAACTGCCCTCTTGCATCTCCTTTAAACTTAACCCCATTTATCTTAAAAATGAGCTGTAGGGAGAGTCTGAACAGGCTGAGGCTGTTTTCCCTGGAGCATCGGAGGCTGAGGGGTGATCTTATATGGATTTATAAAATTATGAGGGGCATGGATAGGGTAAGTAGACAAAGTCTTTTCCCTAGGGTGGGGGAGTCCAGAACTAGAGGGCATAGGTTTAGGGTGAGAGGGGAAAGATTTAAAAGGTACCTAAGGGGCAACTTTTTCATGCAGAGGGTGGTACGTGTATGGAATGAGCTGCCAGACAATGTGGTGGAGGCTGGTACAATTACAACATTTAAAAGGCATTTGGATGGGTATATGAACAGGAAGGGTTTGGAGGGATATGGGCAGGGTGCTGGCAGGTGGGACTAGATTGGGTTGGGATATCTGGTCAGCATGGATAAGTTGGACCGAAGGGTCTGTTTCCGTGTTGTACATCTCTATGACTCTATATGTCCTCTTATTAACAGACAGTCTACCCATTCTATCCATGCCTCTCATAATTTTGTAAACCTCTATCAAGTCACTCCTCATCCTTCAATGTCCAAGTAAAGGCAAACCAAGCTTGTCCGTTCTCATAGCCGATGCCACCCAAACCAGGCAACAGCTTTTTAAAACTGTGTCTGTACCCTCCCCAAATCCTCGACAGTCTTCCTAGAGTGTGACGACCAGAACTGTCTACAATATTCCAGGAGTGGCCAAAGGTAAAGTTCTATACAGCTGAAACATGACTTGTTATCTTTCATACTCGATGTTCCAATCCATGAAGGCAAGCATGCCATTCCCTTCCTTAACCAACTTACTTACCTGTGCTGCTACTTTCAGGGAATTGTTGAACTCTATGCCTAGATCCCTCTGTATGATAATTCTCCTAAGCAAACTATAAAATACTTCTCTCTTGCATTAGACTTTCTAAAAGGCATCACTCCTCAGTTGTCTGGATGAAACTCCATCTGCCGTTGCTCTGCCCAAGTGTCCATCCTATTGTAAGAAGATGGTAGTTGAAATAATGCACATGAGCAGTCATTGGGCAAATGTGAGTACAGGACAGACCGTGAAGCCACTTTGCTGCTAAGGTATTGAGGCCCCATCGATATCTCATTAAATACGAAACCCATTCAGATTCCTTGTAAATGCACTGACCTCTGAGAAGCCGGACACAGGTTATTGATGGAAACATATAAGCAAGTTAATGAGGGGGAAAGATAAATGTGTTAATGATGGACAAAAGGTGAACGTGTAGTGCCAGGTTGAATACTTGTGCTTTAAAGAAATCCCATATCGTGTAAATTGTCAGTTTGTCGTGTATTTTGTTATAATATTAATTGGGTTAAATAATTAAACGTTATTGTTTATTACTATTAAAAGTCGACTCGCAGTTTCTTTGCTCAATATAAGAGTTAAAACATACCGCGTGTCGGGTGCCGCACTGGATTAATAGTCTAGCGATAATACCACTTGGCCATCACCTTCACCAGTAAAAGGTCTCAGTGGTATTATCAAAACAAAAGCTGACTCAAAGCCGTATGAAAAGATATTAGACCAGTATACTCTAAGGAGCATCATAGAGGAGGAGATGTAAAGGGGCAGGAAGGTGGAAATAGGAAATTCCAGCCGAAACCTAAGATGGTCACCAATTGTGGAGAATTTGGAAAAAGTGCTTGAGGGGTGTGTTTGAGAGCATCACAGAGAATGATCTGATGGGGTGTTATAGGGTAGGAGGAGATTAGAAAGATTGGTGAATATATGCAATGGTGGATGAGAATCTTAAACAGACATCTGCATTAGACTGTCCGCACTAATCATGAACCATCAAAGACATTCTCAGGTACTGGCTCAGTTATTTAGCTGGGACTGGCTCCACTGAACTTTTTTTACAGTTAGAACCTTCTGCTAGCACAGTCCCTGGAGATAATCTGCATCACAGCAATGGAATTTACAGGGATAATCCTGGTCTCTCTCACAACCAGATCCTTGCAGACAAGGTGGGGACAGGGTGTTCCTGGAGAGCTGGGAGACTCAGAAGGAATGCTGGGGAAGGGCTGAGAAAATAGCAAAAAGCGACATTCCTGGCTGCGAACCTGGAGCGGCAGAACTGCATGCAGGTTAGCTGTCTGCTGATCAGAACGGGGGTCTAATTTATATCAGTAAAGACTCAATTAATGGTGATTTTTCAGGGCTGTGGGCTGCTCCATGTCTGTCACGTAGAAGACTTCCAGCCTCATGGTGGCAACCTCCACTTGGCCATAAATTATGGAGGTTCCATGGATCTGTAAGGGTCCGGGGCAGATAAGGCCAGGTCAGCCTAAAGTCCCAGACAGCTCTCCAGAAGGCCTGCCTTACACTTCCAACTAAAAGGAACATGGCTAAAAGTAAAATTATGATTATCTCTTAGGGACAGAATTCTGTATCATTCATGGAAAATGATTTTGGAACTGGAGGTTCCAAGGCTTTATTTGTTATATCTTGTATAATCTGTATGTCATAGAAAAAGAATCATAGATTTCCTACAGTGTGGAAACAGGCCATTCGGCCCAACAAGTCCAAACTGACCCTCCAAAGAGTAACCCATCCAGACCCATTCCCCTACCCTATTACTCTACATTTACCCCTGACTAATGCACCTAGCCTACACATCCCTAAACACCACGGGCAATTTAGCACGGCCAATTCACCTAAACTGCACATCTTTGGATTGGGGGGGTGGGGAGAAGCCAGAGCACCCGGAGAAAACCAAAATAATAATTCTGTCCACTTCACAAACATTGATTTTGTAAAATGAGATTCCTATAGGATTAGAATTAAAATATGGAAAAAGTAATGGGACTAAAAACTTCCACAAGTACACAAGTAAAAAATCAAACTAAGGCTTTCATAGTTCCTTGAAAGTGGAGTTGTAGGGTAGTGAAAAAGGGGTTTGGTATGCTTTCCTTTATTAATCACAGCACTGAGTATAGGAGTTGGGAGGTCATGTTGTGGCTGTCCAGGACATTGGTTAGACCACTTTTGGAATATCCTGTGCACTTCTTGTCTCCCTTCTATCGGAAGAATGTTGTGAAACTTGAAAGGGTTCAGAAAAGATTTACAAGGATGTTGTCAGGTTGGAGAGTTTGAGCTACAGGGAGAGGCTGAATAGGCTGGGGCTGCTTTCCCTGGAGCGTCAGAGGCTGAGGTATGACCTTATAGAGGTTTATAAAATCATGAGGGGCATGGATCAGTGTGGGAGATTAGAAATGTAGTTTCTGCAGGTGGGGGGAGGGGTGTTGCAGGGATGGGACATTGTACAAACGGTCGCGGAATTCTTGTAGCATGTAGCATACTTAAGGCTAAGACTTTAATGAATATGGAGGGTCTTTTAAAGAAAATAGTTTAAGCTAGGAAATAACTATGAAGGGTTGTAGCTGACCACAAAAAGAAGCAGCAGGGACATTTCACAATAAAGTTTATAGTATGATAAGAGAAACTGGATAAAAGAACAAGCTGTAACAAACAAGGAACAAAGAATGCAGACAAGGACAACAGGATGGCCAGTCAAGAAAATAACTAACAAGTGAGGTAATCGGCTTATGATAGGATGGGAAAAGGGAGGCGTGATTCCGCAACTTGTAAATGAATAAGATTGCTTACATGCTCTGTTTTCGCGCGTATTTCTGCTTCATTGCAGAGGCGTCTGGTCCTTGCAAGGCCATCATAAATTGTTCTTGTTTCCAAGGCTTTGTCTCAGGCTGATTGATTTGTGAGTGAGTTCTGTTTCTCGCAATTATGGGGGCTCATCTGGGATCGAAAACTCCGACCGCTCGACACTCTTGGGACAGCGGGGGAGGTGCACCTCGCCGATTTCAGTGATCTCCAACTCCCTTGCTTGTCGTTCGCGGTTTGGGCGAGTACGATCTGGACTGGGAGACCATGGAAACCAGGCGGGCAGACACGGCGGGTTCGGTCGGGCAACTCTTGTGCACAAGAGGAAAGGTCTTAAAGGATATATCCGGGCGACCGGGGGCAGCGGTATTTGCTGCAGGAATTGCCACGGGATGGGGCGCACCGAAATGGCCAGGGAGCTCTGTGCACAGACCAAGTTAAGAAAAGAGACCTTTAAGTATTGCCTTGGTGGTCGGGACGTACGAAAGTACAGGGAATTGGCGATATATAAAATTAAGCCTATGTCCATGGAAAACAGCCTGTGTCTGAAGGGCGAGTAGCTGAGGGGCTACTGAGGGTGCACTTCGTAACTAACTTATGGCCAGACATCCAGAAAAATATTCAAAAGCTAGAGGAGTCGTTGCAGGAAGCTCAAAGTGTCTGTGAGACATGGTGTCTGTGTGTGTATGAGAGAGAAGGAGAAAAGAGCTGTACAGCCAGTAGAAAGTTTAACCCTTTGTGATTCGGTTTGAATGCACATTTATTTGTTGGTGATTGAATGTTAACAGTTGTATGTCCAGCCATGATTTAGCATATAATTGGCCAGATTAATTAAATTAGCAACAATGGGAGGCACGGGGAGTTGCCTGTGTAACGATCGATCTGCAAATAACGTTAAAGGGGGATATATCCCGCCCGACAGTCCTTTGGGGAGAATGTTGGGAAATTGGGAACACAACTGCCAGACACGGGAGAAAGATAAGGCTAAAATGATAAACTATTGTTGATTCATTTGGACTAGAGAAAGTATTAAGGCGCCTGGTATTTTTTGGCCCAAATATGGGTCCGATGAGGATTGCCTTTGTCAAGATCTTAATATATACGTCAGTCAGAAAGAAACATACAGTCAAAAAAAGTCAGATTATGTGGCTTGCTGGATAGGGAGTGAGGAAGTAAAATTATGTCCCATGAATACGGAGGAATCAGGGAAAGAACAGAAAAAAAATGAAAACGGGATCCCTTAACGTGTTTGCCGTCCCCATATCCTACTCCCCGGAACGAGGCGACAGCTCCCGAAGTAGAACCGAGTCCAGACACAGAAAGGGAAACGGACTCTGAACTAAAAGATGCAGAACCTCAGGCACTCAGAATCACTCGAGCCACCACAAGTAAAGGAGGGGCAGAGATAATGGGAAATATAAAATTATGCCCCTTACGAGAGGTTCCGATTGGGGAAGGTATAATCAGACATGTAAACGCTCCCTTAACTAGCAGTGAAGTTAGGGTCTTTAAAAAGGAAATGAAAAGTTTAATAGAGGATCCAGTTGGACTCACCGAACAATTAGAGCAATCCCTAGGGCCTAATTTATATACCTGGGGAGAATTAGATTACTTACAGTGTGGAAACAGGCCCTTCGGCCCAACAAGTCCACACCAACCCGCCAAAGCGCAACCCACCCATACTCCTACATATACCCCTTACCTAACACTATGGGCAATTTAGCATGGCCAATTCACCTGACCCGCACATCTTTGGACTGTGGGAGGAAACCGGAGCATCCAGAGGAAACCCACGCAGACACGGGGAGAACGTGCAAACTCCACACAGTCAGTCGCCTGAGGTGGGAATTGAACCCAGATCCCTGGCGCTGTGAGGTAGCAGTACTAACCACTGTGCCACCGTGCCGCCTAACGAACTGATGGCAATTTTGGCAACGTTATTTTCAGGGGAAGAACGAGGTATGATGAGGAGAGCAGCTTTATAGGAATGGGAAAAGAAACATCCAGTTGGGGAAGAAGGGGCCCCAGCAGAACAGAAATTCCCAAATGTTGACCCTCATTGGGAAAATAATGACAGAGAAGATAGAGAATCAATGCGGGATCTAAGGGAAATGGTAATATTGGGAATTAAAGAGGCGGCACCTAGATCACAAAACTTTGTTAAGGCGTTTGAAGTACAACAAGAGAAGGATGAAACCCCTTCTGCATTTCTTCAAAGGCTCAAGGAGGCCACAAGGAAATATTCGGGAATGGATCCCGATGATCCGGTAGTTCAGGGACTCTTAAAGGTCCAGTTTGTGACTAAATCATAGCCGGACATACAAAAGAAATTACAGAAATTAGATGGATGGAGTGAAAGACAGATGGAAGAGCTGTTACATGAGGCACAGAAAGTGTATGTGAAAAGACGAGTAGCAGAAACAGAAAGCCAAAATGATGGTGGCGGCAGTAGAAGAAATAACAAAAAGGAGACTGGGATCAGGGGATAGCAGGAAGGATAGGGGATAGCAGGAAGGATAGGGGAGGACACAAAAGACATAGGTCGGACACCTGGGGAAGGAGGCAGCAGGCAGGGTGTTACCATTGCGGAAAAGTGGGGCATTTAAACGGGAATGCCCGGGATTAGCACGAGAAAGGGAAACCGTTTCCCTAATGACCTTCGATGACGACTAGGGGAGTCAGTACCTTCCTCCTGAGACCCACTGGGAACCCTTGATAAATCTAAAGGTGGGACCTGAAGGGGAGGAGGCAGTATTTTTGGTGGATACGGGAACAGCATGGTCATCCCTAAGTTTTAGACCTACCGGCGTTAAATTGACAAACAAGAGCCTCAGGGTTTCCGGAGTAAAAGGCGAAGAATTCTTGGTGCCTATTTTTAAGCCAACCCTAATTCGAGGAAATGATGAGGCAGTGACAGGACAATTACCAACTGTAGAGTTCAATGACAAGTTTTTAAAGAACTATATTGTGGCGCTCGGCTCTTCTTTGTCTGTCCTTAGGAAGAAGGGTCTGTTGACCCAGACACCTCCACTTGAGTTCGCAGTACATCGGATACAACCGGATGATTGGATCCTGATCAAAACCTGGAAAGATACCAAACTGCACCGGAGCTGGGAGGGACCGTTCCTAACCCTCCTGACTACTGAGACAGCCGTCCGAACTGCTGAGAAAGGGTAGAGTCATCACACTCATGTTAAGGGCCCTGTGGACGCTCCTTCCCCTCCAACAGAGTGGCAAGCTCATCCTACAGACAACCCTCTGAAAGTAAGCTGAGCAGAAAGAATGGACTGAGATAAGAGACGATTGGTTAAAAAAAACTCTATCCCAAGATAATTGTAAGTGTTGCGGACTCACTCCTCCCTGGCATTCAAAGGGTTAGGGAGTAGACAGCTAGGGTTGTGAGCTGAAATGAGTGTTCAGCTTTATATGGTCATGATAGCATTGGCGCTAGCTGCCAAGGGGGGTGGGGTGGGAAAAATCATTTTACCGCTTTATGTCAGAATTACGCTAAACTAAAGGGGCATACCGACTGTTGGGTATGTGCAGAGATCCCACCCCATGGGGAATCGGAATTCCTCTCACGGTAATACCACTTACCAAAAGAGAAGTGAACGATGTACAACAATTTGACTCGGGCTCAAATGATACAACGTGGAGATTTGAAAGGGGTAATTATAACTTTGTGGGATGGTTCCCTCGACCAGCCCCGAAAACTCTGGGTGCTATCGATGGCCTTAGAATTTCTGCCCCGAAAGGAGCAGTAAATACCACTTGTTTCTGTAATCAGAATAATATCGCAGCCTTCCGATTCGGAAAACCATCTTGTGTCTACACCGGCCAAACCACTGCCACGACCATTCCCTGAATATTAAACGGAACACATTGGGTTATTCCCGGGGAGAGATACATTCGCTTGATTGTATATGGTGTTGATCAGACACTGCCTCAAAGCCAGAAAGGCTGGAGTGGCTGCTGCTACCTCGCCTATATAATTCCCCACTTGAGGCTGTTAAAGAGAGCCCCAAAAATACCTCGGAATAAACAGGGAGGAAGGCGAGTAACCCGGAAAGTACCCGAAGGAGATCGCCTCCTCTGGACTTTGATATCTATGTATGGGACCACTCGAGCAGGAGAAGAAATACAAAAGTTGGTGGCTTCCCTGGAAGAGTTGGCCAACAATACTGCTGATGCGTTGGCCAAAACCCAATCCCAAGTAGCAGCCATAACGACCAAAATGATTGCCACTAGGCTAACGACTCTTCAGAACAGGATGGCTCTGGATTATATTCTGGCAGAGGAGGGTGGTACCTGTGCACTAATTGGAGAGGAATGTTGTACTTACATACCTGAGGTCTCCTCTAACATTACTGATATCTCCAAACACGTGCGAGACAAAATCGCCAAGATAAGGGAGGCCGGTAATCGGTACGAGAATGAAAAAGGATGGGAATGGGGGAATTGGGGAGTGACTGGTTGGGGAAGGTGGTTAGTCAATCTAGCTATCTATGGATTATTGATATGAGTGGGTCTGGTGGTAGGGTTCAATGTCCTAAAATGGGTAATGAGCCGACTGATAACATCCCTTGGGGAAGGAACCCAAATACATCATCAGATGCTTTTACAATCAACAGGTGATATGTAACAAAGAGAAAGTCAAAGAATGTTTCTAGAGTTCGAGGGACGAACTACACAAATGTAAAATGTAAGATTATGAACCTCATCACCAAAAGGCGTAAGAGGGCAGAGCATAAGAAAATGGATTAAAGGAGACTTAATAAGTGCAGAAACAACAGTTCAAGAAAAAGAAAAAGGGGGAATTGTGGGAGATTAGAAATGTGGTTTCTGCAGGTGGGGGGAGGGGTGTTGCGGGGGTGGGACATTATACAAACGGTCGCGGAATTCTTGAAGCATGTAGCATGTAGCATACTTAAGGCTAAGACTTTAATGAATATGGAGTGTCTTTTAAAGAAAATAGTTTTAAGCTAGGAAATAACTATGAAGGGTTGTAGCTGACCACAAAAAGAAGCAGCGGGGCATTTCACAATAAAGCTTATAGTATGATAAGAGAAACTGGATAAAAGAACAAGCTGTAACAAACAAGGAACAAAGAATGCAGACAAGGACAACAGGATGGCCAGGTAAGAAAATAACGAGAGAGAAAAAACACAAGTGAGGTAATTGGCTTATGATAGGATGGGAAAAGGGAGGCGTGATTCTGTAACTTGTAAATGAATAAGATTGCTTACATGCTCTGTTTTCGCGCGTATTTCTGCTTCATTGCAGAGGCGTCTGGTACTTGCAAGGCCATCATAAATTGTTCTTGTTTCCAAGGCTTTGTCTCAGGCTGATTTGTGAGTAAGTTCTGTTTCTCACAATAGGGTAAATAGACAAAGTCTTTTCCCAGGGTGGGGAAGTCCAGAACTAGAGGGCATAGGTGTAGGGCGAGATGGGAAAGATTTAAGAAGGATCCCTAAGTGGCAATGTTTTCACACAGAGGGGGTGGTACGTGTATGGAATGAACTGCCAAAGGAAGTAGTGGAGGCTGGTACAATTGCAACATTTAAGAAGCATATGGAAGGGTACATTAATAGGAAGGATTTGAAGGATATGGGCCAAGTGCTGGTGAATGGGTTTAGATGAGGTTAGGATATCTGGTTGGCATGGACGGGTTGGACCAAAGGGTCTGTTTCTGTACTGTACATCTCTACAACTCAATGACCCTTCCTAAAGAGCAGATTTCTACATTTGTGTTCAGCCAGATCCAACAATGACATAATAAGCAGATAATTTCCTTTTACACGTTAAGGGATACATTTTGGTCAGACCTTGGGGAAGAACTCCCCTTTCCTTGGAAATAGTGTTCTGGTTTGTTCATATTCACCTGAAAGTAGGACTATTTCTCACAAAGGGATATACAGAATAATGTTACATCTGCTAAACAGCTTTTGCTTTCTTACTGGGTTAATCAGAGTAAGTGTATCATTGCCCACGAGGGACTAATAGTGATAAAATTACAGACATAATGGATTCGGGTCAGTGCTGGGTAAATCCATGGAGAAAGTTAGTCTTTTTAAATAAAGTTCAGGGCAGTCACACTACAACGACAGTGCAGGTGTAAAGTATTAATCTGAAATAACGGCCTTTTCTCGCAAAATCTGATTGCAAACACGTTTCAATTTCTTTGCATTGAATGAAATAGAATTAACACGACTGGTGTACTCTAAGGGGAGGTGCTTGCTTAGTTGTACTATCAGTTGAAAATGTGTTGCTGGTTAAAGCACAGCAGGTCAGGCAGCATCCAAGGAATAGGAAATTCGACGTTTCGGGCATAAGCCCTTCATCAGGAATGATACTATCATCAGACTATTATTTCAGTGATTTCGGTATTGTTCTGGGGACCTGGTTCAAGTCCCACCACAACAGAGGCTGGAATTTGAATTCTATTTTTAAAAACCTGGAATTAAGAGTCTGATGATGACCATGAATCCATTGTCAATTGTCAGAAAATCCAGTCCAGTTTACTAATGCCCTTTAGGGAAGGTAACTGCCATCCTTACCTGGTCTGGCCCACATGTGACTCCAGACCTACAGCAACCTGGTTACCTCTTAACTGCCCTCTAAATCGCAATTAGGGATGGGCAATGAATGCCAGCAACACACACATCCCATTAACGAATAAAACAATTCAAAAAATTCAAATCCACACCTAAAATTGTAAATTTAAACATGTTATCACTAGGATTAAACCACATGGTGTAGAGCAGTGCAAACAGTACTCAGACTGATTTGGAGATGCCGATGTTGGACTGGGGTGTACAAAGTTAAAAATCACACAACACCAGGTTATAGTCCAACAGGTTTAATTGGAAGCACACTAGCTTTCAGAGCGACGCTCCTTTATCAGGTGATTGTGGAGGGCTCGATCGTAACACAGAATTTACAGCAAAAATTTGCAGTGTGATGTAACTGAAATTATACATTGAGAAATTGATTGTCTGTTAAGCCTTTCATCTGTCAGAATACCGTGATAGTTTCACTTCTTGTGATTTACACATGAAAGAAGTGAAACTATCACTGTATTCTAACAGATGAAAGGCTTAACAGACAATCCATTTCTCAATGTATAATTTCAGTTACATCACACTGCAAATTTTTGCCATAAATTCTGTGTTACGATCGAGCCCTCCACAATCACCTGATGAAGGAGCGTCGCTCCGAAAGCTAGTGTGCTTCCAATTAAACCTGTTGGACTATAACCTGGTGTTGTGATTTTTAACTTAGTACTCAGACTGTGTGAGTATATTTTGAACTAGTCTTTGAAGTTGAGGATTTATGATCTAACTAACAATAGCCCTGAATGAATGTAGTTCTTTGGGACAGCAATCAACAGCATCAGGTATTAGGTCACTGTAAAAGACACAAAGCATGTTGGTCTGGGCTTTAAGGTAGTGTGCATTTTATTGACTAGTATATACCATTCGAAAAACATAAGAAAAATAAGTGTACAACTCTAATGTCAACGTACCTCAGTCACAGTTAAAAGGGGTTATTTTCTATGGGGTTCAGTGTGATACTAATCGAAATACTTTAAAAGGAATGCTGTGGCAGAGGTTACTGAGGAATTGGGAGTGAGAGAGTTGCAGATTTCACAGTTAATTCAGCACAGCCCGAAACCTTCTGATCCAGAACAAAAGATTCATGATTTTGAATTCAAAGATTGCAAAAGGGGGTTACCTTCGATTACAGTTTGATTCTTGTGCCAGTGAAGGTAATTCCGGGACAGGAGAAATCCGAGGGGAATATTCCAGCCGGCTGTACGTCGAGCACCATTATGACAACTTCTCTTTCCTTTTAGCTTCTGGATGTTCAGGCTTTCATCCCGGACCACAGCTACAGAGTACAGGCAGCCACCTTGCAGACAGAACAGGAAGGAAGATACTTATAGCTTAGACTGAGAGTCACAGGAAAAATCCCTTTTTGTGGCTCTCAGACATGACCCAGTAAATTTGTTCTCACACTAATCAGATTCAGCATTGTGGATGGATCACTTTTTTAACCTACTATTGTTTAACAATTTGATTGAAATTACTTCATGCGATATATTCCCTTTCACATGCCAAAATTAGAAACAGAGCAGGTAGCAACAGCAACAACGACAATTTATTTTTATATAAAGCCCTTCATATTGAGGCCTCACAGTGACTCAGTGATATTCTAGAGCACTCCTTACTGCCTGTGTAATCACAGTGAATTCTGTATAGTGTCCATGTTATTTATAGTAATCCCTGCTCCTACTATTCTGAAGATGGATTCTGTCCAATATTTACATTGTACAGCTATTCTGCTTTCTATAGAGTGCAGTCTGTACTATATAACACTCTATATTATACTATACTATATAACACTCCTCCCATTCCGTATAAAGTAGTAAGGGTGGATTGTGTTGAGCATCTGTCTTGCATGGTCATTGTTTAGTAATACCCCTTGTTTAGTGAGGGTGGATTTGATACAATATCAATATATATCCATATTACAAAGTACTCCCTGCTTCCTGTACAGCGAGGGTAGATTCTGTTCCGTATCTATATCACATAGCACTCCCTGCTCCCTGTAAAGTGAGGATGGGTTCTGTACAGTTTGTATTACATAGCCTTACCTGCTGCCCATGCTGTAAGGGTGGATTCTATAAAGTATCTATTTACATTGCACTCCCCACTCCCTGTACAGTGAGGGAGCACCGACCATCCGAAGACCATCACACCATATCCCCATAACTCCACATTTACTGTGGCTAATCCATCTAGCCTGCACATCCTTGGACAGAATGGGCAACTTCGCAAGACCAGTTCATCTAAGGTGCACAACTTTGGATTGTGGGAGGAAACTGGAGCACCCAGAGGAAACCCATGCAGATATAGGGAGAATGTGCAAACTCCACACAGTTTCAGCCAAGGAACCTGGGTCCCTAGTGCTGTGAGGTAGTAGTGCTGAATATAGATACTGCACAGACTCTGCTGTTCATATACAGGAAGGGGGGATTGTTTTGTAATACAGATGCTTTACAAAATCCACACTCACTGTTCAGGCAACAGGGAGCATTATGTAATACATATAAACTGCAAAGGATCCACCTTCACAATACAGGGTACAGGTCGTGGTATGCAATACAGAAACTGTACAGAATCCATCTTCACAATAGAAGAAGCAGAGACTGTTCAGTCATAGAGCTACTGTACATAATCCACAGTCATTACACAGGGAGCAGGGGGTGCTATGTAACACAGATACTGTACTGTACAAGAAGCAGGGAGAGATATAAAGTATATTATAGATACTAAACAGAATCCACCATCATGATACAGAGAACTGACTGTGCTATGTAATGTAAATTTTGTTCAGAATCACTTAGAATTTATAGGAAGCAAGGAGGTCTATGTAATACAGATAATGTACAGAATCCACGCCCATTATACAGGGAACAGAGTGTGCTATATAATATAGACACTGTACAGACTCCAGCCTCACTACACAAGGAGCAGAGATTTCTAAGTAATGTAGATACTGTACTGATACTCAAGAGGGAGCAGGCAGTACCATGTGATACAGATACTGGAGTGAATCCACCCTCTCAATTCAGAACAGGGATTGTTTTGTAAGTTAGATCCAGTACAGAATCCACCCTCACTACACAGGGAGAGGGCAGTGCTATGTAATATAGGTACTGTAGAGAATCTACCCTCCCTATACAAGTGGAAGAGAGTTCTACATAATATAGATGCTGTACAGAATCCAAGAGTATTGAATCCACCCTTAGTCTATAGGGAGCAGGCAGTGCTATGTAGTACAGATGCTGAACAGAAACCACCCTCACTATACAAGGAGGACTGAGTGAAACGTCACAATTGATATTGTACAGAAAGCACACTCTCTATACAAGGAGAAAGGGTGTTGCTATGTAATATGGATACTGCACAGAATCCACCCCCAATATACAACTAGCAGGAAGAGTTGTATTATATAGATACTGAAGTGAATCTACCATCACTATACAGGACACTGAGATACTATGTATACTGTCGGAGAGAATCCACCTTCACTCAACAGGGAATAGGCAGTTCTATACAGTATAGATAGTGTAGAGAATCTAATTTCTCTCTACAGGAAGCAGGTGATGCTATGTAACTTAGATATTGTACAGAATCCACCCTCACTAAACAAAAAGCAGAAAGTACTTTGCAATATAGACTCACTACAGAATCCATCCTCACAATACAGGGAGCAAGGAGTGAAATATAACACAGAAAGGGTACAAACTCCATGCTCATTATGCAGGGAGTAGGGATTGTTATCCAATACATTTACCTCACAGAACATGAGGCGGCACGGTGGCACAGTGGTTAGCACTGTTGCCTCACAGCACCTGGAGACCCGGGTTCATTTCCCGACTCAGGCGACTGACTGTGTGGAGTTTGCACGTTCTCCCTGTGTCTGTGTGGGTTTCCTCCGGGTGCTCCGGTTTCCTCCCACAGTCCAAAGATGTGCGGGTCAGGTGAATTGGCCATTCTAAATTGCCCATAGTGGTAAGGGTTAAGGGGTTAATGTAGGGGTATGGGTGGGTTGCGCTTCGGCGGGTCGGTGTGGACTTGTTGGGCCGAAGGGCCTGTTTCCACACTGTAAGTAATCTAATCAGAAATTGGTCAGTACATAGTCTCCTTGAGACCTGCACAAAAGGGAGAGGCTGGATCTGTCAGGGTGCTCCCTATGCAGACTGTCAAAGTCATTTGGCAGAATGCTTCATCACCAGAGCTTTTCAGCAAGCACCAAGATGTCTCTTAGCTAGTGGTGAGACCTGTGAGATTCTTTATGGTCAGTCTGTGCCACTGCCCACTGCCCTTGAAGCAGCTGTGGGCAGATACAGGCTCCTCCTGGCATGAGGCTTTGCAAAGGAGAAAGGTGCACTGGCTTTTGTTGAGGTTCATCCCGGGCAGTTCCGTGACTCTCTGCTCTACTGTCTGTTCCCTGGGATGCACACTGAGACATAGAACATAGAACATAGAAGGATACAGCGCAGTACAGGCCCTTCGGCCCTCGATGTTGCGCCGACCGAATCCTACCTAACCTATACTAGCCCAATAACTTCCAAATGCCTATCCAATGCCCGCTTAAATGACCATAAAGAAGGAGAGTTCACCACTGATACGGGCAGGGCATTCCATGAACTCACAACCCGCTGTGTGAAGAATCTACCCCTAACATCTGTCCTATACCTACCACCCCTTAATTTAAAGCTATGTCCCCTAGTAACACCTGACTCCATTAGCGGTAAAAGGTTCTTAGTATCTACCCTATCTAAACCCCTAATCATCTTATACACTTCTATCAGATCTCCCCTAAACCTTCTCTTCTCCAATGAGAACAGCCCCAAGTGCCTCAGCCTTTCCTCATAAGATTTTCCTACCATTCCAGGCAACATCCTGGTAAACCTCCTTTGCACTCGTTCTAAAGCTTCCACATCCTTCCTATAGTATGGCGACCAAAACTGCACACAATACTCCAGATGAGGCCTCACCAGAGTTTTATACAACTGCAACATGACCTCAGGACTCCGGAACTCAATTCCTCTGCCAATAAAGCCCAGTACACCATATGCCTTCCTCACAGCACTATTTACCTGGGTGGCAACTTTCAGAGATCTGTGTACATGGACACCAAGATCCCTCTGCTCATCCACACTACCAAGTAGCCTACCATTAGCCCAGTAATCCATCATCTTGTTATTCCTACCGAAGTGAACGACTTCGCACTTAGCTACATTGAATTCCATTTGCCACATTTCCGCCCAGCTCTGCAACTTATCTATATCCCGCTGTAACCTACCACTTCCTTCCTCACTATCCACAACTCCACCGACTTTTGTGTCATCCGCAAACTTGCTTACCCAGCTTTCAAGTCCTTCCTCTAGATCATTTATAAAGATAACAAAAAGCAATGGTCCCAAAACAGATCCCTGTGGTACACCGCTAGTAACTGCGCTCCAAGATGAACATAATCCATCAACTACTACCCTCTGTCTCCTTCCAGCCAGCCAATTCCTAATCCAAACCTCTAATGTATCCTCAATGCCATACCTCCGAAGTTTTAGCATTAGCCTACCATGGGGAACCTTATCGAACGCCTTACTAAAATCCATGTACACAACATCTACTGCTTTACCCTCGTCCACTTCCTTAGTCACCTTCTCAAAGAACTCAATAAGATTTGTGAGGCACGACCTGCCCTTCACAAAACCATGCTGGCTATCCCTGATCACGTTATTCCTACCCAGATGTTCATAAATCTTATCCCTTACCATTCTCTCTAAGACTTTGCCCACCACTGAAGTCAGACTCACTGGCCTATAGTTACTAGGGCTATCCCTACTCCCTTTCTTGAACAATGGGACCACATTCGCTATCCTCCAGTCCTCTGGTACTATTCCCAAACATCAGCTACACCCAGAGGATCATCAACTTGGTGAAAGATGCTCTTTGGTCTGCCCGAAACCTGTTGGTCTTCCAGAACAAGGAGTCGACCTTGACCTTGGCACATACCAAGGCCCAAGACTATGTGCTGAGGGATGCACTAAAGCGAGGGGTAGCTGCCACTAGGCACTGTGGGGAAAGATCACTATCTGATATCTTTCTGCTGAAGTACAATGAAGGTTCATTCAGTTATTGGACACTCCCAGTGCTTCAATGTATGTAAATATTGTCTTGCATAAAGAAGATGAAGGGCTCTGGCCCGAAACATCGAATTTCCTGTTCCTTGGATGCTGCCTGACCTGCTGCGCTTTAACCAGCAACACATTTTCAGCTCTGATCTCCAGCATCTGCAGACCTCACTTTTTACTTACAAAAAGAAGACATGCCTGGGGTTTGTTTGTTCTTCATATATAAAGATCAAACTGCTCTATTGACTATCAATGTATATAAACTATATTTCTTAAATAAAACATACTGTGCAGAACATTCCCTCACTGTAGAGGAAAAAAAAATCCAAAAGAACTGCGTATGTTGGAAATCAGAAACCAAAACAGAAATTGCTGGAAAAACTCGGTAAATTTGGCAGCTTCTGTGGATAGAAAATCCAGTGAACCTTCCTCAGGTCTGATGGTAGCTGGGAAAAGATTGATATTTATGCATAAGATGGGGTAGGGAAGGGGCTGGGAGTAAACAATAGTTGGAAATAGAGTCCAAAGAGAGAGAACAATAGTTGGACCTGGACCGAATAACAGGAGTGGGTAAAGATCAGTCTGATGGAATGAATGGCAGCTAATGGGGACTGTTAGTAGTTGACAATTGAACTCAATATTGAATCCAGAGGCTGCAGGGTCCCCAAGTGGAAAATGAGGAGCTTCCCTGGAGCACTGCAGCAAGCCTGAGGCAGGGATGTTGGGCAGGGAACAGGGGGGGCTGGGCAAGTGGCAGGTAACTGGAAGCTTGGAGTATTTTTTACAGACAGAACAGACGTGTTCTGCGAAGCTGCCGCGCAGTCTGTGCTTCACTTCCCCAGGGTAGAGGAGACCACACTGTGAGCAGCGAATGCAGGAGGCTGGATTGTATGAAGTGCAGGTAAAGTGCTGCTTCACCTGGAAGGTGGGTTTGGGCTCTTGGATACTGAGGGGGTGGGGGGGGAGGGAAATAGGCAGGTGTTACACCTTCAGCTGTTGCAGGGGAAGGCGCCATGAGGCTATAGGGTGTGGTGTTGGGGGTGAAGGAGGAGTGGACCAGGGTGTCCCGGGTCCCTGCAGAAGGTTGACAAGGGAAGGGAGGGGAATATGTGTCTGATGGTGGCAGCCCACTGGAGGTGCCAGAAATGGTGGTTAATGATCCTATTGCTGATGGTAGGTGATGACAAGGGAGACTGTGCCATTGTTGTGAGAGGGAAGAGAAGGGGCTGAAGTCTGAAGTGCAGGAGATGGGTTGGACCTGGCTGAGGCCTCTGTCTACCAAAGTGCTGGGGGATCCTTGGGCGAGGAAGAAGGTGGGCATTTCGGGGGCCCCCTTGTCAAAGTTGGCATCATCAGAACAGAGGGAAAACGTAAGGACTGCAGATGCTGGAGATCAGAGTCGAAGAGTGTGTTGCTGGAAAAGCACAACAGGTCAGGCAGCATCTGAGGAGGTGGAGATCAACGTTTTGGGCAAAAGCCCTTCATCAGGAATGCACCATAAGGGAGCAGGGGGTACTCTGTCATGTAAACGAGGTATAGAAACCACCCCCATTATACCGGAAATGCTGAATAGTACAATAATGGAAGTCACTCACCATCCTTATACAGTTCCTTTGCCACAACAGTGAGATCATAAAATCTTGCAGCAGTGTAGATATCACCAGCATCTAATGAAATCGCATCTGCCTTGTTTCCCTGGAAAATAGTTTGTTTGTTGTGGCTGTGTTAGAAATTATTTGGATAGAAACATGTCTCTGACAGTGATGCAAATATTGAAGTATTGTATTGGCTGCCAGTTATATGTAGCAGTTAATATTTAGTCTCATGGCTGTTAATGGAAGTAAATATCAGAGACTGCATATGATCATTGAAATAACTCGATGAAGGCTGGTGTGCCCTCACCAAGTTGCTCTTCATTTACACATGATTTGGAGATGCCGGTGTTGGACTGGGGTGGACAAAGTATACTAGATGAAGTATACTTTTGAAGTATACTAGATGAGTTGAACCAGTATATCTCAGTTGTTGGGTGGCACTTTGGCTCAGTGGTTAGCGCTGCTGCCTTATAGCACCAGGGACCTGGGTTCAATCCCAGCCCCGGGTGATTATCTGTGTGGAGTTTGCACATTCCCCCTGTGTCTGTTTGGGTTTCCTCCCATTGTCCAAAGATCTGCAAGTTAAGTGGATTGGCCATCCTAAATTGCCTGTACAGTGCAGGCTAGGTGGGTGAGACATAGGAAATGCAGGGTTATGTGGATTGGGTGGGATGCTTATCAGAGGGTTGGGATGGGCTGAATGGCCTGCTTCTACACTATAGGGATTCTATGACATCCTCCAGTTTTATTGGATTTCCTTCTAGTAATGTTGTCCGCAGAAATATCCCACAAACTAGGCCCTGTTTTTATCCTTTGATGGTGTTTAAGGCAATGAATGCTGTTGAGAACACTGGGAGGAACATCCTTCTCCTTTCCAAATGGAACCACAGAATCGTCAACGCTCACTGGAAGCAAAGGGAAGGTCAGTTTTGTTTAATGGCCGACAGAGAGATGGCATCCCCACTAACACAACACTCTGTCAGTACTGCCTTCAAGTGACATCTTAGGAGATTGTAGGATTGTATCCCACAGCCAAAGTGAAAGATGGAAGCAAAAGTGTTACCATGAAATCAAAGACTGATTAATAAACGATAAAGCTACAAAACTTTACCTCAGGTGGTGATGGTAAAAGAATGACACTCATTATTGTAGTGATTAGAACGAGGTCAGCAGGTGAACCTCATAGAATATGAGTTCCCTGATTGGGGCTGCTAACCTGCTCCAATCAGGGAGCCCTGGCTGACAGATATAAACAGGATAGTGCCTACGGCCATACTAGTCTGAAAAATAAACAGGATAGTCAGGGGTTCTGCTCACTCTAGGAGCTGGGTCTGTACTAGTTGAATCAGTGTCATGTACTATGCTTGTGTAAATGAAGTTAAAATCCCACAACACCAGGTTATAGTCCAACAGGTTTATTTGGAAGCACACTAGCTTTCGGAGCGACGCTCCTTCATCAGGTGACTGTGGAGGGCTCGATCGTAACACAGAATTTACAGCAAAAATTTACCATATGATGTAACTGAAATTATACATTGAAAAATTGTGATTTACACATGAAAGAAGTGAAACGATCACTGTATTCTAATAGATGAAAGGCTTAACAGACAATCAATTTTTCAATGTATGATTTCAGTTACATCACACTGCAAATTTTTTGCTATAAATTCTGTGTTACGATTGAGCCCTCCACAATCACCTGATGAAGGAGCGGCGCTCCGAAAGCTAGTGTGCTTCCAATCCTTTTGGACTATAACCTGGTGTTGTGTGATTTTAACTTCATTTACACAAGCATAGTACATGACACTGATTCAACTAGTACAGACCCAGCTCCTAGAGTGAGCAGAACCCCTGACTATCCTGTTTATTTTTCAGACTAGTATGGCCGTAGGCACTATCCTGTTTATATCTGTCAGCCAGGGCTCCCTGATTGGAGCAGGTTAGCAGCCCCAATCAGGGAACTCATATTCTATGAGGTTCACCTGCTGACCTCGTTCTAATCACTACAATAATGAGTGTCATTCTTTTACCATCACCACCTGAGGTAAAGTTTTGTAGCTTTATCGTTTATTAATCAGTCTTTGATTTCATGGTAACACTTTTGCTTCCATCTTTCACTTTGGCTGTGGGATACAATCCTACAATCTCCTAAGATGTCACTTGAAGGCAGTACTGACAGAGTGTTGTGTTAGTGGGGATGCCATCTCTCTGTCGGCCATTAAACAAAACTGACCTTCCCTTTGCTTCCAGTGAGCGTTGACGATTCTGTGGTTCCATTTGGAAAGGAGAAGGATGTTCCTCCCAGTGTTCTCAACAGCATTCATTGCCTTAAACACCATCAAAGGATAAAAACAGGGCCTAGTTTGTGGGATATTTCTGCGGACAACATTACTAGAAGGAAATCCAATAAAACTGGAGGATGTCATAGAATCCCTATAGTGTAGAAGCAGGCCATTCAGCCCATCCCAACCCTCTGATAAGCATCCCACCCAATCCACATAACCCTGCATTTCCTATGTCTCACCCACCTAGCCTGCACTGTACAGGCAATTTAGGATGGCCAATCCACTTAACTTGCAGATCTTTGGACAATGGGAGGAAACCCAAACAGACACAGGGGGAATGTGCAAACTCCACACAGATAATCACCCGGGGCTGGGATTGAACCCAGGTCCCTGGTGCTATAAGGCAGCAGCGCTAACCACTGAGCCAAAGTGCCACCCAACAACTGAGATATACTGGTTCAACTCATCTAGTATACTTCAAAAGCGAGGTCTAGTACGATCATTTCCAAGTATCACTGGTTTTTCAATGGGTTTCCCTAATCTTTCCCGAAATGACAGGAAGTGGGAGCCAGACTGTCTACAAAAGGACATGGTAAAGCACAGTGAAACATTCCATACAAGTACCTACAAATACAGGCATTCACTTTAAGGAGTAAACAGGGACTGAAGGCAAATTGATTGACGTTGTTTCCTTACCCGTATCTTCTTGATGCAATCCTTTGTATTATGCGCTTGAATGCAAGACAACTTGGTGAAAGAATTCTTTGCCGTGGGAGGCAACACTTCTTGCAAGGCCTTGGAAAGTTCAGCACATTTTCGCTGGTCTGCCTCAGAAAGGTTGCACCACCTGAACTTCTTCGCTGAAGGGTTCAAAACAATATTTATATCAGGAAACACTTTAATGATTCTATTCGAAATGGGGTAATGGATCTGATGTGGTTATTAGCACAGAGCTGGGGGTTAACCTACAGGCTGGAGCATGTCACAGGTGCGGCCTGGTTCCAGAGTTGAGACAGTCTGGCTTGAGACAGACTTCCTGCCTTGTCCAAATTGAATGAGGTTAAAAACACAGCGATATGCCTCAAATAGGTTCTGACCCTGACACCCAGCTAATAACGAAAGCAAATCCTGCAGACGCTGGAAATCTGAAATAGGGAGAGAATGATGGAGAAACTCAGCAGGTCTGGCAGTATCTAAGGACAGAGTTAACGTGGTAAAACAGGTCAGAAAAGGAGTTATCGCATCATAGTCACAGAGTTATACAACATAGAAACAAACTCTTTGGTCCAACTCGTCCATGCCAACCAGATATCCTAAATTAATCTGCTCCCATCTGCCAGCACTTGGCCCATATCCCTCTAAACTATTCTTATTCATATACCCATCCAGATGCCTTTTAAATGTTGTAACTGTACCTGCCCCCACCACTTCCTCTGGCAACACATTCCATCCACACATCACCCTCTGTGTGAAAAGGTTACCCCTTTTATTTCTTTCCCCTCCCGCTTCTAACGATGCCCTTTAGTTTTGGACCCCCTGCACTGGGAAAAAGATCTTGGATATTCACCCTATCCATGCTCCTCATGATTTTATAAACTTCTAGAAGGTCACCCCTCAGCCTCCAACGCTCCAGGGAGAACAGCCCCAGGTTTGAGTTATAAAGCACGGTTGGATCGGCTGAGACCTTTCTCACTGGAATGTAGGAGGTTGAGAGGTGACCGTATAGAAATTTATAAAATAATGGATAACGTAAATGGTAGATGTTTTTTCCCTAGGGTGGGGGATTTCAAGACTATGAGGCACAATTTTAAGGAGAAAGGAGGAAAATTTTAAAAAGACATGAGGGGCAAACATTTGGATAAGTAGATGAATAGGAGGGGTTTGGAGTGATATGGACCAACAGCAGGCAAATGGGACTAGATTACTTTGGGATTATGTTGAACATGGATTGGTTGGACCCAACGGTCTGTTTCCGTGCTGTATGAATCTCTGACTCTATTCAGTCTCTCCTTACAGCTTAAACCGTCCAACCCTGGCAACATCCTTGTAAATCATTTCTGACCCTCTCAAGGTTAGCAACATCTTTCCTATAGCAGGGAGACCAGAATTGAATACAGTATCCCAAAAGTGGCCTCACCAATGTCATGTATACCGGCAACATGACATATCAACTCCTAAACTCAACACAAGAGTATCATTTGCTTATGGGCACAGTATCTTCTCAAATACGAGTCAAACTCTTGTATTCATTCACTCGCTTTAAGTTATGAAAATTGAATAGTTCCAGTCTTCATTCCAGACTATCCAGTACAGAACATACTTTCTTCTCTGAGTAAGAATCAACACACAACTGAGACCCAGTGCATCAACATTGAGGTCATTTCCAAGGAAGAGGGAGAGTGCAAGACTGGGAATGGTCAGGTGAGGGATGCAGAGTTCTTGCTGCACTTATTGGTGACTACTCTCTGGCTCCCACATGGATGGCAGGTGGGATGGAATTCTTGCAGGAGTGAACCAGTGGGGATATTGGCAGCAATCAGCAGGACATGGAGAAGACACCAACTCCAGGAAGGAGGGAGTGGTACTTTGGGACTGGAGGGAGGGAGATAATTGGGGCTGGGGAGGGTGAGACTGGGAGTGGAAGTTGAAGCAGATCCTGGATGTGAGAGGGAGAAGCTGGAGGGAGGGAGAGATCGGGGTTGGGAGAGCAATGTTTAGGAGTAACGGTAAGGGCCGAGAGAAGGGAAGATCATGGTTGGTGGGGGAATGGACATCAGGAATGGGTCAGAGAAGAGATTTGGACCAGTGGGTAGGGGGAGATCCTGAGGATGGTGTTTGGGATTGAGGAAAGATAGGTTGTAGTTGGGGAGAGAAGATAATCAGGGTTTGGGGCAGGTGGAGAATAACAGGTCAGCAGGAAGAGAATTTAGGCTGGGTAGTGAAGAGGAATCTGGAAGTATGGGAACAGACCCTTCAATCCAACTCATCCAAGTTTCCCAAACTCACAAGTCCCATTTGTCTGTGTTTGGCCCATATCCCGTTAATCCTTTCCTATCCATGTACCTGTCCAATATCTTTTAAATGTTGTAACTGTACCTTCATCTACCATTTCCTCTGGCAGTTCATTCCAAATAGAAACCATCCCCTGTGTGAAAACACTGCCCCTCACGTCACTTTTAAATCTTTCTCCTGTCATCTTAAAATTATGCCGTCTAGTTTTGAATTCCCCCACCCTGGGGAAAAGACCTTTGCTATTCACCTTACCTATGCCCCTCATGAGTTTATAAACCTCTATAAGGTCATCCCTCAACCCCCTACGTTCCAGTGAAAAAGACCCAACCTATCCAGCTTCTCCTTATAAACCAAACTTTCCATACCTGGTTACATCTTTGTAAATCTTTTCTGCACCCTTTCCAATTTAATGACACCTTTCTAATAGCAGGACAAGCAGAACTATATACAGTATTCCAAAAGTGACCTCGCCAACATCCTGCACAACCGTAACATGACATCCCAACCTCCAATACACAATGTACATTGAGGGCTGTGTATAGCTGCTGCAACTTCCATGCATTGACGACAGCATGTTTGAGCTTTAGGAAGGTTGGGGTGAATGTCTTGATGGGATGAATGGGGAGATCTGCCTAAACTGGATTGGTGGCCCATGCATGCTAACACATTGCTCTAAACTAGAAATGGGGTAATGTGTCAACTATTATGTCCTATTTGATGAGGTTCTGCAACCATCAAATCTGATTTATTTAACCTATCTAAACTTTGACCCACTCCTTGGAGGTTCGGTGAAGTGAAGCGACCGTGGGCCCACAGCAGTGTGGGTTGGAGGTCCAGTGTGTGGAAGCGACCGTGGGCCTGAGCATTGTCGGTTGGAGGCCTGGTGCAATGAAGCGACCGTGGGCCTGAGCAGTGTCGGTTGGGGGTCTGGTGCAGTGAAGCGACCGTGGGCCTGAGCAATGTCGGTTGGGGGTCTGGTGCAGTGAAGCGACCGTGGGCCTGAGCAGTGTCGGTTGGGGGTCTGGTGCAGTGAAGCGACCGTGGGCCTGAGCAATGTCGGTTGGGGGTCTGGTGCAGTGAAGCGACTGTGGGCCTGAGCAGTGTCGGTTGGAGGTCCAGTGTGTGGAAGTGATTGTGGGCCCCGAGCAGTGTTGGTTGGAGGCCTGGTGCAGTGAAGCAACCCTGCGCCTGAGCAGTGTCGGTTGGAGGCCTGGTGCAGTGAAGCGACCGTGGGCCTGAGCAGCGTCAGTTGGAGGCCTGGTGCAGTGAAGTGACTGTGGGTCTGAGCAGCGTCAGTTGGAGGTCTGGTGCAGTGAAGCAACCGTGGGCCTGGTGCAGTGTCGGTTGGAGGTATGGTGTGTGGAAGTGATTGTGGGCCCAGAGCAGGCAATGCACCTCAGAAAGACTGTTGAACTTTTATCTTTACTCCTTTATTTTCCCATTTAATACTAGGAAGGACTGTCATTTCTTTATATTTGTACTTCTATTCAATACAACCATAATGCTTAAGTTTTAACTGTGTTTCTCTCTTTGACTATTTGTATCTACATTTTGTACCTAAGTACTTTCATTCTCATGATGGCGCCGTGTATGGCAACATTGCACACTTTTCACTGGGCTCCTGTGTTTCTGTATGTGAGTACAGCTTAAATCTTTGTGAATAAAGCTTAAATCAAATGAAATCAAAATTCAGACGCAGTCTGTTAGCTATACTTTCCATGAGGGTATAAGATACTAGTTGGTGCCCTTGGTATGAAACTTCTCTAACTGGAAACTTAGATGTGGAAGATAATGGATGGAAAATCTTGATGAGTCCAGATTTTACTGTTCACTTGTCATGTGGTACGTTTGACTTTAAAATATATCCTTCCACGAGGGCAGACCTATCTTGTACACCAGAACCTTATTATTTATTGGTAAACTGGACTTGGATAGTAACTGGAGAAAGACTCCAAAGGATGAATTTCTGGTCTGATTTGAATAGATGGTTAATGGCCATCGTATATGCATCAAAGGCCTTGTAAAAATTGAAAGTCTAAGTTGTTGATTGCCATTTTTATCCATGTTATTTCTAGCTCAGTTGTAGCTCTCTTGCCTCTGAGTCAGAAATCATGCATTGAAGTCTTAACCCAATATTGAACACAACATTGAAAACAACAAAATGCTAGAGATTACAGTGAGTCAGACAGTACCCATGGACAGAGAGCAAGCAGAGATATTCATCAACACCTTCAACCTCTCCCTTCTACAAGCCAAAGTCCCCATCTGCTTTAAGAAGTCCACCATCATCCTAGTACCTAAGAAAGTACATGCAATGTGCCTTAATGCCTACCATCCAGTGGCTTTGTCCTTCATAATCAGGAGGCTGATCATGGCCCACATCAACTCTCGTCTCCCAGCCTGCCTCGATCCCCTGCGATTTGCTTACCGATGTCACATGTCCACAGCGGACACCATTTCCCAAGCCCTACACACATCCCTGGAACATCTGGACAAGAAGGACACCTATGTCAGTCTCCTGCTCATTGATTACAGCTCCACCTTCAACACCATTATCCCCTCTAAACTGATCTCAAATCTCTGAGACCTAGGTCTTGGCTCCACCCTCTGCAAATGGATATTCAGTTTCCTGATCCGAAAATTGTATTCAGTGGAGATAGACAACTGTACCTCCTCCATGATAACATTCAACACTGGAACCCCCAAAGGCTGTATTCTCAGCCCCCTACTATACTCCCTGTACACCCACGACTGTGTAGCCAAATTCCAAATGAAGGCCATCTCCAAATGTGCTGATGACACCACTGTGATGGGACAGATATCAAACAACAATGAGTCAGAATACAGAGGGAGATAGAGGGCTTGGTGATGTGGTGCAATGCTAACAACCTATTTCTCAAAAACTAAAGAACTGATCATTGACTTCAGAAAGAAATGAGGCAAACACACTCCCATCTACAGCAACAGGGTGGAAGTTGAGAGTGTTGAAAGCGTCTAGGTCCTAGGAATGATGATAACCAACAAACTGTCCTGGACTTCCCACATTGATGAGACAGTTAAGAAGTCACAACAACGCCTCCTCTTCCTCAGGAGGCTCAGGATATTCAGCATGTCCATAAGGACCCTCAACAATCTTTACAGATGTACCATGTATAGCATACTGTCCGGGTGCATAACAGCCTGGTACGGCAACTGCTCCACTCAGTACGAAACTATGGAAGGCTGTTCCTGCTGAAGGACTTATGCCCGAAATGTCGAGTCTCCTGCTCCTCAGATTTGCCTGACCTACTGTGCTTTTCCAGCACCTCACTTTTTGACTGTGTGCTCACCCAGACCATCACGGAAGCTAACCTCCCATCCACGGACTCCATTTACATATCTCATTGCTGCGGGAAAGCTGCCAACATCATTAAAGACCCTTTGCACCCCAGTACTGCTCTCCCACAACCTCTTCCGTGAGGCAGAAGACACAGAAGCCTGAACACACGCACCCCAGCAAGTTCAGGAACAGCTTCTTCCCTGACATTACCAGACAGATGAATGGACTCTGTAACTTCAAATAATGTGGAGCTTGTTAATGTGATTCTGCTGAGCGCACATCCTGTGCGGTATAGTCAGTACGCCTTACTCTGTTTTTTCACCCCTTGAACTGTGTGCCCTTGCTTATTAAGATCTGCCTGTACTGCGCTCAAACAAAACTTTTCACTGTACTTAGGTACACATGACAATAAATCAAATCAACTCAAATTATATAATCACTTTGGGGGATTTACTTTCCTTTACTTTCAGAATAGATACTGACAATATGTGAAGTCAGTCACATGCAACACATCTTTACAACAATGCACAGACAGAACATTGACATGAAAGTTGATACGTTTTGGTGAAAACGTCAATCCTTGGAAACAGCCTTCAACCACAAGATTTAACTCCAACCTGTCAACTATAGGCAGCTAATAAAAACCTATTTGGGGACAAGAATGTGTTCAAATTCAAATTGGATCAGACCAATCCTCATCTCCAGGAATTGTTAATCTGCAGCTGGAGTGTGTAGTTACATACAAACATATGAAATAGATTCAGATGTTGACCATTTGGCCACTTGGGCCTGCTCTCGGCGAAATCATGGCCAACGTCTTTGTGTTTTTGCATTCCACATTCCTAATCTAGGTGGCTCAGGGGTTAACACTGATGCCTCACAGCGCCAGGGACTTGGGCTCGATTCCAGCCTCAGGTGACTGGCTGTGTGGAGTTTGCACCTTCTCCCTCTGTCCCCATGGGTTTCACCCCAGTGCTCTTTTTTCGCATTGTATAAGATGTGCAGGTTAGGTGGATTGGCCGTGGGAAATTGCCTGGAGTATCCAGGGATGTGCAGGCGAAGTGGATTGACCATGGGAAATGCAGGGTTACAGGGATGGGGGATGGGGATGCGTCTGGGTGGGATGCTCTTTGGAGGGTCAGCTGAATGACCTGCTTGTACACCGTAGGGATTCTATGACCTACCCCCACCTCCACCCTCATAACTCTCGATTTCCTTGTCTAATAAGAATCTATTCAGCTCCGTCTTACAAATACTCAATGGCTTCATCTCCATCACCTTCTGAAGTTGGGTTCCAGAGTCACACAACCCTCTGAGAGGAAATAATCCCTTCTCATCTCTGTCTTGAAAAGGTGACAGTGCCACTTAGTTCTGGACAGACCTACAAAAGAACACATCCTTCCTACATCTACCTTATCAAGACCATGTGACTCACAAACACACCTAGAACACACTCAAGATGCTTTCTCACTCTACAGGAAGGGCATCAAACTTAGCAGCTTCCAGGGACATAGAATGGCTTGATGAACTGTAAATGTGGGTGCCAGAGACCCGGGTTCAATTCCCCCCTCAGGTGACTGTCTGTGTGGAGTTTGCACATTCTCCCCGTGTCTGCGTGGGTTTCCTCCGGGTGCTTCGGTTTCCTCCCACAGTCCAAAGATGTGCAGGTCAGGTGAATTGGCCATGCTAAATTGCCCGTAGTGTTAGGTGTAGGGGTAAATGTAGGGGAATGGGTGGGTTGCGCTTCGGCGGGTCGGTGTGGACTTGTTGGGCCGAAGGGCCTGTTTCCACACTGTAAGTAATCTAATCTAAAAAAAAAACAAGCTCAAAAAAGCTAAAGTTCAACACAAATCAGAACTTATCTCAAAGAGACTAAGCATGAAGTTATTCTCTTCAGTGTGAAAAACAGTAAGGGACAGCGTTATTTAAATGGTAATGTATCAGAAAGCATGAATGTACAAAGGGATCTGGGTGTCCTTGTACACCAGTCAATGAAAGTAAACAGGCAAGTGCAGCAAGCAGTTAGCAAGGCAAATGGCATACTAGCCCTCATTGCAAAAGGACTTGTGTTCAGAAGTACAGGTGTCTTACTGCAACTAGTGAGAGTAGAAATAGAGGGATAGAGGAACGGTGCAGAGGAAAAGGATCCACATTTTTGGATCATTGAAATCTCTTCTGGGGTAGAAGTGGCCTCTATAAGAAAGACGAGTCGCATCTAAATTAGGAGGGAACTAATATACTGAAGGAGAGATTTGCTAGAGCCACCCAGGAGTGTTTAAACTAATGAGGGGAGGGGTAGTGCAGTTAGGGTCCAGAGAAATAGTGAGGAAAGGGATCAGTCTGAAGCTGGTGCAGTTGTGGAAAGGAGCAGGTCAAATGGTCAAGCAGGCAGGAGCAAAGCAGAGAACAAGGTAGGACTGATAAAGTAAACTACATTTATTTCAATGTAAGAGGCCTAACAGGGGAAGGCAGATGAACTCAGGGCACGGTTAGGAACATGGGACTGGGATATCATAGCAATTACAGAAACACGGCTCAGGGATGGGCAGGACTGGCAGCTTAATGTTCCAGAATACAGATAAAAAGGTGGGGGTTGGGGGGGGGGGGAAGCAAGAGAGGAGGAGGAGGAGGAGGAATGTTTTTCATAAGGGGTAACATTATGGGTGTATTGAGGGAAGATATTTCAAGTTATTTGGGTGGAACTAAGAAATAAAAAAGGGATGATCACTTATTGGGATTGTACTACAGACTCCCCTGTAGTCAGCGGGAAATTGAGAAACACATTTTTAAAGTGATCTCTGTTATCTGTAAGAATAATAGGGTGGTTATGGTAGGGGAATTTAACTTTCCAAACATAGACCGCCATAGTGTTTGGGGTTTGGATGGTGAGGAATTTGTTAAGTGTGTACAAGAAATATTTCTGATTCAGTCTGTGGATGTACCTAGTAAGGAAGGTGCAAAACTTGACCTACTCTTGGGAAATAAGGCAGGGCAGGTGACTGAGGTGTCAGTGGGGGAGCACTTGGAGGCCAGTGACCATAATTCTATTCGTTTTACAATAGTTATGGAAAAGGATAGATCAGATCTAAAAGTTAAAGTTCCAAATTGGGAGCAAGGCCAACTTTGACGGTATTCGACAAAGAACTTTCAAAAGTTAATTGGGATATTCACAGGTAAAGGGAAAGTGGGAAGCCATCAAAAAATGAGATAACAAGGATCCAGGGAAAGTATGTCCCTGTTAGGGTGAAGGGCAAGACTGGTGGATATAGGGAATGCTGGATGATTAGAGAAATTGAGGTTCTGATCAAGAAAACTAAGAAAGCATATGCCAGGCATAGACAGTAATGATTGAGTGAACCCCTCGAGGAGTATAAGAATAATAGGAGAATTATCCACATTAAGGTGGATAAATCCCTGATCAGGTGCACCTTAGAACTCTGTGGGAAGCTAGAGAAGTGATTACTGGGCCCCTTGCTGAAGTACTTGTATCATCGATAGTCACAGATGAGGTGCTGGAAGACTGGAAGTTGGCTAACGTGGTGCCATTATTTAAGAAATGTGGTAAGGACAAGCCAGGGAACTATAGACCGGTGAGCCTGACGTCAGTGGTGGGCAAGTTGTTGGAGCGAATTCTGAAGGGCAGGACTTAAATGTATTTGGAAAGGCAAGGACTGATTAAGGATAGTCAACATAGCTCTGTGCATGGGAAATCATGTCTCATTAACCTGATGGAGTTTTTTAAAGAAGTAACAGAGGATTGATAAGGTCAGAGCAGTGGACCTTGTCTTAATGGACTTAGTGAAGTGTTCAACAAGTGTTCTGTAAAATGGTCTGGTTAACAAGGTTAGAGCACAAGGAATACAGGGAGAACTATCCATCAGGATACAAAATTGGCGAGGAGGTGGGAGACAGTGGTGGAGGGATACCTTTTGGACTGGAGACCTGTGACCAGCAGTGTGCTGGGTCCATTGGTTTTTGTAATTTATATAAATGATTTGAATATGAATATATGAGTTTTGGTTAGTAAATTTACAGATGACTCCAAAAGTGATGGTATAGTGGACAGCAAAGAAGGTTACCTCAGAGTGCAAGGGACCTTGATCAGATGGGCCAATGGGCTGGGGAGTGGCAGATGGAGTTTAATTTAGATAAATGCGAGGTGCTGCCTTTTGGTAGGACAAATCAGGGCAGGACTTATACATTTAATGGTAAGGTCCTGGGGAGTGCTGTCAAACAAAGGCACTTTACAGTGCAGCGTTCATAGTTCCTTGAAAGTGGAGGTGCAGGCAGTTAGGGTAATGAGGAAGGTTTTTGCTATGCTTGCCTTTATTGGCCAGTGCATTGAGGCCACTTTTGGAATACTGCATTCAATACTGGTCTCCCTGCTACAGGAAGGATGTTGTGAAACTTGAAAGGGTTTGAAAAGATTTACAAGGATGTTGCCAAGGTTGGAGGATATGAGCTACAGGGAGAGGTTGAACAGGCTGGGGCTGTTTTCCCTGGAGCGTCGGAGGCTGAGGGGTGACCTTATAGAGGTTTATAAAATCACGAGGTACATGGATAGGGTGAATAGTCAAAGTATTTTCCCTAGGATAGGGGCATCCAAAACTAGAGGGTAGAGGTTTAAGGTGAGAGGGGAAAGATTTAAAAGGGACCTGAGGGCAACTTTTTCACACAGAGGGTGGTATGTGGTGTGTGTATGGAATGTGCTGCCAGGGGAAGTGGTGGAAGCTAGCACAATTACAACATTTAAAAGGCATCTGGATGGTTATATGAATAGGAAGGGTTTAGAGGTATGTGGACCAAGCGCTGGCAGGTGGGACTAAAGTAATTTAGGATATCTGTTCAGCATGGATGAGTTGGATTGAAGGGTCTGTATCTGTGCTGTACATCTCTATGACTCTAAATATAAAGACCACACCTGGGAGGATTACATATAATTTTGGTATCCCTACTTAAGGAAGGATATACTTGAAATAAAGGGGGAGCTAGGATGATATCAGCAATGGTAGGGCTGTTATGTGAGAAGAGGTTGGTTCAAATGCATCTGTATTCACTAGAGTTTAGATGGATGAATTGGGGTCTGAAGGAGATCTATAAATTCTAAGAGCACTGACTAGATGCAGGGAGGATATCTTCTCTGTATGGGGACTCTAGGACCAAGGGACACACGCTCGGGATAGACCATTTAAGGTTGACATGAGGAAACATTTCTTCCCTCAAAGGATAGTGAAATCTCCACCATGAGATATAGGACCAGAATTAGGCCTTTTGGCCCATCAAGTCTGCTCTGCCATTCAACCATGACTGACATGTTACTCAATCCCATTCTCCTGCCTTCTCTCCATAGCCCTTGTTTGTCTCAGTAATCAAGAACCAATCAATCTCTGACTTAAATATGTTTAATGGTTTGGCCTTCAGAGCCATCTGAGAAGTTCCACAAATTCACCACCATCTGGCTGAACCTCTGCTACAGAAGATTGTGAATACCAAGTCACTCTGTATATTCAAGTATGACATAGATACATCTTTAGATTTTAAAGGCATCAAGAGGTAAAGAAAGAAAGAGGGCATACGACATTGAGATAGAGGATCAGCCATGATTGCTCAGAATGGTGAAGCAGGTTCCAAGTGCCAAGTAGGGTTCTCCTGCTCCTACTTTCTATATTTCTATGATATTGCTGACCTAATAAACCAGCCATTGGCAACCACACAAGATTGCTGTGCTGAGTAGCTGGCATCTTACTCATGAATGCACCTCCTTACATAATGATCAGGGAGAACACCCTGATTCTGTACACCCGGTAAGAGAGTTAAGAATGGTGTTGGAGATAAATGCCTAAAGCCAAAAAGGTGTGCGTGCGTGCGTGTGCACATGTGCATGCATATATGTGCATGCATGCATATATGCCCATGCATGCATGTGCGTATGCGTGTTTGCACATGCATGCATGTGTCCATATATGTGCATGCATGCATGTGCGTATGTGTGTTTGTGCATGCATACATGTGTCCATATATGTGCATGCATGTGCGCTTGTGTCTGTGTTGGACGGGGGGAGTGGAAGTAAAGAGTTAAATGCTTATAGTTGAAGGTTAATGCTTAGAAACAATACTGTGAAAGAACTTAGGGGAACTGTGGAGTAAAGGGATAATTATACCTTGACTGTGGATAAGTAACTGAGTTTGTGTGTACGAAGGTATGTCATACTGATATGAAACATTATGGAACTGGAATCTGAGTCAGTAGGGTTTGAAAGGATCCCCTCTCTTACTAAGTCTTTTACATAGTTATAAAGTTCTACAGTCATACAGCATATCTTTGTTAAAACTTGCTCATTTTCATGCACAAGAATTTCGACACATCTTACTGGAGTAATTTCCATTTATCAGGGAGAAAGTGAGGACTGCAGATGCTGGAGATCAGAGCTGAAAATGTGTTGCTGGAAAAGCGCAGCAGGTCAGGAAGCTTCCAAAGAACAGGAGAATCGATGTTTCGGGCATGAGGAAGGGCTTCCTGAAGAAGGGCTCATGCCCGAAACGTCGATTCTCCTGCTCTTTGGCTGCTGCCTGACCTGCTGTGCTTTTCCAGCAACACATTTTCAGCTCTAATTTCCATTTATCACCATGGTTAGACTCAGGTATATGATTGAACAATAATCAGGCAATACATTGACTGAAGAATGGGCATCTGGAGAGAAAATGTGGCATATTCAGATTGAGTACCCATTGTTATTATTGTGGAATTTATTAGCACCAGGGAAATGAAGGGATCTCATTTCCCCTTACCCCACCTCACCCTAGTTCCAACTTCCAGCTCAGCACTGTCCCCATGACTTGTCCGGACTTGTCCAACCTGCCTAGCTCCTTTTCCACCTATCCACTCCACCCTCTCCTCCCTGACCTATCACCTTCATCTCCTCCCCCACTCACCCATTGTACTCTATGCTGCTTTCTCCCCACCCCCATCCTCCTCTAGCTTATCTCTCCACCCTTCAGGCTCTTTGCCTTTATTCCTGATGAAGGGCTTTTGCCCAAAACGTCGATTTCGCTGCTCCTTGGATGCTGCCTGAACTGCTGTGCTCTTCCAGCACCACTGATCCAGAAGATGGCTTTTGATAGGCATTCATTAGCAACAATGTGAGTGACAATAGGACACAGATTTAAGACAATAAAATTCAGAGGTGGAAGTCAGGATTTCTTTTGACACAGTGAGCACTGGCTGAAATAATAAATTTAGAAAGAGAACTGGACACGCACTTGAAAAGGAAACATTTGCGAGGTGAATGAAGGAGAAATGGGACTAATTGTATAGTTCAGCCACAGAATCAGATTAGGCCAACGGGCTGTGCTGTAAGGTACTTCAATAGCACCAATGTGGAGGAAATGTTAGGCCAGGTGCTACCTAGAATGGAGCTCACACCTTTTTCTATCCTGCTCTACAGAACTTACTGTGATGAACCTCAACTCCACAGAAAATTCCAGCAATGCAACATGTTACGTCTGTGAATCCAACAAAAGGACTCTCATTTGTACACCATTTTTCATGATCTGATACAATCCTGGACCAGACCATCAAATTTATGTGACAGAATGGCAAGGCACCAGAAACATGAGCCAAAGTGTGAGGTCCAAGAAACTGACTAAGAAAATAAAGCCACAAGATTTCATGGTTTTGAATAAAAATAACCTTTACAGTCCAATGTTAGAACAATAATACAATATATAACACATGTCTAACATATTCAAATACCCAAAATGTATTAACAGTGGTTGACTGCCTTTTTTTATTCATTCAGGGGATAAGGGCATCAAAGGCTGGGTCGGCATTTATAGCTGTGGGTCTGGAGTCACATGTAGGCCAGACCAAGTAAGGATGGCAGTTTCCTTCTCTAAAAGACATTAAATCAGATAGATATTTCTGAAAATAGACATTGGTCGTGTTGTCATCAGTAGACTCTTAATTCCAGATTTTTATTGAATTCATATTGCACCACCTACAGTGATCCGGACCAGGGTCCCCAAAACTTACCTAGGTCTCTGGATTAACAGTCCAGTGATATTACGACACCATCACCTCTCCTAACCCAATATTAAATGTCCAATAGCAAACGTGGTCAGGACAGATCCCTTGGATTGCTCAGAAATTAACAATATCAAATCTCATTAAACTTCACAGAGGATCACAATTCCTCGCTTTTGTTGATCTGCCTGAAGCCAGACTGTTTAAAGCCAGTCTGTCATGGACTGTCTTAATGATAGTTCAAAGTTCTGATCAATTACTTTACTTTCCTCAGATTACACACCGAAAGAGCACTCTCGTAGTCATTGTAAAGCATAACTCCAGCTTTTCACGAAGAGTTTGTCTCACTAACCCAGTCCTACCCGAGGGTTTTACTCAAATTTCAACCTTGCTTGATTGTATTGGGACAATACTGCTTGTCGACATTTCAACACCATACTCCTAGTTTTCCTGAAGAATGAATTCTCACAGGCTTCTTCTAAAACCCTCATGGCTTCCCCAACACAGAGCCGGTGATCTTCCTATTTTCCCAGGACCTCTCCAGAGTCCTGACTCCAGCGCTTCACTGCCTAATAACTCCAGAGGTTCTTCCTTCAGTCTGAAGCCACAAAGCCACCCAATGGTTCTTGATTTCTCACTGAGTCCCCTATCACACAGAATCTGTCTGGTTCAGCCACTTTCCCTGTAGAATGGCCAATTGCAGCGCTCTTAACATAGATACCACATCTCTCTCTGCCTGTCTCTGCCTCCTTCTCCCACTCATTGCTTGCAACCCCTCTCCAATAACTCCTGGAACAATCCAGAGTGATCTGTTCAAAGCCTTGCAATAAGACTATATTAGAACATAGAACATAGAAAAATACAGTACAGTACAGGCCCTTTGGCCCTCGATGTTGAGCCGATCCAAGCCCACCTAACCTACACTAGCCCACTATCCTCCATATGCCTATCCAATGCCCGTTTAAATGCCCATAAAGAGGGAGAGTCCACCTCTGCTACTGGCAGGGCATTCCATGAACTCACAACTCACTGAGTAAAGAATCTACCCCTAACATCAGTCCTATACCTACCATCCCTTAATTTAAAGCTATGCCCCCTCGTAATATCTGACTCCATACGTGGAAAAAGGTTCTCATGGTCAATCCTATCTAAACCCCTAATCATCTTGTACAAAACCCCTAATCATTATTGCTGGACAAAACTGAATTATGATATCTAATAAGACTTGGAACTATCTGTACTATAATTGTTATTATCATAGCTTGCTGAATTGCCCAGTACAAAATAAATGGAAACAAATGGAGGATTTTTATCACAAGTCTCAGAATATCCAAAAAACACTTTTCAGCCAATCAAGTACTTAGAGGTTTAGTCACTGTTGTAAATTACATTACCAGTATTTGGAACAGCATTATAGCAGAAACGCCTGTTTTTACAATGCCTTTGAAATGACAAAGCAATGTGCTTCATAGGATAATTATCAAGCAAAATTGGACACTGAGACATATAAACGGATACTTTAATGCAAAAGCTTGGTCAAAAGGGCTTGTTTTAATGAGTGCCTTAAAGGAGGAAAGAAAAACAGAGAGGCATGAAAGGTTAGGGAAAGAATTCCCAAGCTTGGGTAGTGGAAGGCATGGCCACCTCTAGTGGAGTGAATGCAGTTGGGAATGCTCAAGAGGCCATTGTTAGTGGTGCACTGATATCTCAGGAGAATTGTGGCTTGAAGGAGTAGGGACGACAAGAAAACAGAGATGGGAGTTTTTAAATTTCAGGTCTTGCAGCTCAGAAAATACTGGGGTGACAGGCGAAGAGAATTTTGTGGGAGTTAGAACATGGGCAACAGTTTCGGATGATGTCAAGATTATAGAAAGTTTGAGTGTCTAGCCAGAAGTGAGTGACTGTCGTTAAATCTCCAGGTAACGAAAGCAGAGCCTGAGGCAAGGTCAAGCTTACTGAGGTTAAAATATGTGGTTATTAGTTCATCCCAGGCTCAAATGTGACACCAAGGTTGCCAACATTCTGGTTCATCCTCAGGCTGTTAGGTAGAGTTATGGCTAGGGTGCAACGTTCCTGACGAGATGTAAAGGCAGTAGCTAGTGAATTATAGTGTAGTATATTACACAGAGAAGTACACACCATTCCATTATGCAATGAAGTATATTAACGCCCCGCCTAGATTGTTCTTGCTGTATAAATTCAAAAGAGCAAACTTACCAAAAGCAATTGCAATGAAAGAGATGAAAACAATTGCTCCTTTCATAGTGAAATGTCTCATATTTCTCATTGCTTCTCACCAGCAATCTCCTGTGACAGATTCCAGCAACTGCAAGGTGTGGTGCAGGCTATGACTCAGATAGAGAGCTGCACATTTTCCCACTAAGATACAAATTGCATTCCAAACTGTCCCTGCTGACGTCTGGGTCCAAGGCAATTTTAGGGGTGGAAAGCAGTGTCTTATCCTTTGCTTAAAACAATAATATTCGGAAGCTACTGGTAACTGGGTTTGAAATCACAAATCTTCATATGGAAATCATTATCTTTCTTTTTTTATTGCAACCAGATTGTGGTCAGAAGTTGAAAAGGATGGAAGCTGGCAATATTGTAAGCACTTGTCAAAATCGTAGTATGGTTCTACTTTGTGGCATTTTAACTGTTTCAGGGCTATGGTTCTAATTACAGCAAACTTTCTGGATACCAAAAAAATTGTTAAAGGAAGTTCAAAGTCGGTGACAAAAAGTCTTGAGGTCAAATAGTTGGAAAGTTTCAGATTCAAAAATCTCTGGTTTCAATAAAGAAGAAAGAAATTCCATTTTCTATTTCACATGGTGATAGTGGGTAGTGTCCCTGCCTCTGAGTTAGAAGCTTTAGGTTCAAGTTCTAGTCCAGATGCAATGGTTATGGAAGGTGTACTCATGACATGGCCAAACAGGTGGAGTATCGATTTGTAAACCTTTCTGGTATTGACAGGCAGGAAGCTCAGACAATTTTCCTGGTCAGGTGCTTGATGGAAAGCGATCTATACAGACTTCTACAAATGCAACATACAGTCACACAGACTGTAGAGGTGGCCAGTAGGTGATTGATTCAGTTCGCTGGACAGTTGGTGTCGATCAGATTTGTGCCAAGAGCATGGGATTGACTCCCATTCTGGCAAGGGTGGATTGAGAATGAGCTTTCTGAGGGTGGTGTGATGGCACAGTGGTTGACACTGCTGCCTCACAGCTACAGGTACCGGGGCTCGAGTCCCCCCTCGGGCGACCGTCTTGTGGAGTTTGCATGTTCTCCCTGTATCTGTGTGGGTTTCTTCTGGGTGCCATGGTTTCATCCCATGGTCCAAAGGTGTGCAGGTTAGGTGAATTGGCCATGCTAAATTTGCCTACAGTATCCAAGGATGTGCACACTAGGTAGGTTACCCATGGGAAATGCAGGGTTACAAGGGTAGGGAGGAGGTCTGGATGAGAAGCTCTTTGGAGGGTTAGTATGGGCTGAATGGCCTGATTCCACACCAAAGCAGGTCTATGATTGTCTGGTTATATTCTTTCCTTTCTTACTCCACACTATCTGCCTAACTGCGGTAGTGCTTATTTGTCCCCCAGCACCCATGGTGTGTGTGTGTGTGCAGGTGTGAGACACTGTGAGAGACACAAGGTGCACGAATCTTTAATCAATTCCCACCACCAGGAAGAAAGGACACACCGAGTGGCCAGTGACAAGCAGTGCCCTTGTCAACAAAGGGCAATGCTGTGTGATCAAAAACGTGAAGGGGAGGGCAGGGATTAAATCAAAATAGAGTTGGAGGGGGAACTAAAGCATCCCACTCCCTGCGGTGCCCACCTCTCCCTGATTGCCTGGTATTTTTTAATATAAAATCCCCTCCCCACACTAGTGCCAAACAGCAGTAGCACTTATTTATTCTCCAAATTTTTTTTCTGGGTTAAATTTTGTTTGTTGCTTTTTAATTTTCCCCCATATTACTGCCTAACTGCGATAGTGTTTATACAGTAGCGCCTCAACATACGAACAACCCCGTTCACGTACAAATTGGTTTACGAACAGAATTATACGGAAAAGTTTGATTCAACGTATGTACGAAATTCAAGGTACCAACGAAGGTACAAATGCAAAAAGCCCGTGTGCGACCACGTGGTTTCATTGTTCTGCTTTGCTACGCGCTTGTTGAACACAAAAGCTCTCGGGCTGATCTCATTCAGTTCGTCTTTGGCGCATGCGCTGTGAACGGCCGTCCAAGCATTCTTCCGCTGTCCGAACAACCGGAAAAACTGATTCGGTTCGCGAACCGGGTCCCGGAACGGATTAAGTTCGTACGTCGAGGCGCTACTGTATTTTCCTCAGCACCCATGTCGTGTGTGTTCAGGTGTAGGACACAGTGAAGAAAAACAAACGCATAAATCTTTATTTATATTCTACCACCAGGAAGAAAGGAAACACCCGAGTAGCAGTGACAAGCAGTGCCCTTCACATCAAAGGGAAATGCTGTTTGATCAAAAAAGTGAAGGGGAGGGCAGGGATTAAATCAAAATAGAGTTGGAGAGCGAAATAAAACACTCTACTGCGTGTGGTGCCCACCTCTCCCTGATTGCCTGGTTATTTTGTTTAGCAACAAGCCTAGGTGCAGGCAGGGCCCAGGCAACAGCATTGGGGCAGAGGCGCAGGCAAGCCCCAGGCTGTAGAAGTGGGAGCAGGCCCAGGCCGCAGCAGCAGCAGCAGCAGTGGCGGTGGTGGCTGCCTGTGCAACCAAGCACAGCTCAAAATAAAGAAAAAAAAACACAAAAGAAACCCCAAAAAAGAAATAAATATCTTCTCTAAACAAGGGGAAAGAAAAAGAAACCCTCCTCCACAGTAACAGCAGGAACACATTGACTGCGGCACCAGCCAGCACAGAGGCAGTTCCCAGAACTGAGGAGATTCCAAATCCTCTGTATATATTTTTTTCTTTTTTATATAATCTTAGTGGTAGAGCAGGGCCAGGCTGCAGCAGCAGCAGGAGTGGTAGCTGTCTGTGCAGCTGAGCACAGCTCAAAATAAGGAAAAAACAAATGCAAACCAACAATAAAGCAACCCAACAAAGAAGCAAATATCTTCTCTAAACAAGGGGGAAAGGTCAAAGAGACTCTCCCCCTCAGTACCAGCAGGAATACACTGACTGTGGGCCAGCCAGCACAGAGTCGGTGCCCTGAACTGAGGAGATTCAAAATCTCCTGTTCATATTTTTTCTTTTTATTTCTTTCCCAATTCTACTCCCTAACTCCGGTAGTGTTTATATTTTCCCCAGCCCCCATGTTGTGTGTGTGTGTGGAGGTGTGAGACACAGTGAAAGATACAAGGTGTACAAATCTTTATTCAATTTCCACCACCAGGAAGAAAGAAAACACCCAAGTAGCCAGTGACAACAGTGCTCTTCTCATCAAAGGGCAATGCTGCGTGATCGGGGAGGGGAACCAAAATATAGAGTTGGAGGGGGAAATAAAACACTCCACTCCCTGCGGTGCCCACCTCTCTCAGATTGTCTGGTTATATTTTTTTCTACCACCAGGAAGAAAGGAAACACCCAGTGGCCAGTGACCAGCAGTGCCCTTGCGAGAAACAGAACTCACTCACAAATCAATCAGCCTGAGACAAAGCCTTGGAAACAAGAACAATTTATTACAGTCTTGCAAGAACTGGACGCCTCTGCAAACAAGCAGAAATCCGCGCTAAAACAAAGCCTGTTAGCATTCTTATTTAATTTACAAATTGCGGAATCACGCCTCCCTTTTCCCATCCCAGTCGGCCCTAACGACCCCCTCCACGGCCCGCTGCCTGGACCTGTTTATAAGCCGATTACTTCACTTGGTGGTTATTTTCTTTATCTGGCCATCCTGCTGTCCTTGTCTGCATTCTTTATTCCTTGATTGTTACAGCTTGTTCTTTTATCACGCTTCTCTTATCATACTATAAGCTTTATTGTGAAATGCCCCTGCTGCTTCTTTTTGTGGTCAGCTACAGCCCTTTAAAGTTAATTCCTAGCTTAAAACTATTTTCTTTAAAAGACCCTCTATATTCATTAAAGTCTTAGCCTTAAGTATGCTACGTGCTACATGAATTAACAACCCACCCCACCCCCACCTGCAAAAACAACTATTCTAATCTCCCACACCCTTGACATCAAAGGGCAATGCTGTGTGATCAAACATTGAAGGGGAGAGGAGGGATTAAATCAAAATAGAGTTGGAGGGGGAAATAATGCTCACCACTCCCTGCGGTGCCCACCTCTCCCTGAACAACTCCAGGGTGTTGGTGGACACCGCGTGCTCCTTCTCCTAGGACATCCGGGCCCTAACGTAACCGCGGAAGAGGGGCAGGCAGTCGGCCCTAACGACCCCCTCCACGGCCCGCTGCCTGGACCTGTTTATGGCCAGTTTGGCCAGGCCCAGGAGCAGACCCACGAGGAGGTCTTCAGAGCTGCCCTCCCCTGATTACCTGGTTATATTTTTTTACTCAGAATGAAAAGAACCTCTGACATTCCTATTCTTTTTTTTCTTTTTTTTACTTGGTCCAGCTCCCTCAAGAGCCAGATCTCAGAGTGAGCAGAACCTCTGACACTTGTATTTATTTATTTTTTTCTCTTTTTCCCCCATACCGCCTAACTGCAGTAGTGCTTATTTTTTTCCCCAGCACCCATGTTGTGTGTGTGCAGGTGTGAGACACAGTGAAAGACACAAGGTGCACAAATCTTTATTCAAATTTCCACCACCAGGAAGAAAGGAAACACCCGAGTGGCCACACAAGCAGCCACACAGCAATCTAAAACTTACTGCAGTGTGGACAATCAGGCCATGGCCCCTTTAAGATTTGCAGATACGTAGCCATACAGCAACTTTAAGGGAACCACACAGTGCAACAAGTAAGACATATGTAGCGAAAGGAAATTGGAGGTTTCATCACTGATAAGGCCAGCATTTATTGTCATTCCAACATTTTTAAGGAGGTCGTAGTGAGCTGTCTTCTTCAAACATTGCAGTCGCAGGAGTGAAGATAGAATTCCCACAGTGTGGAAGCAGGCTATTCGGCCCATTGAGTCCACACTTACACTCCGAAGAACAGCCCACCCAGACTCATCTCCCTCTCATATCCTTGTAACCCTGCATTTCGCGTGGCTAACCCACCTAACCTGCACATCTTGGCGACAGTGGGAGGAAACCAGAGCATCCGGGGGAAACCTGCACAGACCCACCGAAAATCATTAAATGGCAATACATTTTGAAGTAAAGTTGGCGTGTGACTTGAAGGGGACTTGTGGGAGGCATTGCGGGGGAGAGAGAGAGGATGGTGGTTGGTGGTGAAATGGGAGCTCTGAGGTGGGGGGAATCAAGAGATTGACCCCAGCATGGGGTAGAGATCAAGCACAGCGTAGGGGAGAGATCAAGCACAGTGTGGGGGGAGAGATCAAGCACAGTGTAGGGGTAGAGATCAAGCACAGAGTAGGGGGAGAGATCAAGCACAGTGTAGGGGGAGAGATCAAGCACAGTGTGGGGGAGAGATCAAGCACAGTGTAGGGGGAGAGATCAAGCACAGTGTAGGGGGAGAGATCAAACACAGTGTAGGGGGAGAGATCAAGCACAGTGTAGGGGGAGAGATCAAACACAGTGTAGGGGAGAGATCAAGCACAGTGTAGGGGGAGAGATCAAGCACAGTGTAGGGGGAGAGATCAAGCACAGTGTAGGGGAGAGAGATCAAGCACAGTGTGGGGGAGAGATCAAGCACAGTGTAGGGGGAGAGATCAAACACAGTGTAGGGAGAGAGATCAAGCACAGTGTAGGGGAGAGATCAAGCACAGTGTAGGGGGAGAGATCAAGCACAGTGTAGGGGGAGAGATCAAGCACAGTGTAGGGGTAGAGATCAAACACAGTGTAGGGGGAGAGATCAAGCACAGTGTAGGGGGAGAGATCAAGCACAGTGTAGGGGGAGAGATCAAGCACAGTGTAGGGGAGAGATCAAGCACAGCGTAGGGGGAGAGATCAAGCACAGCGTAGGGGGAGAGATCAAACACAGTGTAGGGGGAGAGATCAAGCACAGTGTAGGGGGAGAGATCAAACACAGTGTAGGGGGAGAGATCAAACACAGTGTAGGGGGAGAGATCAAGCACAGTGTAGGGGGAGAGATCAAGCACAGTGTAGGGGGAGAGATCAAGCACAGTGTAGGGGGAGAGATCAAGCACAGTGTAGGGGGAGAGATCAAGCACAGTGTAGGGGGAGAGATCAAGCACAGTGTAGGGGGAGAGATCAAGCACAGTGTAGGGGGAGAGATCAAGCACAGTGTAGGGGAGAGATCAAGCACAGTGTAGGGGGAGAGATCAAGCACAGTGTAGGGGGAGAGATCAAGCACAGTGTAGGGGAGAGAGATCAAGCACAGTGTAGGGGAGAGAGATCAAGCACAGTGTAGGGGAGAGAGATCAAGCACAGTGTAGGGGAGAGAGATCAAGCACAGTGTAGGGGAGAGAGATCAAGCACAGTGTAGGGGGAGAGATCAAGCACAGTGTAGGGGGAGAGATCAAGCACAGTGTAGGGGAGAGATCAAGCACAGTGTAGGGGGAGAGATCAAGCACAGTGTAGGGGGAGAGATCAAGTACAGTGTAGGGGGAGAGATCAAGCACAGTGTGGGGGGAGAGATCAAATCTTCAAGGAAAAGCCCAGCATGGAGCAACTGCAGGCTCATGACTAAACAATGACCATAATTTGAAACTTTTAACTTCACTTCTTATGTATTATTTTATACTGAGAAGAACTGTAATAATGAACTATTAACTTATTTGTTGCTTTTTCTACTTTTTACCTAATGCTTTTTTTACCTAGGTACTTGTACCTAGGATGGTACCATATGGGTGACATTATACACTTTTCACTGTACTCCCATACCCCTGTATTGAGTACACATGTCAATAAAACCTAATTCTAATTCTAAAGTTCCATGCCTCTGCTGTCCTTGCCTTTCCAGATGGAGAGGAAGAGAATTTTTTTTAAGAGGGATGTTTCCCTGTGGCATTTCTTTCACAAGAGAGCAGTGAAGTCAAGGCAACTGAATATTTTTAAGGCTGAGGCAGAGAGATTCTTGACTGACAAGGGAGTCAAAGTGTCTAGGGAGTAGAAAGGACAGAAGATGCTACCACCAAAATAGCCAATGATATCTGTAAAATGGTGGACCAGACTTAAGGGTTCAAAAAGCTTACTGCTGCTTCTAATTCATATGTATGTTCATATGTTCTAAGCAGAGAGCTCACAGGTTTAGGAGGTTCTTTCAAAAAAGCCTTGACAAGTTGCTGAAATGTATCTTATAGAAGTTAATCACTGTGACGGAGGGAGTGAATGTGTAAAGTGATGAGATAAGGTCCCAATCAGGCTACTTTGTCCTGGGTAGTTTCTTGTGCTTTGAGTTGGAGCTGTGCTCATTCAGTCAATTGGGGGATATTCCATCACATTACTGACTTGTGCTTTGTAGATTCTGAGGTAAAAACAATGACTGCAGATGCTGGAAACCAGATTTTGGATCAGTGATGCTGGAAGAGCACAGCAGTTCAGGCAGCATCCAACGAGCAGCGAAATCGACGTTTCGGGCAAAAGCCCTTCATCAGGAATAAAGCTTTATTCCTGATGAAGGGCTTTTGCCCGAAACATCGATTTCGCTGATCTTTGTAGATTCTGGACAGGCTTTGGGAAGTCACCCATTGAAAATACTCAGTCTCTAATTTGTAGTCACAAGTACTTATGTTGTTGAACCAGTTGTGTTCCTGGTCAACGGTGATGACCAAGATGTTGACAGTAAAGAATTCAGTGACAAAAATGTCAAGGGGTAAGGATTATGTTTTCTCTTGTAAATGTGTGGCATGAATGTTACATGCAACCAATCACCACAAGCTTGGATATTGCCCAGGCCTTTCGCTATGGCCATGAACTTGTTTATTATCTGAAAAATTGCAAATGAAATTAAACACTTAGAAATTCTCAGTGAAAATCTCTATTTCTCACCTTATGACAGAGGAAAGATGGTTAATGAAGCAGCAGAAGATGGATGTGCCAAGAACACTGTCCTGCATGATATCCTTGGTCAGAGATGATTGGCTTCTAAAACCCACCACCATATGATTCCAGCCAATGCAGAGATTTTCCTTCATACCCATTAATTTCAATGTAACTCAAGCTAATGTCGTTCTCAGTTAAATGTTGCCTTCACTTTATGTCAAACTCTCATGTTTGAACAAAGCATGCAATAAAATATGCAGTTGAATGGTTCTGGCAGAATCCAAACTGAGCGTTGGTTAGTAGGTTACTAGTTACTAAGTGCCACTTAATAGCCATGCTAATAACCTCCCCTATCACTTTGCTGATGACTGACAGGGTGGTGACTGGAGTTTTCCCGTGTTTTGCAGGCTGGACACACCTGAGTAAATTTCCAATTTGCTAAGGAAATGCATCCGATGTAAGTGCACTGGAACAGATAGACTAGAGGCATGGCCAGCTCGGAAGCATCAGTCTTTAACCAAAATGTTGCTGAACAGAAAATCAATTCATATCAGTAACCAAACGGGTCAGGTTTAATGGAAACTGGTGCCAGTTAAGAAAATAAGCAGCAAACATTTGAATGATGGCAAGTGGAGGAAGAGAGACCAGCCAGGTGGATGTTAGTACGCAGTTAGTTTGAAAGGCAATAAAGGCAGGGATCAGAATTTCAGTAGATGAGCTGTCACAGGGACAAAGCTGGACACGATAGGGAACATAGGTGGTCTAGTGATGATGTGAATCCCGTTCCCCAAAAGACACCCTTTTTCCATAAAGGGTACATTTGACTCTTCTAGCTGCCCACCCTCACCATCACCATCTGCTGCTGTGGGTTCCAGCACAACTGCTCAAGCTCCCCTTCTCAGTCAGTGACTTCCTTCACCATCGCCACCTGGTACCGTGGGTTCCAGCATGTCTGCTCAAGCTCCCCTTCTGAGTGCCCTCTTTCACTATTGCCACCTGTTATTGCAAGCCACCTCCTACTTCTCGCATGCAGTCTGAAAAATATAATTATGAGCAGTGCATACATAGGGTTTTGACTCTTTAATTCAGGTGGAGAAGATGTTTCCATTTATGTATGAACCTAAAAATAGAAGCATTAGATGTGATGTATTTTTGGTCCTTGTACGTTATCAGGCCTATGACAGCGGGAGTGTGGGAGCTGCATGCAAGGGGTTTTTTTTAGATTAGATTCCCTACACTATGGAAACAGGCCATATTGCCCAACACGTCCACCTCGACCCTCTGAAGAGTAACCCACCCAGACCGATTCTCCTACCCTTCATTTATCCCTGACTAATACACCGAACACTATGGGTAATTTAGCATGACCAATTCACCTGAGCCGCACATCTTTGGACTGTGGGAGGAAACCGGAGCACCCGGAGGAAAACCACGCAGACACGGGGAGAATGTGCAAACTCCACACAGACAGTCACCGAGTTAGGATTAGCACCCAGGTCCCTGACGCTGTGAGGCAGCAGTGCTAACCACTGAGCCACCGTGCCGCTGCAGTTGGTGGGGGCTGGAAGCTTGAGAGAATGTGGATGTGGTCAGGGATAAGCTGACTGCAAAACATCGTATGTGGGATAGTTCTATTTTCTGTGGAATGTTTACACGTACTTACCTTGTTGTTAAGCTTTTGTTTTGTGACAAGATTCAGGTCTATGAGTTAGGTAACACCCACCGTTAAAAAAAACCTGTGTGATTTAAAGGTGGCTCGTAGATGATAGATCTTTCTCAGAGCTCCTTAAGAACTATCGTTGCATTAGAGTCTATGACCTGAAAGGGTTGGCTGGTGACCTCCACTAAGGGGTGTGGTCAGGACCCACAGTTTGGGAAGCCCTGCAAATAAATTCAAGGAAGGATTCACAAGAAACTTTGCTCCTTAGGGAATGGTTAGAATGTTGACCTTGCTCCCTCATGGATCATTTGGTTCAAAGATACATTTAAGGATATCCAGATGTCTACATCAAGGAGAAAGGGATAGAATGGTAAGCTAAATTGACTGGAAGGTGGCTTCGGTGGAGCATAAGCGTAGCTGAGTTGGGTCGAGTTGAGGGAGCTGGCCCTCATCTGTAAATGCAGCCAAACAAATTTTGAAAGAAGGGATTAAGTACAAAAGATACTCTCTTACTCCTGACCACTATTCAATAGATACTGCAGATAGTGAAAGTTAATGTAAATATAAACAGGATTCTGGAAATATTCAACAAGTCTAGTAACAAAGCAATTAGAAGGAGTGAGTCCACTTAGTCTATTAAACCATTGATGATGATCATGGTTGATTTGACTGTAGCCTCAACTATACTTTCCTGCTTATCCCCACTGTGCCTCCCTTGTTAGTCAAGAATCTGTCTCTCGCTGCCTAAAAATATAATGCCGCAACATTCACTACTTTCTGAAGAAATCTCCACAGGCATCTGTGTCAAGAGGCTATCCAATTGCTCCATCGACTACAATGCTCCTTTTAAATTTTCTTAGCATAGATGTAGACTTACACACAAAGACAGACAAGCCATCGGTATTAAGCATGCAAAAATAAAATATAGTTCAGGAAAATACAGTTTAATCTTACTAGTCTGGATCACAGGATACAATGAGTTGCTTTCTTTTTCATCCTTTTAATTTCTTTTGAGTTCTTTGCTGATGAAATGAACTTACTTGCACACTGATACGGTCTTACATTTGCTGACTGAACATTTGCCCTTTCATTGTCTTTAAATGTGGTTTATTCCTCTTTCAATAGAGAATGTGCAGAGTAAAATTAATGAAAGGCAGCTATGACGGGAGATGTTCTAGTACGTCCACATTGGAGAAAGAAACACAGAGCAAGATTGTTTAATGCTTTACAAACCCGTTCAAGCCATTGTCCCTGATCAAGAGTCAATCAAGCAGTTTTTCTTTAATTCAGAACACTTTGGTTCCATGGCGTTTATTTCTGCTCTCGTTGTTCCAGGTAAACACAGCATTGCATACAATTCACAGTGCTCTCTAATAAACATGGTTTTTAAAACTGCATTCTCTTTGGCATGGTCTCCTTAGTTTAAGGCATCCTTTTCCAATACATAGGTTGAAAATGAGAAAAATGTGCTCTTTAAGGCAGATCGAGAATCTTGCATGGTATGTTGCCTGCTCAGTGCTAGGGTGCGAGACATCTCTGATCGGCTTGAAAGGAGATTGGAGTGGGAGGACAAGGATCCAGTTGTTGGAGTCCACATTGGGACAAACAACACAGGGCAAGGCTAGGAAGTAGGATCTGTCTGAGGATTTATCAAGCACTAGGAACAAAATTCAGGAACAGGTCCTCCAGAGTGATAATCTCTGGATTACTACTCGAACCATGTGCAAATGAGTTTAGGGATAAGCAAATTAGGGAAGCAAACATGTGGCTAAAGGAGTGGTGTGGGAAAGAGGGGTTCCATTTCATGGGGCATTGGCATCAGTTTTGGAACAGGAGAGATCTGTATTGATGGGACGGTCTCCACCTGAATCAATCTGGGACCAGTACTCTAGCTAAAAGGATAAATAGGATACTCACTAGGACTTTAAACTAGTGAGTTGGGGTGAGGGAAGGCGATAGCAAGTATTATGGTGAATAAATGGGAAGCAGCAGGATAGCATGTGTGCAGGGTGGTTTAATTACACAGCAGACAGAAGCAAACAGGAAGGGTATTTCAGGAGATATTAATGGAGATGTTGGAATTCATAAAGTGGGTACAAAAACCACCATAAGGGCACTTTACCTGAATGCTTGTAGCATTCATAAGGTACATCATCATAATGGCACAAATCATTGTGAACGAATATGATTTGGTAACCAATACAGAGACATGGTTACAGGATGATCACAACTAGGAATTAAATATTCAGGGATATCAGACTATTCGGGAAGATGGACAGGAAGGTAAGGGAAGTGGGGTAGCTCTGATATTTAAGGATGATATCAGTGCAATGGTGAGAGATGATATTGGTTCTATGGAGAATAAGGTTGAATCTATTTGGGTGGAAATTAGAAATTCTAAGAAGAAAAAGTCATTGATTGGAGGGCATTTGCCCGAAACGTCGATTTTCCTGCTCCTCGGATGCTGCCTGACCTGCTGTGCTTTTCCAGCACCACTCTAATCTAAACTTTGGTTTCCAGCATCTGCAGTCCTCACTTTTGCGTAGTCTATAGGCAAATAATATCACATTGGGATGGGCAATAAACAAAGAAATAACTAATGCCAATAAAAATGATACTGCAATTATCATGGGGGATTTTAATTTACATGTCAATTAGTCGAACCTGTAATAGTTTTCTTGAACAGTGTGTAATGGAACCGACGATGCGAAAATAAAATCCAATACCAGGGTCCTGTGGATGAACAAAAGGAGATGACAACAGGATGAGGGAGGAGTTAACTAAAGTAGACTGGAAGCAAAGACTGCACGGTGGGACAGTTGACAAACATTTTTTTTTAATTTAGATTCCCCTACAGTATGGAAACAGGCCCTTCGGCCCAACATGTCCACACCAACACTCCGAAGAGTAACCCACCCAGACCCATTTCCTTCTGACTAATGCACCTAACACAATGGGCAATTTAGCATGGCCAATACACCTGACCTGCACATCTTTCGATTGTGTGGGGAAACGAACACCCAGAGGAAACCCATGCAGACACGGGGAGAATGTCTGCGTGGAGTTTGCACAGACAGTCACTCGAGGCTGGAATCAAACCTGGGTCCCTGGTGCTGTTAGGTAGCATTGCTAACCACTGAGCCACCATGCCCCCCCCCAAAGCAATTTCAAAGTCCCACTTTCAAAGCAATTTTGCAAAGTGCTCCACAAAAGTATATACTAGTGAAAGAGGAATCCAGGATGAGGTGGACCGAAAGGTCTGTTTCTGCGCTGTACATCTCTTATGACTCTATGAAAAGGAATAATCTGCCATGGATGTCTAAGAAAATAAGGGAAGCTATCAAATTGAAAGAGAGGGCATCTAAAGTGGCCAAGATCAGTGGGAAACTAGAAGATTGGGAAAGCTTTAAAGGTCAACAGAAAGCCACAAAAAAAGCTATAAAAAAAGTAAAATAGATTATGAGAATACACTAGCTTAGAATCTAAAGACAGATAGCAAAAGTTCATACAAATATATAAAATGTAAAAAAGTAGCTCAAGTAAACATTTGGTTCTTCAGAAGATGAGAAGGAGGATTTAGTTTTGGGACATGAGGAAATGGCCAAGGCATTTTGTGTCGGTCTTCACAGTGGAGGACATTAATAATATGCCAGTAATTGACAAAGAGACGAAGATATATGTGGAACTGGAAACAATCATTATTAAGGAAGAGGGAGTGTTGGGCAAGCTGATGGAGCTAAGGGTAGACAAGTCTCCTGGCCCTGATGGAATGCATCCCTGGGGGCTAAAGGAGATGGTGAGAGAATCAGCAAATGCACATGTGGTAATTTTACAAAATTCACCAAACTCTGGGGCAATTGCAGCAGATTGGAAAAGAACAAATGTGACACCACTGTTTAAAAAAAAGAGGATAGACAAAAGAAGGGAAATTATCGGCCAGTTAGCTTAACTTCTGTAGTGGGGAAAATGCTTGCGTGTATTATCAAGGAAGAAATAGCAAAGTATCTAGATATAAATTGTCCTGTTGAGCAGATGCAGCGTGGGTTCATGCTTAACTAATCTACTGGAATTTTATGAAGACACTATGAGCATGGTGGAGAATGGGGACCCAGTGGATGTGGTGTACCTAGATTTCCAAAAGGCATTTGACAAGGTGCCACACACCTTGGTGCAAGGCATTACTGGTAATGTATTAGCATAGATAGAGGATTGGTTGACTAACAGGAAGCAAAGAATGGGGATAAATGAGTGTGTTTCTAGTTGGCGATTGGTGACTAGTGACTAGTGGTGTGACTTAGGGATTGATGTTGGGACTGCAATTATTCACAATTGACATCAATGATTTGGAGCTGGGGACCACCTGTAGTGTGTCAAAATTTGAAGATGACACTAAGATGAGTGGTAGAGCAAAGTGTGCAGAGAAATGTGAAACTTACAAAGGGACATAGATAGTTTAAGTGCATGAGCAAAGGTCTGGCAGATGGAGTACAATGTTAATAAATGGAAAGTCATCCATTTTGGTAGGACTACCAGTAAGAAGGACTATTACTTGAATGGTAAAAAACATTGCAGCATGCTATTACGCAGAGGGACCTGGGTCTCCTTGTTCATGAATCACAGAAAATAATTAAGGCGGCAAATGGAACGTTGTCCTTCGTTGCTGAAGGAATTGATTTTAAAGGCAGGGAGGTTATGTTGCAGCTCTCTAGGGTGCTGGTGAGACCACACCTGGAGGACTACGGACAGTTTTGGTCTCCTTACTTGAGAAAGGATGTGCTTGTACTAGAGGGGCTGCAGATGAGGTTCACTAAGTTGATTCTGGAGTTAAAGGGGTTGGCTTATGAGGAGAGACTGAGTAGACTGGGGTTATATCCATTGGAATTTAGAAGAATGTGGGGAGAATCTTACAGAAACGTATAATATTGTGAAGGGAATAGACAAGATAGAAGTAGAGAGGATATTTCCAGCTGTAGGTGAAACGATGACAAGAGGGTATAGCCTCAAGATTAGGGCATCAGATTTATGCCTAAATTGAGAAGGAACTTCTTCACCCAGATGGCTGTGAATCTATGGAATTCCCTGCCTCATGAAGTAGTTGAGGCTTCCTCAGTAAATGATTTTAAAGTACATAGAACATTCCAGCGCAGTACAGGCCCTTTGGCCCTCGATGTTACGCCAACCTTTGGAACCAATCTGGAAGCCTATCTAACCTACACTTATTCCATTCTCATCCATATGCCTATCCAATGACCATTTAAATGCCTTTAAAGTCGGCGAGTCTACTACTGTTGCAGGCAGTGCATTCCACGCCCCTACTACACTGAGTAAAGAAACTACCTCTGCCATCTATTCTATATCTATCACCTCAGTTAACTATCAGCTAAAATAATTAACATTTTGAACAGTAAAGGCATTAAAGGTTATGGTGAGAGGGTGGGTAAGTGGAGCTGAGGCCACAAAAAGATCAGCCATGATCTTATTGAATAGCAGAGTGGGATTGAAGGGCCAGGCAGCCTACTACTGCTCCTAGTTCTTATGTTCTGTTTATAGAAGATACTTGCTGTTATCTGAACCAAAAGGAATGGAGCCTCTAGTCACAGATTGACCTAGATATGCAAGTTTCTATTCCAAACAGGAGATTCCATTGCACCAGATCACTTCCTATTGCACTGAATTGATGAGCTAAGAAGCACTTCATGTTCATCCAGGAATAATAAATATTTGCCCAAATTATTGTGTGCATGTGCCAGACACTAGATTGTGTTTGTGAACAAAATGATGATGAGAGTTTCAGCATGAAGGGAAACACGATAGAAGCTAAGTTAAAATGACATTTTACAAACTCTCTTGATAGTTCAGTGGATAAACATACTGAATTGATTTTTCACCTCCCTCTCTGTCTTTTCAGGAAGAGTATGATACACAAAGCTTGTCTGCTGATTCGAAAAGATTATTTTGCCTGGAACAGATTGCCAGCTTATCACACAACTTTGGGGGTGGTTGAGGGGTGGGGGGGAGACACCACTTAGCATCAAGCACAGTTGACCGGTCATTCTTACCACATACGAAGCAAAGAACTAGGTGCTGGGGAATGTGACGTTTCAATGTTCCTTCGTCATTCACTAAGATCATGATTGATCTGATTTCTTTTATTCACTCATGGGACGTGGTTGTTGCTGGCTGGCCAGCATTTATTTCCCATCCTTAATTGCCCTGGAGAAGGTGGTGCTGAGCTTCCTTCTTGGACTGCTGCAGTCCATGTGTTGTAGGTACACCCAAAATTCTATTAAAGGAGGGAGTTCCAGGATTCAGACCCAGCAACAGCGAAGGAACGGTGATACATTTCCAAGTCAAGAAGGTGGATGGCTTAGAAGGAACTTGTAGGTGGTGACGCTCCCAGGTATCTGCTGCTCTTGAACATCTAAATGGAAGTGGTCACAGTTTTGGAAGGTCTCAGAGTCTTGGTGAATTACTGCAGTGCATCCTGTAGAAATTAGATAGTGACAGAGCAGCCCTATAGTCTGCTGGTAGTCTTGTTGAGTTATTTGTTATTGGTAACCCCGTGGATGTTGATAGTGGGATGATAGTGGGACTTTCAGTGATGGTAACTCGACTGAATGCCAAGCATTGGTGGCGAGATTGTCTCTTACTGAAAATGGTCATTACCTGGCATTTGCCACCTGTCAGCTCAAGGCTTGATATTGCCAAATTGTGTTGCATTTGAACATGAACTGTTTCAGTATCTGAGGAGTTGTAAATGGTGCTGAATATTGTGTAATCAACAGCAAACATCCCCACTTCTGACCTGATGATGGAGGATAGGTTATTGGTGAAGCAGCTGAAGATGGTTGGACCTAGGACACTACCCTGGGCAACTCATGCAGAGATGTCCTGGATCTGAGATGACTGACCTCCAACAACCACAATATCTTCCTATGTATCAGATATGACTCCAATCATCTGACAGTTTGCCCCCTGATACCCATTGAATCCAGTTTTGCTAAGGCTCTTAATGGCACACTCAGTCAAATTTAGCCTTTATTTGAAGAGCCTGTCACTCTCCCCTCCCCTCTGGAATTCAGCTCTTTTGTCCATGTTTGAACCAAGTCTATAATGAGGTTCAAGAGCTGAGTGACCCTGGGGGAACCCAAACTGGGCGTCACTGAGCAGGTTATTGCTGAGCAGGTGCTGCTTGGTAGCACAGTTGGTGAGCCCTTCCATCACTTTTCCGATGAGCAAGAGTAGATTGCTGGGGCCGGGTTGAACTTGTCCAGCTTTTTGAGTCCAGGTCATACGTGGGCAATTTTCCACATTGCTGGATAGATGTCAGTGTTATAAATATACTGGAAGAGCTTCACTAGGGGAGCAGCAAGTTCTGGGGTATAAGTCTTCAGTACAATTGTTGGAATATTACCAGGTATTATGTGGTATCCAGTGCCTCCAATCATTTCTTGATATCACATGGAGTGAATCAAATTTGTTGAAAACTGATCTTCATAATTCACCACTGGAGGTGGCTGAGATAGATCATGCTCTCGACACGCCTGGCTGAAGGTTGCTGTGAATGTTGGGCTCTTCCATCACGGAAAATGAGGATATTTGTGGAGCTTTCTGCTCCAGTGCATTGTTTCAATGTCCACCACCATTCACAAATGGATGTGGCAGGACTGCAAAACTAAGATGGGATCACTTAGCTCTGTCTATCACTTCCTGCTTATGCTGTTTGGAATGCAAGTGCTTTGGTAGCTTCACCAGGGTGACACCTCATTTTTAGGTGTGCCTGGTGCAGCTCCTGGCATGCCCTCCTGCACTCTCCTTTGAAGCATGGTCGATCCCTGGCTTGATGGTAATGGTTGATTCAGGGATGTGCCAGGCCATGAGTTTGCAGATTGTACTGGAGTATAACTCTGCTGCTGGTGATGGCCCATAACACCTCATGGATGTCCAGTCTTGAGTTGCTGGATCAGTTTGAAGTCTGTCCCAATGAGCACAGTGATAGTGCCACACAACACAATGGAGGTTATTCTCAACGTGAAGGCAGGACTTTGTCCCCACAAGGACTGTGCAGTGGTCACTCTTCCCGATACTGTCATGGACAGTTGCAGCTGCAGCTCGCAGATTGGGGAGGGTGAGGTCACATATGTTTCTCCCTCTTGTTGGTTCCCTCACCACCTGCTGCAGATCCAGTCCAGCAGCTACGGCCTTTAGAATCTGACCAGCTCAATTACAGTGCTGCTGCTAAGTCACTCTTGATGGTGGACATTGAAATCCCCCCACCCAGAGTGCATTCTGCACCCTTGCCATCCTCAGTACATCCTTCAAGTGTTGTTCAACATGGAGGAATACCGATTCATCAGCTGAGGGAGGGCTGTAATCAGCAGGAGGTTTCCTTGCCCACGTTTAACTGGAAGGCAAGAGACTTCATGGGGTCCAGAGTCAATGTTAAAGACTCCCAGGACAACTCCCTCCCAACTATATCCCACTGTGCTGCCAACTCAACTGGGTCTGTCCTGCCTGTGGGACAGGATGTATCCAGGACTGCTAATGGTGGTGTCTGGGACATTGTATAGTATGATTCTATGAGGATGACTGTCAGACTGTTGCTTGCCTAGTCTGTGAGACAACCCTCCCAATTTTGGCACTCGCCTAGGGTGTTAGTGAGGACTTTGCAGGGTCAATAGGGCTGTTTCTGCCATTTTCTTTTCTGGTGCCTAGGGCAATGCCACTCAATTTGTTTCTTTGATGAGACTTTGTAGCAATTGATACAACTGAGAGGGTGCTCAGCCATTTCAGGGGGCAGTTGACAGCAAACTATATTGCTCTGGATCAAGACTGACATGAAGGCCAGACCAGGTGAGGATGGCAGATTTCCTTCTCTGAAGGACGTTAGTGAGGCAGTTGGGTTTTGTCAACAACATCATGGTTTCATGGTCATCAGTAGATTCTTAATCCCAGATATTTTTATTGAATTGAAATTCCACTATCTGCTGCGATGGAATTTGAACCCAGGTCCTCAGCACATTAATAGTCTAGCTTTAACACCCAGGCTATCGCTTTCCCTTCAGGTCTACATTCTCACAATTCTCACTAACCTTGACTCCCATTGCTGTATTGGAAAAATCTGCAGCTTAATATTCAGGTAACAACTGTATCTTCCAAGGCAATCAAGGCTTGGGGTGAGGCTTGAACCAGGAGCTTCTCATTCAGACAAGGATGTTACCCACTGCACCATTAGGCATCTCCAGAAAAAGCTGGAACAAAACACCACATTTCAGAATTATTTCATCCCAGCCTAGCTTGCTTAGGGGGCTACTTTTGTCTAAGAGTCACTGGACTATAGACAGGAAAATCATCTATTTCCATTCATTACTATTATTGTATAGATTAACAGTTGTATGTCTTCAATTTTTACTAGTCTACATTCTTCAGAGGTTGGTTACTGTTTACTTTAGGCATTACAAAAAGGCCTCCTGTTCACTCAAGTGGTTTTAACTAGTTAGCTCTTCACCTCTTGTTCAATCTTTCTATTGAAAGAAACTAGGACAAAATAACCTCTTAAAGTTACAGCGTCATCGCAATCTTCACACAGGCACGGACCTTCACTCAGACACTCCCCCTCGCATTCGGTCATTTGCACTCCCTCATTCACAGAGATTCTCACTTACTCAGTCACTCACATTCATATCCTCAATCGTGCCAAGCCAGGCTCTTAACTGGAGTCCGACCAGGCTCCTTTCACTGTGCTCAAACAGGGTGTTTCTCTCCTAATAGATGTGCAAATTGGGTAGCAAGATATGGGCCTTAGTTAATTTTTGTTGGAAAATTAACTTTCCTCTGCCCTCCTGAACAAAGCTATTTTTGGGTGGCTTTATTTTAAAACACATTAGGGACATTGGGTTAAAAACACATACACACCTCATTGGTCCCCATTATGAGGACTATTTTCACGTGCTGGTGCAGATTTTGGAAGCCGTAAAACATGCATCTCCTTGCAGAGTTCAAAACCAGTGGGGGAAACCTGCTGGGGAGTCTGAACGTTCCAGAATGGTAAGTACAAAATGTTTTCACAACTTGAATTAGATGCTGTACAGAACTAAGAGCAAAAGACATAGGAGTGGAAGTAAGGCTGTTCGGCCCATCGAGTCCACTCTGCCATTCAATCATGGCTGATGGGCATTTCAACTCCACTTACCCGCATTCTCCCCGTAGCCCTTAATTCCTTGTGACATCAAGAATTTATCAATATCTGCCTTGAAGACATTTAGCGTCCCGGCCTCCACTGCACTCTGTGGCAATGAATTCCACAGGCCCACCACTCTCTGGCTGAAGAAATGTCTCCGCATTTCTGTTCTGAATTGACCCCCTCTAATTCTAAGGCTGTGTCCACGGGTCCTAGTCTTCTCGCCTAACAGAAACAATTTCCTAGTGTCCACCCTTTCCAAGCCATGTATTATCTTGTATGTTTCTATTAAATCTCCCCTTAATCTTCTAAACTCCAATGAATACAATCCCAGGATCCTCAGCCATTCCTCGTATGTTAGACCTACCATTCCAGGGATCATCCGTGTGAATCTCCGCTGGACACACTCCAGTGCCAGTATGTCCTTCCTGAGGTGTGAGGACCAAAACTGGACACAGTACTCCAAATGGGGCCTAACCAGAGCTTTATAAAGTCTCAGTAGCTAAAAGGTGCTTTTATATTCCAACCCTCTTGAGATAAATGACAACATTGCATTCGCTTTCTTAATCACGGACTCAACCTGCATGCTTACCTTTAGAGAATCCTCGACTAGCACTCCCAGATCCCTTTGTATTTTGGCTTTACGAATTTTTTCACCGTTTAGAAAGTAGTCTACGCTTTTATTCTTTTTTCCAAAGTGCAAGAGCTCGCATTTGTTCACGTTGAATTCCATCAGCCATTTCCTGGACCACTCTCCCAAACTGTCTAGATCCTTCTGCAGCCTCCCCACTTCCTCAGTACTACCTGCCTGTCCACCTAACTTCGTATCATCGGCAAACTTCGCTAGAATGCCCCCAGTCCCATCATCCAGATCATTAATATATAATGTGAACAGCTGTGGTCCCAACACTGAACCCTTCGGGTCACCACTTGTCACCGGCTGCCATTCCGAAAAAGAACCTCTTATCCTAACTCTCTGCCTTCTGTTAGACAGCCAATCCTCAATCCATACCAGTAGCTCCCCTCGAACACCATGGGCCCTCGCCTTGCTCAGTAGCCTCCCGTGTGGCACTTTATCAAAGGCCTTTTGGAAGTCTAGATAGACCACATCCACTGGGTTTCCCTGGTCTAACCTACTTGTCACCTCTTCAAAGAATTCCAACAGGTTTGTCAGACACGACCACCCCTTACAAAATCCATGTTGACTTGTTCTAATCAGACTCTGCTCTTCCAAGAATTTAGAAACCTCATCCTTAATGAACGATTCTAGAATTTTACCAACCTTCAATGCAGTACTTCATTATAAGGCTTTGTAATGTAATGTTAAAATAAATTCACCATTACATTGTCCACCATTCAGTAAGTCTTCACATTACTTTTTCCAATTGGACAAAATGCCAGCTTGCATTTAGCACTCAGTATCCTTTGCACAGTCAGTATGGACAGATCACATCCACAGTGAGGCACAGCCTGAGTGAGTATATAGTTTGGGGAATTTGGAGGGAGTGTGGGAATTCAGTGCAGAGGGGGATAGGTGCTTTTTTGGCTCATAGCTTGTGAGTTTTTTTTTAAACAGGATAATTTGAAGCCCAGGATCGAAGACCAAGCATAAAAGATTAACATCACAGGTAAACTGTTAGTTTATTGGTCGTAGCTCCTAATTTCACTGTCTATGACAGATTATTTTCAGACTGAAGTTAAATAGGGAAAATACTTATAGCCTATGAACCAAAAGGCCATTAGGAAAGCTTTAAAAATCAAATTAAGAATTAAGTACAGAAAATAGAGATGCAGGGCCAGGTCATGTGTTGTACTTTCATGATGTGGGAGCTGGTAGACTCCATTGTGGTTCATAGTTACGAGACCTGGAGCAAGTGTCGATTGCTTGAGAAACTCCGGCTCAGAGCTGAAGAGCTGGAGTCTGAGCTTCAAACACTGACACATTAGGGAGGGAAAATTAACATGTATGCTGTTTTTCAGAAGGCAGTCACGCTCCTTAGACTAACTACCCCAAATTCAGTCTGTGGTCAGGACAGTAGGGTGTAACTACAAGTGAGGCAGATAGAGGGATCCAGGAGGGAGTGCTGAAGGAGCCTCAACCTTTGAGTTTGTCTAACAGGTTGAAGCTTCTCGTTCCCTGTATGGACGAGAGTGTAGACTGTAAGGAAGATGAGCAAACTGACCTTAGCACTGTGGTACCGGGAGCTATTCAAGTTGGCGGAGAAAAGAGAAATATAGCTGTGTTTAGGGATAGCGTAGTCAGGTGAATAAACTGTGGCAAGGATTGGAAGTCCTGGAGGCTGTGTTCTCTGCCTGGTGCCCAGATTCAGGATATCTGATCTGGGCTGCAGAGGAATTGGAGTGGGAGAGGAAAGGTCCAGTTGTGGTGGTCCACATAGGTAACAATGATTTAATTGAGAAGAGGAAAGAGGGAATGTGAGGGAATGTGAGCAGCTCGGGGCTAAATTAAAAAGCCGAACTGAAAAGATATAAATCTCTGATTTACTAACTAAGCTATCACAAATTGACACAGGGCCAACGAGATTAAAATGGGAAACGTGGCTCAAAGATTGGTGTGGGAGAAACGGGTTTGAATTCATGTGACATTGGCTAGTTCATTGACTAGAACTGGGAAGGAGGGAATTGTTCTGTGGGGACAGGCTCCAACCGAATCACGCTGGGACCCAGAGCCCTGGTGAATCACATAACTAGGGATGTGGGTAGGACATTAATTTAAATAGAGGGGTGATGGGTTCAGTTGCATAGCAAATTATGGAAAAGGTGAAGGGGGAGAAGAGCTCAACAGAGGTTATTAATGTTTCCAGAACAGGTAATAGGACGGAGAGTACAGAGAGGCTCAGAGATCTAACTTCAGGAACAGCAGATAAGGGGACAACTGTGAAAAGGGTGTCGTCAACACAGGGCTGAGTGTGTTGTACATAAATGCACACAATATCCATAACAAGGTAAATGAGCTTGAAACACAGATTGATATTGAGATGTATGATATTGTGGTGCAGAGGCGTGGCTGCAAGGGGATCAGGCTGGGCACCTAATAGGAGAAAGTGAGCACTGCAGACACTGGAGATCAGGGTCAAAAAGTGTGGCTCTGGAAAAGCCAAGCAGGTCAGGCAGCATCCGAGGAGCAGGAGAATCAACATTTCATCAGGAAGGGCTTATGCTCAAAACGTCAACTCTCCTGCTCCTTGGGGTGCTGCCTGACCTGTTGTGCTTTTCCATTGCCACACTTTTCGACAGTGGAGTAAATAGCTAAGGGTACATGTCCTATTACAAGGACAGGCAGATGGACAGAGGGGAGTGTTGCTCGTTCATAAGAAAAGAAGTTAAAATCGATAGCAAGGGGTGACAGAGTTGGAAAGGATAAAATCTGTGTGGAGAACAGCAAAGCAAAAAAGACTGTTATGGGAGTGTGTATAGAGCTGCGCACAGTTGTCAGAATGAGGGGATAAAAATAAGTCAGGAGATAGAAAAACATCTAAAAAAGGCACTATTACAACAATCATAGGGGACTTCAATATGCAGGTGGACTGGGAAGATCAGGTTGGTAGCAGTTTCCAAGGAACTTGTGGAATATCTACAAGGTTTTTTGGAGCACCTTTGGTAGAGCTTTGGCAGGCAGAGGAGGGGTCTGACTGAAACTTACAGAAGACTGAGAGGTCATAGAGACACAGAAATATACAGCACGAAAACAGACCTTTCGGTTCAACTCGTCTATGCCGAGCAGATAACCTCAATTAATCAAGTTCCATTTGTCAGCATTTGGTCCATATCCCTTTAAGCCCTTCCCATCCAGATGCCTTTTAAATGCTGTAATTGTACTAGGTTCTACCACTTCCACTGGCAGCTCATTCCATACACGCACCACCTTCTGCATGAAAAGGTGGCCCCTTAGATCCCTTTTAAATCTTTCCCCTCTCACCTTACACCAATGTCCTCTGAAGTCCATATAGATCATGTTTACCACTCTGGCTTCAACAATCCTCTTATTTCTTCAAAAAGCTCAATCAAGTTAGTGAGACACAATTCCCCACCATGAAGCCACATTGACTATCCCTAATTAGTCCTTGCCCAGCCATGCAGACCCTCTCTCATATGCACACACATACACCCCCTACACTCACACACACCCTCACACAGACACATCCCCATTGCGCGCGCGCGCACACACACACACACACACACACACACACACACACACACACACTTAACCAAGCTTACACACGGAGTAGGAGCAGCAGAGTCAGTCTACGTGTGATTGTGTGCGTATGGGTGTGTGTGCACGTGATAGTGTTTTGGAAGAAGTAGCAGAAAATTGTTGAGGGACCAGGACCTTGGGTTCATGTCACACTACAGGTGACCCCACTGCACAATACACTCACTCACACACCCATGCAGACCCTCTCGCATATACAATCTCTCTCTCATATGCACACACATATAACCTGGTGTTGTGTGAGCATTAATAACACAACTGTTTTGTGACTGCTCAAGATACAGACTCTAACAATGTACAAAAGTCACGAATACAATCCCCCTCACTATGTTGTCAGATTGTTCAGTCAACAATTTTCCAAACAAAATCTATAAAAACTTGAAACACACAAGGCAAGTGTTAAAGGAAAGGCAATATTCTGCGTAAGAAATTTGTCTGATTTCAATGCTGAGCATTGAATTTCTCGGGTTTATTTGCAATCCCCATTAATAGAATTATAGAATTCCTCCACTGTGAAACAGGCCATTTGGCCCATTAACTCTACATCTTCAACATTCTGCTACATCCTTCTGACTTGCCTCTGAGAAACACTGATGCATGTAATTCTGGCATTCAGCCAGAGTCCTAACTACAGGTACACCCATCCAAAACTTCAACCTTTTCAAAACATGTTCTTAGTCTTTTCATTTGTCATAATCTGATCAATGATGATATCGGTTTTCCCTCATGTGAAGCACCTTGGGCACATTTCACATATGACTCCCCCCAGCACCCAGTACCACTCCTGCCCATCCCCACCATCCTCCCCCTCTCCGCGCCATCCCATCCCCACCATCCTCCCCCTCCCCCTCTCCGCGCCACCCCATCCCTGTCACCCTCCTCCTCATCCTTTCCACCACCCAGCACCTTCTCCCCCTCCACCCTTTCCACCACCTTCTCAACACCCATCCCCACCACTTTTAACCTTCACCCTTCCCCACACCCATCTCCACCAGCTGGCAACTTCACTCCATTCTTCCCAACACCCATCCCTATCACCCAATACCTTGCTACCGCTTCTCCCCCCCCCCACCCCCCCCCCCCCCCACCCTTTTCTGCATGGAGTGAACATGGAAAAAATGTTTTCATGAATAGAAGAGACTAGGATCAAAAGAAGCATCCTCAGAATGAAGTTTAGACTTAAGATCAGGAGGCATTTTCTCAGCCAGAGATGGCCCATCTTTGGAACCCATTGCCACAGGGCTTTGGAAGCCAAATCATCGAGTGTATTTAAGACCAAGATTGATAGGTTCTTGATTAGTAAGGGAAACAAGGGTGACGGGGAGATGGCAGGAGAATGGGGGTTGAGAAACCTATCAGCCATGATCGAATGGCTGAGACAGACTCAATGGTCAAATGGCATAATTCTGCTTCTATAGCTTTTAGTCTTACGGTCTTATAAAGTGTAGAAAAATGTGTTGGCGAACTTTCTTTATTATTTTAGCACTGAAATTTGAATGTATAGGTAGCTTTGACTGTGAGAAAAGTATCCCTTATGTTGTCCCTCAGAGTATTGTGCTATAAATTCAATCACACCGAAGCCAGGTAGATCACAAAGTTTAAAAATTTAATGTTTGTACACAAATTCCCCAATTTATCTGTTTCTTAGACCCAGGTTGACAGAATACACAGATCAGGATTATTTACTTAACAAGAATCAACATTTATTACAAATAAATAGATTCTAGGCACAGATAAACAATGATGAACCATCAACATAAACCCCATCTATAAAATCCCCTATGCATGCAGACAGACACAAAAGACTCGCTGTTATGGGTGGACAAAAAGACAGGGAAATTAGTTCAATGACCCCTGTCCACAGGATTCACTGAGATTATCCATTTGGCTTGTCAGGACTTATTGCTTCTCAATCTTCCTTCTCAAAGAACTTTCATTTGCTTACATGGGACATAGAGTGGCTAGTTTGGATGTATTGCTTACAGCAACTGATGGGGAAATAAAGTGGCTTTCTTCAGGCTTGAGGTGTTTTTCTTCACTGCCTTTTTAAAGAAAGCTCCTCCATTCCGAAGGTCCAATGTCTTCTGACCAAAGACTCTCACCCACAAGCTGTTTAGCTGAGGGGGACCTCATGACATAGTTGTGGCTGGCAGAAGGTCTTTGTCAGCAGCAACTGGTTAGCACTCCACAGACCAAACAGCTTCTTGTTGCCAGGGGAATCTCTCTTCCCCCTTCACCTATTGCTTGAACAATGTAAACAGTACTTACAATCAGTGTTAAGTAACTTCCTTTTGAAAAGTGCAACAAACTTATGCATAATCTTTGTTTGTTTATAGTGTTCCTCCTCCCATTTTCAGTCATAGAGACGTACAGCATGGAAACAAAACCTTCAGTCCAACCTGTCCATGCCGATCAGATATTCCCAACCCAATCTAGTCCCACCTCCCAGCACCTGGCCTATATCCCTCTAAACCCTTCCTATTCCTATCCAAATGCTTTTTAAATGTTGCAGTTGTACCAGCCTCCACCACTCCACTGGGTGGCTCGGTGGCACAGTGATTAGCACTACTGCCTCACAGTGGCAGAGACCCAGGTTCAATTCCCTCCTCAGGTGACTGACTGTGTGGAGTTTGCACATTCTTCCCATGTCTGTGTGTGTTTCCTCCTCCCACAGTCCCAAAATGTGCAGGTTAGGTGACTTGCCCATAGTGTTAGGTGAAGGGTTAAATGTAGGGGAATGGGTCTGGTTGGGTTGCAGGTCGGTGTGGACTTGTTGGGCCGAAGGGCCTGTTTCCACACTGTAAGTAATCTAATTCTCCAAAAAAAAAGTTATCTAACTTCCTCTGGCAGCTCATTCCATAAACATACCACCCTTTGTGTGAAAAAATTGCCCCTTAGGTCCCTTTTATATCTTTCCCCTCTCACCCTAAACCTATGCCCTCTAGTTCTGGACTCCCCGACCCCAGGGAAAAGACTTTGTCTATTTATCCTATCCATGCCCCTCATAATTTTGTAAACCTCTATAAGGTCACCCCTCAGCCTCAGACACTCCAGGGAAAACAGCCCCAGCCCGTTCAGCCTCTCTCTATAGTACAAATCCTCCAACCCTGGCAACATCCTTGTAAATCTTTTCTGAACCCTTTCAAGCTTCACAACATCTTTCAGAGAGGATGGAGACCAGAATTGCACGCAATATTCCAATAGTGGCCTAACCAATGTCCTGCACAGCTGCAACATGACCTCCCAACTCCTGCAGGAGAAAGTGAGGACTGCAGATGCTGGAGATCAGAGCTGAAAATATGTTGCTGGAAAAGCGCAGCAGTTCAGGCAGCATCCAAGGAGCAGGAGAATCGACGTTTCAGGCCTGAGCCCTTCTTCAGGAATGAGGAGAGTGTGCCAAGCAGGCTAAGATAAAAGGTAGGGAGGGGGGGACTTGGGGGAGAGGCATTGGAAATACGATAGGTGGAAGGAGGTCAAGGTGAGGGTGATAGGCCGGAGTGGGGGTGGGGGCGGAGAGGTCAGGAAGAAGATTGTAGGTTAGGAGGGCGGTGCTGAGTTCAAGGGATTTGACTGAGACGAGGTGGGGGGAGGGGAAATGAGGAAACTGGAGAAATCTGAGTTCATCCCTTGTGGTTGGAGAGTTCCTAGGCGGAAGATGAGGCACTCTTCCTCCAGCCGTCGTGTTGCTATGGTCTGGCGATGGAGGAATCCAAGGACCTGCATGTCCTTGGTGGAGTGGGAGAGGGAGTTGAAGTGTTGAGCCACGGGGTGGTTGGGTTGGTTGGTCCGGGTGTCCCAGAGGTGTTCTCTGAAACGTTCCTCCCAATTCCTGTTCTCAATACTCTGACCAATAAAGGAAAGCATACCAAACACCTTCTTCACTATCCTATCTAGCTGCGACTCCACTTTCAAGGAGCTATGAATCTGCACTCCAAGGTCTCTTTGCTCAGTAACACTCGCTAGGACCTTACCATTAAGTGTATAAGTCCTGCTAAGATTTGCTTTCCCAAAATGCAGCACCTCGCATTTATCTGAATTAAACTCCATCTGCCACTTCTCGGCCCATTGGCCCATCTGATTAAGATCATGTTGTAATCTGAGGTAACCCTCTTCGCTGTCCACTACACCTCCAATTTTGCTGTCATCTGCAAACTTACTAACCTTACCTTTTATGCTCTCATCCAAATCGATTTTGTAAATGACAAAAACAAGTGGACCCAGCACTGATCCTTGTGGCATTCCACTGGTCACAGGCCTCCAGTCTGAAAAACAACACTCCATCACCCTCTGCGAGGTGTCACCATCAATTTCGCTACTTTTTATATCTTCCATATCCTTTTACACAGTAAATACTAATGTAAAATAGTCATTTAATATCTATCCCATTTTCTGCGGCTCCACACAAAGGCCACCTTGCTGATCTTTAAGGGGCCCTATTCTCTCCCTAGTTACCCTTTTGTCCTTAATGTACTTGTAAAAATCCTTTGTATTCTCCTTAACTCTATTTGCCAAAGCTATTTCGTGTCCCTTTTTGCCCTCCTGATTTCCTTCTTAAGTATACTCCTACTGCTTTTATACTCTAAGGATCACTTGATCTATCCTGTCTATACCTTACATTGGCTTCCTTCTTTTCCTTAAAAAAAACCCTCAATTTCTTTAGTCATCCAGCATTCTCTATATCTACCAGCCTTTCCTTTCACCCTAACAGGAATACACTTTCTCTAGATTCTCGTTATCTCATTTCTGAAGGCTTTCCATTTTCCAGCCGTCCCTTTACCTGCGAACATCTGCCCCAATCAGCTTTTGAAACTTCTTGCCTAATACCGTCAAAATTGGCCTTTCCCCCTTTACTGGGTGACATGGTGGCACAGTGGTTAGCACTGCTGGCTCACAGCGCCAGAGACCTGGTTCAATTCCCACCTCAGGCAACTGTCTGTGTGGAATTTGCACATTCTCCCTGTGTCTGTGTGGGTTTCCTCCGGGTGCTCTGGTTTCCTCCCACAGTCCAAAAATGTGCAGGTTAGGTGAATTGGCCATGATAAATTGCCCGTAGTGTTAGGTGAAGGGGTAAATGTAGGGGTCTATAATGGGTTGCTCTTCGGAGGATTGGTGTGGACTTGTTGGGCTGAAGGGCCTGTTTCCAGACTGTAAGTAATCTAATCCAACTTCAACCTTTAGATCTGGTCTGTACTTTTCCATCACTATTTTAAATCTAATTGAATTACGGTCATTGGCCCCAAAGTGCACCCCATTGACACCTCAGTCACCTGCCCTGCCTTATTTCCCAAGAGTAGGTCAAGTTTTGCACCTTCTCTAGTAGGTACATCCATATACTGAATCAGAAAATTGTCTTGTACACACTTCACAAATTCCTCTCCATCTAAACCCTTAGCACAATGGAAGTCCCAGTCTATGTTCAGGAAGTTAAAATCCCCTACCATAACCACCCTATTATTCTTACAGATAGAAGAGATCTCCTGACAAGTTTGTTTCTCAATTTCCCTCTGACTATTAGAGGTTCTATAATACAATCCCAACAAGGTAATCATCCCTTTCTTATTTCTCAGTTCCACCCAAATAACTTCCCTCGATGTATTTCCGGGAATAGCCTCCCTCAGTTCAGCTGGGTGGCACGGTGGCACAGTGGTTAGCACTGTTGCCTCACACCGCCAGATACCCGAGTTCAATTCCCGCCTCAGGCGACTGACTGTGTGGAGTTTGCACATTCTCCCCGTGTCTGCGTGGGTTTCCTCCAGGTGCTCCGGTTTCCTTCCACAGTCCAAAAATGTGCGGGTTAGGTGAATTGGCCATGCTAAATTGCCCGTAGTGTTAGGTTCAGGGGTAAATGTAGGGGAATGGGTCTGGGTGGGTTGCGCTTTGGCGGGTAAGTGTGGACTTGTTGGGGCCTGTTTCCACACTGTAAGTAATCTAATCTAAAAACTGTAATGCTATCTCTTATCAAAAACGCCACTCCCCCTCCTCCCTTTCTATCCTTCCTGTAGCATTTGTATCCTGGAACATTAAGCAGCCAGTCCTGTCCATCCCTGAGCCATGTTTCTGTAATTGCTATGATATCCCAGTCCCATGTTCCTAACCATGCCCTGAATTCATCTGCCTTCCCTGTTAGACCCCTTGCATTGAAATAAATGCAGTTTAATTTATTAGTCCTAACATGTCCCTGCCTGCCCTGACTGTTTTGATTCGCTTCTGTTCTCAACTGTACCAGTCTCAGACTGATCTCTTTCCTCACTATCTCCCTGGGTTCCACCTCCCCCCCCCACCACCACCACTTTACTAGTTTAAATCCTCCCGAGTAGTTCTAGCAAATCTCCCTGCCAGTATATTAGTCCCCTTCCAATTTAGGTGCAATCCTTCCTTCTCGTACAGGTCATTTCTACCCCAAAACAGATTCCAATGTCCAAAAATGTGAATCCTTCTCCCATACACCAACTCCTCAGCCATGCATTCACCTGCTCTATCCTCCTATTCCTGCCCTCACTAGCTCATAGCACTGGGAGTAATCCAGGTATTACTACACTCGAGGATGTCCTTTTTAAATTTCTGCCTAACTTTCTGCAATCTCCCTTCAGAATTTCAACCTTTTCCCTTTCTATATCATTGGTTCCAATGTGGACAATGACCTCTTGCTGGCCCCTCTACCCTGTGAGAACATTCCGCTCCCTCTCTGAGACATCCTTGATCCTGGCACCAGGGAAGCAACACACCATTCTGCTTTTTCTCTGCTGGCCACAGCAACGTCTGTCTGTACCTTGGACTACAGAATCCCCTACCACAATTGATCTGTTGGAACCCAATGTACCCCTCGTTGCATTAGAGCCAGTCTGAATACCAGAAACTTAGCTGTTCCTGCTACGTTCCCCTGAGAATCCATCACCCTGTACATTTGTTTGAAATGGGTATAGCCACAGAAGGCTTCTGCACTAGCTGTCTACCTCTCTTACCTTTCCTAGAGTTAATCCATCTACGTGACTGTATCTGAGACTTCCCCCCCCCCCCCTTATAACTGCCATCCATCACATACTGTTGCTGTTGCAAATTCCTCATTGCCTCTTACTATCTCTCAAACTGATCCATTCGATCTGATAAGATTCTCAACCAACAGCATTAATTACAGATATAATCCACACTAACCCTTAAACTCTTTTAAACTCCCACATCTGACAAGAAGCGCATATCACTCTACTAACAGCGATTTTTGCTCCTTCACAATCTACAGACCCAGAAAATAACACCGTCTTATTCCTCTACAAACACTGCCCCATGTTAAATTAATAGTTATGGCTTCTATTTTAAGAATAATCCAGTAGACATATCTCAAAAACCTACTCATGAAAGAACCCACTCTAGTCACTAATGCAGACTTTCTATAGGCCCCACTTAAAAATAATACACTTATCTGCTTCTGTGCTTTGAACTTCACCCAAACAGTTCCTCCAAGATCAGTTGTAAATTTCACTGCTTGTTAATTTTCTCAGACTCACTCCAGTGTCCAGCAATACATAAGTCAAGCACCAAAGGCAGTAACTGTACAGGTTCACTGCTGCCTCTCTCCCTCTCTCCCTGCACTGACCTCACTATGTGCTTCCTTTGTCTGTTCTGAAAAGGTACTGGAACTCAAGTCCACATGGAATTTTAAAGGTACATTTGTAAGTATTTGAGGATAAGGAGCTGATACATTAAAAGCATGAAGTAGGTGATTGGAACTAAATATGACAGTTCTTTTAAAGAGACAAAGTGTAATTTGGATAAATCTGTGCCCCTCTCAGGCCAATATCTCCTTCCTCAGCAACATGGCCCACAACTGAGCACATACCCCAGGGGTGATCTCACCACACATTTGATTTTCTTGCTGTTTTTTGAGTTACAAACATATCATAAATATTTCCCCACAGACAGAACATACAAATCATTTTCCTTACACAGTTAAATGCAAATGATATTCAGATCCTGAGGACTCCTGCTGATTGTCACAACTTGTTTGGAGATCCTAGTCTTCAATTTTTTTTCTCAACTAATATCCAAACCGGACTGACTCTACTTTTCTCCCGATGTCTGCTATCTCTTCCGCCTTCCCGTCACTACAGCTGGCACTCGCTCAAGCACCAGTTACAATGGGTCTGTGCCAGGAGCGTTAATCCCCAGAATCAGAACAACAGATTTAAAAAAGACAGTCTTTATAACTATAGTACCTTCAAAAAGTATTTAAAAACTGAGTACCCTCTTCCCTTCATTGATTCACAGTTAATCTGGATAGGTATTTGAATAGGAAGGATTTAGAGGTATATGGGTGAAATGCTGGCAAATGGGACAAGTCAGATTTGGACAACTGATCAGTGTGGATGAGTTGGACCAAAGGGTCTGTTTCCATGCTGTATGACTCTATGTCTGTATAAATGTTGTAACAGTACCTGCATCTACCACTTCCTCTGGCAATTCATTCCACATATAATCAATCAATCTCTGTGTTAAAAATTTGTCCCCCAGGTCCCCTTTTAAATCATTTTTTTCTCAGCTTAAAACTATTCCTCTAGTTTTGAATTCCCCCACTCTCGGGAAAAGACCATTGCTATTTACCTTATCCTTGAAAATCTTTTCTGCATCCTTCTCCAATTTAATAATATTCTTCCCTAAAGCAGGACGACCAGGATTACACACAGAACCCCAAAGATGGCCTCATCATCTTCCTGCACAAACACGGTATGACATCCCAACTCCTAAACTCAATGGTCTGAGCAATAAAGGTTCCAAATGCTTTCTTTACCACTCTGTCTACCTGTGATGCAACTTTCAATGAACTTTGTGTCTGAACCCCCTAGACCTCTCTATTTGACAGCACCTCTGTTCCATATTCAAATTTTATTTTCATGTATAATATGCATTAAAGAATTTGTCTTTTCTCTGCTTGAACCATGAATGAGTATGTGTGCATTTGGGATTTTAAAAGGAGTATAGTTTAAGTTGTATTGAAGTATATTAGGAGTCCTTTCTTTTCTCTGCTATTTGTTAAAATTGTTTGATACATTAAATAAAGTTATTTTCCTGTTAACGATGAAACCTGGTGTGAACTACTTTTGTCCTGAACAGCAGTACATCATGTAAAACTGGTCACCTTGGTGGTCTAATTAAGATGTTATAAAGTTAGGGATGGCTTGTGGAACAGAGGGGCACAACTATCAATGCACACTTCCTTGTTAAGTTGCGACATTGCTTTGAAACAATACTATGATTCCGTGAGTGAAAGATATAGAGAGGGAGGAGAGTTAAATAGTCAGCCGGAAAGTTGAGTCAGAGGCATGTAGCAATACAAAGAACAGAGATAACAATGCAGAGAGAGTGATGGAGAAACACACACACAGAAGCTGTATTGTGACAGATGGGAGACCCTTGCAGTTACACAAACAGAAGAGTGAGTGAAGAATTTCGACTGTGTGACAACAAAATGTTTTGTGTATGCTTTTGACACTATAAACATTGAGTAGCATTCTTTTTCATTTGTTAGGTCTTTATGTTTTTCTTTTAACTTTCTAACTTTGTTACCAAACTAAAATTTTCTCTTTAAACCTTTTCCCAATTCTCCCCAAAGTCATCTCTGCCCTCATGCAGCAACAAATAATTCTCTGAAACACATGGGATTCTTCACCCAGTCCTTGCTCCCCTAAAAGTAAAATGAATAGCTTTTTACACAGTATTGGTTCAACATTTCCAGAAATATTCACAAACTCACCCAACTTTTTTTCTAATTGCCCCATACTGGTTGAAGGATTCAAATATCTGGATGTAAGTTTGCTAACTAAGCTGGAAGGATCATTTTTTCAGATATTTCATCATAAGTGAGCCTCCAGTGAAGCACTGGTGTTAGTGACCCGCTTTCTATTTATATGTTTAGGTATCCTTGGATCAGTAGCGTCATTTCCTGTAGTGATGTCATTTCCTGTCCTTTGATCCCAAACTCGCTGATTCCAATATCTTTGACAACACCTTGAATCTTGATTTGGTTAGCCTATTTCCATGTCCTTGCCGAGGTGCCCTTGGCATTGTAGAATTGTGGATTTTTTTTGTTCATTCATGGGATGTGGCTGTTGCAATGTTCATCTTTTGTTACCCTTGAGAAGATGGTGGTGAATGACTTTCTTAAAAAACTCCAGTCCATTTGGTGTAGGTACATCCACTGTGCCTTTAGGGAAGGAGTTCCAGGATGGAAAGAATGCTGATATACTTCCATGTCAGGATGTTGAGCAGCTTGCAGATGGTGGTGTTCCAACGCATCTGCTACCCTTGGCCTTTGGTAGTAGTCATAGTTTTAGAAAACGTTATCAAAGATGCCTTATCTGCAGTGCATCTTGTAGCTGGTACACACTACTGCTACTGAGCAACAATGGTGAATGTTTGTGAATGTGGTGCCAATCAAGTGGAAAGCTTGGTCCTGGATGGTGTCCTGAGTATTGTTGGAATTGGTCAGTATTCTATCATACTCCTGACTTGTGCCTTGCAGACAATGACAGGCTTTGGGAAGTCAAGCAAGTTACTTGCTGCATAATTACTAGTCTCTGAACTATTCTTGGAGCCATAATATTTACAAAGATAGTCCAAATCATTTTCTGGTCAACTGTAATTGCAGCATGTTGATAGCAGGGAATTCAGCAATGATCATACGATGGTTGGATTTTGTCAGGTTGGAGATCTTCATTGCCCGGCAATTGTGTGGTACAATGCTACTTGCTACTTCTCAGCCTAAATTAGGACTGTTGTTTAGGACTTGTTGCATTTAGGCATGAACTACTTCAACCCAATTAAGCCACAGATTATGTGTGCAAATTCTGTAGATCCCATGGCCATTAAAAAAGAGATCAGGGAGCCCTCCTTGTGCTTTGGCCAGCATTCTTCCCTAAATCAGCTTCCCCAAAAAGTGATTAACTCACCATTTCTACCATCACATTTTATGGAATTTTACTGTGCAAAACAGTTCTCATTGTTTTCAGTTAACTGCATGTGAAATGTTGTGGGATATTTTTGAGAGATGCAATATAAATAGTTATGCTATCATAGTGTGGCCAGCTGAGCCCTGACTTCAGTGATACATGAGAGAAAATGCATGAGTGATTATGTGCCTTTCTCTCTTGTTTGTATATAAATGAATAACACACCCACAACTTGTGACTTCTGCTCTGACTATACAATTTGCTTTCCAAATTCAGCAGTTATTCCTTAAACTATCTGATTTTCCAGTGCTTTGTGCCTGGATTATGTCTATTTCCTAGTTACAAAGCATAATAAAAAGAGAATGGAGATGCATTATAGAATGGTACAACACAGAAGGACTTACTTTGGTGTAACCTTGAGCCTTGTATCTCAAAAAGGAGGTAGAGCAAATGCAAATGAGAGAAGATTGGGAAATCAGAAAATAATTTTCCTGGCAATCTGCTTGGAAATGGCTCAAGCATTTCACTGAAGCCGGGATACCCAATAGAATGAAGAGCCCCTGCATTTATTTAGCACCTTTCATGACCTCAGAATGTCTGAAAGCACTTTACAGTATTCACTTTTGAAATACAGTTGCTGTTGAAACATATGGACACATTACATGGTAAGTCAGGTCTGAACAATTAGTAGTGAGATAATTTATTAAGCTATAAAAGAAAGAATTGCATTCATATGGTGCTTTTCACAACCATTTAAGTGTCATAACATTCAAGACTAGGGGTCTAGTGTGGGAAAGTTGGACAAGTGTAGGTAGTGGCATATTTTTGATATTACAGACTCAATGAGCTGAAGGGCCTTTTTCTGCATTATATGATTTTATGATTCTAATCACTGACTGTCTCAAAATACTTCACAAAATACTTTACAGTGCTGTACTTAATCAAAAGTGCAACAAATATGTGTACAACTAACAATGCTGTAACACCCAGATGATTTACTTTTGATGATATGGATTTAGTAAACCTTCTGTTCTGCATGCACCGAAGCAGTCAGTGTAACGGTTCATCTGAAAGACAGCAAGGCGCTGCACTGTCAGCTTTGAATTTTCTCATCCTGACCCTGGAGTGGAACTTGAACCCAGAACCTTGTGCTGCCTTGTTGATCCAGTGTTGATTGGTGTTGGTCAGTGCATTGGGAGGTCTGCCATCCTGGAGGGAGGCTGGTGGATGGGATGTGAGTGGGTGGCTGTTTGATCCCAGACATCAGATGTGATGGAGTACTCCCCCCAGGGGTCAGCCCAGGTTGGCAGAGGTTGAGTTGTGTCACCATGGCCTGAGATGGCTCAGCTCTCTCCCAGGGTAACTCACCCTCCTCCTCCTCCTTCATCTCCATCTCCACCCTCCCCCTCCATCTCCCTCTCCCTGAGGCTGGGAAACCTGCTGCCGTCGCCATGGCAACAACCTGCCAGACCCGGGGCATCCTGGGAGGTGATCCGGCCCCGCGCCCTGATTGGCCGATGGCATATGGGGGCGGGGCTTCGGCTATGGCGGCCTCCAGAGTGGGCTTGTTGTCAGCGCGGCTCCGGGCCGCCGGGCCTGGGTAAGGACAGTGCCCGGGGAGGGAGGGAGGGGTACCGCGGGCTTGGGTAAGGACAGTGCCCGGGGGGGGAGGGGGGTACCGCGGGCCTGGGTGAGGACAGAGCCCGGGTGGGTACCCCGGACCGGGCTGAGGGCTGTTCGCGGCCTGACCGGGCAGCGATGAGAATCTCAGCCGGAGTCGGGCAAGGCACCCCCTCCCCCCCCCGCAGAGGTGCCTCCTTGTGATTGTCAGCCGGGCCGGGCCCTGGGTGGGTGTGTTCCTGTGGGACAGAGCAATGGGAGCCGGCTCACGCTGTACTGAGAGTTCAGGAACAGCCTCTTACCCCACCCCCGAGATCTCTTACCTCACCCCCCCACCCCCGAGATATTTTAGCTCACCCCACCCCCCCGAGATCTCTTACCTCACCCCCCCACCCCCCCCCCCCCGAGATCTCTTACCTCACCCCCCCCCCCCCCCAGATCTCTTACCTTACCCGGGTTATCTCTGACAGGGGAGATAAAGAAGTCGGTCACTCCTGGTGATGACAAATGGCCCAACTTAAATGACATCCCCTAGCCCCCTCTGAGAGTGAGGGATCGTGACCACTCAAAGTCCACTTTAGGAGAGATACGAAGGCATTAGAAAGAGAAAATGCAGAAGATTTACAAGGATGGTTTCAGGAATGAGGAACTTAGTTATGTGAGTATAGGTAAGTGGAACTGAAGCACCCGTCAGCCACGATGACTTGATGGATTCGATGGCCTGAATGGCCTTGCTTCCACTCCTACGATTTATATTGGAGAAGCTGGGAGCATTCTCTTTGGAGAAGATTGTTGAGAGGAAGGTTTAGTAGAGGTGCTCCATATCATGAGTCAGGATTGATTAGGTACTGGTTGACTGCTTGCAAACTGGTACTAGGAACAAGAGGCATTATCATTTTGCTAGAACTTTTCAGCAAGGGGCATTAAAAACATGCCTGATTGCAGGGAAGAATTCTGGGAGAGCTGAGGGGGAAATAGGGTTTTGGAAACAGGAGAATCAATGATCTCTCACCCTGGCCCCCGTTCGATGCACACTAGCTGTCTTGGATTTGAACTGGAATTCTGGATTAGAGGTGCTGGAAAAGCACAGGCAGCAGCTGAGGAGCAGTAAAATCGACGTTTCGGGCAAAAGCCCTTCATCAGGAATACAGGCAGAGTGCCTGAAATTGGCAATTTATGCCTGTGGCTCATTCTGACAGACCATAAAGTCAGATTGAATGAACTTTGCTTGGACTCCCTTCAGTTTTAAAACACTGCTGAGCTATTTAAGGTTTAACATTGGGCAAGGATTAAATAAAGTAGGCAGAATGTATTTGCTTTGATTTTGACTGTTCCTGTGAAGGCATTACAACAGATCCCTTCAGCAAGGGAAGCTTTCACCTTGGAAGAATCACACAGAGAAGGGGCTTTGCCTTGGTAATAAAATGTTCACTTATGCCTGGGCTCTCTGAGATTGGCTGCAAATGTGTTGCTGGTCAAAGCACAGCAGGTTAGGCAGCATCTCAGGAATAGAGAATTCGACGTTTCGAGCATAAGCCCTTCATCAGGAATAAGAGAGAGAGAGCCAAGCCGGCTAAGATAAAAGGTAGGGAGGAGGGACTAGGGGGAGGGGCGATGGAGGTGGGATAGGTGGAAGGAGGTCAAGGTGAGGGTGATAGGCCGGAGTGGGGTGGGGGCGGAGAGGTCAGGAAGAGGATTGCAGGTTAGGAGGGCGGTGCTGAGTTGAGGGAACCGACTGAGACAAGGTGGGGGGAGGGGAAATGAGGAAGCTGGAGAAATCTGAATTCATACCTTGTGGTTGGAGGGTTCCCAGGCGGAAGATGAGGCGCTCCTCCTCCAGCCGTCGTGTAGTTGTGTTCTGCCGGTGGAGGAGTCCAAGGACCTGCATGTCCTCGGTGGAGTGGGAGGGGGAGTTAAAGTGTTGAGCCACGGGGTGATTGGGTTGGTTGGTTCGGGCGGCCCAGAGGTGTTCTCTGAAGCGTTCCGCAAGTAAGCGGCCTGTCTCACCAATATAGAGGAGGCCACATCGGGTGCAGCGGATGCAATAGATGATGTGTGTGGAGGTACAGGTGAACTTGTGGCGGATATGGAAGGATCCCTTGGGGCCTTGGAGGGAAGTGAGTGTGGAGGTGTGGGCGCAAGTTTTACATTTCCTGCGGTTGCAGGGGAAGGTGCCGGGGGTGGAGGTTGGGTTGGTGGGGGGTGTGGATCTGACAAGGGAGTCACGAAGGGAGTGGTCCTTGCGGAACGCTGATAGGGGAGGGGAGGGAAATATATCCTTGGTGGTGGGGTCCGTTTGGAGGTGGCGGAAATGGCGGCGGATAATACGTTGTATGCGCAGGTTGGTGGGGTGGTAGGTGAGAACCAGTGGGGTTCTGTCTTGGTGGCGGTTGGAGGAGCGGGGCTCAAGGGCGGAGGAGCGGGAAGTGGAGGAGATGCGGTGGAGGGCATCGTCGATCACGTCTGGGGGGAATCTGCGGTCCTTGAAGAAGGAGGCCATCTGGGTTGTGCGGTGTTGGAATTGGTCCTCCTGGGAGCAGATGCGGCGGAGACGAAGGAATTGGGAATATGGGATGGCGTTTTTACAGGGGGCAGGGTGGGAGGAGGTGTAGTCCAGGTAGCTGTGGGAGTCAGTCGGTTTATAATAGATGTCTGTGTTGAGTCGGTCGCCCGAGATAGAAATGGAAAGGTCTAGGAAGGGGAGGGAGGAGTCTGAGACAGTCCAGGTGAATTTCAGGTCGGGATGGAAGGTGTTAGTAAAGTTGATGAACTGTTCAACCTCCTCGTGGGAGCACGAGGCAGCGCCGATACAGTCATCGATGTAGCGGAGGAAAAGGTGGGGGGTGGTGCCAGTGTAGTTGCGGAAGATGGACTGTTCCACATATCCTACAAAGAGGCAGGCATAGCTGGGGCCCATGCGGGTGCCCATGGCAACTCCTTTAGTTTGGAGGAAGTGGGAGGATTGAAAAGAGAAGTTATTCAGGGTGAGGACCAGTTCAGTCAGTCGAAGGAGGGTGTCAGTGGAAGGGTACTGGTTAGTGCGGCGGGAAAGGAAGAAGCGGAGGGCTTTGAGTCCTTCGTGATGGGGGATGGAGGTGTACAGGGACTGGATGTCCATAGTGAAAATAAGGCGTTGGGGACCGGGGAAGCGAAAATCCTGGAGGAGGTGGAGGGCGTGGGTGGTGTCCCGAACGTAGGTGGGGAGTTCTTGGACTAAAGGGGACAGGACCGTGTCGAGGTATTGGGAGATGAGTTCGGTGGGGCAGGAGCAGGCTGAGACAATGGGTCGGCCGGGGCAGGCAGGTTTGTGGATTTTGGGCAGGAGGTAGAAACGGGCGGTGCGGGGTTGTGGGACTATGAGGTTGGAGGCGGTGGATGGGAGATGGTAGATTGGAGCAGAAGTGCAGCTGTCAATTAGGCCTTCCAGAACGCTTTTATAGAATCCCTTCAGTGTGGAAGAAGGCCATTCAGCTCATCAAGTCCACACTCCCCCTCCAAAGGATATCACACCCAGCCCTACCCTATTCCTGTAACCCTTAACTTCCCATGGCTAATCCACATGCACATCTTTGAACAACTGTGGGAGGAAACTAGAGCAGCTGGAGGAAACCCATGCAGACCCTGGGAGAATGTGCAGACTCCACACAGTCACCTGAGGGTGGAATCGAACCTGAGTTCCTGGCCCTGTGAGGCAGCAGTGCTAACCTCTGAGCCACCGTACCGCCCAATTCCTTGGCAGCACAATTTCCCACTTTCTCCAGTTTTTAGACGAGTCATTGGTTGTACTGTATTTTGATAGTGCTGTCTTTCTTTTCTGATTTCCAGTATGCTGTGGTCTGTACACCAACCCTCGCTGACTGCAGGCTGTTCCAGGCCGTGCATTCGGAACTTTTCCAATTGTGAGTATGCAGTTTTCCAGATTACATTATGTTAACTCCGAATAGCGTTTTTCAGGACCTCAGTCATGTTGCTGACCAGTACTGGAGATCAATTGTAGTTTGACTCTATGGAAATGTATACTGACCCAGGAATGTGGGTGATGGGCTTCTGAAATGAACTCGAGCAGCTAGTTGGCACACTGAGACTTCATAGACTGCAATGATAAAAATTGATCAGCTGGCTTTTAGCTGTGTAAGTGTTAATCAGGGCATCAAAGATCTCATGGGTGTAACCCCCTTACTCCTTTTTGAAAAAGTGTCTTCGGATCTTTCAAGTTCATATGGGAGAGCAGTCAGGATTTTGAATTTTAAACACTCACTTGAAAGGTAGCACAACTGACGGGTGAAATGATGTGTTCCATTCTGTGGAAAGGGTGTTGAACCCAACACTGTGACTCAAAAGCAAGGTGTTCTACACAATGAACCCCAGCAGACACTAAATATAATTCAATATTGGTTCAACTATGTTAGACTAGGCTCCACATGGGACATTATAAGCCAGTAGTGCTCCAGGTCCAGGTTAGTACATTCAAGGTAGAAAAATTATTAAATCTGCCATTGGGGGGGGGGGAGAGAACCATTTGGTGCAATGAGTTTTATAAATGCTGATCTGAAGCTTGCTGTTAGCATGCTGCACAGTTTTGGATCTTGGCAGACAGGTTGAAGGAGCTAAGACACCAGTTTTGACCTTTTGATTCAATCCTGATATTAACTGCATCAATCTATACAACTGGAGCTTGTATGAATTTTACCGTCTACTGCTGTCAGTAGCCTAAGCCCCTCTGCAATTGGCAGGGCCTGTCATATTTTCCTCTTTGATAGAATTGACTCATCTGATCCCCATAAAGAATGAATTCAGGCCAAGGGCCCTTCTGGTGCAGTGGTAGTGTCTCTACCTTTGAACTAGAAGGCCCAGTTGAAGTCCCATCTACTCTGAGCTGTGTACTGGCATCCCTGAACAGATTGATTAGGAAAATCAGAGCCAGGGTTGTTCCCAACATGCGTACAAGATCAAAATAATACTCTCTGGATTTCCGTGTGTAGTCACTTCCAGTCATTTGAATTCATTTAGTCCAAGAAACTAGAAAGACAGGCCCAGATTTTGCGTCATAGTGAATACAAAACCTCACTGAAGGAATTTCAGTAGCTGGATGAGAATTGCATAATCATGGTCAGCCCTAAGCAACTGGGTATCTGTAAGGTATAAGGATAGGTGCATGGGAAATGGAGGATTACAGGGAAAGGGGGATGGGTCTGAGAGGCTACTCTTTGGAGAGTGGTTGTAGACTTATTGGACCAAATGGCCTGTTACCACACTGTAGGGGTTCTGTGAAAGATACAACTATTCCAGTGCAGCAAACAGCTTTACTATTGGGATAAAACATCAAACCCCAGAATTACTCAGCAGGCCAGCCAGCATCAGTTCAGAAAGAGAAGCGTTTTTCCTTCAGATTGGTGATCTTTCATCAGAACTGTCAAGTTGCGTGTCTGCTGAAGTGGGATGGCCACAAGGTAGCTTAACCATTCCCCACAGGAGGAAACATCCTCTCAGCCTCTAACCTGTCAAGCCACACCAGAATCTTGTTTCAATAAGGTCACCATTCATTCCAGTGAGTGTAAGCTTGACCAGCTTAACCTTTCCTCATAAGACAATCCCCTCATCCTAGGAATCAACCTAGTGATTTTTCTCTGAACTACTTCTAATGCAAGTGTATCCCTCCTTAAGGAAATCCAAACTGTACACCGTATGTTAGGTGTGCAGTTGTGGCAAGATTTCCCTACTTTTGTATTCTATTTCCCTTGAATAAAGGCCAGCATTGCCTTCCTAATTACTCGCTATTTCTGTATGTTAACTATTGTCTCATCAAGTCATACAGCATGGAAACAGACCTTTCCGTCCAATCAGGTGAAAGTGAGGTCTGCAGATGCTGGAGGTCAGAGTTGACAAGTGTGGTGCTGGAAAAGCACAGCCGGTCAGGTAGCATCTGAGGAGCAGGAGAGTTGATGTTTCGAACATAAGCTCTTCATCAGGAATTCCAGCACCACACTCTCCAACCCTTCAGTCCATACCAAACAAGTCCCACCTGCCTGCTTCTGGAATATATCCCTCCAAACCTTTCTGATTCGTGTATCTGTCCAAACATCTTTTAAATGTTGTAATTGTATCTGCATCCAGCACTTTCTTAGGAAGGTCATTCCACACGCGAACCACCAAGTATGTTAAAAAAAGTTGCCTCCTATCTTTTTAAAATCTCTCTCTTCAAATCTTAAAAATGTGCCCCCATTCTTGAAATCCCCAATCTGAGGGAAAAGACTACTACCATTAACTCTATCTTTACCTCTCATTATTTTATAAATTTCCATCAGGTTGCTTCTCAACCTCCAATGTGCCAGTGGAAAAAAGTTCCAGTCTATCCAGCCTCTCTTTATAACTCAAGTTTTCCATATACAGCAACATCCTGGTAAATCTGTTCTGAACCCTCCTCCAGCTTAGTAATATCCTTCCTATAACTGAGTGCATAGAAGATGCCTCACCAATGTCCTCGTACAACATTAATGTGACTTTCCAACTCCTATACTCAAAGGACTGAGCAATGAAGGTAAGCTTGCCAAACGTCTTTTTAACCGCCCTGTCTATGTGTGACGCAAACTTCAAAGAATTAGGTACTGCACCCTTAGGTCCCTCTGTTCTACAACACTACCCAAGACCCTACCATTCATTATATAAGCCCTACCCTAGTAGGTCTTTAGTAGATATGCTTATGATATTATTGTACCACATGTATATCAATACATTGTAACATGTGACCTGAGGGAGTAAAGATTCGTGCTTCATTTTACTTTCTGAATCACCATTGCTCCACTCAATCGCAAAGTTGAAAATGTTCTGAAGGTTGATTTGTAACCTTTTGGCCCAAACCAATGTGGACTGTTACAGTTGGTAACTAAAAGAGTTGCAAAAGATCATTATCCAGGATGACCTGGCGGTATTAAATGGTACCTACAAAGATTCATTCATTTTGGTCATACAGCAACAAATTTGAAGGTTATGTCACAGCAAGTCTCTTTTCAAGGACAATCAGGTTCTAATACCAGGAGTATTATGCTGAGCTATTATGTCCACTAGGCACACATGAGTATTGAAAACACAAGATGGTCTAGCATGTGAACCTGTGTACTGGCTGAGGTGAGTGCAGGAAAGGCATGCTAAATATATCAACCTAGCAGCAGAGGGAACCTCTGCACTCAAGTCATGTTCCATCCATTCATTGGATGACAGTAACAACAGATTAATTCACAATACATGGGGAAGGTTACACCCACATTGTTTCTCTAAGTTTCCCAACGTTTAATTACTTAGTAACATGAGTGTGACCATTGCTGATGCAAGCTGTTTTCAGTTTTTGATGTTGCACAAAGTGTATCTGACAACTTGCCACTGGCAAACTCAGCAGGGAGTGATCAATATCACATTGTCACTTGACTATCTAAGCTCAAAGGATCTAGCATTACCAAATCAATGATTCCAGCAAGATGGCAGTGGGACAGGACTTTGAGCCTGCAGCCTGTCCCCTGTGTCCATTTTTCTTTTCTTTGTTTTGTTTTCTCTTTTGTTCTCTTGGTGAAGAGCTCAGCAGTGGCAATGATGAGTGGGCCAGCAGTGCAGACGTGTGGCAGCAGCGTCAGAGGTGATTTTGGGCCCAGTACGAGACCAGACAGCAGACTCTTGGCAGTGGCGTTTGGGCTGGTTTAGTACCTGGCGACTTGGTGGCATGAGTGAGAAATCATAGTGATGTCGGTGAAGGCGAGATGGTGCTGAAGAAAGACGACTTGCATTCCAGCAACAGTGTTGTGAAGACGACTTGTACCTGGTCACCAGACCCATGGTCCATGACTTAACAAGAAGGACTGCAGAGTTGGGCAGTTTCTTTAGTTTTTTTTTCTGCCTTTATATTCTTTGTTTTGGTTTATTTTTCTTTGTTTTAAGATGGCACCAGAGAGTGGTGACATGGCGCAACACTTTTCACTGTATTTTGTAACAAGATACATGTGACTGTAAATAAATCAAATCAAGTAAGTGTTGAGCAACAATGGAAAGTTTTTGTCTTGCAATGCTGCATTTTTGTGCAACACCAATTGAGAAAAAAATTGCCACTCCCACCACAACATTTCTTGGAAGACTCCCGTGAATCTCCTTCCACAGTAAGAAGAATGAATGATGCATGTGTATAGAAACCACCAACACTGTGCACTGGCACAGTGAGAGAGTTAGAAATGCAAATGCAAATTTAGATACCAGGAAATGTCTGTAAAATATGCAACCACCCAGATCATCCAAAGACATTATATGGTGCTACATTATGAAGGAACAAAACCCAGCTCAGACACTGCATAGCACATCAATCATGTATGATTATGTAGAACAACACTCTGTACTGTGGTGTTGAGAGACACCAGTCATATGCAACAGAGAACAGCATGGACCTCTCATGGTGGGTATGTGATCACCAGAATAGGATGAGCTGTCAAATCTCCAAAGCATTACATTGAAGTTTAAAATGTTAGTTTGTAACTGTTTTACCTGTTTGTATAATAATTGTATGTACAACCATGTTTGTCTGTGTGGGATAAGCCTTTCTTAGAAAAGAAGGGTCTGTTGTGTTATGTCGCATGGTCAATATGTCAGAATACTTTTGAGACATGCTCCAGATATTGTCACTACACCATAGTATGTGACCTGAAGGCATTAAAAAACATCGTACTTTATGTAACTTCAATTAAAGCATGACACTCTCTTGGAATGATACTCAAGTTAAGTTTTAATAAGTTTTTAACAGCTTAATATTAGTCCAGGCTGATGATTTTAGGAATGTAACGTATCTGTATTGTTAGTTGTAAGAAATGTCTGTTGGATTATTTAACACCACTGTATCCATGCCACATATCTTATGCTGCAGGAGATGACATGGGAGTTGCAGCATCAGGTAAACTACCTGTTGGAGGGGCATTCACACCACTAGCACTTTGTGGTTCATTTACCAGGGCAGCCAGATCCTCTGTATGACAGCATTTTGTATTCTGTCTATTCAAATAATGCTTTCCGTTTTTCCTTACAAAGGGACCACCTTACATGTTTCTAAATATGTTCCAGCCAAATTATTTCACACTGACTTTAATTTATTTCTGTTGGAAGATCATTTGTATCCCCAACTTGTTTTCATTCTCTGTTTGTATGTCAGCAAATTTATGTGCGATGCAGTTGATCCCTTCATCCAGGTCATATTTTAGATTGTTAATAGTTGAAGCCCTAACATTGATCTTTGTGGCACTATACTAGTTACATGTTTGCTAACCTGAAAGATCTATTTGCATAATTTTCTGTTTGATTGATTTATTGTTGTCACATGTCCCGAGATACAGTGAAAAACATTGTTTTGTGTGCTACACAGGCACATCATACCATACAGAGTGTGATACCAATACAGGGTGACAGAGCAGAGTGCAGAATACAGTGTTACAGCCGCAAAGGAGGTGCCGAGAGATCGATCAGAATTAACATTTGCGAAAGTAGATCAAAAGTCAGATAACAAGTCAGATAACAGCAGGGAAGAAGCTGTTTGTATGTCTTCTGCCCACAGGTATTTGTGGAAGAGAGTATAACCGGGGTGGGAAGGGTCTTTGATGTCAATTTCTTTCTTGAGGCAGCAGGAAGTATTGATGGAGCCAATGGATGGAAGGCTGGTTTTCCTTCAGCCAACTTCACAATTTCCTGTAATTTCTTGCTGACTTGTGAAGAGCAGTTCTTGTGCAGATCAAGGCTGTTCAGACGAGTCAAGCCAGTTGATTCTGGCAGATGCAAACAGAAGATCAGTGAACAGTAATTGGTGAAAGAGTTCTTTGACTCCTACCATCATATTGATGACACATTGTGGTGCACCCAGATAGGATGCTTTCAGTAGTGCCTCTGTAAAAATTGGCAAGTTTCCTTTGAATTAGTTAAGTCACTGTCCATACTAATGTATACCCTTCAATGTAATGAGTGCTTTTACAAGAACCTTTTATCAAGGAACTTATCAAAAGTCTTTTGGAAATCCAAATACATTGTATCTACTGGTTCCCCTTTATCCACTCTGCTTATTATATCTTCAAAGAACTCTAATAAATTTGACAAATATGACTTCCCTTTCACAGACCATTACGGTGTCTTGATTATATTGATAATTATAATGAAACTTAGAATGAGTTACAAACGACATAAAATGCCATTCAATTGGCAAGAGAAATTGTCGCTGTGAATATCCGCATTTCCGAGCATTGTGGGGCATTGTGAATCATGTAATTGATTCCAAGTGATGATGGATGATTCTTCTCCAACTTCATTGATAGTAGTGACCAGTTAACTTAGTTTCCTCCATGCACGTTAAGTGGCTGCATGCACCAAACACTTCAAAAACTTCTGTACTTCCTATGCAAGACCTTTGATTCTGCAATACCTGTGTGCAGAATGACTTGTGCTTCTAACCATGCTGTTCCAATGCTGCTATGTTAGTGGCAAAGTTGAAGTTTGTTCAAGTATTTCCTCTCTTCAGAAGCCAAAATTATTTAAACTCTTATCAATTCCTACCCTCAACATTGTTATTGTGTCATCAGTATGATGATAGGAGTCATCATAGAACTCCTTCACTGATAACTATTCACTAATCTTCTGTTTGGATCTGTCAGAGTCATCTGGCTTGAATCGTCTTAACAGCCTTGATCTGCACAAGGACTGAATGCCACAAGAGAGATGAGAGTGGTTGCTCTCAAAATAGGTGATATTGGTCTAAGTGTTGCCCTGGGAAGGTTGTGATCAACTAGCCTACACAAGGACCTGGGCAATATCCAGGTTTGAGTTGACCAGTGTAGGTAACATTTGTACCAGGAAAAATGCCCAGAAATGGCAATCACAGCTATTGCATCTCAATCAACAACAACACTGCCGTTACCGAGTTCCCGACCATTAAAATCTTCGGCTTCAACGTTGTCCAGAAGTTTAACTAGATAATGATTTCTCCCATATTTCCTGGTTGAGATGGAGTTGTATTCATGGGGTTTGGCTCAAGTACCTGTTATTGCACCGTGAGCCCTGATACTGAGGGAGTAATTTCAGAGTTGAAGTTTTCACAATAGACACGTACCTACTTCCTGTAGGAGTAGGATAGCAAGAGGAATGCTAACTGTCCCACATCCTAACCTGAGAGCACTGTGCCCATACCCATACATTTTGTTCTGACTTGAATTCAGCTACCTCTGCAAAGGCAATCTCGGCTGAAACCTTGTAGTTTGTATGGCTGCTGCTTTTCTGTTTGAGTGATGTTAAAGAACGGTGTTTCTTGCCTACCTGTGTCTGATGCTGTGTGCATGATAGGTACAAAAACCTCATCCTCAGGCACGCTACCTCGCATAGAATGAGAGAGTTATGATGTGCACCAGATGTTAAAAGTGAGCACACAGCTATATATGATTTGTGATTTTTAAAAAAGACACCAGCTTTGAAGCTAGAAGGTTCCTCTTGGGGTCACTGTTGAATTGCCAGGAGTTGTTAGATGCATCATCTGCTCTTGTACACTCCCTAGTGGTCTCTGCTCAGAACTGCAGAGGGCTTGAGAATGATGGAGAGCACACTCTTTTAACTTAGGAATCATTTGAGTTTGTAGGTTTATATAATAAAGAAGGTGTAGTTTTGAATGTAAGGATGTTGGCAGCTGCCTGAGTGTAGCTTCACCGAACTAAATGTCTGTATTTAGGAATTAAGGAGGAACCTGAACTGTTGGTTTTATTAGGGAGGTGTTATAAGAAATTGTTGGACAAACAGCGAGGGAAATGGGAGTGATAATTTGTATTGAGGATCAAGATGTGGTAGGGCGAGTCGAAATATGGCTGTATAAAGATCAGAATTGACAGTTAAATTTTGCAAGTGAGAAAGAACAGGGAAGAAAGAGATAGTTAGTTATACAGTGCTCAGGAGAGTCAACAGGGCTGAACAAAAGAAAGTAACAAATGTTTAGATAAAAACAATTTATGAATTGAGATCAAAGGTTAAAAGTTATAAATGTAGAATAATTTACAGACCATCTAAGAGGATGAAAGGAATAAATATATATGCATTTAATCAGATAAGATTCCAGCCATTTCAAAATTAGCTGGAAAGATGAGAAGAGGAGGAACAAATTAAGAGATTGTGTTTTCAATCCCCTGAGTGAAATTATTGCTGAATATAGTAAAAGGAAATACACCAGAGAAGAGAAGTAAGCATTTGGGGAGTATATATGCAATAGCAATCACAGCCTAAAGTCTAAAATAACTGCAGAAATAATTAGTAAGATGAAGGCAAAATAGTTTGGAAAGACTGTTAATTAGCGAGTTTTGAGAAGATTTGTAGCTCAGGTTGAGGTTCTGGATGTAGGTTTGCTCGCTGAGCTGGAAGGCTCATTTCTAGATGTTTCGTCACCTTACTAGGTAACATCTTCAGTGGGCCTCTGGGCGAAGCACTGTTGATAATTCCTGCTTTCTATTTATATGTTTAGGTTTCTTTGGGTTGGTGATGTCATTTTCCTGTTTGGGGGGTGGGGGTGTTAGCTGAACACTGGTCGTGTCGTTTTGTGGCTAGCTGATGTTCATGGATGCGGATTGTTAGTTGTCTTCCTGTTTGTCCTATATAGTGTTTTGTGCAGTCCTTGCATGGTATTTAGTTTGGCTCGTGCTGGCTATTGGGTCCTTTGTTCTAGTGAGTTGTTAACCCTATCAGCTATCCCTAGTAGCCATACACTCAGATAACCAGGAACATGAATTTGACTGGGAAAACACTACCATCATAGGACAAGCCAGACAGAGAACAGCCAGGGAATTCCTAGAGACATGGCATTCATCCACAAACTCCATTAACAGACACATGGACCTGGACCCCATATACAAACCACTACAGCTGAAACTGACACCCGGAAGCGGCAAGAACATCCATCAACAGACACATCGACCTGGACCCCACATACAAACTACTACAGCTGAAACTGATACCCGGAAGTGGCAAGAACAAACCACTATAAATACCGGAAGAAACATCAAAGCAGCGCTTCACAGGAGGCTCCAATAGCACTGATGATGTTCCCTAGGCAGGGAACGAAACGTTTGCAGCAAAAACTTCCAGCTCGGCGAACAGAACCACAACAGCTATGGGAAAGGATAAACCATGCATAAAAGTTAAAGTTTTTAATTGGAGTAAGACAAATTTTAGTGGTAAGTGATAAGAATTTTCAAAAGTTGATTGGATTAGACCGTTAACAAGTAAACGGGCATCTGACAAGTAGGGGGCTTTCAAGAGTGTGATGACAAAAGGTTAGAGGCATTATATTCCTGGTAGAGTGAAGGGTGAGGCTGGTAAGATTAAAGAACAATTGATGAATTGAGGTTCTAATCAAGAATAAGAGAGAATCTTATTTGCGATATAGACAACTTGGTTCAATTGAATCTCTTAGTGTGTGTAGGGGCATTCTTAAGAAACACATCAGGTAGGCAAAGGGGTGATAGTATTGGCAGATAAGGGTACTACTTCAAGAACAAGAGGACAACTAGAGAGAAAGTAGGACTCCTTAAAGATCAGGAAGATCCCTTAAAGATCAATTACAATTTTTAAAAGACAGTTGGATAAGTACAGGAATAGGAAATGTTTGGAGATGCCGGTGTTGGACTGGGGTGTACAAAGTTAAAAATCACACCACACCAGGTTATAGTCCAACAGGTTTAATTGGAAGCACACTAGCTTTCGGAATGACGCTCCTTCATCAGGAATAGGAAAGGTTTGGAGGGATATTGACAAGGCGTAGGCAGGTGGGACTAGTTTGGGATTATATTCAGCATGGACTGGTTGGGCCAAAGGGTCTGTTTGTCATGCTGTATGACACTGTATAACTAACTGTTCCTTCACTCCTGTGTTAGAAAGCTATAGTCATCGAGTCAAACAACACAGAAACAGACGCTTTGGTCCAATCAGTCCATGCCGACCATGATCCCGAAGTAAGCTAGTCCCAACTGCCTGAGGTTGGCATAAATCCCCCCAAAGATTTCTTTTTCATGTGCTTATCCAAATATCTTTTTAAGTGTTGTAACTGTACCTGCAGCCACCATTTCTTCTGGAAGTTGATTCCACACATGAGCTCGACTATGCAAAAAATTGCCCCCATACCGTTTTTTAAATCTTTCTCCTATCACCTTAAAAGTTTGCCCTAGTCTTGAAATCCCCCGCCCGAGGTAAAAGACACCTGCCATTCACCTTACCTATTGCCCTCATGATTTTATAAACCCCTATAAGGTCATCTCTCAACCTGTGCTCCAGTGAAAAAAATATCCCAGCTTGTTGGTCCTCTCCTTATAACTTAAAACCTCCATTCCTAGGGACATCTGGTGTATCTTTTCTGAAGCCTGTGCAGGCTAATAATTTTGTTCCTATAACAAGGAAACCAGAATTGAACCAGTACTCCAGAAGAGGCCTCGCCAACATCTTGTACAACTTTAACATGATGTCCCAGCTTCTGTACTCAAAAGGTCAGGGCAATAAAGGCAAGCGTGCTAAATGCTGCCTTAACTGCCCTGCCAACCTATCATGCAAACTTCAAAGAATTATATACTTGAACCACTAGAGGTCTCTGTTCTACAATAGTCATCCCCCAGACCCGTGGGCAATACGTTCCAAGATCTACCGCGGAAACCTGAGACTGCAGATAGCAGCAAACCCATTCATTTAAGTGGGAAATTTACCTTCTCAGCAGCCCATGGTCCTTGGTTCTGGAAGCTTCCCTGTAACGTGTTCGGGCCATGGTAAACTGCAGGTAACTGAAACAGCGGTAAACAATTTCATGAATACAGCGGTCACTCTGTACTAGGAGAAAGTGAGGACTGCAGATGCCTGAGATCAGAGCTGAAAATGTGTTGCTGGAAAAGCGCAGCAGGTCAGGCAGCATCCAAGGAGCAGGAGAATCGACGTTTCGGGCATGAGCCCTTCTTCAGATTCCTGAAGAAGAGCTCATGCCCGAAACGTCGATTCTCCTGCTCCTTGGATGCTGTCACCCTGTACTACCCAAGGCCCTACTTTTAGTTCTGTAAGTCCTCCCCTTGTTTGTTTTAGCAAAATGTTTATTGACCTTGTGTTTATTGACCTAATTGATCAAGATCTCGTTTGTAATCTTAGATAACCTTCACTGTCCACTATTGGATGCCACCAGTCATCCACAAACTTACTAACAATGCGTTCTATATTCTCATGTAAATCATTCGTGTAACCAACACACAAAGGTGAACCCAATACTGATCCCTTTTGAATACTGCTGGCCACAGGCCTCCAATCTGGAAAACAGCCCTCCACCACCACTGTCTCCTGCCATTAAACCAATTTTGTATTCAATTGGCAAGCTCACACTGAACCCTATGTGATCTAACTTTACTAATTAGTCTATTGTCAAACGCTTTACTAAAGTCGAAGTAAAGAACGCCAACTGCTCTGCCCTCATCGATCTTCTTGGTTATTTAAAAAAAAATCAGTCAAGTTTATGAGACATGATTTTTCATGTACAAAACCATGCTGACTATCTGTAATCAGTCCTAGCCTCTTCAAATGCATACAAGTCCTGTCTTTCAGAATCACCTCCACCAATTTACCCATCACCAAAGTCAGACTCACAGGTCTGTAGTTTTCAGGCTTCTCCTTACAGCCTTTATTTTTTTTTGTAGATATTTTTATTGAAATTTAACATTTTTGCAAATTTACAAAAATAAACAAAACTCTCAAATACAAACATTGATGTACAATTAAATCATATATACAATAGTCATAATTTAACAAAGAAAAGAGAAAGAAAGAAAACAAAAAAAGAAAAAAAGAAACGAAAAAAGAAAAAAAAAACTCAACTTTCTACTAATCTAACCTATAACTAACCAGAGTGTATACCTAAGTCTCTTACATGCTCGGAATGTATAAACATCAAATATAATAAAACCCGTATTCGCGCAGGATTCCTCTCCCAAGGGGCCCCGGAGCAGCCCGGTCTGAAATCTTCACTAAATAAAAGCCCTTGTTAGGATAGCCGAAATATCTGCATTTATATAATTCAAAAAGGGCTGCCATATTTTATAAAATAATTCAGTCTTTCGGTGCACCATATTTGTGAGGAAGTCAAGGGGGATATATTCCATAATTAATCTGTGCCAATTTGAAAGACCAGGGGGGCCCTCAGCCACCCAGTTCACCAAAATATTTTTCCTTGCACAGAAAGAGAGAATAGAAAATAGTCTCTTCCCATGCATATCCAGAGATGAGAGGTTCGAAAAGCCCAAAAGGAGAGATACAGGGTCCACCCTAATTTCCGTTCCTAAAATTTCTGTCAGGGTATTTGCCACTTTAGTCCAGTATCTGCGGATTTTCTGACAAGTCCACAGACAATGTGCAAGAGTACCCACCTCTATTTTGCATTTGGGACACATTGGAGATGCTCCTGCCTTAAATTTTGCCAGTCGAGCCGGAGCTATATGGGCCCTATGAAGTATCTTTAGTTGGATAGCCTGAGTTCTGTTACAGATAGCAATTCTTCTAGCATTTTCCCAAATGTCATTCCACATATCCTCAGAGATTTCTAGCCCCAAGTCCTGCTCCCATGTTTTAAGCAGGTCATCCATGTCTCCTGAGACTCCATCATGTAGCAAATGGTATATAGTACTAACGGAGGATGCCCCCACTGGTCGTAAGACATTACGTTCTCTGTCTGATTTATAAAGACTATCTATTAATGTAGTCTTCCTCTGTATATAATCTCGAACTTGGAAGTATCGAAAGAGATCCCCATTAGGTATTCCGAATTTCAGACGCAGCTGCTCAAAGGACATCAGGATCCCATCTTTAAATAGGTCCCCTAAGCATGAGATGCCCCTGGATCTCCAGAGTTTAAAGGTGGCATCTGTAATCCCCGGTTGGAATCCCCATGCGCCTACTATTGGTGCATGGGGGGATGTTTTATGTGAGTTACCCTCATTTTGCCGCATTATATTCCAGGCCTTAATTGTGTTTAATATTATGGGATTTTTACAGTGGTCTGTAATGATTTTCCTCTTATCTGAAAATAAAAGGTTAATAAGTGGGTATTTTACTTGGGAGGCTTCGATATCCAGCCAAATTGATTGTGGATCAGATGAAACCCAATCAGCTATGTAACTTAGTAGGGAGCTTAACTGATATTTCCTAAAGTCTGGGAAGTCCAGTCCTCCCCTTGCCTGTGGAAGCTGTAGCTTCTTCAGCTTAATAAGGGGCCGTCTATGGTTCCAAATAAAGGAGCCCAACCAGCCATATAATTTACGTAGGGCTAGCCTTGGCAGCATCAGCGGGAGCATTCTCATAGGATATAAGAGACGGGGCAGAACATTCATTTTAATTAATGCTATTCTCCCTAGCCAGGAAATCGGAAGGTCTCTCCATCGCTGGAGGTCCTGCCTTATCCTTTCCATTAATTGTACAAAATTAGCCCTATACAGCTGATCAAATACTGGCGTGATAAAAATACCTAAATATAAGAAGCCCTCCAGGGACCAACGGAAGGGAAAAGGGGATCCGTCCATTAAGTGGGGTATCATAGCCAGACCACCCATTGGCATGGCTTCCGATTTTGAAAAATTAATTTTATAGCCTGAGAATGCACTAAATGTATTAATAACTTGAATTAGACGAGGCACTGACATTAAAGGATTACTGAGGAATAAGAGAACGTCATCTGCATAGAGGGTAATTTTGTGTTTACCTGTACCAATCCTCGGGGCCATTATATTAGGATCAGTCCGGATGGCTTCTGCTAATGGTTCGATTATCAGTGTAAACAACAATGGTGAGAGAGGACATCCTTGACGGCAGCCCCTACCCACACTGAAGCCATCCGATCTTAACCCATTAGTAATAACAGCTGCTTTGGGGTCATTATACAATGTTGAAACCCATTTGGTAAACACCTGTCCAACGCCAAACCTTTCCAATGTGTAAAATAAATATGACCATTCAACCCTATCAAATGCCTTTTCCGCATCCAATGAAATTACTACTCCTGGTATCTTTCCCTGATGACAGGCTTGGATCATATTCAAGACCCTTCTGATATTATTGGATGATCTGCAGCCCTTAATAAATCCCGTCTGGTCCTCCTTTATAATATATGGCAGTACCCTTTCTAGTCTTAGTGCTAACATTTTTGAGAGAATTTTAAAGTCTACATTTAGTAAGGATATTGGTCTGTAAGATGCACAATCTTCTGGGTCTTTTCCTTTTTTGAGGATAAGAGAAATATTTGCTTCTTTCAGCGTGGGCGGGAGACAGATCTGACTATGCGCAAAATTATACATATCCATAAGTGGGTCAACCAATATTCCTGTAAATTCTTTATAGAATTCAGCTTGAAAACCATCCGGGCCCGGTGCTTTTCCGCTCTGAAGTTGCCTAATTGCCTCAAGTATTTCTTGGACTGTTAAAGGGGTATTTAGGGCCGACACCTGTTCCGGAGTCAGGCCCGGGAAGGTCAAATTTTTAAAAAATGACTGCATCCTCCTAATCCTATCTTCACAATCCTGCGATCTATATAGTTCAGAATAAAATTCTTTAAAGGTCGCATTGATCTTTTTATGATCATGAGTCAGGGTACCTGTACTTTCCTTGATGGTCGGAATAGTTTGAGGGGCTTTCTTTTTCTTTGCAAGAAATGCTAAGTATCTACCCGGTTTGTCGCCATATTCATATAATCTTTGTTTCGCAAATAATATTTCCCTTTTAGCCGTTTGAGTAAGCGCGGTGTTTAAAGCTGTCCTAAGAGCTGTAATCCTCTGCAATTTTGTGATAGAAGGTCTATCAGCGTATGCTGTTTCGGCTGCTTTTAGGCGAGCTTCGAGCAGACGCTGTTGCTCTCCCTTCATTTTCCTCTGGGTCGCTGAATAGGAGATGATCAAACCTCGTGCATAAGCTTTGATGGTCTCCCACATCATTGACGGATTGCTAGCCGTACCAGTATTAATTTCTAAAAAAATTTTAAGTTCTTGGGAGAAGTACTTTAAAAATTTGCTATCTTTTATCAGGAAGGGGTCCATACGCCAATGCCGAGCAGATGTCCCATTGTTCTTTACCTTAGTTTCCATGTATACAGCGGCATGGTCAGAGATTGCTATAGTACCTATTTTACAGGTTGCTATAGAGTTTAGAAAAATCGATGGGGCAAAAAACATATCAATTCTTGTGTGTCATTTATGTGGATTAGAGTAGAAAGAAAAATCTCTACCCTGTGGATGGAGACATCTCCATACATCTACCAATCCTAATTCTTTATTCAGGTCCGCCAGTTGTCTAGATCTGGGGGATACTCCAGCGGCACTCTTGGGAATCCTGTCTATTTCCGGATCCGTAATACAATTATAGGGGGAGACTTTAATTGTATGACGGGCACCAAAGGCCATCAGTTTTGAAAAAGCTTCCGTTATGAATTTAAAGGGGTGTGCCGGGGGGCAGTATACATTTAAGATCCCATATTCCTCTCCATTTATGAGGGCTTTAATCAAAATATATCGTCCAGATTCGTCTTTTATCTGATTTAGAATTTTCAAAGGGAAGTTCTTCCGGACAAGGATAACGACTCCCCTGCTTTTTGAATTAAAAGAGGAAAAAAAGGCCTGATCAAATCCGCCCTGTCGTAATTTTAAGTGTTCTTTATCCGACAGGTGTGTCTCCTGTAGGAGAGCTATATCAACTCTCTCCTTCTTAAGATTTGATAATATTTTCTTCCTTTTAACTGGCGAATTACTCCCCCTGACATTCCAGGTGCACCACTTAACCGACTGTTCAGCCATAATCATCTGGACAGATCCGAGACCCCTCGGGAGGGGAAACCCTATCTAGAACATCCCGAGCATGGAGCATACAAGATTTACAAAAGTAAAGATTCTCTGATACACTCAAAACAATATAACAAAAAACTCTTTCTAAGTATAAAAAATATAAAACATTCCGAATTGGAGATTTTCTCCCTTGTTCCCAGGGAGCGTCACTTCCTCTCCCACAGTCCATCTTACCCTCTTCCAACCAGTGCCCCACCCTTGACCCAGGTGTTCCTCAATAAAATGAGGAGAATTCAAATATAATATAAAGCTAGAGTTAACAGTGAACACCCCACCCCCACCCACACCCACATCTAAATATATTTGGGAATATTAATACCATATATAACTATAAGATTACAATCTCAACACGTAATACTTAAATATAATACCACAAAATAACAGGGGAAAGAAAAACAACCCCGCTCCTAAAAACAGAAGTAAAATAGAATAAGGTAACCACCTCCCCCCATCAACATTAACCAAACGCCCCAACATATATATATACATACACACATAGGGGGAAAGATAAGAAAAGATGAAGGGATGTAAACCAAAATAATGGGAAAGGCAGACCAGCGTCCACAATCTCTTACAGCTTATTTAAGAGAGTCCAAGAATTCCTTAGCCTTCTCCGGTGATCCGAAGTTCTATATGGATCCTTCGTGGCTAAGGCGTAGCGTCGCTGGATATCGTAAGGAGTACTGGATATTTAAGTCCCTTAAACGCTTCTTCGCCTCATCGAATGCCTTCCTCTTTCGGACCAAAGCTGGGGAGAAGTCCTGGAACAGCATGATCCTGGATCCTTTGTGGGTCATAGCTTGGGGATCTTTTCCCAGATTTCTTGAGGCTTCCAGGAGCATCTGCCTCTCCCTATAGCTCTGCAGCTGGAACAGGACCGGGCGTGGGCGCTGGGTTGAGCCGGGCCCACGTACTGTGACCCGGTAGGCCCATTCTACCCTTACCTGGCCTGATCCAGCCTGCAGATTTAAAAGTTGTGGCAGCCAATGCTCTAAGAATGCTGTCAGCTGGCCTCCCTCTTCCTGCTCGGGAAGGCCCAACAACCGAATATTTTTTCTACGACATCGATTTTCGAGGTCATCAATGTGGTTTTCTAGGTTGTGGACTCTATTCTCGAGAAAACGGATGTGGTCGGCTGTTGATTTTATCCCAGTCTCTGAGGCTGCGGCCTTCGACTCCACCTCTCTGACTCGGCACTCCAATTCCTGAATGTCTCTGCCCTGCTTCTGCAGCTCGGCTGATAGTGCTTCTCTGCTCTGCCGAGACTCATCGATAAAAGCATCAATCTTCGCCTCCCACCTGGCAAACATCTCCTCAAAGCTCATCTTCATTGGTAAATCTCCTGGAGTAGCTGAAGACACCTTTGTTGCAGCTGAAGAGGGAGAGGGTGGGGGAGGGGTCCCTGCTTTCTTAGAGCCGCCCGTTCCCTTCCCTTTACTCATTTTCCAGCTAGTATTAGACTATTTAAATGTACTAATAGGTAACTACTTAAGGTTAACAACTATTATAAATGGTTTAGTGAGTGTGGTGGGGGTGGATAGCCTACTTTTCCCAAGTTTTGGGTAGAGCACTGTGGACTCAGTCTTGCTGGGTCACCGCCATCTTGGATCCCCACCCTTACAGCCTTTATAAAAATAAAAGCACAGCATTAGCTACCCTCCAGTCATCCAGCACCTCGCCCATAGTTAAAGACCAGATAAATATTTCTGCAAAGGGCCCACAATGTCCTGGGATACACTTGATCGGGTCCTGGAGGTTTATCCAAATTTACATTTTTTAAGACTTCCAGCGCTTCCTCTTCTGAAATGTGAACTGTTTTCAAAACATCAATATTTATTTCCCTGAGTCCTTTAGCCTTTGTTTCATTCTCCACAGCAAAAACCGACAAAATATTCATTTAATATTTCTCCCATCTCATGAGGTTCAACACAAAGATGACCTCTTTGAGCTTTAAGGAGCCCTACTTTCTCTCTAGTTGTTCTCTTGCTGTTAATGTACGTGTAGAATCTCTTTAGAATAACTTTAACCTTATCTGCCAAGATGATCTCCTATCCCCTCTTTGTCCTCCTGAATTCCTCCTCAAGAAGGTTAGAAGAAGGTTGAGAGGTGACTTAATTGAGATGTATGAGACAATCAGAGGATTAGATCGAGTGGGCAGTGAGAGCCTTTTTCCTTAGATGGTGATGGCTAACACGAGGGGGCATAGCTTCAAATAGAGGGGTGATAGATATAGGACAGATGTTAGAGGTACTTTCTTCACTAGGAGAGTAGTAAAGGCATGGAACGCGTTGCCTGCAACAGTTGTAGACTTGCCAACTTTACGTGCATATGGTCATTAGGTGTGCATATGGACGAGAATAGAATAGTGAAGGTTAGATGGGCTTCAGGTTGGTTCTATGTTCTATTGTCACTAAACAATTTGTACTGCTCGAGATTCATTTGAACCCCAGTTGCCTATGTCTAACATATGATTCTTTCATATTCTTGTCTGGAACCATTGTTCCCTACTCCTACCAACCTTACCCTTCACTCTAATAGGTACATAATAACTCTGAACTCTTCTTATCAGATGTTTGAAAGTCTCCTACCTATGAGACATCACTGTCTACTCCAATCAACTTTTGAAAGTTTTTTTTTAGATTAGATTAGATTACTAAACTAGATTCTTGTTTTATACTATTAAAAATTACCCTACTCCAATTAAAAAACATTTTATGGAAGGCTTATCCTTTGCCATAATTCTATTTGTTTTTAAATAGTTATGATCACCAGACACACAATGTTTCCCTACTATCACTTCAGTCACTTGCCCTGCCATATTACCCAAGAGAACGTCAAGTTGTGCTCCTCCTCCAGAAGGAGCATTTACATATTGATAAATGTATTCAAGTAAATTTTTTTAAACAAATTCCTCACATCCTAACCTTTAATGCCATGTTACTCCCAGTCATTGTTTGGAAAGTTAAAATCACCTACTATTACAACATATTATATTATTCTTAAATCTATCTGAGATTGCCCTATATATTTGATCCTCAATTTCCCTCTGACTGTTGTTAGGGGCCTATTGTACAATCCCATCAAGGTCATCATTCCATTCTTATTTCTAATTTCTACCTACATACTTGCATTGGATGATTTTTCAGAAATATTTTCTCAAGTTACAGCAGTAATGTTTTCCTTAATCAAAAATACCACTCTCCATTCTCTTCTGCCTCCCTTTTTTATAGCACCTGAAACTCAGAACATTGAGCAGTCCTGTCCATCCCTGAGTGAAGTTTCTGTAATAGCTGTGATGTGCCAATCCCATGTTCCCAAACATGTGGTCAGTTCATCAGCCTTCCCTGTAAGACCCCTTGCATTGAAATAAATGCAGCTTAATTCTTCAGAGTTACTTCGTTCACGTCTGTGTTATATGGTTCAATTTCTTTCCTCCAGATCTAACTCCAGTTTGGGAAGTCAAAAATGATTATGCTACTTGTGTTGGTGAATACAGTACAAATATTACAAAGTCGTTGTACTTAACAAGCGTGGAGACTGTCTGTTGGTAGGCTAATCTAATCTGTATTTGTTTTTGGTCCAAGCAGATCACCGGATTCTGCAGATGATCACTTTTGGAATTGTGACTCGGGTCCGTCCTTTGCACTTGTTGGTGGCCACAGGTGGCGGGTATGTGGGATACTATCAATATCATAAGTACAAGCGGCGTGAACTGGAACACTGCGGATTAGACGAGCTGGTGAAGGAGAGCTTAGCTCCTGCATGGCAGGTGGGTCAATGGACATGGTGACTGCACACCACCAATGATACATGTTTTGTTGCAATAAGACAAGCTTCCCTTGCTTCAAGTCATGGACGGAGATCTAAAGCACAGAGTGACATTCTTTAACAAGCATTTTCCAATAACTTCGATGTGATGCCATTGTGAAACTATGTGCAAACTTCAAATCATTTCTGCACCGATTTAATGGCTAAATAATTTATTTTCTTTGAGATTCTCTTATATAATACTTCCTGTTAAGCCCCTTCCCTCGCGTCTCTCTTTCCTGGGGGTTGATGTAAAATGGGAAGAGCAAATTTATTTTCATGCACAATATTTCCTTAATATTATCTTATTTCTTCACATTACATCCTTTCATTTTTTTGAAAATAGACTAATTGAATGCGAAAAATATACTGTGGTTCAAGCTGAGGATGATTAGCGTTTAGCTTGAAAATTTACAGAGAGCTTGAATGAGCTAGCATAGAACTGATTATAGACTGTATGGGAAGGAAACAACTGGTAAAACATTGATTCAAGCAACACTGCAAAGTAAAGAACAGCTGTCTCGGGCTGAGCTTTGGTGAAGTTAGGGAGTTCACCAATTATAGGAATGATGGGATAGATGACTAAATTTAAAGAAATCTACATTGGTATGAGAGAAATGAGCTACATCTGAACAGGGCAGGTTCTGACACACTGTTAAAATAATGAGATTGAAACTGAAGGTAAAATAATAAATGTATATTTAGGAATGTTCACCAAAAGGATTTTGAGAACGTTGGGGAACTTGATGGATGAGTATTCAAGAATAATAGGGCTGACCTCTAGCAAAGTTAGGGATTTCACCTACAATTATGGGAATGATTGGTTATGAATAGGAAAGATTTAGAGGGATATGAGTTAAATGTTGGCAAATGGAAGTTATTAGGGTGTTTGGTCGGCATGGATGAATTGAATCGAAGGGTCTGTTTCCCTGCTGTACAGCTCAATGACTTTGACTGTAAAAGGACTTCAGTGGAACGTAAAATAGATGTAGTTGTGGGGTGACTTCAAAAGAGGAGTTGACAGTACTGGAGTGATGGGCATGGGCGAGTGAGGACTATGGAGAAAAGGGCCTTCCTTGGAGATAAACGTTGCTTTGAGAAACATTGGAAAAGAGGGTGTTTCAAAGGTCTTGAATGGTGCAAAGTGTATTCTGTCAGATGATTGCAAGGTGGAATAGTACCGAAGTGATGATGCTCAGGGGACTGAGGATACTTTTTGGTGGGATGTGATTTGGGAGAATGATCCTAGAGGAATAGGCTTCAGGGAAGTGAGGGATACCACGGGGATGGGCTTTAATGGGGACTGGATTGCTCAGGCTTTTTCTTGAATTGTTCTCTAATAACTAATTAGGAGTTAAAATGCACCACCAAATCATAGTTACTTATAACACAGACAAGCTATTTGGCTGCTGTGTCTGTGCTAACTGCTTGGAAGAGTTCCCTTTTATTTCGTCTGTAATCCGCAATGCAATTCCTCATCCTGAAGTACCGATTAAATTCGCTCAAGTTTATTTATAGAACAACTTCTCCTTCTTTTTATTGTACCTCTGAGTGAATAAAATTTCCTCTTTCCTCCCCTCTAGATCTGTGACAAATGATTTTTAAGATCTGTAACCCCTCATTAAGCCAATTGCTAGTGGGAACAGTCTTTTTCTGTCTAGTGTTAGTTTATTTAATCTCTGCAGATATCCCTAGTTTAGAGAGCTTTTCGAGAATGTTGTTTTGTTTTCGAGGTGTTCCATTATAAGAGAACATAGAACATAGAAAAATACAGCGCAGTACAGGCCCTTCGGCCCTCGATGTTGCGCCGACCGAAGCCTACCTAACCTACGCTAGCCCAATAACCTCCATATGCTTATCCAATGCCCGCTTAAATGACCATAAAGAGGGAGAGTCCACCACTGCTACTGGCAGGGCATTCCGTGAACTCTCAACCCGCTGAGTAAAGAATCTGTCCTATACCTACCACCCCTTAATTTAAAGCTGTGTCCCCTAGTAACAGCTGACTCCATTAGCGGAAAAAGGTTCTCGCTGTCAACCCTATCTAAACCCCTAATCATCTTGTACACCTCTATCAAATCTCCCCTAAACCTTCTTTTCTCCAATGAGAACAGCCCCAAGTGCCTCAGCCTTTCCTCATACGATCTTCCTACCATGCCAGGCAACATCCTGGTAAACCTCCTCTGCACTCGTTCCAATGCCTCCACATCCTTCCTATAGTATGGCAACCAAAACTGCACACAATACTCCAGATGAGGCCGCACCAGAGTCTTATACAACTGCAACATGACGTCAGGACTCCGGAACTCAATTCCTCTACCAATAAAGCCCAGTACACCATATGCCTTCTTCACAGCACTATTTACCTGGGTGGCAACTTTCAGAGATCTGTGTACATGAACACCAAGATCCCTCTGCTCATCCACACTACCAAGTAGCCTACCATTAGCCCAGTAATCCATCTTCTTGTTACTCCTACCAAAGTGAATGACTTCACACTTAGCTACATTGAACTCCATTTGCCACCTTTCTGTCCAGCTCTGCAACTTATCTATATCCCGCTGTAACCTGCCACATCCTTCTTCGCTGTCCACAACTCCACCGACTTTCGTGTCATCCGCAAACTTGCTCACCCAGCCTTCAAGCCCCTCCTCTAGGTCATTTATAAAAATGACAAACAACAATGGTCCCAAAACAGATCCTTGTGGAACACCACTAGTAACTGCACTCCAAGATGAACCTATACCATCAACTACTACCCTCTGTCGTCTTCCAGCCAGCCAATTCCTAATCCAAACCTCTAATGCACCCTCAATGCCATACCTCCGTAGTTTTTGCCATGGGGTACCTTATCGAATGCCTTGCTAAAATCCATATACACCACATCTACTGCTTTACCCTCGTCCTCTTCCTTGGTCACCTTCTCAAAGAACTCAATAAGGTTTGTGAGGCACGACCTGCCCTTCGCAAAACCATGCTGACTATCCTTGATCACATTATTCCTATCCAGATATTCATAAATCCTATCCCTTACAATTCTCTCTAAGACTTTGCCCACAACAGAAGTGAGACTCACTGGCCTATAGTTACTAGAACATCCTTGATTCGTTAGCCATAATGTCGATTTTCAGTTTAACACGTTTAACCAGTTATCATTGCACGTGCATTAAGAAACATGCTAAAAAATTCGTTTGAGCTAATCCAGTTTACAAAATGTACTGCAACTTTCATGGGAAATGTTAATCTTCAAATATAATAGACAATTCATATCGGCAAATGTAGCCTGGAAGATGAGTTTATAGAATGGATTTAGAACACTACTTCTGGGAACAGTGTGTTCTGGAACCAACCAGGGAACAGCATCTTTTAAGAGTGAAATATAATGTAACAAGATTAATTAATGACTTTCTAGCAAAATATTTTGGCGAATTGTGATTATTGCATAGAATTTTAGACTCAGTTTAAGGGTGAGAAATGTGGCTCTAAGTCTGATCTTTAAATTGAAGGTAATTACAGGAGCACAGGCAAACAGTTTACAAAAATGTAATGGGAAAGTAGGTGAAAAGATAAGATTGTGGAGAATCTGTAGCAGACATTTAAGAAGATATTTCATAACTCTTACCCTTTTCCAAGCAGAACAAACAACTACTCAAGAAGGAAGCAACATTTGTGACTATTTAAGGAAGTTGAGGATAATATCAAAAATGTGGAATGCTTCAAAAAATGAGTGGTAGTTCAGGGAGTTTGGAAAATTGTAGAAGCACATAAATGGAGACTGAAACAAAATAAGCAAATTACAGTAGAGAAAACAAGCTAGAAATGCAAGCACAATCAGTAGAAACTCTCTGTTAATGACCTGGATGAAGGGTCCAACTGCATTGTAGCTAATTTTATTAATGCAAAGGTAAATAGGAAAGTGAGTTGTGAGTAGGATACAGAAATGTAATAAATGGTGTATAATGTGTGGAAAATGTGAGATTACTTTAGAAGGAAGAATGTCAAGTTTGAAGTCTTACTTAAATAGGGAGAGAGATTGGAGAATGCTCTAAATGTAATATGGTCTGGTAGTCCATATTCATGATTCATTAACAGAAATAAAGGCATGTCCAGCAGCTAATTAGAAAACCAGATTGAATATTGACTTCATTCAACTGTACGAGACGTTGGTGAGAGTGCACCAGAGAACTATACACAGTTTGAATATCCTTAAGGAGAGATGTATTTGCTTTGAAAACAGTTCTGTAGATTGATTCCTGGAATTAAGGGGTTATCTAATGAGAAAAGATTGAGCAGATTGGGCCTGTACTCACTGGAGGAAAGAATAATGAGGTCACTTCACTGAAACATGGAAGATTCCAAAGGAACTTGACAGCAGATGCTGATTTTTTTTTTCCCTTGTGAGGGAGTCTAGAACTAATGGGTACAGTTGGAAAACTAGACGAGGAGGAATCTCTTCTCTGAAGCGGTTGGACTTTGGAATTCTCTTCCACAGAGAACAGTGTGGACGCTGGGCCATTGAGTATGTTGAATGTGGAGATAGAATTGATTGGTTTGTGGTGAACTGACAGGTACATGGAGCTAAGCTGTAGTCAGATTAACTGTGATTAGCTGACTGGCTCCTCCAATTTTCTTTATCATTGCACTCATATGGAGATAGATCTGAATGTTTTGGTTTTGTTTTATGTATCAAAGTTTACTGCCAGGACTTTGTTTGGGTGGGCAGGAGAATTGCCCAGTTCAAATCTGCCATTGCATAATGGTTCGGCTAGTTTTCTGATGTAAAGATGAATTTTCTATTAATGTTTTTTGGCGTGATAGTTTCCGCATCTGCTGCTGTTGTAATGAACATGGGCAGTGCAGTGTCCAGTGAGAGAATGTTACCCACCCTTTTGGCATGTTTTCTTATGGCAAAATTAATTTTGTTAAATGCATTTTTGGCAACATATTGGGCACACTAAACGAAGGATACAATTTTAAAAACCTAACATTTAGCTCGCTTCGTTTTAGAAGGTTTTACATTGTACTCACGTTCCTTTAACCTGATGTCACTGTTGAAGTTTTTGTTTTCCCCACATTTCCAGTTCTCCCTGCACTTGGGAGGCTGAGTCACTAACCTGCAAAGCCTTAACTGTTCCCACTTTTACCTGCCCTGCCTTTCACACCACCTGAGCCAGCTCCTCACCAGACATCACCAGACCATTGTGTAAGCTCCACATCGGAGTTTACTTGTGAAAAGCTCTGTGTTAACATTAAATCAGTAGGTGTCACGAGTCCTGCAGTGTGGTGCTGCAGAGTTGAATTATTGTTTTTTTCAAAACTGAACATGATATGAGATGGAATTTTGAATGAGCTGCCAGGCTTGTGCTTCAGATGCTCTGACTGTAAACAGAAAAGTCACTTATTGTTCAATATTTGTTTTAAATGCATGTGTTAAGCTGCACAATGACTCTGTACAGCATAATGTGTTGGTACGTAGAGATGTATTTGTCCCCTGGAACAAAACGGCTGTTGCTATCATTAATGTATCGAATTTTTGTTTCATCGTGATCTGTAAGAATGTGATGATAGGTTAGATGCTTGAGTGTTTGTTCAATCTGGTGACAGATCTTTGTGTCCTCTGGGATTTCCAACTTAACCTGAGTGCCTGCTTCCGTTAACACCAGTCCTATTGAGAACAGGGTGAAAGACCTTGTCTGTTGTGCAGTGTTGTCAATATTGATGTATGGTTTGGTGTTAAGGCTCTCTGAAACCTGTTTGATGAGAAACTTACTCTGTTCTTCTAACTGCCCAATATTGACTGGAATTGTAACCTTGAGATTTCTCATTTGTGAGAGAACGAAAGATTCTCAACTGCTTGCTTTTTAGGTGTATACATTTCTCAATGCTGCATTATCAAAGCTGAACGCTATATTTTCTACCCCACCCCAGTCTGTCCCAGTTGACAGAGTTGCAGTGAAACCTATTCTGAGTTGGGTTCCAAGCAAGTTCGTTGATCTTTGAAAATTATAAGTTGCTGTCCTGTTTAAACATGTATGTATGACATGTTGACACTGTCAGCTGTCATATTGTTGAGTCTTAAGCATTCTCCTCTAAAGTACGTACATTTCTATAAGTAAAGATCATATTTAGTCATTTTGCATGACATTTGAAATGCTAATATCTGCAGGAAATCTGTCCAGTGCTGTATGGAGCATGCTGGTGTAAGCCTTGAAAGAAAATTGATTCATTGTCATGAAAATTGCAACATCTAGTTAAGCCTTATGATTGATTAGTGTGTTGAGTTTTGATTGCTTTAATGATCCATTGTGCAAGTAAGTGCCTGATATGTTATTTCCCCTTGTTTAAAATTGTTTCAGAAATAGCGGAGATTACTAAATGACACTTTTAAGCTTGGTGTTGAATATTGTTTTAGGTATGGAAAATGGTATAATCCTAATATTGCTTCCTGTTTTTTCGTTCCGATGTGAAAACTGTTTTGAGAAAATACATGTAATTTCCCAAATGGTGGGTGCCACATGTTAGCTATTTATAGACATTGTACTCCCTCCATTTCAGAAGCTGAAATGTCTGTGTCTGCATTAAGCAGGCTGTGTGTATTTCCTTAAATTAATTTGCATAACCATGATTACAAAGATGATTGTTCTCGATCAATGTGGGCTGAGCTTATACTTTTGCATATTCCCTCAAACAATGGGACAGCATTGAAATGACACGGGCAAGCAAAGATAAGGTTACTGCAAAATCTCTTCCAAGGCCGGTGGTGTGATGCTGTTTTGGGGCACAGTTCTGACTCATTTCTTCCTGTACACCACAGCTTCCACATGAGGGAAGTAACAAGTCTAGAGTAACTGTCTGCAGACTGTTTTAAAGATAAGGACGGTGAAGAATTCATCTGCTTTCAGCGTTGTGGCAGCTGCTTTTTAAAATTTCTTTTAGTGTATACAGCTGTACAGTAGTTTCAGAAAGACTGGAACTTGTATTGTATTCATTGTTGTTCAGGTTGATGTGATCCAAGTTCCTCAGTTGACCCTTATTAATGCTAAATTACTTACTGTGGAATATGTTTACTGCATCACTTTTGAATGTGGGAGATAATGTTTCTGGACAATGCTTTCAGTTATATTTATTTACAAACAAAATAAGAACTGGGAGCAGGAGTAGGCCGTCTGGCCCTTCGATCCTGCTCTGCTGTTCAATAAGATAGAACATAGAACATAGAAGGATACAGCGCAGTACAGGCCCTTCGGCCCTCGATGTTGCGCCGACCGAGTCCTACCTAACCTATACTAGCCCAATAACTTCCAAATGCCTATCCAATGCCCGCTTAAATGAACATAAAGAAGGAGAGTTCACCACTGATACGGGCAGGGCATTCCATGAACTCACAACCCGCTGTGTGAAGAATCTACCCCTAACATCTGTCCTATACCTACCACCCCTTAATTTAAAGCTATGTCCCCTAGTAACACCTGACTCCATTAGCGGTAAACGGTTCTTAGTATCTACCCTATCTAAACCCCTAATCATCTTATACACTTCTATCAGATCTCCCCTAAACCTTCTCTTCTCCAATGAGAACAGCCCCAAGTGCCTCAGCCTTTCCTCATAAGATTTTCCTACCATTCCAGGCAACATCCTGGTAAACCTCCTCTGCACTCGTTCTAAAGCTTCCACATCCTTCCTATAGTATGGCGACCAAAACTGCACACAATACTCCAGATGAGGCCTCACCAGAGTCTTATACAACTGCAACATGACCTCAGGACTCCGGAACTCAATTCCTCTGCCAATAAAGCCCAGTACACCATATGCCTTCCTCACAGCACTATTTACCTGGGTGGCAACTTTCAGAGATCTGTGTACATAGACACCAAGATCCCTCTGCTCATCCACACTACCAAATAGCCTACCATTAGCCCAGTAATCCATCATCATGTTATTCCTACCAAAGTGAACGACTTCGCACTTAGCTACATTGAATTCCATTTGCCACATTTCCGCCCAGCTCTGCAACTTATCTATATCCCGCTGTAACCTACCACTTCCTTCCTCACTATCCACAACTCCACCGACTTTTGTGTCATCCGCAAACTTGCTTACCCAGCTTTCAAGTCCTTCCTCTAGATCATTTATAAAGATAACAAAAAGCAATGGTCCCAAAACAGATCCTTGTGGTACACCGCTAGTAACTGCGCTCCAAGATGAACATAATCCATCAACTACTACCCTCTGTCTCCTTCCAGCCAGCCAATTCCTAATCCAAACCTCTAATGTATCCTCAATGCCATACCTCCGAAGTTTTAGCATTAGCCTACCATGGGGAACCTTATCGAACGCCTTACTAAAATCCATATACACAACATCTACTGCTTTACCCTCATCCACTTCCATAGTCACCTTCTCAAAGAACTCAATAAGGTTTGTGAGGCACGACCTGCCCTTCACAAAACCATGCTGGCTATCCCTGATCACGTTATTCCTACCCAGATGTTCATAAATCTTATCCCTTACCATTCTCTCTAAGACTTTGCCCACCACTGAAGTCAGACTCACTGGCCTATAGTTAATAGGGCTATCCCTACTCCCTTTCTTGAACAATGGGACCACATTCGCTATCCTCCAGTCCTCTGGTACTATTCCCGTTGACAATGACGACAAAAAAATCCAGGCCAATGGCTCTGCTATCTCCTCCCTAGCTTCCCATAGGATCCTGGGGTAAATGCCATCAGGCCCAGGAGACTTATCTATATTCATCCTTTCCAATATTCCCAAAAGATCATGGCTGATCTTTTCTTGGACTTCGATCCATCTACCCATGCTCTCACCGTATTCCTTAATTCCTTTACTGTTCAAAAAAAAGTCTGTCTTAGCTTTAATAACATTAACTGAAGTAGTGTCAACCACTTAGCTCGGCAAAATAATACATAACAGTAAGATATTATACCGAGGTTCGACATAAACAACAAAAAAGTAAAACAGTGGCGTCGGGATTATGTTAATGCAGTACACTTTTTAAAACAAGCTGCAAAATCTCTAGAAAATGCAGGGAGATGTTTTCTGAGACCTTAAAGTTGTAAGAGTGCACTTTCGATGTTGATGAAATTAGTCCTTCACTGTTTCGATTTAAGATTATGGGACAATGCCATAGTGATGCAGCCTGAGAGCTTTTAGAATCACTCAAAATCCGAAGAACCAAACAATGAAATGCATAAAAGGAACATGGGTACAAGACTACTTCATCGAGGCCTGATCTGTCATTCAATGTGTGACCTAACTTTGTATCCACCTTTGTTCCATAACTTTTAGATTTTTATTAGTCAAATTTAATCCAGATTTATAATTAACAATTGGCCTAGCTTGTATGATCACTGCCTGAAAAGCATTCCAAACCGATATATATGTTGCTGAACTTCACTCCTGATTTTAATTTTTTAGCTTTATCATCTCGTCCTAGTTTTGTCAAAGTCAGAAGTCACACAACACGAGGTTATAGTCCCACAGGTTTATTTGTGGGATTTCAAATAAACCTGTGGGACTATAATCTGGTGCCGAGTGACTTCTGATTTTGTCAACTCCAGTTCAACACCGGCACCTCCACATCCTAGTTTTGTCAACCAGGGAAATGTTTCTCCATCTACCCTGTTAGATCCCCTTAATATCCTCCCATTACCACCTTAATTCCAGATGGTACAAACCTATTTTGTAAATTAATCCTCGAAACAACACAGATAGCTGGATTAATCTATGCTGTACTCCTTTCAAAGCTAAATCTGCCCAGACTATTGTCAGTAACTCGGTGTTGTCTGTTCAGGTGTACAAGTATCACACCCTGACCAGTCCTTCAGTTATAAATGGCAGCATTTCATTAGACATTTTGAAGCTCTGATATTTAATGATCTAGATCCCCAAGTCTAACCAAGTCCTCTGTTCTGTTGTTCTTGGGTGCAGAGTGTCACTGGCATTGTTTTCTTCAGTTCTGTTGCTTACTTTATTTGTGGTGAATCTCTATCCTTTATTCAACCTTAATTTCCTTTATTTGCTATCCTATTCCTCGACTGGAAACATATCTGTACTTTCCTTGTTTCATTTATATTACTATAGGTCGCCATACTATAGGAAGGATGTGGAGGCACTGGAACGGGTGCAGAGGAGGTTTACCAGGATGTTGCCTGGTATGGTAGGAAGATTGTATGAGAAAAGGCTGAGGCACTTGGGGCTGTTTTCATTGGAGAAAAGAAGGTTTAGGGGTGATTTGATAGAGGTGTACAAGATGGTTAGGGGTTTAGATAGGGGTGACAATGAGAACCTTTTTCCACGTATGGGGTCAGCTATTACAAGGGGGCATAGCTTTAAATTAAGGGGAGGTAGGTATAGGACAGATGTTAGGGGTAGATTCTTTACTCAACGGGTTGTGAGTTCATGGAATGCCCTGCCAGTAGCAGTGGTGGACTCTCCCTCTTTATGGGCATTTAAACGGACATTGGATAAGCATATGGAGGATAGTGGGCTAGTGTAGGTTAGGTAGGCTTGGATTGACGCAACATCGAGGGCTGAAGGGCCTGTACTGCGCTGTATTTTTCTATGTTCTGTGTTCTACTGTTGTCAATTTTTGGAAAATGTGCATAGCTCTTAGGCCCAGCTGTTTTATTAATATAATTATCAAGTTTCTTGATTTTGATGTTCCTTTACAGGTTTCTTTCTGTATTTACTCTTTATAGCTCTCCCCAGCCTATCTGTTTTGTCACCTTTTGCTGTTCTGTATGTTTGCTATTTATCAGAGTCTCTCCCTTTTCGTATGTTTTTCCTTTCTGTTATCCCTTACCTCATTAGATGTCCATGGCTACTTTTTTTATAGATTAGATTAGATTACTTACAGTGTGGAAACAGGCCCTTCGGCCCAACAAGTCCACACCGACCCGCCGAAGCGCAACCCACCCATACCCCTACATTTACCCCTTACCCAACACCATGGGCAATTTAGCATGGCCAATTCACCTGACCCGCACATCTTTGGACTGTGGGAGGAAACCGGAGCACCCGGAGGAAACCCACGCAGACACGGGGAGAATGTGCAAACTCCACACAGTCGCCTGAGTCGGGAAATGAACCCGGGTCTCAGGCGCTGTGAGGCAGCAGAGCCCGTAGATCTCTTGCACCTTAGATGTATAAGTTTGAGTAAAGTTTGAAATGGATGCTGCCACACTGGAACAAGCAGATAAGTTTAAAAATTTAATGCAAATGATTACAGAAGTTGGCAAATATGTCTATTTTTCGCTCATTCATGGGGTGAGGGTATTGCTGGCTAGGTCAGCATTCACTGCGCAGAGGGCAGATAAGAGTCAACCGACGTTGTTATGGGTCTGTAATCGTATGTATGCCAGACCAGGTAAGGATGGTAGTTTCCTACCCCAGAGCACATTTGTGGAGCCAGGTGGGGTTTTCCTGACAATTGGCAATGCTCATCATGAGATTCTTAATCCCAACATTTTATTAAATTCAAATTCTACATTTTCTGCGGCAAACTTCAAACCCAGGACCCTAGACATTATCTAGGTCTCTGAAATAGCAATCCAGCAATGTTATCACCACCAACAGGTACCACCACCACCACCACCACAACCCCCCGCGATATATGGGACAGAAGTTAGATGAGCGCTAAAGCAAAAGCAATTTTGTGAAAATGCAGGATGTGTTAACAACAATTTGTGACAAGGAAACAGCACAATATCTATCCACTTTCCTGTTTGTCTCAACAACTTGACAATCAACAAAAATGTGTGGAAGAAAGTAAAAGCCGTTTGAAATGTGGATGAATATTCTATAGACAATAAAACAAATTTGAACAGGTACTTGACATTGCAAGAGGGAAAAGAACTAGAAAAAGTGAAATATGGAAAAGGGAATGACAGTATTTTGGTAATTTTATAAGAGCTGTAAACCCACCGTAATGTTTTGGAGAGCTGAGTTGATTGAGCTTGATTGGGTGACGGTGTAGCAGAGCAGTTGGAGATGTGTTCACTTGTGAATGAGGATGACACCAGGCAGATGAGTGTGGCATTCCATGGCAACCAACTCCCTGGCAGAAGTAGCTCCAATTGAATCTATCTTTTGAACATTTTACTCATTAACAAAATCACTTAATGTGGGCAGGACTATCCCATCCAGTGACAAAAGCCTTAACTTAAGCCTCAAATTGTGGCAGCTGCTTTCTGTTTTTATCTTTCACCTTTTCATACGCAATATTAAATTAATTATATAATGATTGCTGTGAGGTAAATATTGCCATACTGGTAGACCATTAACTATATCCGGCTCATTATAGTGAATCTAAAATAACCTGCACTGTAGCCAGTTCAGGGACATTGCTGCAGAGCATGAGTTAGCTACCTTGCTGATGTGAGCTCGTTTGCTCTGTCAATCTGTATGAAAAGTTGAAACAATCTGTTATAACTGATCTGCCTTCAAAGCTTTGCGTTTCTGTACTGTGTCACTCTGCATTCACTGTACGAGGACCTGTACATAACTTCCATCACTTTACTAGAATCTTTAATATTTTTTAATTCTATCTATAAAGTCTCTTTTTATCTCCTCTCATAGAAGTTATTCCTCCACAATTACTAATTCTACACTTGCATTTCTCCAATTTTCTCTCTCTTACCAGTTTGTTGGTTAATTAGCTTTTAGTTCCTGACCATTGCGCAGCCATATCTCACTAATGGCTAGCATGTCGCACCGTCCAAGTTAAATTTGCAGCTGAAATTCATTCAATTTGTTTCTTCTGCTCCAATAATGTACTAGTTAATGAGTCCAGAATACTGCAGCAGCGCACAACCATCCACCGATGCATAGTTTGCATCCAGAGTAAAGCCCAATAGCTTGCCAAATTTCAAAATCTTTATCCTCCATTTTGAATTGCAGTGAAAAGTCCCTTTCTATTTTGACTCTACTTCAACTTTATTTTAACATTGGTAAAAATTTCCCTTTTTTGGTTTTCTGGGTGACACCTGGCCTTCACTGACTGTGTTTGTTTATTATTGGGAGGGAGAGCCTGTAATTTCCCAGAGGTGTTGGGTTTTTTTTAACTGCACCTGTCCTTCTGGTGGTGGTAAGTTGGAAATCTCGGCATACTGAGTGTAACAATAAAGGTAGAGTGATTTATGTCTGGGTCAAATTGCATACCACTTGGAGTAAAAATTGAAGATGTTCTATTGGAGTGCTATTCTTTTCCAGCTTAATAGTCCTTACATGGAAGGTGCTGCTGAATTGCTGCCGTGTATCCTAGGGAAGGCAGATACAACGGACATGGTACGCTTAGTTGATCTGAAAAGTTTTGGGTTTTTTTGGTTAAATATGAAGTTAGAAATCGAGTACTTTAAACATTGCCAGCATTGGGCATTACCAGTACAGGTGAATACTGAATACATCTCCCTTACTCTAACCAAAATCAACATAATTGTAAACACTGTCATGATGTACATCTCTTTGTTTACTTACACCAATAGTGTTTTATTTTTCTTTCTTTCCCCACTCTTCTTTGACCTCAAATTATGGAGCATTTGATGATATGAAGCCTCAGTAATAATGGAGGCAATACCTCCAAACTTATTTGTAAAGGACTTTAACCAGTAGAGAAAGGGGGTAGCATTTCATATCACCATGTATGTCTGTTGTTTGTTATACCTTGTGTAGTTGCCCTTGTACACCAAGTTTTAAAGTGTCTTGGTGGATGGCATCAGTAGCTACATTTTCTGATTTGATGTCAGTGCAATCTCACAACGAGTTCTGAGATATTGTACCACTTGCCTCTGTTAGACTGAAGTTAATAAACTTTCTGTCAGGCTATCCCTTTACATCAGAGCTGAAAATGTGTTGCTGGAAAAGCGCAGCAGGTCAGGTAGCATCCAAGGAACAGGAAATTCGACGTTTCGGGCATAAGCCCTTCATCAGGAATGAGGAAATGTCCTTCCTCATTCATGATGAAGGGCTTATGCCCGAAACGTCGAATTTCCTGCTCCTTGGATGCTGCCTGACCTGCTGCGCTTTTCCAGCAACACATTTTCAGCTCTGATCTCCAGCATCTGCAGACCTCACTTTCTCCTCGAAGATTTTAACTTACTGCGAATCCTCTTGCAAGGATGCCTTCCTTGAAGAAGCTCTCTTCCTCCCTCACAAGGATTTCAGTGAGTCCATCTCTCACTGCGCCCCCCCAGGTCATCTCCTCTGCACAGAAGCTCTTCAGCTACGTTCTCACAGATTTTCCTGATGAAGGGCTTATGCCCGAAACATCGAATTTCCTGCTCCTTGGATGCTGCCTGACCTGCTGCGCTTTTCCAGCAACACATTTTCAGCTCTGATCTCCAGCATCTGCAGACCTCACTTTCTCCTAACCCTTTACATCAGTTCTGATTATAGTACAATCCAGCAGGGTACTGTGTTATGGGAATTTTAGGCTATAATGTAAGGTGAAGCAATTTGTGCTTAACAAAATAGTCCCTACTTAGTGCCCCTGCCAGCTGTTTCCCTGTTTTTGCTATTTTTACAATCTTATTTTTGTACCTTTTACTTAATACTGTAGTTTTGGTTTAAAAATGGATCCTGTTTGTATTTGAAATTAACTGTGATTGGAGTTCATGACAGAAAATATCCAGCACCAACTGTGCAGTTTAACTTTCAGTAGCAACAATACAAAACGTGTACTATAATGCCATGCAAGACTGAACAACACAGTGTGGCACTGAAAAAGCACAGCAGGTCAGGCAGCATCCGAGGAGCAGGAGAGTCGATGTTTCAGGCAGAAGCTCTTCACTTGGAATGTTCCTGATGAAGGGCTTATGCCCGGAATGCCGAGACCCCTCCTCGAGTGCTACCTGTTCAGCTGTGCTTTTCCAGCACCACACTTTTCAACTCTGATCTCCAGCATCTCACTTTCTCCTGTACAGGACAATATTGTCCCAACATTGCAACACCCCCTCCCACTCTGCCAAGGACATGGAGGTCCTGGGCCTCCTTCACCGCTGCTCCCTCACCACCAGATGCCTGGAGGAAGAACGCCTCATCTTCCACCTCGGAACACTTCAACCCCAGGGCATCAATGTGGACTTCAACAGTTTCCTCATCTCCCCTTCCCCCACCTCACCCTAGTTCCAAACTTCCAGGTCAGCACTGTCCCCATGACTTGTTCCTTCTCCACCTATCCACTCCACCCTCTCCTCCATGACCTATCACCTTCATCCCCTCCCCCACTCACCTGTTGTACTCTATGCTACTTTCTCCCCACCCTCCTCTAGCTTATCTCTCCACGCTTTAGGCTCACTGCCTTTATTCCTGATGAAGGGCTTTTGCCTGAAACATCGATTTTGCTGCACTTTGGATGCTGCCTGAACTGCTGTGCTCTTCTTCCAGCACCACTAATCCAGAATACCATATAAATGTTCAGTACTGCCCATAAAGTGTTAATTTATCTTCATAATTCAACTATTCTCCCATTGAGGAAGTAGTGGGAAGATCTAATGCTACAATGCCCATTAAGGGAAATTTGTAAGCCAGGCACTAAGACCCATTCCCCTCCCCGCCCTTGTTTGTTGTCTTCCCCAGGAGTCGTTCCCTCTGAGACACCTTGGTCCACTCTTCCCCTGCAAGCCGAAGGTGTAACACCTGCCTATTTCCCTCCTCCCTCCTCGGTATCCAAGGGCCCAAACCCACCTTCCAAATGAAGCAGCACTTTACCTGCACTTCATACAATCCAGCCTCCTGCATTCGCTGCTCACAGTGTGGTCTCCTCTACTCTGGGAAATGAAGCACAGACTGGGTGGTCACTTCACAGAACATCTACGTTCTGCTCACGAACAAATACCCGAAGCTTCTGGTTGCCTGCTATACACCCCCACTCCCCCATTTCCTGTCCAACATCCCTGTCTCAGACTTGCTGGAGTGCTCCAGGGAAGCTCAGCACAAGCTGGAAGAACAGCACCTCATTTTCCAATTGGGAACCCTACCGCCCTCTGGACCTGATATAGAGTTCAATCATTTAAAGGCCTGAACTCTCCCATGTCCTAGCCCCACACAGTAGGCCTTGTAATCACATAGTCTGCAAATACACATTAACTAATTAAAATCTGATTGAAGATTTGTAGCTCGGGTATCCGTTGTTGTGGTTCTGCTCGCCGAGCTGGAAGTTTTTGCTGCAAACGTTTCGTTCCCTGGCTAGGGAACATCATCAGTGCTGTTGGAGCCTCGTGTGAAGCGCTGCTTTGATGTTTCTTCCTGTATTTAAATACCGGAAGAAACATCAAAGCAGCGCTTCACACGAGGCTCCAACAGCACTGATGATGTTCCCTAGCCAGGGAACGAAACGTTTGCAGCAAAAACTTCCAGCTCGGCGAGCAGAACCACAACATTAACTAATGTTAGCCACTAACAGTCTCCATTAACAGCTGTTCACCCTCCTAGCCAGATCCTCTCCTTTGTCTGTCCAACTGCTCTTCTCTTTCTTTGGGTTCAATCCCCACCTATCATTTACTCCTTACCCCCTCCTCCCGCCTTCTGCATATACAGAGGAACCTCGATTATCCGAACCAGATGGGCGGGCACTATTTCATTCCAATAACTGATTATTCGGTTAGTTGATTCAATGCCTCTCCTCTGGGGCTCGGACTTTTCTGAAGTCTCCGTTTTCCTCGCTCTGCCTGCCTTGCTCGCTCTCTCTGTCTCTCTCTGTCTCTGTCTCTCTGTCTCTGTCTCTGTCTCTCTCTCTCTCTCTCTCTCGGTTTGTTTCTGAACAGGAACACATATGTGTGTAAGGGACCTGCAGCATTGCTGAGGCCCCTCCAATCAGTCCAATGGGATTGAGCACTTTACCATGTCCTCTCCCTTTCAGGAGACAAGGCAGCATCGTGCGTGAGCCCTTGCCCCTGCCCTGGCTGATTTTTTTTTAATTTTACTTTTTACTTTTTTTTTCCCCCAGCTCCCACCCCCTCCCCAAAGCCCGGTCCAACCCCACCCCTATCCATCCCCCAATCCTGCCCTGTCCACCCTGACCCACATTCCACCCCATCCCCCTGCGCCCCCGCACCTGCCTGTCGTCGTCTTTCTCTGGGGCAGCCGGACTGGACACCAACAGTAAGACTGCTGCTGCATTTGTGGGGGGAGGTGAGTGTCCAAATAGTGTGCATGTCTACAACACGTAGCTTCACGCACGTTTTACCGCAATATTTTGACAAGTTCCACCTTTGCCCTGTACAGGAAGATATTGGAGAGATTATTGCGGGTAAGGGGGTTTAGGGTACACCCCTGTGTGAACCCCAAGGGAAAGTATGGAGAAGGAGAGAGAGAGAGAGGGCGGAAGGTAGTACTTGAAGATAGTACTTGGGCTCCCATTGATATCCTGGACTGCTCTTGGCAGCGTTTCAGTAAGCAGTGTTATTTTTAATCATTGTAAACAAAAGATGCAATTAGTGTTTTGGTAACTCCTCTTTGATGTAATGATTCTATTGAGACCTTCTCATAATTGATATTCGGATAATTGAGATTCCTCTGTAAACTGAAATTTTCTTAGCTACCATCAGTTATGAGGAAGGGTCACTGATTCTGAAATGTTAACTGACTTCTCTTCACAGATGCTGCCAGATTTACTGTGTTTTTCTAGCAACCTATGATTTGTTTCTGATTTACAGCATCCACAGTTCTTTTGGTTTTTACTAAGCAATTTCTCATCAAGTAGATTGCAGAAAGTCTAATGGAACCATTGAACCCAGAAAGATTCTCATAGTTTCTTTGAAATGAGTTGTCTGTTATAAGCAAAAACAGCAGTGTTGTGTCAGTAGCGCAGATTCTTAATGTTATAGATTTTATTTCACAGAATTGTAAATGCAAAAGTAAATACAGAAATTCTAAAACCTTAAGCTAAATGCAGGAACTACTTTATTTACAAAATAGTGTTCCAATTAATTTTGTCTGAACTGCTTTAAAATGTAGCTTGTTATGTGCACTAAAATGGTGTAGAAATGCAAGTCTTCTATAATTCTTCACTACTTGACGGTTGGTAGAACCTTTGTAATTGTACAATTAGTAGATTGTAACAATTTATAGCGTTTATCAGAATTCTCTCATGCGTCAGAGATTATCATTTTGTTCAGCCATTTTAGATTTCAACAAAGCAAGTTGAATCCATCCCTAATTAAAGTTACCAGTGCTTTTGTTTATATTTATTTCGAAACAGTAAATGACTACAAATAGATGTATGAAATAACACACACAAAATGGTTAATCCTCTGACCTTTATGCTAAACTATATTGATTCAGAATGTATGCAGCTGAGCCTTTTTGTGTGTGTAAACATGAAAAGCAAATTCACAGTTTATGCCCCATCCTTTGGTTAGACAGAGTGAAGCATTACTCTAGTCCAATATGCCATAATTCATGATACTCAAAGAGCACCTGCAAAAATTACTTAGCACAGAAGGAAGCCATTCAGTCCGTTCTGTCTATGTTGGCTCTTTACAAGGTGAATTAATCATCGTTCTTAATATCCTTTCCTCAAACCCTGCAAATCGTTTCTTCTCTACCAATGCTCTAACTTCCATGCTTCCCCTTTTTTATAGCATTATTAGTTTTCTTGCCACTTTTGTGTCCTATTTGCTTAAATATATATAAATATAACGTGACTCAGTGGGTTTTGTCTGTGCTTTTAGATTAGATTACTTACAGTGTGGAAACAGGCCCTTCGGCCCAACAAGTCCACACCGACCTGCCGAAGCGCAACCCACCCATACCCCCACATTTACCCCTTACCTAACACTACAGGCAATTTAGCTTAGCCAATTCACCTGACCCGCACATCTTTGGACTGTGGGAGGAAACCGGAGCACCCGGAGGAAACCCACGCAGGCACGGGGAGAACGTGCAAACTCCACACAGTCTGTCGCCTAAGTCGGGAATTGAACTCGGGTCTCAGGCGCTGTGAGGCAGCAGTGCTAACCACTGTGCCACCGTGCCGCCCACTAACAAATAGTGCAAGTTATTAGATTACTTACAGTGTGGAAACAGGCCCTTTGGCCCAACAAGTCCACACCGACCCGCCGAAGCACAACCCACCCATACCCCTACATTTACCCCTTACCTAACACTATGGGCAATTTAGCATGGCCAATTCATCTGACCCGCACATCTTTGGACTGTGGGAGGAAACCGGAGCACCCGGAGGAAACCCACGCAGGCACGGGGAGAATGTGCAAACTCCACACAGTCGCCTGAGGTGGGAATTGAACCCAGGTCTCTGGCGCTGTGAGGCAGCAGTGCTAACCACTGTGCCACCGTGCCACCCTAAAATGACAAACACAATTAACTTCCTTGATTAGATTAGATTCCCTACAGTGTGGAAACAGGCCCTTTGGCCCAACAAGTCCACACTGACCCATTTCCCTCTGACTAATGCACCTAACACTATGGGCAATTTAACATGGCCAATTCACCTGATCTACACATCTTTGTGACTGTGGGAGGAAACCGGAGTACTCGGAGGGAACCCACACAGACACAGGGCGAATGTGCAAACTCCACACAAACAGTCATCCGAGACTGGAATTGAACCTAGGACCCTGGTGCTGTGAGGCAGCAGTGCTAACCACGGGGCCACTGTGCCACCTGTTGCAGAATTTCATGGTGCAGTGCAATCTGCAACCATTGATAGCCCCTCTCTCATGTCCCATACTCCCAGGCTGTTCTATCATCACTCAACATTCTTTTAAAAATGTATGCTCCCATTTGTACTTTCACATTTATTTTCTAACTGGTGCAACAATGATGAAAGAGTATAAACCTTGACTGATATTCTTTCTTTCCCTCTACCCTCTCCTCCTCACTGCACCCACCATCCTTTCCCCTGCCACCTGTCCTTGTTGCCCTCTTTCACCCCATCCCAGTCACTCTCTACCCGAGACCCCCCTGCCCCTGTCACTCTCTTCGCCTCACCTCACCCATCTTGTTGTGCTTTTCTTCCTGCCTCACCGCCAACCTTGTGCCCTCTCCCTATCTCCATTTCCCCCTCCACCCTGGTTCGAGTCCCTGCCAATCTAGTTGCAGTGGCTTTCTTGTGCCCTGGCCAAGCCCTAGTTCTGCACTGGCCTTGATAGAGTCATGTTGAATGCATAGATTGGAGCCAAGTATCAATTGGTTTGAGACTATCAAAACCCATTTCATTGAATCACATTAGAGCTGTCCGAGCAAAAATGCTTTCATTTCCTCAGTTAGGCAAGTGTTCAAAGTCCGGTCCAGAGGTGAATGAATTAATACATCGCTCAGTTAAGTATTAAGTTTCCTGATAATTTATATCTCCAGTAGTGACCTTGAATTGATGGAAATGAAACTTTTCAATAATCTTTTTTTTAATCATTTACATCACAGCTTCCAGTATGTAAATACATTCCTACATTATCTCCTTTTTTAATCTGAATTTGGCAGAAATTAATTTATATAGAAAAACCGATGTTCATATAGATGAAGATCCCAATTTTGGGTGTTGGTCTTTGTTCCTATGAGAAGCTTGAACAGTTCATCTACTTCACCCACACCTTCCATCCTGACCTCAAATTCACCTGGATCGATCTGACACCTTCTTCCCCTTTCTGGACGTCTCTGCCTCCATCTCTGACATCCAACATCTATTTCAAACCTGAAGGCCCATACACTTACCTTGACTATATCTCACTCTCACTTGCTGTCGCTCGCGCTCAACTCTCTAAACCCCATCCTAAAAAACACGATCCTGTACTCCCAATTCCTCCACTCTGCTATATCTGCCCCCAAGGATGAGCAAATTCACTCCTGGACATCCCAGATATCCTCTACTTTGAGGACTGTAATTTCCCCTCCCCTGTGATTAAAAATGCGCTCAACCACATCTCCTCCATTTCCCACACCTCTGCCCTCAAACCGCATCCCCCACCACAACAAAATAGAGTCCCCAGGTCCTCCTATTCATCCCGCTAATCTCTGAATCCAGCTCATCGTGCTCTGCCATTTCTGCTACCTGCAGACTGACCCCACCACCAAAATGATATTTCCTTCCCCACTCCTATCCACTTTCTGCAGAGACCGTTCCCTCCATGACTCCCTCGTTAGGTCCACCCACTCCTCCAATCTCTGCTTTACCCCTGTGACCGCAGAAGGTATAACACCTACCCTCACACCTCCCCTTTTACCTCCGTCCAAGGCCCCAAAGAATTATTCCAAGTCCGGCAGAGATTCACCTGCATTTCCTCGAACCTTTATTGCAATGTTATTCTAAATGTAGTCTCCTCTACATCTGAGAGACTGAACTCGGAGACTGGTTCATGGGACTTACATGGTCTGTACACTTCAATCAACCCCACTTTCTGGGTGCCAGACATTTCAATTCCCCTTCCCACTCTCCTGGTGACATGTCCATCCTGGGCCACCTCCACTATCAAAATAAGGCCATGTACAAACTGGAGGAAGAACACGTCAACTTCTGCCTCAGAAGCTTACAACCATATGACCTTAACGTAGAATTCACCAGCTTTCAAATTTCCCCACCCCCACCTCATCCCAGGTCCAGCCCTCCCTCTCTGCCCAGCTCCCTGAACCTGACCAAGCCTGCTGACCCCCCCCAACCCCATCCCCTCCCTGTATTTATTTCTGAGCCCCCTTACCCGTTCCCAGTCTTGATGAAATGTTGACTCCCGTGCTCGTCTGCTGCTTGATCTGCTGTGCTTTTCACCTAACTCAACAATTTCAGGCATGCTGTAGTTAGCCTCAGGGGCTCTGAGTTTGGCACAGGAACTTTTTTTTTCTCCTGATCATTAAACATCCTAAGTCACCCCACAGGAGTGTAATCAAATAAAGTTTCACACCAGGCCACCTGGATATTAGTGAGAGTGGAGGTACTTTTTTTTTAAGGAGTGTCTGATGGAAGGAGAAGCTGGGAGCTAGGAACATAGAGAGGCTTAACGAGAGAATCTTGTTGTTCAGGGTCCAATAGGCCAGTAGTGAAGTGGTAAAAATCTAATTGTGCAAGAGGACTGATTTGGAGGAACTCTTGGATGTCAGCAGAAATTGGATAAAGCAGATAGGAAGAGCAAATTGATGGATTTGAAACTCAGGCTAAGAAGGCTGAACAGGCTGGGGCTATATTCCCTGGAACATCGGAGACTAAGGAATGACATTACAGAGATTGATAAAATCATGAGGGGCATGTCTAGGATGAAGAGCTAAGATCTTTTTTCGCAGGGTAGCAGAGTCCAAAATGAGAGGGCATAGTGTTAAGGTGAGAGGGGAAAGATTTAAAAGGAATCTAAAGATGGGGGCAATGTTTTCATCCAAAGAGTGGTACGTGTATGAAATGAGCTGCCAGAGGAAGTGATGGAGGCTGGTCCAGTTACAACTTTTATAAGGTATCTGGATGGGTATATGAAAAGGAAGGGTTTAAAGGGATTTAGACCAAATGCTGGCAATGGAACTAGATTAAGTTAGGCTATCTGGTCAGCATGGGCGAGTTAGGCCGAAGGGTCTGTTTCCGTGCTATACTGTTCAGTGATTCTGGTAAGTTTAAGTTCTAGGTATTGCTGGGCCATGTTGTTTGAAGATGCCACCTTCTGAAACTTCTCCCTCACCTGTGGGGTGGTGACCCTTAGGTTCAGTTCACCACCAATCACCCCCTAACCAGAGAGCAGTCTATGGATCTCTGGCAATTCTCATTTCACTTCATGCAGTGTAGGGCAATAAGCACGGGCGACATTCATGTGCTGTATCTTTTTTTTAACAACTTCAATATAGAGGTTTATAAAATCATGAGGGGCATGATTTGGAGATGCTGGTGTTGGACTGGGGTAAATAAGTTAAAAAATCACACATCAGGTTATAGTCTAACAGGTCTAATTGGAAGCATTAGCTTTTGGAGCGCTGCTCCTTCATCAGGTGATTGTGGAAGAGATAATTGTCAGACACAGAATTTATAGCAAAAGTTTACAGTGTGATGTAACTGAAATTATACATTGAAAAAAAAATACCTTGATTGTTTGTTGAGTCTTTCATCTGTTCCAATACCATGTTTCACATGTAAATCACACAACTTTTTTTTTGAGAAGTTACATTCTTAGGTTAACTATAACAATTGGTGTTAGCCAGATAATAAGTTGAAGGTGTTAGCCCCCCGTGTTTTCTGTCTGTGCCTGGGGTGGGAGAGTCCAGAACCACAGGGCATAGGTTCAGGGTGAGAGGGTAAAGATATAAAAGGGACCTAAGGGGCAACTTTTTCACACACAGGATGGTACGTGTATGGAATGAGCTGCCAGAGGAAGTGGTGGAGGCTGGTACAAATACAGCATTTAAAAGGCATCTGGGTGGGTATATGAATAGGAAGGGTTTAGAGGAATATGGGCCAAGTGCTGGCAAATGGGACTAGATTAGGTGTGATATCTGGTTGGCATGGGCGAGTTGGTCTGAAGGGTTTGTTTCCGTGCTGCATATGTCGATGACTGTAAGTGAGGAGGCAGAGGGAGTGTGTTCCCGACCAGGGTTAGCACTTTGAGAGCAAGTGGAAATATTACAAGAGCATTATCAGTAAGTAGTGACAAATCTTAGTGTGGAATCTCCCAAGAGGTGATTGTATAAAGTATAAATGATGGCTAAAGCTATTTAAAATATTAGACTTTTAATGGATTTGATAGGGTAAATGCAGAAAAGGTATTTCTCCAATGGTCAAGGAGACACAAACTAGAGCTAGAAAAGGGGACAAGCTTTTCTCACATTGTGAAAATCTGTATTGTATCAAAGTACAACTACATTAAGGAGAAAAAGGTAACTAGGGAGAAATAGGACTCCTTACTTGGCAAAACCGCCAATGTGTGGAAATGCAGGAGATGGGGGAGATACTAAACGAGTGTTTTGTTTGTGTTTACTGTGGCAAAAGATATGGAAGATACAGAATGTGGGGAAATAAATAGCAACATCTTGAAAAATGTCCATATTACAGAGCAAGAGGTGCTGGATGTCCTAAAATACATTAAGGTGGGATAAATCCCTGGACCTGATCAGGTGTCTTACCTCTGGGAAGCTCGGCAGTGATTGCTTGGCCCCTTGCTAACCTATTTGTATAGGTAGTTCTGAAAGGAGGTGTATTTTGGCAGTGCGATCTGCCTGTAACATTGCTGAAGAATTAGAGGAGTATAATTTGGAGAACACTTACCTCAGTTGGCAATAGCATGATGCTGGTGATGCTTCATTCTGCGCACAGGCCGGTGTGCATGCTAAAAGTTCTGCACACGCACCAGTGTTCATTCTTTTCTGCAAAAGAGCCGCACATGTGATGTCTGAGCCGGTCTTCATGCTGTTCTGTGCACGTGCTGACGTCAGTGTGCCATTTTGTGTTAGCACAATATCAGCACCAAAACCAGTGTCTTTTTGCACATGTGCGATGTGAACTCTGGTGTACGGGCTGTCCTGCATATGTGCTGATATCTGCTGCCAACAGAGCAGCTTTCTGTGAGAGGTGCTGTATAGAGAGCAGTTTTCTTGCATTTTTTAAAAATGTACTGTTAAATTTACTTTTTGTTAACAAGTATGATTTCAACCTTCATTCAGGCTGTGGTATACTTTGCATTAGATGTTTGGTGATTTTGTTTTGAGTGATCGTTTTTTTCTTGCTGATATGCCCCAACCCCACTTTTCCCATCAGCATCATTATTTTCAATTGAGCGAGGTTTTGCTATAACGCACTTCTGGCGTTTATAGAACTACCTGTATCATCAATAACTACAGGTGAGGTGGTGGAAGACTAGGGGTTGGCTAACGCACCACTATTTAAGAAAGATAGTAAAGAAAAGCCAGGCAACTATAGATTGGTGAGCCTGACATCGGTGCTGGGCAAATTGTTGGAGTGAATCTTGAGGGACAGGATTTACATGTATTTGGAAAGACAGGGACTGAGTAGGGATCGTCACTATGGTTTAGTGTGTGGGAAGTCATGTCTCACTAAATTGAGATTTTTAAATGCTGTATTTGAAGAAGTGAAAAAGAGGATGGATGAGGACAGAGTAGTGGACATGATCTATATGGACTTCAGTAAGGCATTTGACAAGGTTCCACATAGGAGACTGGTTAGCAAGGTTAGATCTCATGGAATACAGGGAGAACTAGCCATTTGCATATAGAACTGGCTCAAAGGTAGAAGACAGAGGTTGGTGGTGGAGGGGTGTTTTTCAGACTGGAGGCCTGTGATCAGTGGAGTGCCACAAGGATCGGTGCTGGGTCCACTACTTTTTATCATTTTATATAAATGATTTGGATATGAGCATAAGAGGTATAGTTAATAAGTTTGCAGATGACATCAAAATTGGAGATGTAGTGGACAGCAAAGAAGGTTACCTCAGAGTGTTATTTAGATGAATGTGAGGTGCTGAGTTTTGGAAAGGCAAGTCAGGGCAGACTTAAATATTTAATAGTGAGGTTCTGTGGAGTGTTGCTGAACAAAGAGACCTTGAAGGTCCGTAGTTCCTTGAAAGCAGAGTTGTCCGTAGATAGGATAGTGAAGAAGGCGATTGGTAGCTTGCCTTTATTGATCAGTGCATTAAGTATAGGAGTTGGGAGATCATGTTGTGGCTGTACAGGACATTGGTTAGGCCACTGTTGGAATATTGTGTGCAATTCTGGTCTCCCTGCTATAGGAAGGATGTTGTGAAACTTGAAAGAGTTCAGAAAGGATTTACAAAGATGTTGCCAGAGTTAGAGGGTTTCAGCTGTAAGGAGAGCTGAATAGATTGGACCTATTTTCCCTGGAGTGTTGGAGGCTGAGGGGTGATCTTGTAGAGGTTTTTAAAATTATGAGGGGCATGGATAGGGTAAATAGACAAAGTCTTTTCCCTGGGTTGAGGAAGTCCAGAACTGGAAGGTATAGGTTTAGGGTGAGAAGGAACCTGAGGGGCAACATTTTCACACAGAGTGGTGCATGTATGGAATGAGCTGCCAGAGGAAGTGGAGGCTGGTATAATTGTACCATTTAAAAGTTATCTAGATGGGTATATGAATAGGAAGGGTTTAGAGGGATATGGGCCAAATGCTTGCACATGGACTGGATTGATTTAGGATATCTAATCAGCATGGATGAGTTGGACCAAAGGGTCTGTTTCCCTGCTGTACATCTCTGACTCTATGGCTGCATGAAGATGGAAGAGAGAAAGGAGAAAACAAAATTCACTTTGTGAAATAATGACTTCTTGGTCCAAAAGGTTGAGATGTAGAAGTCTGCTGATTACTGAAGATACAACCAAGAGGTGGCAGAATGGTGGCTCAGTTGTTAGCACTACTGCCTCACAGTGTCAGGGACCTGGGTTCAATTCTACCCTTGAATGACCGACTGTGCAAACTCATTGGCTGCATGGGTTTCCTCCAGGTGCTCCAGTTTCCTCCCACAGTACATAGATGTGCAGGTTAGATTGGCCATGTTAAATTGCCCGCAGAGTCTAAGTTGATTGGTGTACGTGGAAATGTGTGGATAGAGATAGGAGCTGGGTCTGGGTGGGATGCTGTATGGAGGGTCGATGTGGACTCAATGGACTGAATGGTGTTTTTTCATACTGTTGGGGCCCTGTGAAGAGGACCTATGGAATTGCATTGTTTGGTTTACAAAGGTCTCTGCTTTTCAACATTTGTTTTACACATATTTTCAATCTGACATGAATGAAATATGGAACCTTAAATGTGTGATAGGTGAATAGGAGCAGGAGTAGGATATTCTGCCCTGTGAACCTGTTCCACCATTCATTTCGATCATGTCTGATATGTAGCCAGACTTCATGTATCTGCCTTTGGCCTATATTCCTTAATACATTAACAAAAACTAATCTATATTAGATTTAAAATTAACAACAAATCGAGCATCCATGCTGTTTCTGGAAGAGAGTTCCAAACTTCTTCTACCCTTTGTCAATAGATCTTTAATACAGTTCTCCACTCTCATTCAGTTGCTTCTTAACAACTTTGTATGAGTAAAGCTGTTGTGTCAGTTGCTTGGGATAATGCCTCATCACATCCTGTCACCAGATACAATCTCATTGTGGGATGTTGACATTGTAAATGCTGAGCTGTCCGATTTTCTGTTTCTGTCATTTAGTGCTCCCGGATATTTCTGTGTTGTAAATTAAAAACTGAGTTCATGTGTTTTTTTTTAATGTAAATCTTTACTTTTCAAACTACCGATATGTCCCTTGGTTGCTAGTGTTCTATTCCAAGCCTGCTGCTGTTCTGAGTGTGAAAATTTCTATTCATTAGAACACAAAAGTGCTGCAGTGAAAATCCATATGCACAGAGCACTATTACAATGCAAGAAAAGAGAATGTGTTAAAGAGCAAATAGGGATGGCACCTCATAGTATTTCATGGTGTTCGCCTGGACTTAAGTATTCTAATGAAACTTTTGGGATGTGGCATTAATTAATGCATAAAAGTTCAGACCTCATTTACCGTAAGATACATTTAATTCTAGACCTCTTGGAATATGTCCAAGGAATTTGTGTCTGATGTTGAGTTACAGTATAAAAAAGCCACTCAGCCCAGCATGCCTGTGGCCACCTCTTTGAAAGAACAGTACAAATATTTCCACTTGCTTGTTCTTTCATCCTGCCTATTTGTTCATTTTTAAAGATATATCCAATTTTCTTCAGTGGGAGCAGGTGGAAGGAAAGTTGTTTCATTAGAGACAGCGCACAAACCTCAAATACCACATCAAGCAGCCCTGCCTGGCATGTGGTAGGGTCTACAAGGTTGCATTGTTCTTGTCAGCCATCTCCTAACCCATTTAGCAGCAAGTCATCCTCAATCCAGGCAGGCTGACTGTTTGTTTGAAAGGTCACACCGCAATGATTCCCTAAGATTCCTTAGCATATTCCAAACCCACAACTACTTCTGACTAGTTGTGGGTACGTAGGGGAACCTGCAGGCAGCGCATTTCAATGTGCCATTCACCATCCAGACTTGGAAAAATATTGCATTCCTTCCTGGAATTCCCCCTCTAAAAGCAGATGTACCTACACCAAATGGACTGCCACAGATTAAAGAGACAGCTCAACCCACCTTCTCAAGTTCTGATGAAGGGCTTTTGCCCAAAACGCTGATTTTCCTGCTCCTCGGATGCTGCCTGACCTGTTGTGCTTTTCCAGCACCACTCTAATCTACACTCTGATTTCCAGAATCTGCAGTCCTTTTGCCTACCACCTTCTCAAGGGCAAGTAGAGACGGGTAATACGTTGCTGACCCAGCCCATGTCCCTGAGTTAATAAAAAGATGCTTTGCTTGCTGAAAGATTAATAACCGAGTGAGTGTGCACATTTCACGGGTCTTATTAAGTTATGTGACCTGTAGGAAGGTGGCATTTTTATGTGGTTGCTTTTGTAACTGTCACAGTTAGGTAAGTGTTTTTAGGGATGGGAATTGACCAGAATTCTTCATAGGAAGAGTAGCCAATTGATCTACAAGTGAAACTTATGACCTTCAAGGAGCAACTTTGAAAAGAAAATGGAAATGTTAAGCTTGAATTTGTCTTCTATTTAGTAGATGTAGGATAATAGTTTGGGTGCAAGATCCGGGGTGATTTTTTTGCTTGCTATCTTGGCATTTCCTGGGCAAAACCGCGATAACTGAGATGAGAAGAGGGGCAGTCTGCATGAAAGTAGGAGGAGAGCGCTCTCTTCCTCTGTCTGACACACACAGCAAGCGGCTGAGGGCTGTTCAGTCTCTCTGGTGTTTAGTGCTACACTGGAAACGGCGGAGCGTGGGTGAGTCTGACTGCCGGCATCGGTCATCCCTTTGGAAAATAAGAGAGCCGCAGGGTTGGCGGTAGCGAGGGTGGGGGTGCAGCTAAGGAAGCCCTTTTAATAAAGACAGAGAAAGAAAGAGCTTAGTGTTATCCGGGGGGGGAACTATTCCCTCCGCCCCTTTCCTCTCAACATTTCTGACAGAACAAATTAGACCAAATGTCTTCAGAAACGCCGCAGGCTTTTTTTTGCTGGAAGGAAAATTAAAATTGAACTGAGGTGTAAGCACTTTGAAATACCTTTGTTTAAAAAAAAATAAAACAGCTACATTCAAAATGGTGACATTGGAAATGCTGATTCTCGTCAGCTATTGTGTGCACTGAACAAAGGGGCTGTTTAATAGTTTATACTTGAGACGGGGTTTGGGGAAGGGGGAATGATTAGTCAAAAACGGAATATTTATTAGGTAATCGCCTGAAATCACACGGTTTATTAAACGATGGCGCGATGATAACGTGAAAATGAACACTTTGAAAAAACGAGTAATTCAAAGTAGGTTCCTGAGCGCACTCTGTCGTGTCCGTTGGGTTGTGTAGCCGCCTGCATTCTACCAGAGACTGGTTTGAATGAGGAAGGCTGGCCATTTGGTTTCGCCCTTACAGAATACCGGCTCTAGGGCCCCCCGTTGGAGCATCCGGCTGCTTTCTTGCACTAACCTCACTGTCTGTCACCCTCGGGAATTTACTGTTCCCAGTGCTGACCCTTTTGCCCTACGTTTGAGCCATGTTTGAGAATATTGTCCCCTCCCCCATGTGCATTTTTAAGTGTGTAGCAGCTGTTAATCTCAGGTTTCCCTTTCCAAAGCATTCATTCTCTGCTGTCTCAGACTATACAGGGACTAGAAAAATGCCCCTTTTTGATATCTCCAGGATAGCAAAGTCATGCTCTGCAAAATTACCATAACTATGCACTGAATATTCTTTGTTCCCTGATATATCTCAGGCTATCACAGTTCTTGCAGGGTTCAGACAATAACTACCATGTACAAACGTTAATAACAAAACGTTTGTTTAGATTACAACTATTGTTGAGATGCAACAGACAATTTTGACAATATTTTCCTGTCATTTATTCACTTGTTCATCTTAAATAAATGTACTTACCTTTACTAGGTTTATAATGAGGCCTGATATTGTGATGCATCATTACTTATGAAGACTGGAAAAAAGAGATTGCAGGGGCACATGAGATAATTCCAGTAACCAAAATAATTAATGAGAAATGCAAAATGTGACCATTCCCAGTGAAAAAAGATGCTGTCAAAAGCCAAGGGATGTTGGATTCTCTTTTAAAAGTGGTAATACCCTAAAGCTGAAATGAAAGATTGAAGCAATCCAAAATCCAGTGTTCATGAGCAAAAGCTCGTTGGTGTACCCTAGAACTATGGGAAGCTAGGGAAGTGATTGCTGGCCCCTTGTTGAGATGTTGGTATCATCAAGAGTCACAGGAGAGGTGCCGGAAGACTGGAAGTTGGCTAACATGCCACTGTTTAAGAAAGGTGGTAAGGACAAGCCAGGAAACTATAGATCAGTGAGCAAGTTGATGGAGGGAATCCTGAGGGACAGGATGCACATGTATTTGGAAAGGCAAGGACTGATTAGGGATAGTCAGGAGGCTTTGTGCGTGGGAAATCATGTCTCACAAACTTGATTGAGTTTTTTGAAGAAACAAAGAGGATTGATATGGGCAGAGCGGTAAATGTGATCTTTATGGACTTCAGTAAGGCATTCAACAAGGTTCCCCATGAGAGACTGGTTAGCAAGATTAGATCTCATGGAATGCAGGGAGAGCCAGCGATTTGCATACAGAAGTGCCTCGAAGGTGGAAGACAGAAGATGGCGGTGAAGGGTTGTTTTTCAGACTGGAAGCCTGTGACCAGTGGAGTACCTCAAGGATCGGTGCTGGGTCCACTACTTTTCATCATTTATATAAATGATTTGGATGTGAGCACAAGAGGTATAGTTAGTAAGTTTGCAGATGAGCCAAAATTAGAGGTGTAGTGGACAGTGAAGGAGGTTTACCTCAGAGTACAACGGGATCTTGATCAGATGGGCTAATGGGCTGAGGAGTGTCAGATGGAGTTTAATTTAGATAAATGTGAGGTGCTGCATTTTGGAAAAGCAAATCAGAGCAGGACATATACGCTTTATGGTAAGGTCCTGGGGAGTGTTGCTGAACAAAGAGACGTTGGCATGCATGTTCATAGTTCCTTGAAAGTAGAGTCGCAGGTAGATAGGATAGTGAATCAGGCATTTGGTCTGTTTTTTTTTTAATTGGTGAGAGTATTGAGTACAGGAGTTGGGAGGTCATGTTGTGGCTGTACAGGACATTGGTTAGGCCACTGTTGGAATATTGCGTGCAATTCTGGTCTCCTTCCTATCGGAAAGATGTTGTCAAACTTGAAAGGGTTCAGAAACAATTTACAAGGATGTTGGCAGGGTTGAAGATTTGAGCTATTGGGAGAAGATGAAGAGGCCAGGGCTGTTTTCCCTAGGGCATTGGAGGCTGAGGGATGACCTTATAAAATCATGAGGGGCATGATTAGGATAAAAACAATCGTTTTTCCTTGGGGTGGGGAAGTCCAGAACTAGAAGGTGTAGGTTTAGGGTGAGAGGGGAAAGATATAAAAGGGAGCCAAGGGGCAACTTTTTCACGCAGAGGGTGGTACGTGTATGGAATGAGCTGCCAGAGGAAGTGGTGGCTGGTACAATTGCAACATTTAAACAACATCTGGATGGGTATATGAATAGAAAAGGTTTAGTGGGATGTGGGCCAAGTGCTGGCAAATGGGACTAGATTAGGTTAGGTCAGTATGGACGAGTTGGACTCTGTTTCCGAGCTGTCCACTCTGATTGATGACCAATCTTGTGCCAGCAATTTTTGACAAGATTTGTAGCTCAGGTTGATGAGCATGTAAGTTAGCTCGCTGAACTGAAAGGTTTGTTGTCAGATGTTTTGTCACCATCAGAGAGAGTCCCTGGTGAAGCGCTGGTGATATGTCCCGCCTCTCTCTATTTGTAGGTCTTGGTTTCTTAAGGTCTTGTGCCAGCTATTTTCTTCAAATTAATAACCTTTGTTGAAATATCTATCCTGATGAAGCAATTCTGAAATGTGATTCTTTAATCACTGTAGCGGTGGCAGTTGATATGAATTCCCGAACCACACAATTCATTTTAATTGCCAGTTTATGGCTTGTGACTCTTAATTTAAAGTGTGACTCAATTGATAACATTCACTTTCAGTCAGAAGGTATAATGTCAGGGCTGACATTAGTGAGGGAGCACAGCTGTGTTGGCAGTGCTGCTTTTTGAATGAAATGTTGAACTGCCTGACTTGGAGGTGCGATGTAAAAATTCCAGAACACCATTCAGAGCACAGCAGACACATTCTCCCAGGAGCCTGGTCAAAGTTTATCCTTCAACCAACAGCACTGAAACTGATAATCTGGTCAATATTACACTTTTGTTAGTGTAGACCTTCTAATACACAAATTTTTTGCTACATTTCCTGCATTGTGGGAGTGACTCAGCTGTAATGTACTTTGAGACATGCTGAAGACATTGGAACCTTTGCATCTTTCAGCCTATATACCATCCTTCTGTCTACCTGCAGAACCATTCTGTAGCAGATGCAACTTACATTTAATTAGTGCCTTTAATGTCGTAAAGTCTTTTTGAGTGCTACACAAGCATGTTATCACGCGATATTTAATATTTAAAACCCTGTAAAATATCCGATTTTAGATGTTATTGTAAAGAAGTGGGGAGGTGGAGCGGTTTAGGGCAGATAAATGCATGACTGCAATTGGTGCAGCAAAGGAAATTGGAGATGTGTAGAAGGCCGCAATTCAAGGAGCTCAAAAATTTTGAAGGGTTTTGGCGGCTGCAGGATGCCAGAAAGACAGAGAGAAGCTAGGTGAAGGAGCGCTTGAGAATGTTAAAATGGAGGCATTGTTGGGCTGGTCAGTGGGCACAGATGAACAGGACTTGTCTTGAATTATGCATCCAGAAAAGATTTTGGATGAGCTGAAGTTTCTACAAAATGGAAGATGGAGGCCTGGTCACAAGGTCATTGGAATATCACTTTCATATTCTCCATGCTCGGTCCTGATTTGTAAGGATAGAATCTAAAAGTGTTTCTCTGAATGCTTTCATGATTGAGTGCAAAAGCAAAGCATCTACCACTGTGATAAGTGGAAATCTTGGTAAGAACAATCATTGTTGTCACAGAGGATTCAAAAAACCAACCTTTAATTGATTTAAAGACAGTGAATTTGTCACAAAATATGTCTTGTGTTTTTAAAAACCCTTCCAGCCACAATTCTTTTAACACAATGCTGTCTTATGTAGCTTGAGTAATTGTGGAATGCGTGAATGGTGTTTGTTCACAGTACAGCCTTCGAAGTGAAATAGTAAAAGAATTATGTTTTCTTGATCTAATAATAAACTTCGATAATAGTGGTGGCTCTGAATCTTAAGGAAAGCCAGTTTAAACAAACTTGTAGCTAGTTACAATGTTCCAAGTTTCTAGAAAATTGCCCTAATCACGCATTCTGATCTGGTGGATGTGAGCTTATCATAATGTAACAAAATGCAATGGAATGGAAGAAATATTTGGATGGGAAAGTGGGAATCGTCAACTCTGATCTCTTGGGTTTCTGTGCTGTCTTTGCATCCTTTGATTTTGAGTTCAGCCCAGTTGGGTCTTTCAGTCACATTCTCATGGTCGAAAGGTTGTTTGTATGAGACCCATTCTAGAGACTTGATTAGAATTTAGAATGGTACTCCACTGTTGTAAAAGTCTTTTGGATGAGTGATTAAACCAATACTGCACCTACATCTCAGGCAGCCATCAATGAATCTTTGTGCTGTTTTGACAAAGTACTGGGTATGCTGGCCAAAGTGTGTCCTCAGTTAACATCACAAAACCAGATTATCTCTCTTTTGTTGGTTGTGGGACCTTGCTTTATGCAGAAGCATCTCGTATGTCTCCTCAGTGACTACACTGTAAAAGTGCTTAAATTGCTGTAAAGTGCTTCGAAATGTTCTGAGATCATTAATGGGGCCATATTCATCCAAGCTCTTTCATTACAATGTCTCAGAATTTGAAGTAAAGCTTGTCTTCACAGCAACTCATGGGTTAGATTCCATCTTCCTGTAGGACCTCTCTTCATATTAATGTTGGGGAGGGCCCCAAAGCACTTCTATTGAAAGCAATGATGGGAGTCATTGGATTAATCTGGGGTCTGATCAGGAGCCAGCCTTTTATAGTTCTTATTATTGTTTCCAGAAGCACAAAGACACTTGCTGTTAATTCTTCGTCATAGAACATAGAACAATACAGCACAGAACAGGCCCTTCGGCCCACGATGTTGTGCCGAACATTTGTCCTAGCTTAAGCACCTATCCATGTACCTATCCAATTGCTGCTTAAAGGCCACCAATGATTCTGACTCTGCCACTCCCACAGACAGCACATTCCATGCCCCCACCACTCTCTGGGTAAAGAATCCATCCCCGAACATCCCCCCTAGAGTCAGAATCATTGGTGGCCTTTAAGCAGCAATTGGATAGGTACATGGATAGATGCTTAAACTAGGACAAATGTTCGGCACAACATCGTGGGCCGAAGGGCCTGTTCTGTACTGTATTGTTCTATGTTCTATCACGAAGAATTAACAGCAAGTGTCTTTGTGCTTCTGGAAACAATAATAAGAGCTATAAAAGGCTGGCTCCTGATCAGACCCCAGATTAATCCAATGACTCCCATCATTGCATTTCCCTTGTTTTTTGGTTAATAATTACTTCAGGTTTCTCCTGGCCAAGGTGGCTTTGTTGCCCTTTTGATAAAAATCTCCTCGATTAGAGCTCATTTGCATTGATGCTTCATGAAGACTCTGGTTTGGTAACTGAAGGAAATTCATACAGTGCTGGTTGGAAAACTAAAGTAGAGATTTAATCTGAGCAATGCAGTTTAGGTATCCCCAATTTAGTGAAGGTAATTTTTACATTTGGAAGGGTTAACAAAAGCTAGCAACAGATATTCACCCTGTATCAAAAGTTGAATTAAATTTAATAGAAATTATATTTTAATTTAATGTGACTCCTAATTAAATAAATCTTGGGGTTCCTACAAGGATGTATATGATTTGGATTAGATTTCCTACAGTGTGGAAACAGGCCCTTCAGCCCAACCAGTCCACACCGACCCTACCAAGAGTAACCCACCCAGATCCATTTCCCTCTGACTAATACACCTAACACTTTGGGCAATTTAGCCTGGCCAGTTCACCTGACCTGCACATCTTTGGACTGTGGGAGGAAACCAGAGCACCCAGAGAAAACCAATGCAGACACTGGGAGAATGTGCAAACTCCACACAAACAGTCACCTGAGGCTGGGATTGAACCTGGGACCCTGGTGCTGTGAGGCAGCAGTGCTAACTACTGAGCCACCGTGTCGCCCAAATTGCTAAACAGGAAACTGCTGTTACTTATTATAAGGCTAATCATTCAATCAGTTCTGCCGGGCAAGACCTGTTAGGCAAACAAGCAACCAGATTCAAATCAACTGCATTGCTGAAACGTTGGGGTCATGCCTGAAGACTTCCAGCAGGTTCTGGAGTGACCCCAACCCATTCCTGTTATAAGCAAAACTCGCCAAAACTCTGGCTTGACATCGAGCAAAGTAGAAAAAGGCTCATGTGGAAAGGCAATGAAACACATCTTGAGGTTTTGTCAGAAGAATGCAGAGATAAACTCAGGACATTGAGGGAGCGTGCCAACCTCTGGACAATGCATCTGCCCAACCCTTCCTTTACCTGCATGTGACACAGTGTGCAGGTTGTGCCTTGAACCTTTCAGCCATTCCCACTCTAATTCAACCAGAGTGGAAAGAAGTCATCCTCAAAACCAAGGGAATATCTTAGAAGAATCATCTCTTGGTCACCATGCTAAAGTCCCAGTACTAAATAAACTGAGTTGCTAGTTGGCTTCCCGTGAAGGGTGTGTTTCCAGATAGCCTTCTCTTGCCAATAGGATTACTGAATTCTTCTAATAATTACTACAGATTCTCAGCCAGAGCTTAGTTGCTCCATTGTTGAATCCCAATACTGATTTACTTCTGAGCGATTTCCTACCAGTGTGTTTAAAGCTTTCATAAAAGCTTTGTGTCCTATCTTTCTGTTTTAAAATAAATAAACTTCATCAAATTTTGGAAGGTGAGAATCAAAAACTGACTTTAATTCTTGCCAGTTTTAACATCCATCTGTGCAATTTGAAAGAAGGGGTAGACCATCCACCACTGTCTGTTAATTGCTTTCCTATGATTATACAGTCGCCGGGATCATCACATCTCACATTTGCACTTGTTGCAGTGTATTGCTGTAAGGAGTGGTTGAAAGTGACTCAATTCCACCTTTTTAAGGACACTTCAATGAATTTGTGGGAGAGGGCTGAGCTGCAATTGGATTTAATTTAAATTAATAGGTTACATAGTCTCTTTTCATTCTGTTGACTTCGATAGAAAGGGGAAAAGGGAGATGATGTGCTGTTTATGATTCCCATAGCCTTTCAGCACTGGAGCTTTCCTCACCTTATACCTTGGTCCCTTGTAGATTACAGGATAAAGATAAATTGCTATGATTATTAAATAACTTGATCATTGTATTATGGATCCGCCAGTTTTGTGACAAATGCACGAGATGGATTTCCTGTGGCAACCTTGTTCTAGGTATTGTCTTTAGAAATATGTTCAATTTTGCCTCTTGGAGATCACTTCAAACCTTTACTGTCACTCCCAAGTATTAGTTACTAGGGTGATCCATGCAAATCCTCTGCTAGCTCTGTTTGTCTAAGGCTAAGAGCACAGTGATTGATGACTACTTCCCCTGCTGCTGGTGGTCAGTGTAGTTTTGGCTGCCGTTGTACATTGTGGATCTTCCCCATGTGCTGAAACAGCTCAGGCCTGTGCGAGGGGTGTCTCAGCATTCCATTTAAAAAAGGTGCTGATTTAAGAATGCTTGCTCAAGATGAGATTTCAACAATATCAATTGAGCAGAATACTTTCTACAAAATGGTACTCCCAGGATTAGATTGCCCTTCTCCTTTAAGTACTCACTCAAATCTTTTGGCATTAAGACAATCAAACAATCAGCTATCTTTTGCACATTTGAAATGTATTTGTCTGGGAGACTGTAACTTTAAATCCCACAAAGAAAATCTGACTGCAGGTTACATCTACTGAAAGGCCATTTTATTAAAATAGTGCAGATTTGTTTTTGACCGGTGTTGCTTTCCTGCTCAGGTATTTAAAGATACTGTTTTCCCTAATTGAATTGGTTATATATGTGCTACTGTACCATTTATAAAAAATACCACTCATTTCCAGTAGTGCTGCTCTGTCTGACTAACTTTCTGATTTTCTTGAATGAGGAACAGACACTGGATATAGCCCTATCTGTTGGTAATGTGACTCAAATCATAGCTGCTAATAAGAAATCTAGATGAAGTAAAGGCACCATGAAAATTGAATAAGAAAACAGATGATTATGTGGCCACCACCTCTGGCTCAAAAAGTCTGGGAGTTACCTTGGACCAGAAACTGAATGGATTCCACCACATAAACGCGCATTGTTGCCGTGATGAGAATGAATGCTTAAGTTGCTGGATGAAGTGCCAATCAAGCAGGTTGCTTTGTTCTCGGTGTTGAGTTGCTCGAGTGTTGTTGGAACTGCACTCGTCCAAGCAAGTGGAGAGTGTGCCATCGCACTCCTTACTTGCACCACAAGAACAGAGGGCAAATGATCAGAAAGTGTGACCACCTAAAGGAAATCAGAGTATGATTATATACTCAGCAGTAGCAGACACATAAGAACATCACCATCTGTAGTTCCCCTCCCAGCTGTACACCATCGACACTTCAAGTTTTATCACTCTTCCTTCACTGTTGCTGAATCAAAATCCTGGAACTCCTTCCCTAATAGCACTGTGGGTGTACCTACAACCCATTCATTGTCTCAGGAAGGTGCTTCGCCACAACCTCCTTACAGTCATTGGGAATGGGCAATAAATGCTGGCATTACCAGCAACACCCACATCTCATAAAAGAATTTAAGAAAAGAAATGGAAGGCTGATTAAGTCAAGTTTCATGACTTTTGGCATTTTGGAAAGAATTAGTGTGGAACAAAGGTGCCTCATTGCTTGTTGAGTGTACAATGTGTGTGTAGCACCGTGCGTTTGGAACTAAGAAACAATAAGGCAGGTATCCATAAAGGAGAGAAACTGAAAACATTGTTGCAGGATTGAGTTTAGTAGTGTGAGAGAGAATGCTTGTCAAAAACTTTTCTCACCTCCCAATTAGGGCTAAGAGAAGGGTGTTGGAAGAAGTTAATTCAACAATATCTGCACTTTTTTTTGTTTCTGGGTGATTGGTAAAAGAAATCTTTGGCACAAAAGAGCAAACTGAGCTTCTTTTCAACAAAAACCTATTGGGATGAGTATAACGTCCAAGGGACTTCATTGTCAAACAAAAATGAACACCAAACCACCAAGCTTAGTTAAATAGAAGCGTTATAAAGGAGAAGAGAGATGTTCAGAAGTTTGGTGAAGGACTGAAAGAGCTTATGAGCACTGATGACATGGCCATAGTTGGCATAAACAACAGAAGAGATGCCCCTTCAATGTGCCAGACCCAGTCATCAATGATGCCACTGTTATGCTTGCCACTCAGCTGATGCAGAGAAGGTGAGGTGAGACCCAGTCAAACCATTTCCTTACTTTAAAGAGTGGCTGCAGGAGTAATAATTTGCCTGAATTCGGAGATTTTTTTCCACAAGCCTTGTTATTCGCTCAAAGAATTCTGAGATGTATTGGGTGATCTGAACATAAATAGTTCATAAATTGGTAGTTTAGCTGATTTAAATGAAATGAGTTATGTTGTGCCTAGGGTGGTGTTTAGAAACAGAGGCTTGATATAAAGTCATCAACTGCAAACAGTACACCATCAAGTTGTGCCATTTTACATGCTCTTAACCTCATTTTTTGTAGCTTTATAAGAGAGAACCGACATGCATTTAAGACTTGTTGGAAGCGCAGAATGTTTGAAACTATTTCCAGCCAAAGGGGTGTTTTTAGGAGTGTGGCTATACAGCAGCCAAATTGCAGGCAGAATGGGATTGATGGTTAGATAATTCAGTAGTGATGTTGGGATACATATTGACCAGAGCACTGGCAAGTATCCATCTGTTTGTGTTGGAAAAGTGTATGGAATCTTTTCTGTTCATCCTTTTGGACAGAGTTAGGTTTTTAATATCCAGTTCAAAAAGTGGCCCTCATGAATGCAATGATTGCAAAGTATTGCACTGAATGGTCACCCTGGATTATGAGCACATCTCTGGATGGCGACTTGACCAAACTCTTGAGTTAAGAGTGCTGTTGCAGAGTTGCATTGACATTTACAACATTTTTTCTTTTCCTTCTACCTGTGTGGACTTTTCCCTTTAATCCAAATCTATTCTGCACTGAGCATGATCAATGCTGTAGTGCCCATTTTGAGTGGCAAGAGGATATACTGGCTGCAACAGTCCCTGACTGGAGACTCATGTCCCTATCTGCAGCTTTCTGTTAGACTTCATGCAGCCTTCCTTTTTCAGGCGATGATCTTTTGGAAGGGAAAATACCTGAATGAACTGAGAGTCCTGGAAATCTGAAACAAAAACCGATTGCTGGAAACTTCCTGTTGGCATGGTGGCTCAGTGGTTAGCACTGCTGCCTCACGGCACCAGGGACCCAGGTTCGATTCCCGCATTGGGCGGTTGTCTGTGTGGAGTTTGCACATTCTCCCCATGTTTGCGTGAATTTCCTCCCACAATCCAAAGATGTGCAGGTCAGCTGAATTGGCCATGCTAAATTGCTCATAGTGTTTGGTGCATTAGTCAGGGGTAAATATAGGGTAGGGGAATGGGTCTGGCTAGGTTACTCTTTGGAGGGTTGGTGTGAACTTGTTGGGCCGAATGGCCTGTTTCCATACTGCAGGGAATCTAATCTTAGCAGATCTTGCAGCATCTGTAGAGAGAAGTCAGAGTTAATGTTTCGGGTCAAGTGACCCTTCAGTTCCGTTTTTGTTTCAGACAGGCTTATGGAATTGTTTTATAGTTTCCAGAAACAGCATTTAGCAGCTTCTGTGTTTTTTTTTCCCCCTGCAGTAATTGAGCACTTCAAAATAGAAAACATAAGAGGTTTTGATGAGATATCACACAGCACTCTGTGCTCAACAGTCAGCTGTGACTGATCTGCCTGAACTAATAAACTAATCTTGTTGAAATGAACAGCAGATTATTTTATTAAATGTGACATTAGTTTGAGGTGTTGCATTGTCAAAACCTCTGTGCTGCATGCAGTAGGATTTCAAGAAGTGAAATAGTATTGGTAAGAGCTATTAATACCAGAATGCTAACATAGGTCCAGGAGCCTGGATGAGTGAACTTGGTGCGAGAGGTCTAATCCTCCCCAAGGCAGTTGGAGAATTTACATTTAGTTAGTTAGTTGAGATCTGGATACAGAGCTTGCACCTTTAAATGTAAATGCAGCACTTCAGAATTGCTGTAAAAACCCATCTAATTCTCCAGTGTCCCTTCGAGAAAGCCTTACCAGATGTGGATTATACTGTACCAAAACCAGAAGGTGCTGGAAAAGCTCAGCAGCTCTGGCAGCAACTGTGAAGAGAAATCCAAGTTAATCTTTCGGGTCCTCTGAGAAAGGGTCACCAGATCTGAAACGTTAACTAAGATGTCTCTTCACAGTTGCTGCCAGACTTGCTGAGCTTTTCCAGCAACTTCTGTTCAATAATGTTGGAAAACCATACCAGTAGTGGCACTTAGTATGCTAGTTGAAGTAACTATAAGCATTCTAATCATAGGCAGTTTGCTATTGATAGGCCTAATGATTCCGTTCAAATTTATGCAGTTTTGCCACATCCAGTCACAAATGGTGGTAAGTCATTAAACAGCCAATCAAAAGTAATGACTCTGTGAGTAACTCCAATCTTAATAATGGAGGAGTCCATCATGTCAGTGCAAAAGAAAAGACTGAAGCATTTGCGGCAGCCTTCAATCAGAGGGCAAATGGAATTATATCCATCTCCTTTTTCCTCCTTCCGAGTGTCCCGCCATTACAAATGCCAGATTTCAGACAGTTTGATTAGTTCCACGTGCTACTGATTTTTATTACTTCAAGGAATGTGGACATCGCTCCCTCGGCCAACATTTATTATTTATTCCAAATTGCCCCCGAGAAAATGGTGGGAAGCTGTCTTCTCCACAGCAATCCATTCGGTATAGTTACACCCACAACAGTGTTCGGGAGGGAATCAGGATTTTGACCAAGTCATTGAAGGAATAGTTCCAAGTTAGCGTGGCTTGACTTGGAGGGGAACTTGCAAATGGTGTTCCCATCTATCTGCTGCTTTTGTCTTTCTAGGTAGTTGAAGTTTGAAAGATGCTATTAAAGGAGTACTGGTGAGTTACTATAGTGCATTTTGAAGATGGTTCACACTGCCATCACAGAACATTGGTATAGCAAGCACATGTTAAAAGTGACAGGTGAAGTTAAACTTAAGTCGTAGAGATGTACAGCATGGAAACAGACCCTTCGGTCCAACCTGTCCATGATGACCAGATATCCCAACCCAATCTAGTCCCACCTGCCAGCACCCGGCCCATATCCCTCCAAACCCTTCCTATTCATATACCCATCCAAATGCTTCTTAAATGATGCAATTGTACCAGCCTCCCACTTCCTCTGGCAGCACATTCCATACACGTACCACCCTGTGTATGAAAAAGTTGCCCCTTAGGTCTCTTTTATATCTTTTCCCCCTCTCACCCTAAACCTATGCCCTCTAGTTCTGGACTCACCGACCCCAGGGAAAAGACTTTGCCTATTTACCCTATCCATGCCCCCATGATTTTATAAACCTCTATAAGGTCACCCCTCAGCCTCCAACACTCCAGGGAAAACAGCCCCAGCCTGTTCAGCCTCTCCCTGTAGCTCAAATCCTCCAACCCTGGCAACATCCTTGTAAATCCTTTCTGAACCCTTTCAAGTTTCACAACATCTTTCCGATAGGAAGAATATGTTCTTCATGCCTCCTGCCTGTGTGTACCGGTATTATCACCTCAAAAGAGTTTAACTACCACCCTATCAACATTCAGTACCAGTAGCTTTGCTGACTTCACTTGCCATTTAACCTCCTGACCGTAAATTTAAGTGGGAGAGTATTTATGTGCTATAAGAGCAAGTCCAATATTCTGAAACTCCCAAAGACTTTTTTTGCCTTACTCTCCCCTTGCCTAAATGAGTACAGTGGCAATGAAACTTAGACTAGAACCGTAAAGAGCATTCAAGTTTGGTCTGATAAGCGACACACCATATCTGCATCACAAGTGCCAAACCATGACCAATGTTACCACTTTGCATTAATTTTGAATAGCATGACCCTTCCAAAGTCTGAGGGCCCACTTGCTTGTCACCCCGTCAATCCTTAAACTTTCACTCCCTCTATCACTACTGGACTGCAGCTTCAATGAGAACTGTTTGCAAGATGGACTGCTGCAACTGACCCCCTCCCAGTAGCATTCCCAATCCCAAAACCTTTAACATCTAGAACAGCAGGGAGAATGAGAAGACCTCTGTTCTTAAATTCCCCTCCAAGTCTCACACCATCCTGATGTGGAAATGCATGTGGTTTCTTCATGATGGTGGGGGTCAAAGTTCTGCAGCTGCCTCTCCCTGGCAGTACGGAGGGTATAATCATGGACTGTACTTGGGTAAGAAGGTGGCTCAATGTGGCCTTATCAAGGCTGATTAGGAATGGACAATAATGCGTAGCCAACAATACCCACAACCAATGAATGAATAGAAAATGTAAACCAATCAACTCAATGAAGATTGAGAATTAATAAAAGTGAGAGAGACTCAGTAGGGAGGGCAAGGGTGAGAGTTAAAGTATAAATATTTTGAAAAGACTAAATTTAGACTAAATCATCTAGAAATTCAATTTAACAATCTTCAAAGGAAACTGTTTTACTGAATTACTTGGATGTTATAGTTTTTTTTTATTAATGTGGTTGAACTGATGAATGACGGTTCGGTAAATGAGGAAAATATTTTTAGTAATGTTTAATTAATTTTATTTGCGTCTGCTGAGAAACACCCAGTCAGCAGTTAAATGTGAGCAGTGTCCTTAATCTTATGTCTTTGACATAAAAGCCATTTTGATTGTAAGGTTTCAGTAGACATATGTAATTTTAAAATGTCAAGTATCGTTACTAGATAGTATAGGAAATAATGTTTCACTGTAGGAGTCCAATTAAAGTTTCCCTGCTCCAGTTAGCATTTTTATGATCAGAAATGTACTGTGGTAAACTTTTTAAATGGGTTTTTTTTATCATTCTGCTTGACGTTTCTTATAGATGTTTTTAATTAATTTGTTCAGACTTGTTATGACACTCAGGAGCAGGTGGGACTCTTAAGCCAAACCTTCCGCTTAGAGTCTGCCACTGTACCAAACTGCCACTGTACCATAAGAATCTTAAGACTTTTCTTATCCCCTTTGGGATGTTTAACTAGTCAGGTTCTAACTGCACATAAAGGCAGGAAATGCGGGATTTGCATGCCACACCAGTGAGCATTTGAAATGATAAAAGATGGATTAATGTTTCAGCTATGGATCCTGTCTGTATCCTGCAGAACTGAAACTTGAAACCTGAGAAAATTTTAATAATGTTGGAGCAAAAAGGATGAAGAATTCAGGAAACTTTCCAGTCGGGAGGGGGAAGTTAGTGGGGTGGATGAGGCATTCCTTAACGTTGGTTACAGAATTAAAGCAGTTCAGACCCGTAACATCTTTGCTATCCTTTCAGTCCCTCTTTAAAAGTTATGATTAAATGTGTTTCCACCACTCCTGCATTCTTCCCAGAGCCATCCATTATTTCTTCCTTAAGTATTAATCCAGTATCTTTTTAAAACTTATGATTGAATGTGTTTCCACCACCATCCGACATTGTATTTGTGATTGTAACAGATGAGGAAGTTGGTCAAACACGAAAAATTAGCTAGTTTTTGCATGTCCATGAAAGAAGCTGCAGTTAACATGCAAATGGAACAAGTGGTTAAGGGCAAGATTAGATTAGATTCCCTACAGTGTGGAAACAGGCCCTTTGGCCCAACCAGTCCACGCCGACCCTCTGAAGAATTTCCCTCATTTAATGCACCTAACACTATGGGCAATTTAGCATGGCCAACTTACCTGACCTGCACATCTTTGGATTGTGGGAGGAAACTGAAGCACCCAGAGGAAATCCACACAGGCACAGGGAGAATGTGCAAACTCCACACAGATAGTCGCCCAAGGCTGGAATCGAAGCTGGGACCCTGGTGCTGTGAGGCAGCAGTGCTAACCGTGCCGCCCCAAATTGCTAAACAGAATACTGCTGTTGCTTATTAAAAGGCTAATTGCTCAATCAGAAGTCATAAAGGGTCCATGTAGAAACCTGTTTTGTTCCTTTACTCTTTAATGGCATATGGGTGACCCTGATAAAGTCAGTGTTACAGTTCTGTTTTGCATAAACACCAACATTGGTCAGTACAATGTTTGTGGGACAAGAAGGGCTCATGTCCAAAACATTGATTCTCCTGTTCCTTGGATGCTGCCTGACCTGCTGCAGTTTTCCAGCAACACATTTTCAGCTCTGATCTCCAGCATCTGCAGTCCTGCATAGCAGGCCCAATGCGCTGTATTGTGGAACAGTAGTGTATGGGTCCGTACTTCACTCCTCGTAAGGTGTTGTTAATAGTTAGAGAGGCTTTCCTCAAAGATAGAAAGAGAAAAGCCAGTGGAATGCATTTTAATTGGTAACAACAATTCGCTATACAGAGAAAGACAAAAAATTTGAGAGAGGAGTCTTGCAATGTGATGCTTGAACATGCACCAACAAAATGTCATGGAGGTCCAGTCTACATTTTATAGAATGCTTGTAGTCCCAAAGAGATCACTCTGCCCCTTTTTCCAAGGAGCAATTTGCCTCGTGCCACTCGCCCATCTTGCTGCTGTGGTCCTACAGATTCTTGAATTTTAAATAATCAGTTTCTTGAACACTTCAATTGAGCCTGCTTCCACCTCATTCTGTGGCCATACTTTCCAGATAATAACCACTTGTTGCTTAAAAATATTTTGGCCCATTTCACCATTGCTTCTTCAGACAGTGGCCTTAACTCTGCCTTCTGCTTCCCAATTCTTCCACATGGAAGACTTTTTCCCTATCATGGGAATGGTTTCTCCCTATCCACACAGTGTATACCCTCTTCTCCCACTTTGAATAGCTCTATCAAATCCCCCAGGAGTAGAGAAATTTCAGTTGAGAACAGATCTAAGGTTTCCAATCTGTCTGTGTAACTTTGGTTGCAGGAATGAGGGTTTTTTTTGTCTTTTTTTGCCTTCTGGACCCCATTAATGCCATCACATTCTTCCTAAAGTATCCAGATTACTCTTACCTCTGCGTTCTTCTTACCAAAGTGATTTCAGAAACAGCAATGAGATCAAGAACCAGATTATCTGAAATCGAAGTGTGTTGTTGATGCTGGAAATCTGAAATAAAAACAGAATACTGAAAATGCTCAGCAGGTCTGGCAGCTTCTAGGGAGGAAGAGTTGATGTGTGATTCTGATGAAAAGTCACCATTTGAACATGTTAACACTGCTTTCTCTTTCCACAGTTTCTGCAAGAACTCCTCCTTATGTTCAGGTTTTCTGTTTTTAAGGAGATAGCCTGACTTTGTTTGAGGGAGGAATGTTGGTCATGAGAGTTGCTTGCTGTTCCTCCGCTTTTGCCACATTATCTTCTATACCCACCTGAACAAGCAGATGGAGGTTAAATTCATCACCTATCAAAAGTCAGCATTTCTCAACTCTGTACAGCAGTAAAGTATTACTCTAGATTTTAAAGTCAAATCCTTACTTGTGGCTTGATTCCACAACCTTTATTTTGGGCAAGTGCACTAGCAACTAAGTTAAATTTGTTTTTTTTTAAAATATCAGTGCGTGTTGTGAAATAACTGTTTAATCGCAAGAGTTAACACTTTTGTTGAGGTGTGAAGTTTCTGTAAATCAATTGCAGTTTAGAAAAAGCTTAGTATTCTAATAGACACTGAGGAATGATTTTACACTTTTAATCTCATCTGGATGTTCTGATGGTCACCTCAATCTTGTCCGTTTGTCTGAAAAGATCAGCTGAATCAATCTGAACTGCTGCATTGAATTTGCTCACCTTGAACCAGTGGCATGTTCAACAAGAAAAGGCTGTAGCACACAAGACACCTTCCATGTTTGAAAACCCATGTATTTTCTATTGCATAACTTCTGCCAGATAACTCCTGGAATATTCAACAATGTTTGATTTTATTAAACCTTTTTGATCTTTGCACCAAATCTCCATGACCATTTCAGAATGGTTGCAGTACAGAAGGAGGCCATTTGGCATCTTGTGTCTGCCCTGGTTCTTCACAGGCATTTCAAATCATGCCACATCTTCCTGTAGCCTTGTATTTTCTTCTTTTTCAGGTAATAATCTAGTTCCCTTGTGACTACCTCTCTTTGAATCTGCCTCTACCACACTGAGGCATTGCAGCCAAGACTCGAACCACCACTGCATTTTAAAAGAAAGTACATGAAACCTATGTCATTGTTGGAGCCCTCCCCTGTTTTTGTGTGCAATCAGGAAGCCATGTGGAGTGGAAAGCTGTTGTATTGTGCCCACCAGAGCTATGTAAACGTACCCAATATTACAACTAGGAGAAAGTGAGGACTGCAGATGCTGGAGATCAGAGTCGAAAAGCGTGGCAGTGGAAAAGCACAGCAGGTCAGGCAGCATCCGAGGAGCAGGAGAATCGATGTTTCAGACGTAAGCCCTTCCTCAGGCATTGCTGTCGATACTCCTGCTCTTCGGATGCTGTGCTTTCCCAGTGCCCCGCTTTTCTACTCCAATACCCAATATTGTAGCCATGGTGTCCTTCCAACCTTGGGCTGTGTAGGAAGAGTTCAGTGAGCTGTGTAATGTGATAATAAAGTACTGATGAGTCATTGGCAGTGGAGAAAAAGTAAGAGCATTTCTATGGTGTTAGTTGCGACCAACATGTTTTACAATTACTGAGGTACTTTTGAAGTGTAGCCACCGTTATAATGTTGGAATATGTAACAGCCGTTCTGCACATTTTCAGCTCCTACAAACAGCAGTCTGATAATAACCAGAAATCTCTTTTTGTGAAGTTGATTGAGGTCTAATTGTTGGCCAGGGCGACGAGATCTTTTCCATTAGCCTAAGCATGCACATGAGCCCATTGTTCAATGTTTCATCTGAAAGATGGCACCGCTGACAGTGAGGCACTCCTAAAATACTGTACTGAAGTATCAGCCTTGAATTTTGTCCTCAAGACTTGGAATGGGACCTGAAGCCAGAACCTTGTGATTGAATAACAGAAACAATGGGATATAAGAAGTAAATTTAAGAAGCGTTGGCTTAACTCAAAATTTTATTTACCACCATTAATCAGGTGTCAGTACCTGCTGATAACCCTGCTTTTAATTTGTTTGGCCCTATTAAAGAATGTTTCTTTCTGATGTTTGTTGTTAAACCTGTGCTAGTGCAGTTGAATATAATGGAGTTTTCTTTTTGTACAAGTTGTCCATACCATTCAGAAATCCTAAATTAATCTAGTGTCATTTACCAGCATTTGGTCGATATCCCTCTAAACGCTTCCTATTTATATACCCATGAATGTATATATGAATGTTGTAATTGTACCAGCCTCTACCACTTCCTCTGCAATTCATTCCATGCACATACCAATCTCTAGGTCAAAAAGGTGCCCCTTGGGTCCTTTTTAAATCTTTCCCCTCTCACTTTAATCTATGCCGTCTGTTTTTGGATTCCCCTACTCTGAGGAAAAGACTATTCACCCTATCCATGCCCCTCATGATTATATAAACCTTAATAAGGTCACCCCTCAGCCTCTGATGCTTCAGGGAAAACAGCCCCAGCCTGTTCAGCCTTTTCCTAAAGCTCAAATCCTCCAACCTTGGCAATATCCTTCTAAATCTTTCTTTAAAGTTTCACAACATCTTTGCTAAAGCCGGGAGACCAGAATTGCATGCAGTATTCCAATGTGCTGTACAGTCACAGCATGACCTCCCAACTTCCAGTCTTTTGGACTTTATCAAAATTGGCATGTGATAGCTCATTCCCTGTCTCCTGCTGTCTGTACTTGCTGCTCCTCAAAGATCCTACCAGTTATATTCTCTTCCGGGCAGTAGATGTAAAAGTTTGAATACATGTATGAACAGATTCAAGAACAGCTTCTTTCCCATTATTATTCAACTTTTGAACAGACCTCTCAAATGTTAATGTTGTTCTGTCTCTGCACCTTATCAGCGGCTGTAACATTGCATTCTGCACTCTGTTCGGTTACCGTGATGCACTTTGCATGGTACCATCTGTCTATAGAGCACACAAAACAATATTTTTCACTGTGTCTCGGTACATGTGACAACAAAAATCAAATCAAATTTAGCTCAGATTGTGACAAGACTGCATTTGTATTGAGGCCAACTCAGACTCTCCCACTCAACACGCATACAATACATTTGCAGCCTCATCAACTCAGAGCTTTAATTGACTTAAACACAAAAGCAGCCTTGTTTCTATTTTGTGCACGCTGTCTGTACTATTGACACGGTATTTACTCATTCGGGAATATGGGACTAGGAGTCAGCTTTCAAGCCCTCAAGCCTATTTTGGAATTCACTTAGATTAAGCTTGATCCGTATCTTGCCCTCATCTTGCCGCCTTGGTTCAGTAACTCTTTAATACCCTTGACAAGCAAAATTCCATCAAATAAAAAGATAAAAATCACGCAATGCTAGGTTATAGTCCAACTGGTTTATTGGGAAGCACTCGTTTTTGGAGTGCTGCTCCTTCATCAGGTGGTTGTGGAGTATAAGATTGTGAGACAGAATTTATAGCAAAGGTTACAGTGTGATGTAACTCAAATGATACATTGAAAAAGACCTGGATTGTTTAAGTATCATTTGACTTGCATCATGCTGTAAACTTTTGCTATAAATTGTGTCTTACGATCTTATACTCCACAACCACCTGATGATGGAGCAGCGCTCCAAAAGCTAGTGCTTCCAAATAAACCTGTTGGACTATAACCTGATGGTGTGTAATTTTTAACTTTGTCCACCCCAGTTCAACACCGGCATCTCCAAATCCCAAATAAGAGAAAGTGTTGGAGAAACTCAACAGGTCTGGCAGCAGAGCGAAAGAGTTAACATTTTGAGTGCAATCTATGTCTCCTCTTCAGAACTGACAAAAAAAATCGATCTTCAAAATGGGTGTCACCTTCATTATCGATCTTATTAGATGTAAAGTCACAGAGAAAGCCCTGTATCATATGAGTCCTGTGCATAGAGAAGGCATGAGCTCATTCAGGCCCATGTAGTAAGTTACCATTGTCCTAGCATTGAAATCTATTAACTCAGCAAGTGTCAGTTGGCATCAGCTTTGAGTTCAGAGTTGCTGACAGTTGCAGCTTAATTACGTATACACCAGGGAATTTTATTTTTTGACTGTGATGACAGTTTTACGGTGTGTGTATTTTGCAAATCTTCTGTAACCCAGTGAGCTCCACATCAACATTTCATGTTCAAAATGGAACTTGTTCAGTTTTTAAAAGATTCAATCTATTTTAGCTTGCTAGCTCTTAGGTTTGAGGATTATTTCATAGAAATTAGGAAAGTTGTGGTTTTGTAGCCCATGATATCGTTTTCACCTTGACTATTAGCTTCTTTATCTGGCTAGGTTGGTGAATTCAGGATGTGGTTCTCTCTTAAGTCCATTCTTGAAGTGGCTATTTCCTTCGTTAGCATGGAAAGTAAACGTTAAGAGTTCTTTCAACTACAGAAATCATCACATCTGAACCTGGCTCTGCCCAAAGAAATCCCTGCAATCCCTGTGCTTCTTTATCCCCATCTCCCTGAATCTCTACCCAGGGACAATGACAGCAAATATTGTATCCCCATCAGCACGCAAAGTGAAATTAACTAATTCATTGCAGAATGTTCACATAGCCTGTGCTTTTGCATTTCATTCCCAACAAGGTCACTGTTGAATCTAGGTAAAGTGCATTAAAGGCTACTAAATTTCGGAAGGGTATCACATTCCTGCTTGATCTCTCCTCACTGTACAATCGCACTTCCTTGTGAAGACCTAGAGTGATTTTCCCATTGATAGCTTGGTATTGCCACGTCCTCACTAAAGCTTCTAATTCTGTACCGGCAGAAAATTAAAGTATTTGCAGTTCCCAAATAGACAAGGGGTCTAGACATTCTGATGAAATGAAGGAGACCCACTCTTGTAGTGACTACTGTTCCTAGAAAGAATCCTCGAGACCTGAATGAACTGATGATTGATTTGGCCAGATCAAACATATGGAGCATGCTCTGAAAATGTGCTCCAAATGTGTCAAGAGCTGGGAAATAATTTCAGGAATGCATAAACTGCAACTTTTGTCACAAAATTGGGAGGAAATGTTATTTCACTTCCTCCAGGCTTTTAGAATGAATCCAGGCCATGCTAACGACGACTGGATTTCAGGTACTTGGGCAATGCCTGGTTTTATACACTCTTGACTCCAGCCATAAATGACATTTACTACTTGCAACATCATCTAGCTCAACAGTGCTGCTGCATGAATGCAAGTTACACACGGTGGGTCAGCTGCTTACTTGTGTCTCAGTTAGATTGCTCCTCTGTGTTTTGCACAGCTGGAGTCTGAACACCAGCTCCAGGAACTGAACAGTGTTCTGGAATCTGATATGCTTTAAGTCTTGCTGCCTGCTGAGAGAGAGTGGCAGTGCTGGACATGTTGGAACCAAGTATGCTAAAGGTTAAAATGTCAATGCTTTGAATTCCGGTTTCAGATTACTGCTGGCAGCAGGATCAAACAGGAAACTGCTTTCTCCTTTTGCCATGATCCTGCTATTTTATCTTAAAAATGTGTTGCTGGAAAAGCGCAGCAGGTCAGACAGCATCAAAGGAACAGGAGAATCAACGTTTTGGGCATTAGCCCTGAAGAAGGGCTTATGCCCGAAATGTTGATTCTCCTGTTCCTTTGATGCTGCCTGACCTGCTGCGCTTTTCCAGCAACACATTTTTAAGCTCTGATCTCCAGCATCTGCAGTCCTCACTTTCTCCTGCTATTTTATGTCTAATTCTAAGATGTTTTGCCAAACCCTGTGTCACTTATCCTTGTTTCATAATTCCCAATAGGCATTACGTTTTGTGACAGAAAAGCAAAAGTTGCATTTTTAATGGTATCTTTCATTGTACAGCTATTTTTATGACCAGTTTATTGATGTTTGTGAAGTTATTTTAAACTGCTTCAGGCTCACTTATTTTATGCAATTGCAATTTTCTAACTACGTGTTAAAAGCAAATAGAGTTTTTTTAAAAATTAGAAGGCAGGAAACAACTGCATATTTAAGGATAATAATGGCAGCTTTGATAATAAAGAATGGCATGAAAAGTTCCATTAATTTGTTTTAAGAAGTGTTTGAATATTTTGAAACTGAGAATCAAGATCCGTGGAGAATTTCAATGAAAAAGGTTGCTAAACATAGTGTGTGCTGTTACTTTTTATCAAGGGCAGAATAAAAACAGCATCTGTGTAAAGTTCTGAGACCCTTCCATGTGAAAAAAATGAAACGGAACCCCAAAAAAGTGGTGTGGATGGATCAATGAGATGAACTGAGAAAATAGTTGAAAAAGTACATCTTAATTAGACCTCTGAGGGGGAAGCAATGAGATTTCACTGGATTTCTGAAGCTGGAATGGACAAAAGGCAAAGCAAAGGGTTGAGAGATCAGGAGTAGAGACATAGAGCATGGAAACAGACCCTTCTTTCCAACTCATCCATGCCAACCAGACTAAATTCATTAGTCCCGTTTGCCAGCATTTTGCCCATATCCTTCTAAACCAATCAGAGCAAGGAAATTGGTGAAACAGGCTTGTGTTCCAGGGAGCCACCTTAAAAACCAGGAAAATGATCTTTAAGTTGGATTTGTAAAGATGTGAGGAGCCAGGAGCGAGAACTATGCAGATACAGAGCAAATGTAGTAAAGTTTGAGGAGCCAGGAGAGTTGGATGTGTTGGAAAACTGGAAGTCCAAGCAGACCAAAAATAACTAACTTTTGTGTTTTATATCGTGCATTTAATATTGAAGTGGCTGGAAAGTTTGATATTTTAAAAAGAGAATGCTAAAAGAAAGGTTAGGAAGGATGAATAAAAGTTTGGGTGAGAGATAAATGATAGAGTCTTTAAACAAAATGGAGAAACATGCATTTGAGGAAGAGAACTTCAGACAATTGGAACTTTGGCAGTTGAGCACTAAATAGTAGAATGAAGGGTCGGGTAAGGTACAAAAGGCTGGGATCTGAGGTGGGAAGGGGAAGATCTTGGTGTGCAGGATGCTAGACTGTGGATAGATTTAAAAACAATGAAAATTGAGACCTGGAGGACTTGGAGCTCAGTCAGCAAGAACAGGAGTGGTCTCTGAATAGAGCTTGGTGTCAGATTAAGTACACCAGCAGGGTTTGACATAAGCTAATGTTTCTGGAGGTTTGCAAGTTGAGGGATAGCTAAGAGAGCAGCAGCATAATACCTGAAATACAAGACCAGGAGTTGCTATTTAGTCCAGTTCTGCCTTTTAGTTAAATCATGGCTGAACGTTAATTCAACACACACTATCCACTTTTTGATCTGTTGCCCTTGACATCTAATATGATAAAAATGTATTGATTAGTTTTGTGAATTTCAAGTAAATTGACATCCACAGCATTTGGAAAGCGTTCCAAATTTTCACAACCCCTTGTGTGAAAGATTGATTTCTGATTTCAGTCCTAAGTGATTGTGGTTAGCACTGCTGCCTCACACCAGGGGCCCAGGTTTGATTCCAGCCTTAAGTGACTGTGTGGGTTTCCTCTGGGTGTGTTCTGGCATGTGTAGGTTAGGTGCATTAGCCATGGGAAATGTAGAGTAATAGGGTAGACGAATGGGTCCAAGTGGAATACTTTTCAGAAGGTCAGTGTGGAGTTGTTGGGCCTAATGGCCTTTTCCCACACTGTAGGGATTCTAAGATTCTATAATTAATTTGAAAGTTCTGGGTTTTCCCACCAAAGATAAACAGATTTTTCGTATCTATCCTTTAACCTGGATCCTTGATATTGTGAGACAGCAGTGCTAACCACTGAGCCACTTAGGACTGAAATTAGATTCTCTTGACCTTTGGAAGACTAGAATGGCAATACAAATTAAGTGTCCTTAAGTTTAATTTTTTTCAGCCTAGTAATATTCTGATGTTCCAAGTTCATTATATTCTTCCTGAGCACCCTAAACTAAGCTGGGTGTGAGTGAAGCTGTACGTAACTGAAGAATCTGTTCCCCTCATTTATAATCCAACACCACCTTAAGATAAAGGCTAACACTCATTTAGCCTGGTGATTACTTTTTTTAATATGGGTCTGGATGTGATAACTGTAGGGTGAAGCAGGTGCATTGACCATTTTAAGGGGTGAATTTAAGTGGCTTTCAGGATAAAGATGAGATAAAACTTAGCTTGAGGTTAAACAGGGCACAACATTTGCAGACAAAGGGCTTATGCCCGAAACGTCGAATCTCCTGTTCCTTGGATATTGCCTGACCTGCGCTTTTCCAGCAACACATTTTCAGCTCTGATCTCCAGCATCTGCAGACCTCACTTTCTCCTTGAACATTTGCAGACAGTCTGGTGATTTCTGAGGAGAATGGCTGAGGAGCACAGAGATTATGGTGAAGGTACAAAGTTTGTAGCATGAAACAAAAGTTGATGGCTTAAGATCTTTTTGTAATAAACACGTGAATCAAATGAGAGAAGAGCAGTAAAGATGGGCAACAGATGGGTGAGGGTATAAGAAAGTTTAGACTGTTGCTTCAATCGTGTCCTGGTGAATTCCTTATTTTGGCCATTGTGATACAATACACCACAGGAACAGACCTTTCCACCCACCAAGCCTGTGCTGATTCGCCAATGATGTGGTCAGGTCTTTGTATAAACAAAATGTTTACTGCACAAATGAGCTGAGGATCTCTAATGTTTGTCACTTGACTACTTTGGTGTAACTTCTGAAGCTTTTGCTAAATGAGACTGAAGGGATTCTTATCTCAGCACCAATCAATGATAGCACTACTTTCTGCTACGCTGTCTGGAAATTCCGCTAACACTTCCATCTCTACATTAAACTAGCTGTTCTTTCACTGTAACTGCAATGTTTCTTGTACTTCAAAACCTTCCTTCCTGATAGGACTGACTGCCCCTTTTCCCCAGAAGCTGCTAATCTCTCCCCCTCCCCAGACAGACTGATCCATTCTCTATATCCCTACCTCTCCTGAGGGATCAACTTGCCCCAGCTCCCTGTGTCTCCTGAAGCTGCGTCCTCATTCGTGTTCTCAGTTTTGGCTCAGTCAATAACCCAATGAACTCTGGAGTCAGAACATTAGAGCTTCCATTGCCTTTTCAGGAAACTGAGCACAAAATTTGGGTTTGCAAGCTTCCGTGCTTTTCTGAGGTGAGCTTTTAAACCCTCTGAAGTAGGTGTATTAAATCCTATACCATTCTTTAGAAGAAAAGTTGTTGTGTTCTTGCTATCCCAGCCAAAATGTATCCTTAATCAGCATTACTGAAGGTTGATTATGTGATCACGATCTCATTGCTATTTGTTTGAGTTTACTGGGTGAAAATTGATAATTACATTCCATAAAACATCTGTTGCTTGGAAAGCATATGGGGAACACTGAGGCCATTTGCAGAACCCCCAAATGTCCCTCTTCCTGAAACACAAAATAAGATACAACCCAAAAGTACACTTATCTGCAGCTCAGATACTGTACCTGCTTCCTGTAATAGCAAAGCCATGGAGGAAATCATGATGTAAATATTCATCCTTTCCAGAATTTTAGACAGCTTTGTTTAAGGCAGCAGATACTTCAGTTTGAATGTTTCCGGCTCTGCTAGGTTTTCAACCACACTGAACACCAGCCACTTCCTAGAAGGTGCCAGTGCAACCTTAATATAGAATTAGCTTGTTACAATCTCCTTTCATTTAAAACAACATAATATTCAGCTGTCAGCAGCAGCTTTCACTTCTTGCACGAGATTTCCAAAATGATAATAAACTTTGAAAACTGACAGATTTGCTAGGTAGCCCCCACCCTTGTGATTGTTTCCTGAACACAGCCTCCAGTCTCCTAAGATTTTCTGCATGTTATAGCTGTGCATCTGACTGCTCACAGCCCCTCTTCCTGGTCATGTCAGATATTGAAAGAACAGGTACAACATGGGTTAGACACAACTGTCTCCTCCAAATTCATCTATCAAACAATCCCAGAGCATATACAGTATAGAAGCAAGATCCTATTAAGCTGAAAATAAACAAAAAAACTGCAGTAAGCAGGTAGAGTAGCAGAGTTAACCTTTCAGGTTTGTGATCTTTCATTAAAACATTTCAACTGATTTTGCCTGACCTAAGTATTTCCAGTATTTTCTCCTCTGTTTCAATTTCACTTGCACTGCAGGATAGGTCCAGAGTAATGCTCTGTCTGCAATGCCACATCATTCTCAAGATGATAAAGTAGATAGATTGGGTAAACACTAAAACACACCCAGGGCAAGTGCATCACGTATTAGAATCAGCATAAAGCTTATGTGTTCTGAGGACTGTTCACATTGCAGCCTGTGTTCAGAGGTAGGATTCTATACGGTGTGGGTACCCAGGGCTTTATTACTTTATTTTTCTTTTGGTTGTAATCTGAAATGGACTGGCAGAGAGTCGGGCGAGACCACTGGCCTGATGCTCAAACTCGTGAAAGTTTCCTTTCTGTGATAGCTGTTTGGAGTTGAGTAAGTTCCACCTGGTAGTAAATTGTATATCAGCGCAGCAGGTTTTTTCGTGAAAAGTTAAGTTCAGTGTTAATGATTTGCTACTAAAATTTTATTGATTACTTAAAGAAAAGTTACAATGCTGTTATCTTAACAACCACGTGATGCACTTGCCCTGGGTGTGTTTACTCTATACCCAGTCTGTCTATTTTATCATCCCATGAATGATGTGGCATTGTAGACAGCATTACTCTGAACCTATCCTGTGCCGTAAGTGAAATTTAAACAAAGAAGAAAATACTGGAAATACTCGTCAGGTAATATCAGTTCAAAGGTTTTGATGAAAGATTACAGACTTGAAAGGTTAGCTGCTTAAAGTATTTTTTTAAATTTCAGCTTAATAGTATTGTAATAGTTTCAAAGTACTAAGTGATGTGTTTTAACAGATGACTGTTACAGCATGGTGAGCAAATAAGTGGAGAAGATAGACTGTAAAGTTTAGGATTGGGAGTTGCTGGCAGGAGAGGATCAATTTAGTTTTAGACTAACAATGATTTTACATATTGATGGGAAGAATATGGAGACATTGTACTCGGAAAAAATAATTATTTAAATGGGGTAGAGGAAACCGAATGCATTGCTAATCAGTGCAAAGGTCACTGGAAGTATAGATGCAGGTTAATAAAGACATTACATACAAATCAATGGGCCCTTCAATAAGATGGCTGATCTGATTGTAAACTCAAATCCATATTTCTGATTACCACTGTTAACTTTTTATTCCCTGCTTCACATGAATCTATCTACCTCTGCCTTAGAAATATTCAACAGTGCTTCCACCACTGTCCAGGAAGAGAGTTCCAAGGACTCTCCACCCTCTGAGTGAGAAATTACTGCCTCATCTCTGCTTTAAATAGACAACCCATGATTTTTAAAGTAACTCCAAGTTCTAGATTCTCCCACGTGAGGAAATATCTCCTCCATATAGCCTGGTCAAGACTCCTTCAAGATTTTATCTTGCCACTTGCTTTTAGCTCCAATGAATATAAGTGTAACCATCTAACCTAAGGGAGCCTGCCCATTGTACACATGGTTGCTCAGTGCAGCCTCACAGTACCAGGGATCCATGTTTGATTCTGGCCTTGGACAACTGTCTGTGTGGAGTTTGCACATTCTCAACGTGTCTGCGTGGGTTTCTTCCCACAATCCAAAGATGTGCAGATTAAGTGAATTGGCCATGCTAAATTGCTCATAGTGTTCAGGGATGTGTAGGTTAGGTGCATTAGTTAGGAGAAAGTATAGAGTAATAGGGTAGGGAAATGGTTGGGTTCATGTTCGGAGGGTCAGTGAGGACTTGTTGGGCCAATTGGCATGTTTCCACACTGTAAGGATTCTATGAAACCTCTTTGAACTGCCTCCAATGCATCTTTCCCTTTTCAAATAAAAGGGGATTGATATGTTGTATAGTACTCCAGATGTTGTCTCCCAGTGCCTGAAGCATAATCTTACTATTTTTAGGCTCAGTTATTCACATGATCATACTAACCTTTTGCGATTCATGCACAAAGACACCCAGATCCCTCTGCACCTCAAGCCAGATAATCTTGCACCGTACGGGTGGCACAGTGGTTAGCACTGCTGCCTCACAGCGCCAGAGACCTGGGTTCATTTCCCGACTCAGGCGACTGACTGTGTGGAGTTTGCACATTCTCCCCGTGTCTGCGTGGGTTTCCTCCCACAGTCCAAAGATGTGCAGCTTAGGTGAATTGGCCGTGCTAAATTGCCCGTAGTGTTAGGTAGAAGGGGTAAATGTAGGGGAATGGGTGGGTTGCGCTTCGGCGGGTCAGTGTGGACTTGTTGGGCCGAAGGGCCTGTTTCCACACTGTAAGTAATCTAATCTAATCTAATTTAGATAAGGTACTTCTCTCTTTATTATTCCTGCCAAAATGGGCAATTTCACACTTTCCCACATTGAACCTGGTTCAATGCCACATCTTTGCCCATTCACTCAACTTATCTGTATTATTTTATAATCTCCTTGAGTCCTTTTCACAGTATTCTCTTACCTGCCTTTGTGTTGTCAGCAAAGTTTGCAATCATTCCTTAATACAATTATTTTAAAAAGGCATTGGTGTTAACTTATAAAGGAATAGAATTGAAAAACACAGATTGTTAGTTATATTAAAAATTGGATAAATTACATCATACACTATGAATCCTAAAGGAGATACAAAAATAGTTTTACAGGAATTATGCCAAAACTGAGTTTTTTTCTTTATCTTTTTAAGGGGATGTGGGTGGTTCTGGCGATTTGTAGTCCATAACTAATTGATCTTCCTCGGCCTTTTAAATGAGCAGATAAGAGTGACCTCCACTACCTCACTGCTAATGCTATTCCACTGCTAATGATCATTTTCTATGAGGTTTGACAAGTACTCTTCTGAAAGCTGAAGAATTTTGACTTTGTGGTGGTTGTGGAATTTGAGGTTAATGGGAGCATGTGAGTGAAGCTGAGCAGTCAGTACAAAGGCAGTAGTGTCTACTCATATGATCTTAGTCAGGAGAAAATATAAGTTACTATTGTCCAAATAATTGCAGAATCCAATATGAAAGAATCAGTGAGGGAGGACTACATTATGTCACCTGCTGAGATGGATTCTGTAGGGCGCTCCTATGCCTATGAACTAAGATCCACTATCAAAGACCCCCTTTTTTTGTTAAGCTTGCAATATCATCTCAGTTCAGAATAAAAACAGGTCCATTCCTTAAAGAAAACAGGTTCTAAACAAACACCAGATCAGAAATTAGGGTCAGCAAGTCATTTGTTTAAAATAGTTCATGCAGATAAACTCTAGTTCAATTATTGGACACACATCATTTTGAAGACAGGTGGTCAGGAATCTTTCGACCTTAGGACTAATAGGGTTTTGATATCAGCCCTCTTGAACCCAAGGTATTGGTCAGGAATTGTTTATTTGAACAGCATATGTTACTTGCACTTTCTGACATGTTAATGAACACTTTTTCATGTTCAGAATCTACTGAAATGAGCTGGAGGTCATTCTTAACATTTATAGAGCTGAATTAATTATTCAACACTCTTTCTTATAAAATCCAGCAGTGAGAAACAGATACTCTGGGAGTTACTGTCCTATTGTTTGAAACACATTAGATGGTAGAAGCATTGAGAAAGTTTAAAAAATTAATTTACGTGGATGATATCAGAACTGAGACAGTGTAACTATCAGGAAAATTTGAAGATTCTAGAAAAAGAAAGGATAAGGGAAGATCTGATTTGAACACTCAGATTATTTGAGAGATTTATAAAATGATGAGGGGCACAGGTAAGATGAATGGCAAAGATTTTTTTCCATAGTGTAGAGAGTTCAAAACTAGGGGCATACTTTTAAGGTGAGAGGAGAAAAATTTAATAGGAACCTGAGGAGCAACTTTTTCCACAAAGGATGGTTGGTATATGGAATGAGTAAAAAATGAGGTCTGCAGATGCTGGAGATCACAGCTGCAAATGTGTTGCTGGTCAAAGCACAGCAGGTTAGGCAGCATCTCAGGAATAGAGAATTCGACGTTTCGAGCATAAGCCCTTCATCAGGAATAAGAGAGAGAGAGCCAAGCCGGCTGAGATAAAAGGTAGGGAGGAGGGACTAGGGGGAGGGGCGATGGAGGTGGGATAGGTGGAAGGAGGTCAAGGTGAGGGTGATAGGCCGGAGTGGGGTGGGGGCGGAGAGGTCAGGAAGAGGATTGCAGGTTAGGAGGGCGGTGCTGAGTTGAGGGAACCGACTGAGACAAGGTGGGGGGAGGGGAAATGAGGAAGCTGGAGAAATCTGAATTCATACCTTGTGGTTGGAGGGTTCCCAGGCGGAAGATGAGGCGCTCCTCCTCCAGCCGTCGTGTAGTTGTGTTCTGCCAGTGGAGGAGTCCAAGGACCTGCATGTCCTCGGTGGAGTGGGAGGGGGAGTTAAAGTGTTGAGCCACGGGGTGATTGGGTTGGTTGGTTCGGGCGGCCCAGAGGTGTTCTCTGAAGCGTTCCGCAAGTAAGCGGCCTGTCTCACCAATATAGAGGAGGCCACATCGGGTGCAGCGGATGCAATAGATGATGTGTGTGGAGGTACAGGTGAACTTGTGGCGGATATGGAAGGATCCCTTGGGGCCTTGGAGGGAAGTGAGTGTGGAGGTGTGGGCGCAAGTTTTACATTTCCTGCGGTTGCAGGGGAAGGTGCCGGGGGTGGAGGTTGGGTTGGTGGGGGGTGTGGATCTGACAAGGGAGTCACGAAGGGAGTGGTCCTTGCGGAACGCTGATAGGGGAGGGGAGGGAAATATATCCTTGGTGGTGGGGTCCGTTTGGAGGTGGCGGAAATGGCGGCGGATAATACGTTGTATGCGCAGGTTGGTGGGGTGGTAGGTGAGAACCAGTGGGGTTCTGTCTTGGTGGCGGTTGGAGGAGCGGGGCTCAAGGGCGGAGGAGCGGGAAGTGGAGGAGATGCGGTGGAGGGCATCGTCGATCACGTCTGGGGGGAATCTGCGGTCCTTGAAGAAGGAGGCCATCTGGGTTGTGCGGTGTTGGAATTGGTCCTCCTGGGAGCAGATGCGGCGGAGACGAAGGAATTGGGAATATGGGATGGCGTTTTTACAGGGGGCAGGGTGGGAGGAGGTGTAGTCCAGGTAGCTGTGGGAGTCAGTCGGTTTATAATAGATGTCTGTGTTGAGTCGGTCGCCCGAGATAGAAATGGAAAGGTCTAGGAAGGGGAGGGAGGAGTCTGAGACAGTCCAGGTGAATTTCAGGTCGGGATGGAAGGTGTTAGTAAAGTTGATGAACTGTTCAACCTCCTCGTGGGAGCACGAGGCAGCGCCGATACAGTCATCGATGTAGCGGAGGAAAAGGTGGGGGGTGGTGCCAGTGTAGTTGCGGAAGATGGACTGTTCCACATATCCTACAAAGAGGCAGGCATAGCTGGGGCCCATGCGGGTGCCCATGGCAACTCCTTTAGTTTGGAGGAAGTGGGAGGATTGAAAAGAGAAGTTATTCAGGGTGAGGACCAGTTCAGTCAGTCGAAGGAGGGTGTCAGTGGAAGGGTACTGGTTAGTGCGGCGGGAAAGGAAGAAGCGGAGGGCTTTGAGTCCTTCGTGATGGGGGATGGAGGTGTACAGGGACTGGATGTCCATAGTGAAAATAAGGCGTTGGGGACCGGGGAAGCGAAAATCCTGGAGGAGGTGGAGGGCGTGGGTGGTGTCCCGAACGTAGGTGGGGAGTTCTTGGACTAAAGGGGACAGGACCGTGTCGAGGTATTGGGAGATGAGTTCGGTGGGGCAGGAGCAGGCTGAGACAATGGGTCGGCCGGGGCAGGCAGGTTTGTGGATTTTGGGCAGGAGGTAGAAACGGGCGGTGCGGGGTTGTGGGACTATGAGGTTGGAGGCGGTGGATGGGAGATCCCCTGAGGTGATGAGGTCCTGGATGGTCTGTGAGATGATGGTTTGGTGGTGGGAGGTGGGGTCGTGGTCAAGGGGGCGATAAGAGGAGGCGTCTGCGAGCTGGCGTTTGGCTTCAGCGGTATAAAGGTCGGTGCGCCAAACTACCACCGCGCCTCCCTTGTCTGCGGGTTTGATGGTGAGGTTGGGATTGGAGCGGAGGGAGTGGAGGGCTGCACGTTCTGAGGGTGAGAGGTTGGAGTGGGTGAGAGGGGTGGACAGGTTGAGTCGGTTGATGTCACGGCGGCAGTTGGCTATAAAGAGGTCGAGGGCGGGTAGGAGGCCTGCACGGGGTGTCCAGGTGGATGGGGTGTGTTGGAGGCGGGAGAAGGGGTCGTCAGAGGGTGGGCGGGAATCTTGGTTGTGAAAGTAGGCACGGAGGCGAAGGCGGCGGAAGAATTGTTCAATATCTCGCCGCGTGTTGAACTCATTAATCCGAGGGCGTAGGGGAACGAAGGTGAGGCCCCTGCTGAGGACTGATCTTTCATCCTCAGAGAGGGGGAGATCTGGAGGGATGGTGAAAAAATCCTCTTCCTGACCTCTCCGCCCCCACCCCACTCCGGCCTATCACCCTCACCTTGACCTCCTTCCACCTATCCCACCTCCATCGCCCCTCCCCCTAGTCCCTCCTCCCTACCTTTTATCTCAGCCGGCTTGGCTCTCTCTCTCTTATTCCTGATGAAGGGCTTATGCTCGAAACGTCGAATTCTCTATTCCTGAGATGCTGCCTAACCTGCTGTGCTTTGACCAGCAACACATTTGCAGCTGGTATATGGAATGAACTGCCAGAGGAAGTGGTAGATGCAGGTTCAGTTATATTTAAGATATTTGGACAGATACATGAATAGTAAAGGTTTAGATTAGATTAGACTACTTATAGTGTGGAAACAGGCCCTTCGGCCCAACAAGTCCACATCGACCTGCCGAAGCGCAACCCACCCATACCCCTACATTTACCCTTTCACCTAACACTACGGGTAATTTAGCATGGCCAATTCACCTGACCTGCACATCCTTGGACTGTGGGAGGAAACCGGAGCACCCGGAGGAAACCCATGCAGACACGGAGAATGATCAAACTCCACACAGTCAGTCGCCTGAGGAGGGAATAGAGGGATATGGGCCAAATGCAGGCAAGTGGGACTAGTATAGTTTTGAGAAAGTTGGTCAGCGTGGCCGAGTTTGACCAAAAAATCTTTTCCTGTTTTTGTGCTAAAGGACTCTGACTACAAAGTATAAAGGGATGGAGGTAGTATTGAAGAAAATGTTTCCATTTGTGGAGTTGATATAAATACGATAAATCTAATGGGGAATTTGAGAAATTTGTTTATCTAATTCAACTGAAATATTGTGAATTTTAAGCATGAGTGCCTTGCAGAGGGCCCAAAAGAGATGGTTCCAGGGTTGTGGATTTTTTGATGGATGTTTAGGTTGGATAAACTGGATTGTTCTTCGTGGAGCAAAGGAGATTTTAAAAAGACCAAGTTTTAGATTAGGAAGACGAAAGAAAAGCCTTTCTTATTATCTGATAGAACAAGGACTAAGTGATGTAATATTTTGGGCAAGAAATGAAAGGGGAATTGAGGAAGAACTTAATGCGGCAAGTGATCATAACTTGGAAGTCTTTGCCTACAAGGGTGGTGGAAACAGAGATAATGAATGATTTGGAAATGACATTAGATAGTTATTTGAGAGAAATAAACTTTCAGGGGTAAGGGAATAAAACAGCAATAATGAGGCTGACTGGATTGCCCTACGGAAAGCTGTCGTGGACTTGATGAACCGAATGGCCCTTTTCTGTGGCATCATCACTCTGGCAAGTGTACGTAATTTACTCCACATGGGACAGTTGAAGTGAACAGAACATGTGGGAATATCGCACTGAGGAGTACAAGCACGCCATTTATCTCCTTGACTGTATTCATGCATTTGATCCAAATAATGTGTTTCAGAGTGTGGCCTTAACTGGACTTTGTTGGAGTTGAGAGTATGATGAAAAATCTTATCTATCCAGTAAAGAGAATTCCACCAGCGTACACCCCTCAGAAAGGTATCTCCTCACCTCCACCTTGAAAGGGAGGCCCCTTACTTTTAAACTGTGCCTCCTAGTTCCAGACTTGCCCTTTAGTTTTAACCTGTGGTCCCTGGTCCTGGTGTCTCCAGCTTGCAGTCAGGGAAAGGCAAAGACAGATGTTCAGGTGTAAGTGAGGGGCTAGCATGGTCCTGATGGGCCGAATGTGCTGCTGAGGCTGCCTTGGTGATGAGTGTTAGTGACTGGCCGCTCTCTCTGTTGATAGGTGTCGCATCCGCCTCGACATCCGGGCCGTGTGCTGGTGACAGGCGGAAGTGGAGGCGGGCCGCGCTTCCGGTGCCGGTGAGCGCGCGGGTGACGTCACCGCCGGTCCCTCTTCCCACCCCCGCCCTCCCGGGAAATCCAGGCTCTAATCCCCGGGTCATGTGTCAATCAAACCAGCAGCAACAGCAGCAGCCGGCGGCGCTGAAGGGAGGGAAATGGTGAGATGTCGTAAATCTTTGCATAATACTGCCACTACATGTTACAACCTGCACAGAGTTAAAATTCATGTCCGGAGATCCCGTTGCACCGATGCAAGCCAGGCAGAGCTCCGAGAAGCCGACGGCTCGGTGGTGTCTAATGGTGCTGCTGGCTCTAGCAGGCGAGCACGCTTCAGGTACAGTGGAGGATAGCTCTTTATATCTCTCTCTGTGTAATAGGACCTGCGAGCCTAAAGCCCCAACCTGACCCAGTAATCGCCGTTACTTGCTGCTGTGTAACAGCTTGCAACTTCAATAGGTTCTGGATAGGGAGGTAGGAAAGGGTGAGTGCTGGGATTAGCTGGAGGCGAGAAGATAACTACTGGAGGATGGGAGATGCAAGAGGATTCCTTCCTTTGCGGCGGGGTGTGGAGAGAGGGGGAGAGGGTATCTGCGAGAGTTTGCCTGTGTAAGAGGATACCTACTGGAATTAGCTTGGTGCAGGGAGCAGGAGGAAGAGGGTAAAGTGTTGGAAGAGTTTGATGGCATTGGGGGTTACCAGGGGGATGCAGATGAGGGAATCCAGGAATTGAGGAGTAGAAAGAATGGCAGTGTGGTCTGTAAGGAAGAAGTTAGATGCAGTACTATCTGAGACAGGGAGAGGAAGAACACAGATGGGAAGAATGCTGTGCCAGCATGAGAGATCCTAAGAGCGAGGGGGATGGGAGAGGGTTACAGTAGGAGTTGAGCAGAACAACAAAGGCAGAGCTGTGAGTCATAGCTTTACAAGCAATCAGCTTGATGCTGAAAGGGATGCAGGAGAACGTGGGATTGGTGTTCCTATGCAGTGATGCTGCTGGCTGATGATTGGCCGGGTATTCTCTGCAGTAGAGAGGGGAGGGATGGAAATGGCCTGAGTTTTGGGAAGTACTGGGCAAAGCAAGTGAGTAGTGTGCCAAACGGAGATGGTCCGTTACTGGTGAGTGCTGTTTCCTTTTGACGGTTTAGGATGACGTGACAGGGTTGGCAGCAGGAATATTGGTAATGGATGATCAGCAGAAGGTGTTTTTAATGCTCAGATTTCATGAATGATTTATAACAATAAATTGAGGAATTAAGATGAGTTGGGAAACAGTGAGTACTGGCAAGGCAAAGGCCCATTCATCCGTCACCAGGAATATAATCAGGCATTCGAGGGGACATGACATTGTGTGGGTTAAAATGGGGGGAGACATTGATCAGTCTAACACCTGACCAGATCACTTTGACATTTAGTTTGGAGAGAGATCCTTTTTATTTGTACACCCAATTCAGGTACCCTACCCTCCTGAAGTAGTGATGAGCCCCTGGTGCAGGTTCTGCTGCTTCTCTCGATCTCTTCTGCAGGCTGTTTATGTCTCAAGACAGAACGTCTAGACAATATTCGGCAATTCTCATTGTGTGCTCACACTGGCTTTCGCAGCTTCTGTCCCCCCCCAGAATAAGTCCTTTCCACTCTCCAAGCTTTCAGCAGTTTAACCCTTCAACCACTTGGTCCATGAGGGATTTATGTCAAAAGATTCTTAACCACGTTCCCAGTAGCAGAGCAATATCCCTTGTGCCGTGAATTGCTGTTTAAAGGTTTATTGGATCACTCAGGACATTGTTTCTTTACAGGTTGTAAAATGTTTGACTGGGACTTGTAGGCTATACAGTGTGTTGAGTACGTTGTGATTGTGTTCAGTGTATCTGGGACACAGTAAATGTGATTATTGATGAGTCTGTTGATTTGCCTTGACAAAGTCATTCTTGTCTCCAAGTAGGGCTTGATGTTAAACTGACACTAAAGACGATAGATTTTTAAAATTCTGTTAAAATTCAAAAGCAAATAACTGGGACAAATTTGACATTAAACAGGTCAAAAAATTGTGCGATTGCCTTTCCAGCTCTCCGTTGCCCTGGGGCCCCATGCCCTAATCTCACACCCAGCCCTGCCCTGAGTTTTTATTCATCCTGCTTCAAACTGAGCTGTAGTGACTCAATAAAACTTCTCATCAGTTTTCTCCCCTTGCTGTCCCTCGCGGGGCGGAACCTTTGTTCAACTAGTGCAGTTCAGTTCTGAAGGCACACCGTTCATTGGTGTCACATTCTGTGGTTGTTACAAACTGCATCTCTTCAAGTAACAGCTGTTGGTGAGAGATTCTGAGGTGTGCTCTTTGGCTTTACCTGTGCCACCAGTTTGCAAGTGTCATAGCTGGAGTTGAGGGCAAGCTGGCATAGTTTAGCTCACCTTCCTCCTCTGCCCCTGACAAAATGTGCCAGGCATTATAGCCGGCAGATCATTGACCACATGAGGAGGGCAGTGCTGTAGTGTGATTAATCCTCTTTGTGATTACCAGTGCATTGCACTACTCGTCTGCTGCCTTGGTGCCGATTTGTTCCACATTTTCTTCCAAATTAATTAACCAGTCCTCATTCCTCTATGGGCACAGTGTGTTATTTGTTATAACTCAAAGGGGACACACTTGACTTAACATGTTCTGTTTCATCACTTGAGTACTGTGAAGCCTTTGTTGTTCGTCCAGTGTTCACATTCCACCGCAATCCACAAGCTTTGCTTCTCGTGCCTGAGATGGCCTGAGGGGGATTACGCGCCTCTTTCTTTCCTGCACGCTCTGCCTTTTATGATCAGCCTCAGCCTCCCTAGGCATGCGAGAGGAAATCTGCACCAGGATTCCTGCTTCCAAAAATATCCAAAGGAAGGTCTGTGAAAGTGGATGTTAGGCAAGAGCAAAGCCTGAAATACAGATGAAGTGCTGGAGAAACTCCGACCTTGTGGCATCTGTGTCCCAACTCCCGATATGACTTTTCAGAACTTTACTGGTTTAGTAACATGAGACTAGGGGTCAGCTATTCAAGTCCTCAAGCCTGTTCTGCCATCCACTAAGATTGTGGTTGTATTTTGTCCTTCTCTGTTCCACCTTGGTTCTGTGACATTTTAATATCCCTGACAGACAAGATCCCAGCAAGTAAGAACAGCTGGAGAAACTCAGCAGGTCTGGGTCAGGTCATCTGTGGCTCAGGTCTGTCTCCAGAACTTGCCTGAATTCCAGAGTGCAAGCATCTGAAGAACCTTCCTTATACTTCCGTGAGAATCCTGTGCTGGGTTCCCTGGCACTGCCTCCCACAGTTGAACACCCTTGCTGGGTTCCCTGGCGCTGCCTCCCATAGTTGAACACCCTTGCTGGGTTCCCTGGCACTGCCTCCCACAGTTGAACACCCTTGCTGGGTTCCCTGGCACTGCCTCCCACAGTTGAATACCCTTGCTGACATTCTGTTTAAGCTCACTGGCAAGCCAGCAGGTTGTCTGTTTGGTGCTGCAGCTCAGTAAGGCTCGATATGGGGTGGATTCTCCATGTGACGTAGGCCCCATCACCCTTCCCTCTTCTGCTAATGAGAGTTTTCTTCAATTTCACGCTTTTGGCTCCAAAGTGAGCCTGAAGCAGCCATCTCGATCACCAGGTGATGGTCCTAATAAGGAAACTGGAGGGAGACATTCGTTCTGTTGGCACAGACCTTCCATCTCTTCTCCAGAGACAAACTCCAAGCGCTTGTCTCTTCAGATTAGCCAGCCTTATTAACTTATTCAAATTAAGTCCTTGATCACTTTTGATTAGAGCAGATTTTTGTTAACAATGGTTTCTCAAAGATGGCTGGACTCTGTTACGAAAGCAGACCTTAGTTTGTGTGCCAGTCTCTGGATGTTTCTGTCAGGGAGAGAGAGTTCAGTCCATCGTACTGTTCTGGCCCGTTGCAGAGTCTGTTCCCCGCTCCCCCTGTCCCATTCATGTTTGCAAATACTTTGTTCCACTTTCTTGAGTTTATTCAAAAATCTTTTTCTAACCTTTTCGATTCTTTTGCTAATCTTGTATTTATTTTGCTTAACAAGCAGAGGAAGTCTTTTTTTTTCCCCCAATTTGCTGTCAGTCACTTCAGAGTCAGTGAACATCTCTTACTGAACTGTATCCCAATTTTCCTGGTATCTCCCTTAAAAATTAAAGCATCTCCTCACTTGGGCACATTCTAGGGCAGTTTTGACTGCTCTGTCTGCAAGGTCTTGTTATCATTCCTCATAGTAATATGTGCCCAAAGTTGGACACAGTGTAACAGTGATCTTAACCAATGTAGAGCACACGAGATCTCCTGTCCTGCAGAGTGTAATAGCAGTGTGTGTTGCTGGCAGTGATATTGACTGCCAGGTCATTTCCACTTGAGACTCCGAAGTTGGTTTGCTCACACAATGGCTCTCTCTCTTATTCCTGATGAAGGGCTTATGCTCGAAACGTCGAATTCTCTATTCCTGAGATGTTGCCTAACCTGCTGTGCTTTGACCAGCAACACATTTGCAGCTGTGATCTCCAGCATCTGCAGACCTCATTTTTTGCTCACACAATCAGCTGTTTGAGGCTACGCACTTCTCCCCAAGGTCCCCACAATCTCTTCTGATTGACTTTTTTTAAAGGTCTCATCGCCTGAGCAGCATCGAGGTGCTGTGATGAGCCGAAACCCTTGGAACCCCATCCTGCCTTTGAGACTTCAATTCACAATATTGGTAGGGAACAGTGCAAGTGAATGCAGCGAGAGGAACAAGCTATGCCAAGTTACAGCTGTTCTATTGACAGTACTACAGAAATTTAGGAAGCTTTAAATGAAATGGACATTAAACCAAAAACTGAGAGCCCTTTTCATTATATCAGTGCTGCAGTCTGACAGTAATGCCAATGTACGCACTGTTTGTCCACCTTGAGGGTTTTGCAGAGTGGGACTGGATAAGTGAAGGTCTCTAAATTCTGATTGTTTTTAAATAGAAGTAAAATTTGATTGTCATTCTTGACCCTGACGCGCACGCTTTCATTTTTACAAAATTGCCCAAATATGGGTCCCCTTTTAGACATCTGATGGGAATAAGAGGATCTAAAAGAAAATTTGGTAAATAACCAAGTAATGTGTATGTCTCTAACCGTTCAGGCCAGCTAACATCAAGCTCTGAGCAGAGTGGTTTTGAGGCGATGTTTAGGGGTGTAATGTTATGGGGCTGTTTCGTTGCCTGACCAGCTGTATATGTATGATTCCACAGGTTACATTTTCCCCAGTTGGCTTTGCGCCGCAGGCTAGGTCAGCTGAGCTGTATGTCCAAGCCTGCCCTCAAGCTCCGTACCTGGCCTCTGTCTTTTCTGTATTTCTTCCTGCCATTTAGTGTCCTTAAGCCTCTTACTAAAGTAGGATGGCGACCAACAAGCAGGGTAAGTGTGTGGAATTTCTGGGTTTTGGGTTCGTGTTATGGGAGTGTGAGAATCCCAGCATTCAGACTTTAGTGTTTAATTTGCAGTGTATTCTCCTGTTTAAGATGGAGTGGGATTTAAAACTAAATATTGACTGATGTTATGTGGCACGTTGTTGATAATTAGGTAGCAGCATTTTAAAATATGATTACGCAAAGTGTGTGTGTCTGTCTGTGTGTCTGTCTGTGTGTCTGTCTGTGTGTCTGTCTGTGTGTCTGTCTGTGTGTCTGTCTGTGTGTCTGTCTGTGTGTGTAGTGTTCTGCATTCCCCCAAACCCCAGCTTTATTCAATTCCTTGACACTCCACTGTTGATAGCTATATCATAAGCTGAGTTTGGAATTCCCTCAAACCTCTCCATCTTTTCTTCTTCCTTTGGTACCACTGACTTCTGTCCTAATCTGTCACTGTGTGACTCAGTGCCAGTGATTGTCCAAATGTGTTTCTGTGAAGTGCAGGGAACCTGTTACAGACACTATATAAATGTAATTTATTGTTTGTGGTTGACATCGTTCACTTAGACTAACTTTGATGTACAGATCTGTTGCCAGATTGGGAATTTGTAACTGGGTGGGACTTAAACCTGGATTGATATTCAGCAAATGCATTTTTCGAGCGGCCATTGAAGGGTGGTGTGACAGTTCAACAATTAAAATGACAGCACCATTCCCAGTAAGTTGGCCAAACAGCAATCCCTGGCTGACATGGAGGCTGTGTGTGGGAGCCATCCTGTCCATATTCATCTGAGTGCTCCCCTTAGAAATACAGGCTGAAAGAGTGAGGCAGGGCTTCCTTTTCATTAGCTGATAACAGCATTGCTAATTTTCTTGGGGCAAATGTTTTGCCCGTTAAGGACCATTATTCAGTTTGTTTCTGCTTGTAAATTGATAGTCACATATGCATTAAATGCCAAAACAAAGCAAGTGAAACCATTGGCTTGGAGTGGTGGCTAGGTTTAGATAAATGATCGGACCATTTTTTCTTCATAGAAGAGCTGGGAAGTGCAGTACTGACCTGTTGTACTGTGCAGGTATGACTGACTGTGGGCCAGTGCCACATTCTCGGCTCGGCTCGGCTCGGCTCAGGCATTCAGTTCCCACTGTCAGTACTAAAAAGCATAAAGTGTCACTAGAATTCTAAACAGACTGTTGGTTTCCATCTATTTCCATGACTTGAAGCAAGGCTTACCATAGTTTTAATGGTCTGTTTGGAAGATCTGCAAATGTTAATGATTGTGTTGCAGAGACAAAACACACTGCAGCTGCTGGAATCCACAACAGACAGGCAGCAGGCTGGACGACTACAGCAAGCCCCTCACAGTGTCAGAAAGTGGAAGACTAAGAATTTGAGGCAGATAATCTAATGTGCAATTCCCTGGGTAGCAGCCTCTAATTCAATCATATAGTGTTGAAGAAAATTTTGGAAACAGGCCTTCAGTATTGACCAACTTTATTACTCACGATATATCATGGGAGCATTTGATTTTCAAGTATTTTCAATATTGAAGGTCTGTTTCTGAAATTTCCTTCACCATACAATGACAAAGTTCTCAAATATGCTCCCTCAGACAGCTGTTCATCTTTCAGACCCTGTTTAAAACACGCCTTACTGACCAAGCTTTTACCGGTATCTCCCAGTGACTCCTCAGTAGCAGTGTCATCTGACTGCACTGCTGAGAAGTGCTTTCAGACCTTCTCATCTGTTAACATTACAAATAATTCAAAGTCGAAGATTTAGGACTTGGTTTAAACATTTCCCTGTTAGTTTCCTCCTTCCTTAATGAGGAAAACACTGTCTGAATTACTATTTTCCCTGAGGAATTAGTAATGCTGGTTTTAAAAAAAACAGAGCCCTGTCCCATTCTGAGTTTGATTTTCTCAGGGAAGCACCCTCATTTCAGTTGGAGTTTGTGTGGGGAGGGTAGTGTCCAGGGGTGAGATGACCTATAAGGAATGGGGTTGATTGTTTTTAGAAACTGATAACCTTATGCTGTTATTTTTGGATTTCTGCATGTTCTCTGCTGTGACTGTCAGGCCTCACTCTTTGCTTCTTTAATCTTCAGTGAGTGGGCACATGTCACGTGTCTACATGCTCAACAAGTGCTTGTGATTTCTTGCTCTGTTTCTTTACTCTGTTAAAGTTTTTCAGGAAGGTCAGGCAGCATCCAAGGAGCAGGAGAATCGACAAGAATGTTCATTCCTGAAGGGCTTATGCCCGAAACGTCGATTCTCCTGCCCCTTGGATGCTGCCTGACTTGCTGCGTTTTTCCAGCAACGCATTTTTCAGCTCTGATCTCCAGCATCTGCAGTCCTCACTTTCTCCAGAGTTTTTCAAAAGTAAAGCATGTATGTGTTAATAAAATGTCGGGATCATGATCTGAGCTTATTAATGTTTCTGTGCCAGCCACTGGTGCTCTGCCCCAGCTGTTTTATCTATTCCATTTCAGATTCACACTGCATGTTTTCATCTCTATTCCTGAGGCTGTTTCAGTCTGAGTTGCTTGAAATGCCTGCCATGTTCACTATGGGTTGTGATGCACACCAGCTTCATTCCATCTGGAACGTTGTGGCTGACATTGAGGTGTTTATGTGTAAACCTCGAAACACAGAACCAGAAACACATCAGTTAAAATAAAGGCTCTTTAATGAATAGAGCATGATACTCAGCCCCAATCAAGGCACTAACCTCCATTGATTCCAGTGCCGATTTTGGACAATCTGATGCTGTTTACAATAGCAAATAATTTGGATGGCGATAGATAGTTAGATTGTGATCAAGGGACAGTGTTTAGAAATTGAATGTTGATAAATTAGAGAAAACTGAGTTGAGAGTTTTGCAGTTCACTTCTGGCATTAGAGGTTGAGGTCAAGACTGTAAGTTTTCGATTGGTTTTATTAGAAAGAGTGTAAATGGATTTGACATCAGAGTGGGTAAATGTACTTTGGACTACACTTATGTGGTGGGGTGCAGTTGCTGGCACTTGCATGACTGTTCCTTGTGTGGGATTGTGTTCTGATACTGTGTAATGGGAAGATGCAGCTGCAAACAGGTCTATTACAAACAGATAAATTATCATCTCAGCAAATCCATCTGTAAGAGATGATCTGAAGGATTCCTTTTGACTGTTATTTAGCTTAATGAGCCTTCTGTAGCACTTAGTACAGATACAGCAACAGCTATTGCATTTCTAACCTTTTAGACATGGCCTGTTTGTGGACTGGTTCCCAGGTTGATCCCACAGTAGGACACTCACTGACATACCACTGATGCAGAAACTTGACACTGGTGGATTTTTCAGGCAGAGCATGATACCTACTGTTTGCCGAGGAGGAGGATGGGACTGAGGTTGGAGAGGAGGCAGCAACATGCCATTTCTAGGGGAGGGGTGTTGGAAGTTTCTCTCTTCCCCCTAGCACACAATAGCATGAAGCCCTGTTTTGATGCAGTTTAACAGTCTGATTCAGGATGAATCCACCAATGAGGCAATAGTATTGAAAACGTAGACCGCAAATATCAAATGGGGTGAGCTGATGAGTGCAGAATGTAAATAACCAGCACAGAGATGGTTAGGTTTTGAGTGTTTGTCAGATTTATGAGCCTTTTGGATGCCCACAGCGTCTAATCCTGGTGACTTAGGTTTTGGGAGTGTCAGCCATCCTCACTGCACTTCATGCACAATGATCTCCAGCCTCCCTTCCCCCTCTAAACTTATTAAATGTAATGTCACTTCCCAAGTGCATGCTTGTCTTTCCCAGCCCTCCACGTTGAATCTTTCCAGTCAGGTGTCTGGGCCCTGTGCAGTACCAACATGGCTGTTAGTTTTTCACAAGTTGGACTCTGCTATCCGCAGTCTTTGTTGGAACATCCCTGCACCTGTGTGCGCCTGGTGGATTGTCCTCTTGATTGATTTCTTTCTGTATAGTTATAGAGAATGTCTTAACCCAGTCCTTTACTGTTACCCCGGTTTGTCTCCCATCTCTCACTCCTCCCTTTCATGACTCTCGCTGTCTCTCTCATGTTTCACTGCTCACAATATCAATTTGTCAATGCCTCTTCCAATCACTCATACGGCCAACAGTGATGTACTTTATCTCTAAGTGTAATTCCCTGCTCTACCTCTTTCCTTCTTCAAGACCTCCTGTCATTCACCATCTTTAGATCAGCTGTCATATCGTATCGGCATGGCCTGATGTTCAATTCTGGAAAGTACTTGCGATGTTGTGTTATGGTAAAGTTGCTTTTATAACAGTGAGGGAGTTTTGTCAGAAGTCAAAATTCTGCACACGTTCAGTGGATCAATTAACATCTGGGGAGATAGCCAACAAGGTGGCTCAGTGGTTAGCTCTGCTGCCTCACAGCACCAGGGCCTCTGGTCCGATTCCACCATCGAGCGACTCTCTGTGTGGGGTTTGCAGCCTCCCCCCTATATCTGCGTGGAGTTCCGCCGAGTGCTCTGATTTCCTCCCCATAGTCCAAAGATGAGGTGCTACATTTTGGGAAAGCAAATCTTAGCAGGACTTATACACCACTGGTAGGGTCCTAGGGAGTATTGCTGAACAAAGAGACCTTGGAGTGCTGGTTCATAGCTCCTTGAAAGTGGAGTTGCAAGTAGATAGGATAGTGAAGAAGGCGTTTGGTATGCTTTCCTTTATTGGTCAGAGTATTGAGGACAAGAGTTGGGAGGTCATGTTGTGGCTGTACAGGACATTGGAATATCAAGTGCAGTTCTGGTCTCTTTCCTATCGGAAAGATGTTGTGAAAGGGTTCAGAAAAGATTTACAAGGATGTTGCCAGGGTTGGAGGATTTGAGAAGTTCAATAGGCTAGGGCGGTTTTCCCTGGAGCATTGGAGGCTGAGGGGTGACCTTATAGAGGTTTACAAAATTATGAGGGGCATGGATAGGGTGAATAGACAAAATCTTTTCCCCAAGGTTGGGGAGTCCAGAACTAGAGGGCATAGGTTTAGGGTGAGAGGGGAAGGATATAAAAGGGACCTAAGGGGCAACTTTTTCACACAGAGGGTGGTACGTGTATGGAATGAGCTGCCAGAGGAAGTGGTGGAGGCTGGTACAATTACAGCATTTAAGACATTTGGATGGGTATCTAAATAGAAAGGGTTTGGAGGGATATGGGCCAAGTGCTGGCAAGTGGGACTAGATTGGGATGGGATATCTAGTCGGCATGGATGGGTTGGACTGAACGGTCTGTTTACGTGCGGTACATCTCTATGTACAGGTTAGGTAGATTGGCCATGCTAAATTGCCCATAGTGCCTAGGGATAAGCACTAAGTGAGTTAACCATGGAAAATTTGGGGTTACGGGAATAGAGTGGGAGTTGGATCTGTGTTGGATACACTTTGGAGGGTGGGTGGAGAATTGATGGATCAAATGGCCTCTTTCCACTCTGTAAAGATTTTATAATTCTGAAGTAATATTCTAGACTTCGCTGCTCATTCAAAGATCTGCCGAAGGGCTCCAAATGTGTTGTATTAATTGAAAACAATTAATTTGATGAGTCATCTCGACTCAATGTTAGCCTGTTCCCTCTCCATGGATGCTGTCTGACTTGCTATGGTCTCCAACAGTTTCTGTTTTCAGTACAGCTTCCAGCATCTGCAGTAATTTGCTCCAACATTGTGTTGTATTAATGGTCTGTTTAGATACAGGAACTCACAAGCTGAGTGTTTCCAGCAGTTGCGACATCGTTTTGATTTCCAGCAGCTACAGTTTTGTCTTTTAAGTTAAACACATGATCCACATCTTTCCTCAAGCAGCAAACCACTCCAGCCCTGGTCAGCAGGAGATTGCAGTGTGAAACTTCATGCACCTACAGATGTATTAGTGTGAAACACCTATTCACAGGTTTGGATTGAATTGACCTTCACTTGGTTAAATTAATTTTAAACATCCCTGTGCTGTTATTGTTTAAAAAAAAACTATTTCTCACATTTAACATGATGAGATATGGCTGGAAGATTTTCCTAGTTGACACAGCAATTAAAGAAAGTCTGTGTACATTTTTGAATAAAGTTATGGGCAGCATGGTGGGTCAATGAGTTAGCACTGCTGCCTCACAGCGCCAGAGTCACTGGTTTGATTCCGGCCTTGGGTGACTATCTGTGTAGAGTCTGCACATTCTCCCCGTGTCTGTGTGGGTTTCCTCCGGGTGCTCTGATTTCTTCCAGGTGCTCCGGTTTCCTCCCATAGTGCAAAGATGTGCAGGTTAAGTGAATTAACCGTGCTAAATTGCCCACAGTGTTAGGTGCATTAGTCAGGGGTGAATATGGGCTAGAGGAATGGGTCTGGGTGGGTTACTGTTTGGAGGGTTGGTGTGGACTTGTTAGGCCAAAGGGCCTGTTTCCATATTGTAAGGAATTTAATTTTAAAATCCAGTCTTATTCCTTTAGCGGATCATCAGATGGTCTGTTCTGTTAAATGTGTGTTTCTGACCTTGCCTCCTGTCCTGGAAAACAGCCTTCTACTATTTCCCCTTGGAATATTCCATGGGGTTTTACAGTACTAAGTCTGTTCCTGTTGCTTCCTTCTGAACTCTGCTAGTACTGAGTGTTTACCTGTTCTTCTGACTGTCTTGCAGGTTGGCCTGTATAAAACTATTCCCACACGGTTACTATCCCGTGCATGGGGTAGACTGAACCAGGTGGAGCTTCCTACCTGGATGCGTAAGCCTGTCTATAATTTGTACATATGGACATTTGGGGTTAATATGAAGGAAGCAGCGGTGGAAGATCTACAGCATTACCGAAATCTCAGCGAATTCTTCCGCAGAAAGCTAAAACCACAGGCGCGTCCTGTCAGTGACTCTCACTGTGTGGTAAGAACTTTGCTAATCTTTGGGCTATAGCAATATGATTCTGAAGATTTAGCCTCAGCTTCTAAAAACAAACTCTCTTTGTCCCTGTTCTGTTAAGTATCTGTCCATTCTGTTTATATTGTCTTGAGAATAATTCAGCATTGGTCCACGTGTGATTTTGGATTGCAGAAGCCTGTTATTTCTCTTAAGTAAGTTTTCGATGTGACGTTAATGTGACCTGTGTCCTTTGGAGGAGCTATGCCTGAGGGGCTAGCAGTGCCAAGGTATATTACTGCAGGAAATGGGCATCCTGCTGTTGAGTCTTGCATCTGATTTCAAACAGTTGAAGTTGATGTGTAACCACATTGCATGTTAATGCAAAGATTGCAGGCTCTTACTTCTGTGCAACTGCGGTTTCGTTTTGATGTAACTTTGAGCTGCAGAATGCCAGAGGACTCGTCCCTTCAAATGTAACAGAGCACAAGCAGGATTAATATGGTCAGGAGGAGAATGTCTGCCCCTCAAACCTTCTCTTGTCATTTACTAGGATCATGGTCAAGTCCACTTTCCTGTCTGCCCCTCCGATCTCTCAACTCCCTGAAAGATCAAATATGTCTCTGTCCTGTCCTTCGATGCATTCAACGATGGAGCAGCTACACCCCTTGACATGGAGAAATCCAGAGATTCTCCACAACCCTCTGAGTGAAGAAATTTCTCCTCATCTCAGTCATAGAGCACAGAAATAGACCCTTTGGTACAACCAGTCTATGCAGACCATAATCCCAAACTGAATTCACCCCACCTGCCTGCTCCTGGCCCATATCTTTCACAAACCTTTCCTATGTAGGGATTTATCAAAGTGTCTTGTTTTTGTAATAGTGCCCACATTCACCACTGCCTCAGGAAGTACATTGCACATACCACCCACCCTTTGTGTAAAGATTTGCCCCTCACATCTTTTTAAAATCATTCTCCTCTTGCCTTAAAAATATGGCCCTAGTCTTGAAATTCCCCATCCTAAGAAAAATACACCTCCCGTTAACCCTATCTATACCCTTCATGAATTTATAAACTTTTATAAGGTCACCTCTCAACCTCCTACACTCAAGAGGAAAAGGTGCATGCCTCTCCAGCCTTTTGTTATAACTCAGACCTCCCTTACTCAGTAAGATCAATTTGCCTCTTATCCTGAGACTGTAAGATCCTCCCAACTCTTTGGTTTACCAATTCAACCCACTTCAGAACCTTGTATGTCTCGTGCCAGCGTGGATTTTCAGAAAATCAGGAGACAGTTGCGTGGAGCAGCTCCCCTGATGTATTGGGGCAAGAGGAAAATGCAGCAGATAGTGGAAAACTGGAACAGAAAGAGAAAATGCTGCAAGTGGCTGCATCTTGTAGAAAGAAACAACTAAAATGCTGGCAAAGGCTCCAGCTAATGAGGTGGAGTTGATGTATCTGTGATGGGTTAGCACCAGACCTCAGTGAGTGTGCTACTGCACTCACATGTCGGCTTGAATAAGTGTCACTGAAATTGCAGCGTTTCCAGGGATGCTAGTACATGACATAGTACTTGAAGTATAAAGGAGTGAGGATAAGGGGCATGCTGCTAATTTGGAGAAAGCTGGAGCACGCTGAATTCCATTGCTTTTCCTGATATTTACTGACAACCCCACGCTGAAGAGTCACTGATGGATGTACTTGATCCAGCCCAGGATCACCTCCATAATTAGCCATAGTCTTTCCAGCCTCAGCTATTCCTTCCAGTGTGATTGTCGCACCGTTATCCAGTTTAAATGATCTACATCTCATAACTGACCACGCTGCGTGGGGGGAAATCACCTACTGATGATCACTCTCCTTTCTTCCCATTCTCTAGATCAGTCCTTCTGATGGAAAGATCTTGCATTTCGGGAGAGTGAAGAATTGTGAGGTGGAGCAAGTGAAGGGCGTGACTTACTCATTGGAGAATTTCCTCGGCCCCCAGACCTGGTCAGAGAACCTGGAGATTAGTGACAGTAAGTTCATGTTTCCAGCACAGGTTTAGAGTGATTGATTTTCAGGCAGTTTCCAAAGCCTTCAGTTAACTCTCATGCAGTATTTTCTTATCCCTACAGTGTGGAAGGCAGGCCATTTGGCCCATCAATTCCCCACTGACTCTCCAAAGAACATCCCTCCTAGACCCGCTATCACCTTACCCTATCCCTGTATTTCCCATGGCTAACTCACCTAACCTACATGTCCTTGGAAACTGGGCAAGTAGGCATTGCCCTCCACCTAACCTGCACAACTTTGTACCGGAACACCTGGAGGAGATGCATGCAGGCATGGGGAGAACATGCTAATCCACACAGGTAGTCACCCGAGGCTGGAATCGAACCTGGGTCCCTGGTGCCGAGAGGCAGCAGTGCTAACCAGTGAGCTAACCATATGCAGAGCAAAGCGTTTGTCTAAATGGAGCTCTGTGTGCCAGCCTCCCTAATGTAGGAAAATGGAATGGGGAAAGGTCGCTCTAGCTGGGGGTGGAGTTTTAGGGAGGCACAGTTAGGTTTGGTTCTATTGAATTGCCAACACCACATGGTATCCGTGGTCATCTGTCAATGACGGTGTGTTGGGTAGTATGTGACAGAATTGGGGTACAGGAGATCGCTATGGTAAGTAAACAAAATCAAAGTTGATTAATCTTGTTCTGGCCATATGTTCACAGGTTCTCCTCACTGGTTCTGTTTTGTGCAGGATCAGTGAAGCAGCAGTATGCCAGTATAGGTTTTGGGGTTTCTTGTCAGCACTCCTTCATCCAACCACCTCTTGGGAGCGGGGAAGTTGGTGTGAAACATCAGAAGCCAGGAAATCTCCCTGTTATAGGAAGGATGTTGTGAAACTTGAAAGGGTTCAGAAAAGATTTACAAGGATGTTGCCAGGGATTAGAGGGTTTGAGCTATAAGGAGAGGCTGAACAGTCTGGGGCTGTTTTCCTGGAGTGTCAGAGGCTGAGGGGTGACCTTATAGAGATTTTTAAAATCATGAGGGACGTGGATAGGATAAATAGGCAAGGTCATTTCCCTGGGGTGGGGGAGTCCAGAACTAGAGGGAAACTAGAGGTTTAGAGTGAGAGGGAAAAGATTTAAAAGGGACCTAAGGGGCAACATTTTCATGCAGAGGGTGGTGCGTGTATGGAATGAACTGCCAGAGGAAGTGGTGGAGGCTGGTACAATTACAGCATTTGATTAGATTAGATTCCCTACAGTGTGGAAACAGGCCCTTTGGCCCAACCAGTCCACACTGACCCTCCGAAGAGCAACCCACCCACTCCCATTTCCCTCTGATTAATGCACCTAACACTATGAGCAATTTAACATGGCCAATTCACCTGACCTGCACATCTTTGGACTGTGGGAGGAAACTGGAGCACCCGGAGGAAACTCACGCAGACATGGGGAGAATGTGCAAACTCCACACACAGTTGCCCCGAGGTTGGAATCGATCCTGGGTTCCTGGTGCTGAAAACTTCTCAATGGGTATATGAATAGGAATGGTTTAGAGAGATGTGGGTCAAGTGCTGGCAAGTGGGACTTGATTGGGTTGGGATATCTGGTCGGCATGGACAAGCTGGACTGAAGGGTCTGTTTCCATGCTGTACATCTCTATGACTCTATAACTGTATATGGTAGGTGGACCCAGCTGGTGTGAGCTTATGGAGTCTGATGTCTCTGAGGGCAATCCTATGGCAGGGGTGAAAGGAGAACTAGAGATAAATCTTTGGAGATTTGAGGTGGTCTTGAGTCCTTCCTTCAAGCTATCCAGTTGGAATATACAAGTATCAGAACAGTGCTTCTGAGTAAAACAATGAAGTCTGGTCAGTCCTTCCAAACTTCAGTCTGAAAAGACTGTAAACGTTTCCAGAGAGATTCTCCAAAGCAGCTCAATGTGGCACTGAGCTGTAGTATTATTCCAGTGAGGATTAATATGGAACCTGATATACATAAGGGAATGTTATCAATTGTAACTGAATCCTCTTCAAATCCACAATTTGCTGTAATCCTGCAGATAAACATGAGACCAGTTTTCAGGACCATCTGGTGACGAGGGAAGGCAATGATCTCTACCACTGTGTTATTTATTTGGCACCCGGAGATTATCACTGTTTCCATTCACCTGCTGATTGGAGAGTTGCACACAGGCGCCATTTCCCAGGTAAACCTTCTACTGTTTGCTTTTTCATTAAAATCAAGTGCCTTGATTGTTTAGCATGAATCTCCAGCAAGAGTTAGTTCCTGTTTCTGAGCTGAGATTGGATCAATCTGTGGCCTTTCACTTGTGGAATCTGGGGTTAAACTGCAGCCAGGGTGACAGCGTGGATGTTTGCCAGGGCTACAGACTGGAAAGGACTTGATCTGAACACATTTGCTGAGCCCATGGGAACAAACTGTCTTTAATATGTCTGCAGTTAAAAAGCTGGTGTTGGTTACAGAGCAAAATGTGGTGGATGGGTTTTTTCTTTCCTCTCAGCTGGAGGTACATTGTTGGGGCAGAGAAGAGGGATCTTTACTTTTGAATCCTGCTGTGCTCTACCTGACTTAGAAAATCCTGACACTGAACATCTCAACAGAATGGTGTTTCATTTCCCCATCAGCTTGCTTGACCACAAAGGAGATTAATTTTTAACTTTACTGCTGCATCATGTTCCCTAACTGTGACTAGAAGTAAGCGGCCAGGTATTTGGGAGAAATAAAAGGGAATCTATCCTTCAGTTCGGAAGGTGGCAGTAAGAGGAACGATAGTGAATGCACCCCATCAAAGGCAAGCTCACTCTCAGCTCCCACTGCTTTGCCCACGGATCTTTCTCTTTAGTGATGGACCTGTCCTGTATCAGCTGACCTACTGCAAATAACCCAGGGCACTGGAACCTCAAAAACTAGCCTGAGCTCCTTTGCCTGTGTATTCATGTGGCTGTTAACTGTGAATGTTACTGCCCCGAGAGAAAAGGACAGTCAGAATGTGATGTTGGTTTACTAAGTCAGAGGTCCGATTTCCTAAAAGGAAGTTCCTACCCTGTCCCACTGTCCCCTGAAGGTTTCGGGTTTAGAGCTAATTATTCTGCATCTGGAACCCCAGTCCAGTCTTGCCCAAATTGAAGACGCCCCTTTGTTGCCAGTTTTCTTTCTCCGCAGCTCTGGTGCCAACTCCCTGCAGAACTATAATTGTGGCAGGACCTTGAGCCAGCTATCTCCTCCTTTCAGAGTCCTTCTCCATTTTCTAAAGCTGCATGAGTTTAGCATGGGTGCTGGGTAACAGCAAGAATGAGAAATGTGTCACTGATCGGAACTGGACCATAGCCTATCAGTCAGTAAACTAATCACAAGACTGTCACTCGCCTCGAATCCTATCTTTTCTCATTTGTAGGATACTCTAGTCACTCAGCTGCTTAAGCGCATTCCCCAGGTTTAACATACTCCTGTCTCTGTGCTAATCCTAACTAGCTAGGCCCAGGCCTGAGTGACACAGACATTTTGTTTTTGCCAAAAAATGGAACTGAGTTTTAATTCAATCGATGTATATTGCCAGTGTGACTGTTTTAGTCTATGGTCCTCGTCATCAGCACAGAAACAGACCCTTCAGTCCAATCAGTCCATACCAAACATAATGCCAAACTAATCTAGTCCCACTTGCCTGCATCTGGCCCCTATCCCTCTAAACTTTTCCTATTCATGTACATGTCCAAATGTCTTTTAAATGTTCGAACAATCTGCATCCACCACTTCCTTCCACATATGAGCTATACGCTATTTTAAAAAGTGTCCTTTATAAAACTTTCCCCTTTCATCTCAAAATCTGCCCTCTAGTTTTGAACTCCCCCTTCCTAGGGAAAAGACGCTTGCTATTCACTTTATCTGTGCCCCTTGAAATTTTACAAACTTCTATAAGGTCACCCCTCAACCTTCTAAGCTCCAGTGGTGAAAGTCTCAGCCTATCCAGCCCATCTTTATAGCTCAAGCCCTCTATCCCCCACAAAGTCCTGGTAAATCTTTTCTAAACCTTCTCCAATTTGGTAATATCCTTCTTATAGCAGGATGGTGAGAATTGCACAGACTACTGCAGATGAGGCTTCACCAGTGTCCTGTACAACCTCAACATCATGTCTCAACTCCTGTACTCAAAGATCGAAGCAGTGAAGGCAAGCATACTAAACGCTTTCTTAACCACCCTGTCTTCCTGGGATACAAACTTTGAAGAACAACGTGCCTGAACCCCTCTGTTTGACAATGTTACTCATGGCTCTACCATTAATTGTATAAGACCTACCTTGTTTGTTTTACCAAAATGCAATAATTAAACTCCATCTGCCACTCCTCAGCCCATTGACCCAATCGATCAAGATCTCTTTGTAATCTCAGATAGCCTTCACTGTCTGCTATATCACCAATTTTGATGTTATTTGCCTTCTATATTCTCATCCAAATTGTTTATGTAAGTTACAAAAGTGGACTCGGCACCTAGTGCCTGTTGAACACATACTGGTCACAGGCCTCCAGTCCGAAAAGCAATCCTCCACCATCTTGTCTCCTACCGGTAAGCCAATTTTGTATCCAATTGGCAAGCTTGCCCTGAATCCCATGATCTAACTTTATTAGTTAATCTACCATGCGGACCTTGTCAAAAGCTTTGCTAAAGTCCATGTAAACAACATGTACCACTCTGCTCTGGATGTCACTGAGCTGGAAGGCTCATTTTCAGATGTTTCGTCACCATACTAGTAACATCTTCAGTGACCCTCCGGTGAAGAACTGGTGGTATGGCTCACTTTTAATTTGTGTTTAGGTGTCCTTGGGTTGGTGATGTCATTTCCTGTTCTTTTTCACAGAAGGTGGCAAATGGGATCCAAGTCGATGTGTTTGTTGATAGAGTTCCGGTTGGAGTGTCATTCTTCCAGGAATTCTCGGGCATGTCTGTTTGGCTTGGCCTAGGATGGATGTGTTGTCCCAGTCAAAGTAGTATCCTTCCTCATCTGTCTGTAAAGATACTAGTTAGAGTGGATCATATCTTTTTGTGGCTAGTTGATGTTCAGGTATCCTGGTGGCTAGTTTTCTGCCTGTTTGTCCAATGTAGTGTTTGTTACAGTCCTTGCACATTTTGTAAATACATTAGTTTTGCTTGTTGTCTGTATAGGGTCTTTCAAGTTCACTAGCTGCTGTTTTAATGTGTTGGTGGGTTTATGGGCTACCATGATGCCAAGGGGTCTGAGTAGTCTGGCAGTCATTTCCGAGACTTGTCTTTGATGTAGGGGAGAGTGGCTCGGGTTTCTGGACGTGTTTTGTCAGCTTGTTTGGGCTTGTTGCTGAGAGATTGACGGACCATGTTCATTGGGTACGGGTTGTTTTTGACTACACTGTATCGGTGATTTTCCTCTGCTCTTCATAGATCCTCTGTGCTACAGTGTAAAGGGACTCGTTGAAATAATGTTCTAATTTATCACCCTCTGAGAAAAACAGCAGGAAATGACATCACTACAGGAAATGACATCACCAACCTTCCAAAATGAACCTTCCAGCTCTGCGAGCAAACTTACATCCAAAATCTCAATCTGAGCTCCAAATCTTCTCCAAACTCCGCTCTCATCAGTCATAGAGATGTACAGCATGGAAACGGACCTTTCAGTCCAACTCATCTGTGTTGACCAGATATCCTAAAATTAAACTAGTCCCCTTTTGCCAGCACTTGGCTCATATCCCTCTAAACCCTTCCTTTTCATATACCCGTCCAGATGCCTTTTAAATGTTGTAATTGTACCAGCCTCCACCACTTCCTCTGGCAGCTCAGTCCATTAACCTTTTGGGTTACATCCTCAAACAAACTCATCAAGTTTGTGAGACAAGATTTGCCCCTCTCAAAGGTATCCCTAATCATTCCTTGTCTCTTCAAATGCATGTCAATCTTATCTTTCAGAATCACCTCCAACAACTCATCCAGAACTCTTCTCCGGCTCACAGGTCTGTAGTTCCCAAGCTTCTCCTCCCAGCCTTTCATAAATAAAGGTACAACATCAGCCACCCTGCAGAACTCCAGCACCTTTCCCATGATTATAGATGAAACAAATATTTCTGCTAGGGTCCTGTCATTTCTTCCCTAACTTCCCGTAATGTTCTGGGATACCCTCGATGCTGTCCTGGAGATTTACGCACCTTTACGTTTTTTTCTAAGACCACCAGCACTTTCTCTTCTGTAATGTCAACTGATTTCAAAACATCAGTATTTATTTCTGCAAGTTCTCTAGCCTCCTTTTCTTTCTCCACAGTTAAAGCTGATGCAAAATCTTCATTTAGTATTCCCTTCATTTCCAAAGGTTCAACACAAAGAAGAGCTCATTTATCTTTAAGGAGCATATTCTCTCTAACTGTCTCTCCTAATGTACTCATAACATCTAATTACATTCTCCTTTACTTTATCTGCCAGGGCTATCTCATATCCCTTCTTTACCCTCATGATTTCTTAGGACCTGTTATAAATCCGAGGTCCCTCAACTCAGCTCAGTATTGCGTGTGGCAAGTCACCGCTGTCTGATAGAATTAAGCTCTCCAGTTGTTGCCTCTGAATGCAGCATCCAGAGATCACCCATTCTTGGGGTGGATGTGGATTTGCTGAAATCAGATGGGCCACTTCACTCAATGTTGTGCAAACTCTGAAAGGCTGCAGCAATAGAGCGGTTTGCAGCAGTGTGCGGGGTGCTTTATTATTACATAATCTTTAAATAGGATTCACCGAGCTGCTGCTAATCATCAGCTGGCTCACCAGATTCTGGGTCTAAATCTGGTACTGCAAAAGGAGGAGAAACGTGGAGCTAAAAATAACTCCCAATTTCGTACAGTTCTCTCGGTCAACGCAAAAACCGGAAAGCATTGTGGAGCTTTTTCAGTTTGCGATTAAATTGAATTGAATTGATTTGTCACGTGTACCAAGACACCGTCAAAAGCTTTATCTTGCAAGCAACACAGGCAGATCACAGAGTTAAGTAACATAGAGAGTAAATAATAGGAGTGGGATGTGGCTGAGTGAAAGGGTGCCACGAAGCTGTAACTGTTCTGGGAGGGGGATTTCATGAGATGTGTTCAAGTGGAAGAGATTTGTTGGAAAAAATAAGTAACGTCCTGTTTCTACTGATTAGCAACAGCTCTAAAACGATTGGGAAAAGGACCAAAGGGGAGATCTGAAATTATTCTTGATGTAGCAAGTTATGATCAGAAATGTACTGCCTGAAAGGATAGAAAATTCAATTATAACTGGCAAAAGGAAGTTAAAAGAATAGTTAAAAAGGAAGAAGTTTCTAGGCCATAGGGGAATCAGGAGGAGTATCATGGGATCCGTTACTGTTAGATTATATCATTGAATATTATGCTAATTGTTGTGGTTCTGTTCACCGAGCTGGGAATTTGTATTGCAGACGTTTTGTCCCCTGTCTAGGTGACATCCTCAGTGCTAGGGATCCTCCTGTGAAGCGCTTCTGTGATCTTTCCTCCGGCATTTATAGTGGTTTGAATCTGCCGCTTCCGGTTGTCAGTTCCAGCTGTCCGCTGCAGTGGCCGGTATATTGGGTCCAGGTCGATGTACTTATTGATTGAATCTGTGGATGAGTGCCATGCCTCTAGGAATTCCCTGGCTGTTCTCTGGAAGCAGCAGATTCAAACCACTATAAATGCCGGAGGAAACATCACAGGAGGCTCCCAATCACTGAGGATGTCACCTAGACAGGGGATGAAACGTCTGCAACACCAATTCCCAGCTCGGCGAATAGAACTACAATGAGCACCCAAGCTACAAATCTTAACCCAAACTTTGAATATTATGCTAATATTGCACATTGTAATTTGCCAGTCATTTGCTTCTAAATCCCAATTGAAAGGGACTGACGGTGGTGCATCAATAACACTGTTGTAGTAAGAGGCTGGCAGTGAATTGGCATGTCATCCCAAAGCTAATGCAATGCTTCCATATTTAAGACGATACAGCAGGAAGGCCCTTTAGTATCTGTCGTTTGTACGTGAGAGGATTGTTCTGATGTGTCCCTTTGTATGTGCTCAGGCTCCCTTATGTCGGTTAATCCTGGCGTAGCTCGTTGGATTAAGGAGCTGTTCTGTCACAATGAGCGCGTTGTCCTGGCTGGAGAGTGGATACATGGCTTCTTCTCGCTCACTGCTGTCGGGGCCACAAACGTTGGATCGATTCGCATTTATTTTGACAGTGTAAGTACAGCGGATATGTGGAGGAAAGGAAGGCTCCGAGCGTTAGTGATCTATCGCAGTCTGGGATTTTCTCCCCGTTCTGTACAGCCTCCACTGTAGGTGCGCACTCATAATAGAATTGCACTTTAAATTTAAAGTGCTTCTCAATTATTTAAGAACTGGTCTAATGGTGAGGGGAAAACTGATGTGCATGAAGAGATGAATAATATATGTGTCCAGGAAAGAATACAGTCAAACAGGTTTAAAATCCCCTTGACCCACTTATCAATCTAAATGAGAGTGTATTTCTGGCCTTGCAAGAATAACCATTAGCTTCCTGACCGCTGTCTCCACCTGGTCCTCTTCCCCACATCTTCAAGCTTTGAACTTGTGCTTAACCTGATCACTAGAGAATCGCTGGAACTGTACAATAGCTCAAACTGTCCCAGTCAGACCAGATCACTGCATCTTTATTTCCTGAAACAGTAATTGGTTTGGACAGCGGGATAGGTACATTCAATCAGTCCTATTGTGACAAAAATCAAAGAACTGCAGATGCTGGAAATCAGAAACTAAAACAGAAATAGTTGGAGGAGCTGCGGTCTGGCAGCATCTTCAGAGAGAAATCCAAGTTAACGTTTCGGGTCCAGCGACCCTCCTTCAGAACTTCCCTTGACCTGAAACGTTAATTCTGATTTCTGTTCAATGATGCTGCCAGACCTGCTCAATTTTTCCAGCAATTTCTGTGCATAAATTATGACCTTGAGACAATGAAACTCTTAATAAACTTGGGCACTTCTGCTTCTATCTTTTAATAAAGAAATTTGATAATTAATATCAGAGAAACCACTTGGGGCAAGGAAGAAACAATGAACCAACTAACTCATAACTAACTCTCCCAGCAAAGTTCCACTACAGTTAACTCACCCGCCCACTCAGTAACCTCCATTTTAGTTTGAATATTCTTGACATCTTTGCAAATTCTTTCTGATCCTTTTTTTTGAAGTGAGGTTTTGGTTGTCTTTGTGCAGTTAATATATAAATGCAGAACATTAATGAGATGCTTGGATAATTTGAGTCTTTTTCCTGGGGTGGAAATATCGGATAATAGGGGCCCTGGGTTTGAGGTGAGAAGGGGAGGTTTAAAGATGTGCAAGTGTTTTATGCTGAGGGCAGTGGAATGTGATTCCAGGGGAGGTGATAGAAGCACGTGTGATAGCAACACCTTAGAGGCAGACACATGAACAGTCAGAGAATAGGGCAATATGGACTGAAGGGCCTGTTCCTGTGCTGTTGTCGGTCTATATTCTAGAACCTTGCTGAGCGTTCCACTCTAACTGTTCCTCATTGCTTAACTGCTTTACACTTTGAATCAAGCTTAAGTTGGGGAACTCATACCAAGTGTGAAAAGTCCTGAGACATTGTTAGCAGTTTTAAATCCTTGTGTTGCTTTAATGGTGAGTATAACCTTATTATTGACTGACTTTTGACACCTGATTCCTGCTTCCAAACATAAACAATAAAATACTAGCTTGTTCAAAATGCCTTACAAGTTGGCACCTTGCCTCCCTCCTGCCTCTCCCCACCCTTCCCATTCTGGATGAGCAATCGAAGTATTTTTCTGCATAGGATCACTGGGAAAAAGTTTGGGAGGCACAGTTGTAGACTATAACATAGATCTGGTACTGGGATGTAAACGCAGTTTTTATTATTCGGTTGTGATAAATAATTAAGGATTGCTGGAGAAGAGAATATTCACTGTCTCATTTGTCTTATGAAGGACCTACATACCAATAGTCCCCGCTACATGAAGGGCTCCTACAACGACTTCAGTTTTGCCGCAAACAACAACAAAGGGATTAACATGAGGAAGGGGGAGCATCTCGGGGAGTTTAACTTGGGCTCCACCATTGTTCTCATCTTCGAGGCACCGAAAGACTTTACTTTTAACCTTAAACCTGGACAGAAGATCAGGTTTGGTGAGGCTCTCGGTTCCATATAATACAGTTCCCATCAATGGCATCTCAAATTGGATTGGAGCACTGAGGAGTGAGGTTGGACTAAAGAATGGTGAAAAATGGCCATAACGGAAATGCGGTTTTAATTCCTCCTACTCCTCACCTCATCATTACTGCAGAAGCATCTCTCATTGCCTCCATCTGAGGGACCAGCTCTTCCATTATGGATTCTCCTGAAAGGTGTACTGACCCGACCCAATTGAACTTTCAGAGCATATGCAGTGCCGTAATCTCTCCATACAAAGGGAGAACCTGGCAGGTCACCAGGAATAATGAGACTTGGAAAATGGGCTGAGTTTAAGGGCCCTGGTCTCTTTGGCAGTGGCAGGAGATTCCGATCAACTTGTGCAGGAACTGGGGATGCTCGAGTATTTGCTGAATAGCTCCATGCAGGTGAACCAGTGGGTCATTCTAACGTTTAGTTAATGCAGTATTTTTATATACTAAAAAGAAATCAATGCAGTTTCTCATCAAATCACATTTCAGAGAAAATAAATTTAATGACTATACCAAAACTTAATGCAGCTCATCTGTGTTTTTTTGGTCAATGTGGTGTGTTTTTCTAGAACTGAGGGGTGAAGTGCTAAATCATGGACTACTATATTTTGGTTTCAGTTTTTAACTCAGACACTAATTTCCATTTCCTCATTTGAGGATCAAAGTCTGGTGCCAGATGTAAAACAGGTCACCTAACACTCTAGAACAGAATAAAAGCAAATTACTGCGGATGCTGGAATTTGAGACCAAAAGAGAAAATGCTGGAAAATCTCAGCAGGTCTGGCAGCATCTGTAAGGAGAGAAAAGAGCTGACGTTTCGAGTCTAACTGACCCTTTGTCAAAGCTCTGACAAAGGGTCAGTTAGACTCGAAACGTCGGCTCTTCTCTCCTTACAGATGCTGCCAGACCTGCTGAGATTTTCCAGCATTTTCTCTTTTGCTCTCTAGAATTGGCTTTTGTCTGGGGTCTGAGAAAATCTAAATTATGCAAAATGAGTTTATTACAGAATCGGCAGACTTAGAGAAAATATAATGTCTATGCAGTGGAACAGCTGAAGGAATTTCATCTCCCAATCTGTCCATTACTTTTAATGCATATCATGTACTTGAATTCAGAGGGAGGTACCTTGTGGCGATGGGGACATCTTAACAACAAAGTAATGCCCAATGAAGGTACAGAACATGGGCAAATTCTTGAGTCCATAAGTGAGAATAAAGGTGATTGGTTCACTATGTGCTAAATTCTGATTTTCTCTGATGCCACAGTGTTCCGAGGATTGTTGTCTGTTTATCTGTTGAAGCCCCGAACCTGTAGCAGTAGCAAACTCTGAAATATCTTTTTGGAACCTGAGACCACTTTCCTGATTTTCTCTCTGATTGTGAGAGTGTATGTGGGAGGCAGAAGGGTGTCATCACTTAACTGCAGATAATCACAAGGAACAAGATTTTTAAAAATTTAATTGTGCCAGTCGGTTGTATTTTTGTGAATTTTTTTTTGTGTGTGTGGTTGCTTCAGGAGTACCTGGTTTAAACAGTGTTTAATATTCACTGCAGTTTGATTCCCTGTGGAAGAGTAAAAGCTGCCACAGTGACCAATGAATATAATAAAATTCTAGTGTTTCACAAGAATTGTTCACTGATTTCATTCGGGTTTGTTTGAAAACTTCCACATAGCTCCCACATGTTTTTTTTAAATCCTACCTGGACGTAATATATCGCAACTGTATTATTGATATTTGTTGAATGTTGGGACTGGTCGATTGTTCCATCTTTCAGTACTTTATCATGATCCATTGGGAATTCTCCCCACACTGAGTTTCTGTGCTCAGACACTAATGGAGTTACAGAAGGGGTAACAGTCGAAAGTGAAGATGGGTTATGAACTAAAATTTCCCCAAATTATCCCAGTGGATTGGAAGGGGAAAATGTTGCACTACAGTTCAGGAAAGGAGGGTGAGAAAAAAAACTATAAACTTGATGGGAATGTAAGCTGTGAGGAATGTTTAGGTTAAGTGAATGGACAGGTGCAGTGGGAAAATGTGATGATATTTACTTCAACAGTTTGTTGTAGTGTTCTGATGCAAGAAACAGTTAACAGGAAGTGATGGGGCTAAAGGAGATTCGGGGGAGTAAGCTACAAATAAACTTTGAAACGAAGGTGAGGACTTTAACACCGTCCAATGTGGGCAGTTTGAGAGAGTTTAAACTTCACCTTGTATTCATAGAATCCCTACAGTGTGGAAACAAGTCCATATTCGGCTGAGATTCTTGGTTGAATAATCTTTATTTTGGAATATATTTACATGATTACAGATTGATTTATAACATTGTACAGTTACAAATTAACTAAATACCAGTTATTAAATCAGTAAATGCTACACCTGCTTGCCCTTCACCACCATATTGTGTAAAGACTGTTGTGAAAATAAGTTCAGAATTTGCTTTCATGACTCCATTTGGAACATGTGCTTCAAACTCGATGCTGGTTTCCCTCTTTCAGGGGCTCAGTATGACTGAGATTTTCTGCTTTGGCAAAACACATCACAGAGACAGCAAACTTGAAAGTGATGATTACTGATCTTTCTCAGTCAGGATTTGCCGGATCTCCTGAACTCTCGCAACGTGGCCCTGTATGTAAGGTTCATCCTTGCGCAGCTTCTTTGAAAGCTTTTCAATATCCGTCTCCAGCTAAACAAATAAATCAAAGCATAAACAGATCCCGTTAGTTCCATCAACTGCACGGTCAGCATAAACACACTAAATATTGTTGTGGCTGTTTGTAATTGTACAGATGGTGTCAAAGTAAGAAGATTTCATGTTAAGTAACAGTATTACACCAGCTTTGCTTTTACCGACTGTGTTAGACCAGGCGGTGGTGAATTTCTGCACATTGGTTCTCCAAAAGAAGAGAAGGTTCAAATCCTCTGGGAGCTGCAATCCTGTAACTTCTGCTTCACAACATCCTGTGTGATGGTCTCCTGCTTGTTAAAATGTCTACCATTACAAACATATCTATATTTGGTAATTTCTTTCTAGTGTAACAGCTTTTTTTTTTAAAAGGCTGCCTGACAATATAGAGCAGATTATTAAACCTGAAGACTGTCATTTCTGGAAACCCTGCTAAGGTTACTGCTGCCTTACCATGAAGCACAGATGGCACGCTCCGAGGATGATATTTTTACATACAATTTCAGGTGGTATCTCCATTTGTACTTGGTATAGTTCATTCTTGACCCAGAAACTTGGCAAAGTTATCTACCAAAGTAATTAAATTCTAAAACCATACCACACCCTGCAAGACATTAGTAAATCCACAGGAGAGTATATGATGATTTTTGGGGTAATAACTCATTTGCTCAATAAAACCTACACTGTTAAGTCTATTTCCCCATTTAGCATCTACACACCAAGATACCAAATGACAAAGGGAGACCCTTAGTTAGGAAACAAATATTTTACCTCATCCTCACCACTGCAAGCTGATGATGCCTTTGTTCATGACAGTATTGTTAAGAGTGATCACGACACAGTTCTGCCTTTGGAAGGTATCCTCAAAGTATCGTTGTGTGGCACTATGAGCCAATTACCACCCCTACAGTTGACGGTGAGTAAAACTACTCCACAGTTAGCTGTTTGGCTTCCATCAGGGTCATTCAGCTCATTACAGCCTTGGTCCAAATATGTATGAAACAGCTCAATTTCAGAGGTGAGGTAAGTATGATTACCCTTGATGTTAATGGAAATTAATGGTAAAAGCTATCTGCTGGTTGGAGATCATTTCTGCTGAACAATTACCAAATGCCATTGGGTGCACATGTTCAGAAAATCTAGTTCCAAACCTCAACAAAATACAGGTGACTAACAAGATGGTACAACGCAACACTGGCAGCAAAGTATGTCTTAAGAATGTGCACAACCCAAAACATCGATGAAGTGTACAGTCAACAGAGTAAAAAGCCAATTTAAGGAGGAGGCCAAATTTGCCTCAGCATTAATCTCAAATTCCACATTGGTAGTATGGGATTATAACCACTAACATCACGTATCCTGAAAAGGCAGGACGATACACCCTCAAAGCTAAAATTGACAGAAGGGCTAGTGCCAATATACTACCATAATGTGCCCTAGCAAGTAGCACTGTACAACCCCCAGGAGACCATCTGACTAATTACTAATTCTACACACTGCAATGCCATGACACGATCTTAATTTGGCTTCAGCAGTGGCAGGATGCTCATATGCATAGATCTCCATTCACTGACAATTTACAAGATTTAAACCACACTCACTGGGATGGAACAGACAAGAGGTGATTCAATTGAATCAGATGAAGTTGAAGATTTATCTGTTCTGAAGGTTTATCTCTTACATTTTGGCCTGAACCAGTGTAGGCAGTTTCAATTGTTAACTGCTGAAGGTGAGCAACTACGTGAGTTGCAAAAGGTATTTTCGAGGAAGCCCTGACAATAATTGGGGGAAGGCAATAGATCCATTCATCGGCATGGGAATGATTACATCCTAGTGACAAGTTACTTCTCCAAATAAGTTCAAGTACAACCTTCACTTGAAATGTCTCACATGATTCAGGATACTTAAAATTATTCAATGACTTGGCAACACAAGAGTGCTACCATCACTGAGACAACTTATTTTCAGTATGTATGGCTGACAGGGATTGGATTGGGTTTGACACAGATTGAAGTTTATTGCTATAGGGTACGTCACTCCACTGTCCTTGCTCAGTCTAGTAGAACGAATGGTACGTTCTATCAAATCAATGATCAACAAGAGTTGAGTAACAAACAAGGTTTGCACAATGTGTTGCTGAATTCTCATGTAACCTAATAGAGGAGACTATCATCCCCAGCACAAGTTATGGCTGGAAGGCAAAGAAAACAACCTCATCCAACAACCAGCTGACTAATCATTCTGAGATAAGGGCTTATGCCCGAAACGTCGATTCTCCTGCTCCTTTGATTCTGCCTGATTAGATTAGATTAGATTACTTACAGTGTGGAAACAGGCCCTTCGGCCCAACAAGTCCACACCGACCCGCCGAAGCGCAACCCACCCATACCCATACCCTTATATTTACCCCTTACCTAACCCTACGGGCAATTTAGCATGGCCAATTCACCTGACCCGCACATCTTTGGACTGTGGGAGGAAACCGGAGCACCCGGAGGAAACCCACGCAGACACGGGGAGAATGTACAAACTCCACACAGTCAGTCGCCTGAGTCGGGAATTGAACCCGGGTCTTCAGGCGCTGTGAGGCAGCAGTGCTAACCACTGTGCCACCGTGCCGCCCACCGTGATCTGCTGCGCTTTTCCAGCAACACATTTTTCAGCTCTGATCTGCAGTCCTCACTTTCTCCTAATCATTCTGAGACAAGGCTATTCTTTTTCAAAGACAGAGGTAAATGAAAGAGGCACGCAATGAGATAGGAACTACCCAAAACAAGCATTAAGCAGAGTGCAAGTCAGAAATCCAATCACTAAAATTTACGTACTATCCCACAGGTTTCTAGGATATAAAAACAGCCCAGATCCTATGGAGACAGTATTGTTAGGGAGGGAATTCAGGTAATATGTGTCCACAGGAGGACTGCAGTGGTTCAAGAAGGCAGTCACCCTCACCTTCTCAATGGCAACTAGGGACGGGCAATAAATGCTGAATATGGTGCTATATACTGAATCATTAAAGCCAGCGCAGGTCAATGAACAACATGCCGATCATGAACAGAGATGAAACAAACTCTGGATCAGTGGTGCTGGAAGAGCACAGCTGTTCAGGCAGCATCTAAAGTGCAGTGAAATCGAAACAAACTCTGACAATGGCATTTGTACAATGTTAATGAGTGACAGCTACCAACAGGAAGACAACCAAGTCAGCAACATTGGTAATGGGGCACAACACGTACCATTCCAAACAGATATACAATCATAGGATCAGAACGAAATAATGCCAAAGCAACTTTAAGTTCCTGACATGTCAATTATACAAACAGGTAAAAGCAGAGCTAACAACACATGGCTATGCACAACCATCTATATCTGTTTGGAATACTTAAAGTTAGACTGCATGTTAATGGAAACATTACGCATCCTCCTTAAGAGACGTGCTATCACTACCTATAAAGGTCTCAGTCTGCATCCTAACTGGGGCCATTTGAAGCATGACACTTAGTATTAGCCCACATACAGAAGTGCCTGTGTCTGTAATATATATAAAACACACACACCAGGAGGAGTAACAAGTCTGTTCAATCTTTCAGTACCAAGTTACTCATGTCTAGTTCTTACTTTAACATAAGTATTGCCTCATCAGGTACAAATGCCTGAAGGCAAATGGCCATAATGCAGTGGAAGATCATGGAAGAAAAATCAGAAAAGCAGAGTAATGACTAAAAGGGGCAGACCGGGAAATGTTGATGTCGAAGGGGAACTGGGTGCTCTTGTTCAAAAGCCATAAAGTTAGCACGTAATTAGGAAGGACAATGGTATATTGACCTTTACTGAGAGGATTCAAATACAGAAGTAGCCTTGCTGCAATTATACAGAACCTTGTGAAGACTGCACCATGAGTACTTAACACATTTTTGATCTCCTTACCAAGGATATATTTGCCATAGAAAGAGTGCAGGGAAGATTCACCAAACAGATCCCTGGAACAGAGGGATTGTCCTTTGAAGAGAGATGGAGGAGACTGGGTCTACATTCTCCAGAGGTTAGGAGACTGAGAAGTGATCTCATTGAAGCAGATTGACAGCATCAACGGGAGGAAGAACATTTTCCCTTGGTGGAAGGTATAAAACCAAAGGGAATGTGGCAGAGTAGAGGGTAGGACTGTGATGAGAATCTCCTCACTCAGAAGGTGATGAACCTTTGGAATTCTCCCCCTGAAAAACCGTGATGGTTCAGCCACTGAGTATGTTCAAGACAGAGATTGATATATTTATTATCAAAGGACATGGGGATAGTGCAGGACAATGGCTTTGAATCGAAGATCAGCCATAAACCAGCTTGAATGGCCTAATCACTTCTCCTATTTCTTATTTTCCAATGTCTCCGAAATCAATACATTTTAATTCATTCACGGGTTGAGGGTGTCACTGGCAAAGTCAGCATTTGTTGCCCATCTCTAACTGCCCTTGAACTGGGTGGCTTGACAGACCAGGTAAGGATGGCAGATTTCACAGAATCCCTACAGTGTGCTCAACAGGTCCACACCAACCCTCCAAAGAGTAACCCACCCAGACCCATTCCCTACCCCATTACTCTACATTTACTCCTGGCTAATATAGCTAATCAACACATCCCTGAACACTGTGGGTAATTCAGCATGGCCAATTCATCTAACCTGCACATCTTTGAATTTTGGAAGGAAACCCACGCAGACACGGGGAGAATGTGCTCACAGACAGTCGCCCGAGGTTGGTATCGAACCGGGGTCCCTGGCACTGTGAGGCAGCAGTGCTAACCACTGAGCCATCATGCCTCCCCTGAAGGGCACGAGTGAATCAGATGGGTTTCGTACAACAACCTATGATAGTTGTCATGGTCACCACCATTGAGATTAGTTTCAGTTTCCAGATTTTATGAACTGAGTTCAAATTCCACCAGCGGCCACGGTTAGATTTGAATATATCCTCCCAGAACAGCAATCTGGTCGTCCGGATTACAACCCAGTGACGTTACCATCACAACATCACCTAGCATCATCTAATAAATAAATTGATAAAATGCATTTCCCAACCCTGGATAAACTCCAATAGTCTCTGGGAGAGGCTGAATGTGGAGTGAATAATTTAATCAGCCTCAGATTCAAACGGAGGAATAGAAAGTTGAATATTCCAAAGGAAATGCTGAATGACCTGCTGCATCAAGGGTGAAATGGCATCGCAGTTACATCACTAACTTCTTTGTCAGGTGTCAAACAGCTTTCTGTGCACTGACAGGATTTTGTCTCAGAGCTTTGGGGCTGTGCAATATGTGATGTGTTAAACCATTAAAATGCTGGAGTCCATTATGAAATATTTTAATAGCACAGTAGTTGGAAAACAGCGACAGGGTAGGATAGAATCAGCACGAATTTACTAAGAGGGAAATCATAGAAGCAGGTTCAGCCCTTTCAACATGCTGTGTTATTCAATGCGATCACAGCTGACCATCCATTTCAGTTCCCACTTTTCCCCTTGCATTTTGATTCCTTTTGTCCTAAGAACAATATCTAACGTCTTCTTGAAAACATTTTAATGTTTTGGAATCAACTGCTTTCTGTGGCAGAGGATTTCACAGGTTCCCCACTCTCTGAGTAAAAAGCTTCTCTACACCTAACTCCTCAACGGCCTACCTCTGTATTATTAAACCATGACCCCTGGTTCTGGACTCCCCCGGTCTCATCAGGGACAACCTTCCTGTACTTACCCTATCTTGTCCAGTTAAGAGTTTTATAGTTTGCATAAGATCCCCACTCATTCCTCTAAGCTCCATCCAGAGGTCAGTTAGCTCAGATGGTGAGATGGCTGGTTTGTGATGCACAATGATACCAACAGTTCAGTTCAGTTCCTGCACAGTCCTTACCATGAAGGACTATGGTCAAGTTTTTTTAAGGGATGACCAAGAAAGTAGATGAGGGCAGTGCAGTAGACATTGTCTACATGGACTTTACGAGTCCTTTGACGAGGAACTTCATAGTAGGTTGTTGGAGAAGGTTAAATCTCATGGTATCCAGGGAGAGCTAGCCAACTGGACACAAAATTGGCTTGACAGTAGAAGAGGGGAGTGGCAGAGGGTTGTCTTTCAGACTGTGACCAGTGGTGTGCTACAGGGATCAGTGCTGGGTCCACTATTGCTCGTAAATTATATAAATGATTTAGATGAGAATTTAGGAGGTATGGTTAGTAAGTTTGCAGATGACACCATGATTGGTGGTATAGAGGACAATGTAGGTTATCTGGGAACACAGTGAGATCTTGATCAAGTGGGCCAATGGGCTTAAGAATGGCAGGTGGAGTTTAATTTAGTTTAATGCAAGCTGTTCCATTTTGGTGGGTCAAATCAGGGCAAGACTTACACCATCAACAGTAGGACCCTCAGGGATGTGACAGAACAAAGAGATCCAGGGGTACAAGTTCATAGCTCCTTGAAAATAGATTCTCACGTAGACAGGTCAATGAAGACGGCTTTTGGCATACTAGCATTCATCAGTCAGAGCACTGGGTCCAGGAGTTGAGATGTCTTGTTGCAGTTGTATGAGACGTTGGTGAGGCCACATTTGGAGTACTGCGTACAGTTTTGGTTGCTCGACTATAGAAAGGATATTTTAAACTATAAAGAGCACAGAAAATCTTCACTGAGATTTGAGTTATAAGGAGAGGTTGGATAGGCTGAGACTTTTTTCCCTGGAGCATAGGAGACTGATGGGTGACCTTATAGAGATCTATAAAATCATGAGAGGTACAGGTAAGATAGAAAGCTAACAGTTATTCCCAATGGTAGGGGAGTCTAAAAGTAGAGGGCATAGTTTTAAGGTGAGAGGGGAGAGATACAAAAGAATGCAGACGGGAATGTTTTCACACAGTGGGTAGTGAGTGTCTGGAAATGGATGCCAGAGGTAGTGGTAGAAGTGAGTCCAATTTTGTCACTTAAGAAATATTTAGGCAGACACATGGAGGAGATAGGCCTGGAGGGATACAGACCAATCGCAGACAAATGGGACTAGTTTATATTGTAAAAACTGGGTGGCTTGGTCAAACGGGGCCACGGGGACTGGCCATGCTGCACAACTCTATGACTCTTATTCACAACCTCTCCCCTCACCCGAGGCTTAGTGACCTTCAGGTTAAAGCATCAACTATCATCTATTTCTACTGGGAGTGCAGCTCTACGGTTCTCAGAGATTATGGAAACTTCCTTCCAAACTCCAGGGAACACAATCCTAAACATCCAGTCTCTCTTTATACACCAGTCCTGCGATCAGTCGGGTAGAGCTCTGCTGCACTCCCCTCCTCACCCACCCCTCCACCACCAATCACCAGAACATCCTTCCTCAGATAAGGAGACTAAAACTGCACAAAGCACTCCAGGTGTGGTCTCACCACAGGGCTGTACAAATGCAGTAAGACATCCACGCTCAAATCTGAAAATGTGTTGCTGGAAACGCGCAGCAGGTCAGGCAGCATCCAAGGAGCAGGAGAATCGACGTTTCGGGCATGAGCCCTTCTTCAGGAATGAGGAAAGTGTGTCCAGCAGGCTAAGATAAAAGGTAGGGAGGAGGGACTTGGGGGAGGGGCGTTGGAGATGTGATAGGTGGAAGGAGGTCAAGGTGAGGGTGATAGGCCGGAGTGGGGTGGGGGCGGAGAGGTCAGGAAGAAGATTGTAGGTTAGGAAGGTGGTGCTGAGTTCGAGGGATTCAACTGAGACAAGGCGGGGGGGGAGGGGAAATGAGGAAACTGGAGAAATCTAGGTTCATCCATTGTGGTTGGAGGGTTCCCAGGTGGAAGATGAGGCGCTCTTCCTCCAGCCGTCGTGTTGCTATGGTCTGGCGATGGAGGAGTCCAAGGACCTGCATGTCCTTGGCGGAGTGGGAGGGGGAACTGAAGTTTTGAGCCACGGGGCGGTTGGGTTGGTTGGTCCGGGTGTCCCAGAGGTGTTCTCTGAAACCTTCCGCAAGTAGGCGGGCTGTCTCCCCAATTTAGAGGAGGCTATATCGGGTGCAGCGGATGCAGTAAATGATGTGAATGGAGGTGCAGGTGAATTTGTGGCGGATATGGAAGGATCCCTTGGGGCCTTGGAGGGAAGGGGGAGGTGTGGACGCAAGTTTTGCATTTCTTGCGGTTGCAGGGGAAGGTGCCGGGAGTGGAGGTTGGGTTGGTGGGGGGTGTGGACCTGACGAGGGAGTCGCAGAGAGAGTGGTCTTTTCGGAACGCTGATAGGAGAGGGGAGGGAAATAACATCCTTGGTGGTGGGGTCTGTTTGGAGGTGGTGGAAATGATGACGGATGATATGATGTATGTGGAGGTTGGTGGGCTGCTGGTGAGGACCAGTGGGGTTCTGTCCTGGTGGCGATTGGAGGGGCGGGGCTCAAGGGCGGAGGAGCAGGAAGTGGAGAAGATGCGGTGGAGAGCATCGTCGATCACGTCTGGGGGAATCTGCGGTCCTTGAAGAAGGAGGCCATTTGGGTTGTACGGTATTGGAACCAGTCCTCCTGGGAGCAGATGCGGCGGAGACGAAGGAATTGGGAGTATGGGATGGCGTTCTTACAGGGGGCAGAGTGGGAGTAGGTGTAATCTAGGTAGCTGTGGGAGTCGGTCGGTTTTTAGTAAATGTCCGTGTTGATTTAGTCGCCCGAGATAGAAATGGAAAGGTCTAGGAAGGGGAGGGAGGAGCCTGAGACGGTCCAGGTAAATTTGAGGTCGGGTGGAAGGTGTTGGTAAAGTGGATGAAGTGTTCAGCCTCCTCGTGGGAGCACGAGGCAGCGCCGATAGAGTCATCGCCGATAGAGTCATCGATGTAGCAGAGGAAAAGGTGGGGGGTGGTGCCAGTGTAGCTGCGGAAGATGGACTGTTCCACATATCCCACTGACTGAATTGGTCCTGAACAACTTGTCAGTCGAAGAAGGGTGTCAGTGGAAGGGTACGGCGGGAAAGGAAGAAGCTGAGGGCTTTGAGTCCTTCGTGATGGGGGATGGAGATGTACAGGGACTGGATGTCCATGGTGAAGATAAGGCGTTGGGAACAGGGGAAGCGAAAATCATGGAAGAGGTGGAGGGCGTGGGTAGTGTCTCGAACATAGGTGGGGAGTTCTTGGACTAAGGGGGACAGGACCGTGTCGAGGTATGCAGAGATGAGTTCTGTGGGGCAGGAGCAGACTGAGACAATGGGTTGGCCGGGGCAGTCAAGTTTGTGGATTTTGGGCAGGAGATAGAAACGGGCGGTGCGTGGTTGCGGGAATATGATGTTGGGGGCGGTGGATGGGAGAACCTGTGAGGTGATGATGTTATGGATGGTCTGGGAGATGATGGTTTGGTGGTGGGAGGTGGGTCATGGTCAAGGGGGCAATAGGAGAAGGTGTCCGCAAGCTGGCGTTTAGCCTCAGCGGTATAAAGGTCGGTGCGCCAAGCTACTACCGCGCCTCCCTTGTCTGCCGGTTTGATAGTTTTATCTTCACCATGGACATCCCGTCCCTGTACACCTCCATCCCCCATCACGAAGGACTCAAAGCCCTCCGCTTCTTCCTTTCCCGCCATACCAACCAGTACCCTTCCACTGACACCCTCCTTCAACTGACTGAACTGGTCCTCACCCTGAATAACTTCTCTTTTCAATCCTCCCACTTCCTCCAAACCAAAGGAGTTGCCATGGGCACCCGCATGGGCCCCAGCTATGCCTGCCACTTCGTAGGATATGTGGAACAGTCCATCTTCCACAGCTACACTGGCACCACCCCCCACCTTTTCCTCTGATACATCAATGACTGTTTCGGCACTGCCTCGTGCTCCCACGAGGAGGTTGAACAGTTCATCAACTTTACCAACACCTTCCACCCCGACCTCAAATTTACCTGGACCGTCTCAGATTCCTCCCTCCCCTTCCTAGACCTTTCCATTTCTATCTCGGGCGACCAAATTAACACAGACATTTACTACAAACCGACCGACTCCCACAGCTACCTAGATTACACCTCATTCCACCCTGCCCCCTGTAAAAATGCCATCCCATACTCCCAATTCCTTCGTCTCTGCCGCATCTGCTCCCAGGAGGACTGGTTCCAATACCGTACAACCCAAATGGCCTCCTTCTTCAAGGACCGCAGATTCCCCCCAGACGTGATCGACGATGCTCTCCACCGCATCTCCTCCACTTCCTGCTCCTCCGCCCTTGAGCCCTGCCCCTCCAATCACCACCAGGACAGAACCCCACTGGTCCTCACCCACCACCCCACCAACCTCCACATACATCATATCATCCGTCGTCATTTCCACCACCTCCAAACAGACCCCACCACCAAGGATGTATTTCCCTCCCCTCCCTTATCAGTGTTCCGAAAAGACCACTCCCTTCGTGACTCCCTCATCAGATCCACACCCCCCACCAACCCAACCTCCACTCCCGGCACCTTCCCCTGCAACCGCAAGAAATGCAAAACTTGTGCCCACACCTCCTCCCTTACCTCTCTCCAAGGCCCCAAAGGATCCTTCCATATCCGCCACAAATTCACCTACACCTCCATACACATCATTTACTGCATCCGCTGCACCCGATGTGGCCTCCTCTATATTGGGGAGACAGCCCGCCTACTTGCGGAACGTTTCAGGGAACACCTCTGGGACACCCAGACCAACCAACCCAACCACCCCGTGGCTCAACACTTCAACTCCCCCTCCCACTCTTCCATCGCCAGACCATAGCAACACGACGGTTGGAGGAAGAGTGCCTCATCTTCCGCCTAGGAACCCTCCAACCACAAGGGATGAACCTCGATTTCTCCAGTTTCCTCATTTCCCCTCCCCCCACCTTGTCTCAGTCCCAATCCTTGAACTCAGCACCACCTTCCTAACCTGCAATCTTCTTCCTGACCTCTCCGCCCCCACCCCCACTCCGGCCTATCACCCTCACCTCGACCTCCATCCACCTATCGCATTTCCAACGCCCCTCCCCAAAGTCCCTCCTCCCTACCTTTTATCTTAGCCTGCTGGACACACTTTCCTCATTTCTGAAGAAGGGCTCATGCCCGAAACGTCAATTCTCCTGTTCTTTGGATGCTGCCTGACCTGCTGCGCTTTTCCAGCAACACATTTTCAGCTCTGATCTCCAGCATCTGCAGTCCTCACTTTCTCCTGTGCTCAAATCCTCTCACTGTGAAGGCCAACATATCATTTGCCTTATTCACTTATTGTATCTACACACTTACTTCCCGGGGTGGTATGGTGGCTCAGGGGTTAGCACTGCTGCCTCACAGTGCCAGGGACCCATGTTCGATGCCACCTTTGGGCGACTGTCTGTGTGGCGTTTCCACTTTCTCTCTGTTCCTGGGTGGGTTTCCTTTAGGTGCTCCAATTTCCTCCCACAATCCAAAGGTTCGGTGGATTGGCCATGGAAAATTGCCCATAGTGACCATGGATGGGTAGGTTAGATGGATTAGCCATTAAAAAGATAGGGTTATGGGGTAGGGTAGGGAGCTAGGTGTAGGTGGGATGCTTTTCGGAAGGTTGGTGTGGATTTGATAAGCCAAATGGCCTATTTCCACATTGTAGAGATTCTATGTCTAGTGTACAATGACACTCAGAGCTTGTAGCAATCCCAGCCCCCACATTCCCAATCTATGGCCATTCAGACAATAATCCGCTTCATTGCTTTTGCTACCCAATTGCAAAAAATCAGTGCTTCTTTATGTTCCTCATTTTTGGTTTGGACCTTTGAGCTTGAGAGTTAAATTTTGGACTTTGAGTAACAGCCTGTCTGTTCTAAAAAAAAGGGAAGAGCAAACAAACTGCTATTTGTTCAGGAACTGCCCCTGGAAAACTAACTGCAGGTTGGTTATTATTCTAAGAACAGTCCAGATGTTTCAGCATCTGAGATGTATTATTCTCAAGGACTGGCAGCTGCTTGGGTATTAAAAGGGGCAATCAAAGAGAATGTTGACAATAAAGAGAAAACAAATATTGAACTGGCTTGGACTTGGCTTTGGGGAGAAGGCAGTGGGCGTGTGGATGGGGTTGGATGGAGTTTTTGTTGTTCTCTAGTTGTCCTCCAGTTATCGAATTACTGAAAGTTCTGAGAAAAGAAATAATTCTGCAAAATGTAAATGTCTCCAGTGGTTTGTGAAAGCTATTTGCATTGACCTTGAAATTCAAGCAAGATATACAGTCCTTTGTGCCTGTGAACAACTCATTATCTGCGGATTGCGTAAGGGTCTAGCAACCAAAACTACTTAAGTGAACAGTTACAATGCTTTTATTTTATTTTCTATTTATCCCTTAACTGTCTGTCTGTCTCTGAATAAGTTACATTAATTAGATTACTTTTTTTAAACTTAGCATCTCTTGAATACTGCAAATTCAGCAGAGCAAACAGTACCAACCTAATCTATCAGTTAATACTGTAAGTTTAGAACATAGAACAGTACAGCGCAGTACAGGTCCTTCAGCCCTCGATATTGTGCTAATCTTTTGTCCTACTCCATGATCAATCTAACCTACATACCCTTCTTTTTACTATCGTCCATGTGCTTTCTCAAAATCACTTTAATGTGATTCTATCTGACTGTACTACCATTGCTGGCAGTGCATTCCACGCACCCACCACACTCTGTGTAAAGAACCTACCTCTGATATCTCCCCTAAACCTTCGTCCAATCACTTAAAATTATGCCTCCTCATGATAGACATTTCTGCTCTGGGAAAAAGTCTCTGACTATCCACTCTATCTATGCCTCTCATCATCTTGTACATTCTGTCGAGTCACCTCTCATCCTTCTTTCGCTCCAATGAGAAAAGCCTTAACTGCCTCAAACTTTCTTCATAAGACATGCCCTCAGGTCCAAGCAGGTAAATATCCTCTGCACCCTCTCTAAAGCTTCCACATCCTTCCTATAATGATGTGACCAGAACTGAACACAATATTCCAAGTGTGTTCTAACCAGGGCTTTATAGAGCTGCAGCATAACCTCGTAGCTCTTCAATTCAATTCCCCTGCTAATGAAAGCTGACAACCATACATTTCCTTAACAACTCTATCAACTTGGGTGGTAACATTGAGGGATTAATGGACATGGACCCCAAGATCCTTGTTCCTCCACACTGCCAAGAATCCTACCTTTAACCCTGTATCCTGCATTCAAATTCAACCTTCCAAAATGAATCACTTCATAGTTTTCCAGGTTGAACTCCATCTGCCACTTCTCAGCCCAGTTCTGCACCCTGTCATTGTCCCATTGTAACCTACAACAGCCCTCCACACTATTCACAGCTCCACCAACCTTATCATCAGCAAACCTACTAATCTACTCATTCCACTTCCTCATCCAAATCATTTATATAAATCACAAAGAGCAGAGGTCCCAGAACTGATCCCTGCAGAACACCACTGGTCACCGAGTTTCAGGCTGAATACTTTCCATCTACTACCACTCTCTGTCTTCTATGGGCCAACCAATACTGTATCTAGACAACCAGATTTCCCTGTATCCAATGCCTTATAACTTCCTGAAAGAGCCTACCATGTGAACCTTATCAAACGCCTTGGTAAAATCCATATACATCACATCCACTGCACTACCTTTATCAATGCATTATATCACATCCTCAAAGAATTCAATAAGGCTTGTGAGGGATGACCTGCCCCTCACAAAGCCATCTTTAATCAGACTTTGCTTTTCCAAATAATCATAAAGCCTGTCTCTCAGAATCCCCTCCAATAATGTGCCCACCACCAAAGTAAGTCTGTAATTCCCAGGGTTATCCCTATTCCCTTTCTTGAACAAAGGAATAACATTTGCTATGCTCCAGTCAGCTGGTACTCCTCCAGTGGAAGTGAGGACGCAAAGATCATCACCGAAGGTGCAGCAATCTCTTCCCTTCCTTTCCATGGTAACCTTGGGTATATCCCATCTGTCCCAGGGGACTGACCTATCCTGTTTTTCAAACTTTCCAGCACATCCTCCTTCTTAACATCAATCTTTTGGAGAATATCAGCCTGTTTATTAATACCTTATGAGCTGAATAACTTCTGTCAAACTGGCAATAGTGATCAACCCAACCAGTTCAATGCTCATGAATCAGTCATACTTCCACATACCTGTTTTAGTTCCTGCCTGATCTCCAGCACATCCTCCCCCTTGTGTACAGCATTTACCTGCAGCCAGTTTCGGAGTACTGAGGCCTGTTTCCGCCAGGACCTTCAAAAAAGAGAGTGCGTTTTAAAAAATAATGTTACAGAGTAGGTTGTTGTTCGGAGATTAGGGCTGGGATGGCTTCACAACCCCACGCTAGGCAACAGATTGGGGGATGGGCTCACAGGCCATTTCAAGAACAACAGAGCAAGGATTGGTTCCTATGCCTTTGCTCAGAAACAGAATGGGAATGGGATCACAGGCGGTTTCTAGCAGGATATACTGTGGGTGGGTTCAAAGGCCATTGTCCGGAGATGGGTTCCTATGCCGGGGAACAGAATGGGGACACATTCACCAGGTTTTATGAGGGGAACGAATGGAAACGGACTCAGTCCATTTCTATGAGAGGGTAGTTAGATGTTGAATACTACCTCTATTTGCCAGACTCTAACGATTTCAGGAAGGGTATATGAACAAACAGTAACAATGAGAGAATCCATTCAAGCCAATATAATCTGACCATGTGCAGAGTTGGGACCGATGAATGGGCAGTGCCCCTCTGACATACCACATTATGGACCTCAATATTTGCATTTCATATCTCCACCTGAGTCAACTGATCACTCAGAGCACAGGAATGATCAGAGGACAGTGAACACAAATATGATTCAAATATAAAACCAGTTTCATGATCTGCAGCTTTAGAGAGATACTAATCAAATATTCAATAGTTGATCAATATCTAATTTGAGGATGACCGTAGCCTCAGTCCTCATAAGCAAACCAGCCTTCCTTAACAACTTTGGACTTGAAAACTGTGCCAAGATGTTCTAGGGAACTGATAAATTAAATTAACTGCTAAACTCTTTGTTGACTATACAGCTGTCTGCTATCTTGCCTGAACCTAATAAACTTATGTCACCAAAATAAAAACAAGCTCTGAAAGGAACAAAGATGAAGCACAAAAACCTCAGGTACATTTCTGCTGCAGAAATGGAATGCTGCAAATTAAAATATTGTAAGAATCAGGAGCAGGAGGAAGCACTCGAGCCCACTCCACCATTTGATATGATCTCGGCTGATCTAATTTTGGCCTTCACTTTACTGAGTGCCCCACTATAACTCTCCACTCCCTTGTAGATCAAAAATCTGTCTAACTCAGCCTTAATTATATTCAATGGCTGAACCTCCATTGTAGAAGAGAATTCAAAAGACTCAGGACTCAGAGCAGAAATTCCTTATAATCATTGTCTTAAAGGTGCAACCACTTTTTAAAAAGAAAATCAATGCCGGTGTTTTTAGATTGAGTGGCACAGTGGCACTGCTGCCTCACAGCGCCAAGGAGCCAGGTTCAATTCCACCCTCAGGCAACTGTGTGGAGTTTGCACATTCTCCCTATGTCTGCAGAGATTTTCTCCAAGTGCTCTGGTTTCCTCCCACAGTCTAAAGATGTGCAGGTTAGGTGGATTGGCCATGCTAAATTGCCCATAGTGTCGAGGGATGTGCACAGTAGGATGATTAGCCATGGCTAATGCAGGGTTACAGGGATAGAGTAGGATCAATGAGCAATTTACCATGGCCAATCCCCCTAACCTGCACATCCTTAGACTGTGGGAGGAAACAGAGCAGCTGCATAAAGTGCTTCAATAGGCATTAGAGGGATTATAGCAAAGCTTCATGAGAATAGTTCCAGGAAGGCAAAACTTCAGATTTGTACAAAGATCAGAGAAGTTATGACTATTGGCTTGGAGATGTATAGATTCCTCAGAGAAGAGATCTGACAGACTACTCAAAACTTGCAAGGTACAGTAGATCAGGAAACAATGTTCCAGTAGTGGAAGGATCAAGAACATGAGGAGGTGCTTTTGTGGTAATTGGTTAAAAAAAAATCTAATGATGACAGTAGGAAAAACAAAGTGAGTGCTTGGGATCTGGAACATGATGCTTGAGAGAGAGGTGGAGACCATAAGAATTCGGAGACCATAAGAGTAGGACATCCAGCCCCTTGAGCCTATCCCACCATTCGACAGGAGGCAAAATCAATTGAGGTTTGTGAAAGGAATTGTGTTACCCGCTGAAAAGGCCGGATATGCAGGGCTGAGCGGAATGGCAAAGGAACTGGACTAGGTGAATTGCTCCTTGGAAAAGGTAACATAGGCTCGATGGGCCAAATAGCCTCCTTCTACACCATACCCATTCCTTGATTCTATAAACTTACTTCATAGTTTTTTTATTGTGCCTTAACTCAACCTCAAACAAACCTGGATTGAGATTGGGGCCAAAACCCAGCTGCATAGCTTCAGCTACCGAAGACTGAGGTGCAAAGGTATCACATTCTTCCAGTTACTGTGAACAACACCTACAGTTGTATCTGAGCTCTCAGGAACGTCAGGAAACCCGACTCCTACAGAAGAGGATTATACCACTTTGTCCCTCCGGGGATAATAGAAGCCAAACACAGACTGCTCACCCAAGAACATACCTGAGGTTCTGTTTATTGTCATTGAAACGCTGCAGCTCCTGACGTATCTCGTGTAGTTCTGCCTCTAGCCGACATTGCTGGTTACATCCATCAGAATCATTATCTGAATCTTGGGACGGGATGGCAAGGGATGGGGGTGGGGAGGGATTTTGGTGGAGGTGGCGGGGAGGGGAAAGTTGCAGTTCAATGAAAAATAATTGCATGTAGCTGTTAAAGCAGAGGTGTGGTTTTCTCTCTCAAAAACATACTCCAGCCTTTACGGACAATATTCAAAACACTGCTGTGAAAAATGACATGACCTACACGATGAAGTATATAGTTTTTGTGGGTTTACTGCTTAACACAAAGATTAACATTATTTCTTCCTGTATTGTCTACAGGAGTAGTGCCAGAAAACTGGAGGATAGCAAATGTTGTCCCCTTGTTCAAGAAGGGGAGTAGAGACAACCGTGGAAATTATAGACCAGTGAGCCTTACTTTGGTTCTGGGTAAAGTATTGGAAATCATTATAAGAGATAGGAGTTAGAATGATCTAGAAAGGAATAATTTGAATAGGAACAGTCAACATGGTTTTGGGAAGGGTAGGTCATGCTTCACAAACCTTGTTGACTTCTTCGAGAAGGTGACCAAACAGGTGGATGAAGGTAAAGTAGTTGATGTGGTATAAATAGATTTCAGTCAGACATTTGATACGGTTTCCCATGGAAGGCTGTTGCATAGGCATGGGACTGAGGGTGATTTAGCGTGGTGATTTAGCGTGGGACCGAGGGTGATTTAGCGGTTTGGATCAGAAATTGGCTAGCTGAAAGAAGACAGGGGGTGATTGTTGATGGGAAATGTTCATCCTGGAGTTCATTTACTAGTGGCGTACTGCAGGAATCTGTTTTGGGTCCACTGCTGTTTGTCATTTTTATAAATTACCTGGAAGAGGGCGTAGAAGGATGGGTTAGTAAATTTGCAGATGACACTAAGGTCATTAGAGTTGTGGACAGTGCTGAATGATTTTGCAGGTTACAAAGGGACATAGATAAGCAGCAGAGCTGGGCTGAGAGTTGGCATATGGAATTTAATGTGGAAAAGTGTGAGGTTATTCACTTTGGGAGAAACAACACAAATAAAGAGTACTGGGCTCATGGTAAGATTCTTAGCAGTGGAGATGAGCAGAGAGATCTCGGTATCTATGTACCTGAAAGTTGCCACCCAGGTTGATAGGGTTGTTAAGAAGGCATACAGTGTGTTAGCTTTTATTGGTAGAGGAATTGAGGTTTGGAGCTCCGAGGTCATGTTGCAGCTGTACAAAACTCTGATACTTGAGTATTGCGTACAGTTCTGGTCACCACATTATAGGACGGATGTGGAAGCTTTGGAAAGAGTTCAGAGGCAAATAACTAGGATGTTGCCTGGTATGGAGGAAGGTCTTATGAAAGGCTGAGTGAATTGAGGCTGTTTTTATTAGAGAGACGAAGGTTGAGAGGTGACTTAATTGAGATATATAAGATAATCAGAGGGTTAGATAGGGTGGGCAGTCAGAGCCTTCTTCCTCAGATGATGATGCCTAGCACAAGGTGACATAGCTTTAAATTGAGGGGTGATAGATATAGGGCAGATGTCAGGGGTAGTTTCTTAACTCAGAGGGTAATAGGGATGCACAACTCCCTGTTTTCAACAGTAGATTTGCCAACTTTAAGGGCATTTAAATGGTCATTGGATAAACATACGGATGAAAGTGGGATAGAAAGTCTTCAGATTGGTTCCATAGGTTGGTGGAATATTGAGGGCTGAAGGGCCTGTACTGTGCTGTGATGTTCTATGAAACCTCATATTTAGATGGCACATGGAAATGAGCTTGTGATGTCACAGATAAATGATGATGCATATCGTTCCTCATTATATAAAGGCCCAGGACCAGCACTGTTACAGTTTCTCGCAACACTAATTTCACTACAGAAGACAGAGTTAGTAAGAATTATGTGAACTAAATAAATCTGAGTGTCTAACTAGATTAGCATTACCTTCAGAATCTGTGGAATTCATTATGCTTCCTTTAACTCAGCACAGAACAGAAGCACAAAAATCAGTAGGCGAGTTCATGTGTTAAAATACCAGTCTGTTATAGTTGATCCCAGGTCACTCAGTGCTAATTGCACTTCATATTTTTACTTGTGCTTTGGGTTTGAAATTGCTGGTTTTGAAGTATGTGAATTTTAGACTGCTCATCCAAACAGCAGGAGATTTCCAGACATAATACATCAAAGGCTGGAGCACATCAGGGAGGGAGAATGGAGGGAATACTTTATATCTACAGGAGGGCCTCTCCCCAAGATCAGATGTTCCAAAGTTTCAAAACAATTGCTTTTGACGTAAAGCCATCTTTGGTTTTAGCAAATGCAGCAGTCAATTTGCACACAGCAAGTGCAGTGGTAACATACGGTGCAGTGGTAACATACGGTGCAGTGGTAACATACGGTATAGTGGTAACATACGGTATAGTGGTAACATACGGTATAGTGGTAACATACGGTGCAGTGGTAACATTAACTGTGGAATAAATGATGGGGCAAGATATGGAGATTTTCTGCACACATTCTTCTTCAAAACAGAATCATTGCTTCCTTTAATTTCAACTGAACAGATAAAACATGGCCTCTGTTTTCATGTTTCATCCAAAATGCTCCTTCTTTTAAATAACAAGCAACTTTTCTGAAACATACAGGAATCTTAGGGGACTAGACAGGGTAGATGTGGTAACGTTATTTCCCCTTGTAGGAAAGTCTAGGACCAGAGGGCATAACCTCAGGATAAAGGATAGGGAATCTATGGAATCCTTTACCACACGGGGCTGTGGAGGCTGGGCCATTAAGTATAGTCAAGACGGAGATAGACAGATTTCTAATCTGTAAGGGAATCAAGGGTTATGGGGAAAAAGCAAGAAAATGGGGTTGGAGATTATTAGGAAAGCCATGAAGTCAATGAATGGTGGAGCAGACCAGGTGCAAACCCACTTCTGCTCCTACATCTTGTGCCCCACTACTGAACCAAATGAAGGTCCAGATACGACGCACATTTCCTCGAATGAAATCATGACCGAGTAACTCCGAGAAGACAGAGTTACCACAGAGTCAAGCTGACATGTGATGGACTTTGGCTGGGACAGCAAAGAGATGTCATGTTGACATTGTATTGACTGAATAGTGCCTTCTGTAATTACTGATTAAAATCAAAAATCAACAAATTTTATTCATTAAAAATATGCCTGGTAGTTATCCATTTACCTGTGTCCTGAGAAAACACACTGCGACATCCAGGCCTGATCCTAAATTCATCTTGAGAGAGCAGCTGTGGATTTGTGGGTGACTGCCAACTCAAACCTTTCTCATCCTTGTGAATGTGCTCAGCATCAGCAATGTGACTGTGCCTGTCCTGCTCCATGTTTATCTAAAAGTAAAGGAGGAACATTCAGGGAGATGCACATCCCTTCTGGTTGAAAGAACGCACGTAATAGTGTCTCATATTTCTCTCAGATATATCCCAAAATGCTTCACAATATATTATACTTGAACAGCTGTAACTAACATAGAATTTTGATAAGGAATATCCCTCAGACTCCCTCAATATTCAGAACTCTGATAATGATTCTTCATCGACTGAATTTCCAGACGTCAGGTTGACCTTTGACTTTCCTGGAAACCATTGATGGCTAATAGAATTAGAACTATAGCTCCTTGAAAGTGTAGTTGCAGGTCGATAGGATAGTGAAGAAGGTATGCTTTCCTTTATTGGTCAGAGTATTGAGTACAGGAGTTGGGACGTCATGTTGCGGCTGTACAGGACATTGGTTAGGCCACTGTTGTAGTATTGCGTGCGATTCTGGTCTCCTTCCTATCGGAAAGATGTTGCAAAATTTGACAGAGTACAGAAAAGATTTACAAGGATAGGGCTGTTTTCCCTGGAGCGTCAGAGGCTGAGGGGTGACGTTATAGAGGTTTATAAAATCATGAGGGGCATGGATAGGGTAAATAGACAAAGTCTTTTCCTGGGATTGGGGAGTCCAGAACTAGAGGGCATCGGTTTAGGGTGAGAGGGGAAAGATATAAAAAAAAGAGACCCGGGGGCAACTTTTTCACTCAGAGGGTGGTACGTGTATGGAATGAGCTGCCAGAGAATGTGGTGGAGGCTGGTACAATTGCGATATTTAAAAGGATGGGTATATGAATAGGAAGGATTTGGAGGGATATGGGCCGGGTGCTGGCAAGTGGGACTAGATTGGGTTGGGATATTTGATCAGCATGGACAGGTTGGACCGAAGGGTCTGTTTCCATGCTATACATATCTATGATTCTATGACTCTGACTACTTTGAGTGCTGACAATAAGTGCAATTTAAGAGGCCCTCAAGAATGATCTTTCTCAGGTATGATAAAACTCATCACCAGTTTGTAAAAGAGAAAAGTTATGCAATTGTGAAGCCCTGGGCTGCTTCTACAGAAATCATTCACTGACAGAAACAAAGAACTACCTATGTGTATATAGGAGAATATTGGGGCTAGCTGTCTTCACTATACCCCAGCTGGGAACAACTGCTTCACACCTCCCAGTTCTCTCTGACTCAGCAACTTCCAATTCAAGGGAAGAATGTCCATTTATAATGGTAACAAATCCTTAACTCATTCCAACACACTTCATAATCAATGACTTTTAAACCACAGTCATTGCTGTAAAGACTTTAGTGACAAGACAGTTGGACTGTTAGTCTTCACAGAGGATATGTTTGGAACATCAAGCTTTATAAATAGTTATACTTCAAACTGTACTTCAATTTCAAGATACAACATATATGTTAGCATTTCTAGCTGAATACAGGGCCCAGATTGTCATGGAGCTGGACTTTGAAAGGGATAGTCAATATCTAGTCACTATAGTTCTCGGTTGCAAGTTTCCTAACCTATTAGTGAACTTTAAAGATATGAACCTGTGTGCAGCTGTCTGAAAGTCAGAAGAGGAGGAGGCAGAAACGGTAAGTCATGGACCTGAAGCAGAAAGCGGTAAGAATTTGTGTAAAAATGAAAGAGAGAACTTATGAAGATTTAAAGTAGGCTGGAAGATTGACCTTGCAGGGGTTAGAGGGAAGCAATCTCCAGTCTAATCCTCACAGTTCGGGGAATGGACGTGACCCAGCTGTCAAAGGAAAAGGAAGTCAGCCCCTGAGACTGGTTCGCCAATTAAGTTGTAGAGTAAGGGATAACCGTAGTGGGAAATTTTCAATCATGTTCATAACTAAATGAGGATCGCTTGTCTGCAGACAGAATACAAACTGCTGACTGTATAGTGTTTAGTGTTGCTTTTAATGTGTTTATTACAATAAAAGTCTTCAAACTTTAAAGCTTGTTGTGTACTTTATAGAAATGATGTTAGGCTATTGTATATGCACAGTTTCTCATATAAATACTTGTGGTTTACAATCTAATAACAGCTAATCACAGACTCATATAAACTACCCTGACCACAAAGGATTTGTGTATGGAGTCACATGTTGGTGACATGTCGGTCATTAATGGTCATTATTCTCTCTACATGATGAGCTGCTATGCCATTAAACTGAGGCAATAGGTTCTCCTTTGATACTCAAACCAGTATTTTGCACTTCAGTCGTCAGCCTGAGGAAGTGAGAGAATACAGGAGTAGATAAACTGGGATATAATGTTTGAGTTTTCATAAATGGAATGTGCACCAAGATCAGATGTCAAGTGGGTGTCACGTTAATTGGGATAAACTACAAGAATCAGTATTTCCAGAAAGAGAAGGTGATTCACAAACACAACACACAGATGAGTAGCAGTCTTACATTCACATTCTCTTTCCCAGGTAACAGGAATGCAGACGGGGGCAGCAGGAGTTCCTTATGCACGGGTTGTTCCTGGCTATCCTTGGCTGCCCTTGAAGGAACAAAGTGGGCAAAGGGAAAGAAGCCCTGTGACAGCATCATTTGGAGATTCCCTGTCACTTCTGCAAAACGTAATGACTGACTGGCAGCACCATTTTTCTCAGAGTGGACACTTAGACTGGTGTGACCCCGTGTGTCAATGGGTTTGCTTGGTACTGAAGTCTCCATTCTGGCTACTGACAAATCTGTCATTGCTGACATTGTGGAGTCCAAGGTACTGCCGCTGAAACCAATAAAGTAATTTTTAAATTAATTGTGGTGTATGAGTAATTCAGTACATCAACATGAATCTGAATATTCTATTGGCAGATAGCATTTGGAAACTACTGTCAGTTTTGAAAACAAACCATATAGTTAGCCATACCTACTGGAATCTCAACCACCATGTGGGCGGCACGGTGACACACTGCTGCCTCACAGCGCCTGAGACCCGGGTTCAATTCCCGCCTCAGGCGACTGACTGTGTGGAGTTTGCACGTTCTCCCCGTGTCTGCGTGGGTTTCCTCCGGGTGCTCCGGTTTCCTCCCACAGTCCAAAGATGTGCGGGTCAGGTGAATTGGCCATGCTAAATTGCCCATAGTGTTAGGTAAGGGGTAAATGTAGGGGTAGGGGTGGGTTGCGCTTCGGCGGGTCGGTGTGGACTTGTTGAGCCGAAGGGCCTGTTTCCACACTGTAAGTAATCTAATCTAATCACAAAGTCTATACCCACTAGAATTCAAACTCACCAAGTGTCAATTCCCACTGGAATCCTAACCCACCAAGATTCTGATGTCGTTGCAATTACGCACTGTAAGTATACAATTTCAGAACAGCAATCCTCACAGACTATATAGAGGTTCAGGTTGTAAGTTTGCTAGCTGAGCTGGTAGATATGTTCTCAGATGTTTGTCACCATGCCAGGTAACATCATCAGTGAACCTCCAATGAAGCACTGGTGTTCTCTCCCGCTTGCTATGTGCGTGTCTTGGTCTGTTGTGTTGGGTGATATCACTTCCGGTTCTGTTTCTAAGAGGTTGGTAAATGAGGTCCAAATCAATAAGTTTGTTAATGGAGTTCCGGATTAATGCCAGGCCTCTAGGAATTTCCACGTGTGTCTTTGTTTGGCCCATCCCACGATGGATGTATCGCCTCGGTTGAACTGGTGTCCCTCTTCACCTGTGCGTAAGGATATAATGATAATTGGTCATGTCTTTTAGTGGCTAGTTGGTGCTCATGCATTCTGGTGGATAGTTTCCTGCCCATGTGTCCAATGTAATGTTTATTGCAGTCCTTGCAGGGTATTTTGTATATGACGTTTGTTCTGCTGGTTGTTGGTATGGGGTCTTTTAAATTTATCAGTTTTTGTTTCAGTGTGGCGGTAGGTTTGTGGGTTACCATGATGCCTACAGGCAGGAATAGTCTGGTTGTCATCTCAGAGATGTCTTAATGTATGGCAGGGTGGCGAGGGTCTCTGGGCATGTTGTGTCTTCATGTTTAGGTCTGTTGTGCAGTAATCGGCGGATTGCGCTTATCGGGTACCCGTCGGACAGGTGTTTTTCCTCAGCTTCTCGTAGTTCCTGGATGCTGCAGTGTGTTGTGGCTCATTTAAATAATGTTCTGATATAGCTCCATTTGTGGGTATTGTGATGATTGCGCCTGTTGAGTATTTGGTCAATGTGGGGCTTTCCTGTAAATACTAGTCTGCAGCTCTCCATTGGCTTTGCGTTCTACCATGACGTTGAGGAAGAGGACTCTGTTGTTGTTCTCTTCCTCTTGAGTGAAGTTTATACCAGTAAGGATGTCGTTTGTGGGTTTCTTCTATTTTGTTGCGTTTTGGGATAACAAAGTTGTCATCCACATAGTGGACCTAAAGCTTAGGCTGGATAGTGGGAAGGGTTGTTCGTTCTAACCTCTGCATCACTGCTTCTGCGAAGAGTCCTGATATTGGTGATCCCATAAGCATCCCGTTGATTTGTTTGTGGGTCTTGTCGTTGAAGGTGAAGTGGTTTTAAAGGCAACTACTGGCTCCCAGCCTACTGAACAAATAGTGCTAGTAAGAAGGAATTTCCAATCTTTAGATGGATGTTGCCTCTTTCTACAAGCAACGGAAAGCACTGACTGCATTTTCCACAGTTTATCTTCCTGTCTTACCCAGAGATCTGGTTTGGTCTGCATCATGTTTAGTTAAGAGTGAGCTAATTATACAACACAGCACTGCCTTCTTACTCACAGGGGATACTCAAGTATGCCTCAACTTGAAAGGCCCCCCAATTTTATTTTGTGCTGACATCCCTCCCTCTGTTCTTCTCAGACCTGACAAACAAACAGTGAATGGCAGGCGGCTACACATCGGAGAGCCACTCCATCTTATTTTCACACCTGTTCTTGCATATACACACACTAGCAATCTCCTGGAGTTGCTAAGCAGTTATCAGGAATGAGGATTCTGACTGACCTGCTTGAAAACGAGCTCCCATCTCACTCTCACTATAACCACCCTGTCGCTGACCAATTACCCACTGGGTAGCCCAGAATACTGCTGCAGAGTGGCTGACTCACCCAAGGATTGAGCCTGGGAATTGTGACACAATACAGCACTAGCATTTCCCAAGAGAGGTGTACTCTAATCAACTGCATCTCTTTCAGTGAGAAGCTGTCAAAGTGGTTCCCCAATTAAGCAAAATGCTCAATATCACCCACTAGTGTCAAGTTTACAGATGGGTAAATCTACAAAAAAGTGATATTTTCTCCAGATAATGATGTTGTTTCTATCTATTCATGAATAACTCTCATACAATACATAATAAACAAGACAGAACCTCAAGAGTCTAGATTAGAGTGGTGCTGGAAAAGCACAGTAGGTCAGCAGCATCCGAGGAGCAGGAAAATCGACGTTTTGGGCAAAAGCCCTTCATCAGGAATAGAGGCAGGGTGCCTGCAGAGTGGAGACCACCTGGACCTCTCCATCTCCATTAATGCCGACCGAATTGACACTGACGTTTTTTTACAAACCCACCGACTCCCACAGCTACCTGGATTACACCTCTTCCCACCCTACCTCCTGCAAAAATGCCATCCCGTATTCCCAATTCCTCCACCTCCGCCATATCTGCTCCCAGGAGGACCAGTTCCGCCACAGAACACACCAGATGGCTTCCTTCTTTAGCGATCGCAATTTCCCTTCCCATGTGGTTAAAGATGCCCTCCAACGCATCTCGTCCACATCCAGCCTCTCCACCCTCAAACCTCACTCCTCCAACCATAACGAGGACAGAACCCCCCACTCCAGTGCTCACCTTTCACCCTACCAACCTTCGCATAAACCACATCACTCAAAGACATTTCTGCCACCTCCAAACGGACCCCACCACCAGAGATATATTTCCCTCCCCACCCCTTTCCGCAAAGACCATTCTCTTCGTGACTACCTGGTCAGGTCCACACCCACCAACAACCCACCCTCCCATCCTGGCACCTTCCCCTGCCACCGCAGGAACTGTAAAACCTATGCCCACACCTCCTCCCTCACCTCTATCAAAGGCCCTAAAGGAGCCTTCCGCATCCATCAAAGTTTTACCTGCACATCCACTAATATCATTTATTGTATCCGTTACTCCCGATGCGGTCTCCTCTACATTGGGGAGACTGGGCGCCTCCTAGCAGAGCGCTTTAGGGAACATCTCTGGGACACCCGCACCAATCAACCACACCGTCCCGTGGCCCAACATTTCAACTCCCCCTCCCACTTTGCCGTGGACATGGAGGTGCTGGGCCTCCTTCACCTCCGCTCCCTCACCACCCGACACCTGGAGGATGAACGCCTCATCTTCCACCTCGGAACCCTTCAACCCCTAGGGCATCAATGTGGATTTCACCAGTTTCCTTATTTCCCCTTCCCCCACCTCACCCCAACTCCAACCTTCCAGCTCAGCACCATCCTTATGACCTGTCCTACCTGCCTATCTTCCTTCCCACCTATCCACTCCACCCTCCTCTCTGATCTATCACCTCCATCCCCATCCCCACTCATCTACTGTACTCTCATTTATCTCTCCACTCTGCAGGCACCCTGCCTCTATTCCTGATGAAGGGCTTTTGCCCGAAATGTCGATTTTCCTACTCCTCGGATGCTGCCTGACCTGCTGTGCTTTTCCAGCAGCACTCTAACCTAGACTCTGGTTTCCAGCATCTGCAGTCCTTGTTTTTACCAAGACAGAACTTCAATACCAGCACCTGGACAAAGACACTATATTTTAGTCAACCCATTGCATTTGATTCCTTTTATGAATCAAGTTGGCTAAACTCAGTCAGAGAGATGTGTTAAGTTCTACAAGGTCCAAATTTCCTGGATATAGAGAGGAAAATTAAACTCCACCAGGATCTTCATTGCTGATTGTTAACCAGTAGTCCTTGGAGTAATGGACAAGGTCAGACCAGGCTAGGCTAGGTTGAGATGACCTTCATCATCAAATAATTAACCAAAACTGTAAACAGATAGTTCAAATCTAATCTCCCACAGAATCAAAGCAATTCATGAGAACTGCAGGAAGGTGGTGACTCTTCACAATAGAAAGTGGAAAGAAAATCCAATTAAAGTGGAGGATTATAATAAATAATAAACTCAATTCAAACATGTGAAATCAAAAATATGCAGATTGAAGAAATAATTTTAAAAATTCCATTTAGACCACACATTTTACATCACCAAAATTTTAAAACTTAATTTACAGCTTTTAAAATAACAGCTGTAGGGGGAAGCGGTATGGTCTTGGACACAGCCAGATTCCAAATGAACAGACCATCTATTTTAATGACGATAATCAAGAGATACGTATGAATCAAAACTCTGGCAGGAATTCTGCCTTTTATTCACTGGTGCCCCAAAAGATTTTAATAACTGCTTGAATGTACAGAAAGGGTCACAAGTTTATCACTCCTGCAGTTAGGAAATAGCTCCAGTTCGGTGGTGCAGCCACGGCTCCGTTGGTAGCACATATATCTCTAAATCAGAAGGTCATGGTTTCAGGATTCACCCGAAAGGTTTCAGATATACTTCAAAGCTAACTTATATGGTAGTAAAATGCTTTGAAGTATCATAAGGTCCTCCAAGGCTCTGCAAAACTGTTTGTTTGTTCTTTTTTTGCAAATCTCTGCCATACAACTAATGCCCACAACTTCTGCATTTGAACATGGACTGCTTCAGTATCTGACGAGAGATGAATGGTGCTGAACACTGTGCAATAAATCAGCTAACATCCCCACTTCTAACCTTATATTGGAGGGAAGGTCATTGAAGGAACTCCTGTGGAGATGTCTTGGAGCTGAGATGACTGACCTCCAATAATCAAACTAGCTTCCTACGTGCTAGGTGTGACTCCAAGCTGTGGAGAGCTTTCCCCTGATTTTCATTAACTCCAGTTTTGCCTGGGCTACTTGATGCCGCACTTGGTCAAATACGGCCTTGACGTCAAGGGCTGTTACTCTCAACTCCCATCTGGAACTCAGCTCTTTTGTCCATGCTTGGACCAAGGCTATAATGAGGTCAGGAGTAAGTGGCCCTGGGGGAACCCAAACTGGGCATCAGTGAGCAGGTTTATGCTACGTAGATGCTACTTGACAGCACCGTCGATGACACCTTCCATCACTTTACTGATGATTGAGAATATCCTGATGAGTGATAATTGGCTGGGTTAGTCTTCAGTACTATTGCCAGAATGCTGGCAGGACCCATAACTTTGCAGTATCCTTGCCTCCAACCGTTTCTTGATATCACGTGGAGTGAATTGAATTGGCTGAAGATTTGCATCTGTAGTGGCAGAGATCATCCACTCAGCACTTCTGGCTAAAGATTGTAGGAAATTTTCAGCCTTATCTTTTATCCAGATGTGTTAGGCATCATTGAGTATGGGGATATTTGTAGAGCCTCCTCCTCCTCCAGAGAGTTATTTAATTACATACTACCATTGATGACTGGATGTGGCAGAGCTTAGATTGGTTGCGGGATCACTTAGCTCTGTCTTATCAGTTGCGGTTTATGCTGTTTGGTAGCTTCAGTAGATGGACACCTCATTTTTAGGTATTCCTAATTCTGCTCCTGGAATTTCTTCCTGCACTTTCCAGGATTGATCCCTTGGCTTGTTGGTAATGATTGAGTGGGGGATATGCCGAGTCATGAGGTTGTTGATTGTGGAGTATAATTCTGCTGCTGTTGATGGCCCACAGCACCTCATAGATGCTCGATCTTGAATTGCTCGTTTTGTTTGAAGTCTGTTCCATTTAGCACAGTGCTAGTGCCACACAACACAATGGAAGGTATTCTCAATGTGAAGATAGGCCATCATCTCCACACAAACTGTATGATGGTCACTCTTACTGATAGTCACTCTTACTGATAGTATCATTGCCGGATGCATCTGCAGTAGGCACACTGGTGAGGATGAGATCAAGTATGTTTTTCCTTCTTGTTGGTTTCCTGTAAGAAAGACTCTGGAGGATCAACAGAGTTGTTTTCACCATTGTCATTTCCAGGGCTGAGGTCAATGCCAAGTGGTCTGTCCAGTTTCATTTCTTTGTTGAGACTTTGTAACAATTGACTAACTGAGTGACTTGCTAGGCCTTTACAGAGAACATCTTCGAGTAAAAAGTGAGGTCTGCAGATGCTGGAGATCAGAGCTGAAAATGTGTTGCTGGTTAAAGCGCAGCAGGTCAGGCAGCATCCAAGGAACAGGAAATTCGACGTTTCGGGCACAAGCCCTTCATCAGGAGTCTTTCTTTACAGAGAACAGTTGAGAGTTAACCACATTGCTGTGATTCTAGAGTCACAGGTAAGCTAGATCAAGTGAGGATGGGAGATTTCCAGATGGGTATTTCCGACAATCAATAATAGTTTCATTAGATTCTTAATTCCAAATGTTTAAAATTGAATTCATATTCAAATGTTTAAAATGGAATTCATATTAAAATCCCATGGTGGGATTTGAACCTGGGTCCCCAAAACATTAGCTATGTTTCTGGATTAATAGCCCAGTATATATAGCATTCGCTTTAAGCAGTAACACAGTCTCAAAGGTCCGTGAAATCATCAGTGTTCAAGAAGTGTTTTAAAGGCTTTCGTTGCCCTGACGGGGATTCAGCAGCATTAAACACATTGTTAACAATAAAACACTTCTCCAACAGCATCAGAGGAGGCTCCTTTCCCATACTTGCAACCCTCAATTGTGAAAGTCTAAAATTAGAGGAGGTGAACAGGGAAAAACACTGAATTTTGTTGCAAAAGTAAAATATGCAGATATTGGAAATCTGAAATAAAACCGAAAATGCTGGCAAACTTCAGTGAGTCAGGTAGCACCTGTGAAGAGTTAAATAGGTGTGTCTTTCTCTTAACAGATGTTGATTAGTTCCAGAATTTTAAAGTGTTTACTTGAATTCTTCTGTCTGCTTTGTTGGATGAACATTATTTGAAGATATTTCAATTAATACCTCTTAATAAATGCTCCCAGGTCTTGATTAATTAACTCTCCCGGTGAGTACAAACTTCACTCTTTTTGATCAGGAAGGGGAGGGGAGGAAGAGAGAAGTAGGGAGAAAGATCATGAGAAGAAATAGGGAAAAAGAGAAAGATAAATTGGGACAAGAGCAGAAAATGTTGGAGACCCTATTGTTTTGTAAATATGCACATAAAATTGGAATTGATTTAATCTCATATGATTATGGTCTTTTGTTTCAGAAACAGTGTACAGATTTGTACTGTAGCTAGAACAATTACAAATGAAGTCAGTAAATTCCAGGTTACTTCAGGCGATGGACCACATTGAGAAAGAGTGTGTCAATAAGGAGAGGGCCTTTTGTAGCTTAAGGACCACTCATTAAAGGCATCAAAATAGGAAACAGCAGACAGTGACAATGAGGCTAGATCGCAAACAAGATTGGAGAGCAGTCTATTATTAGCAACCAGCTTCTGGGAGGTTAGTTTACATGTTATAGAGGCATGAATGATAGAATCAACAAGGTAACAACATGATGCTTGTAGTGAAACAACAGTCTATTCATTCAACCAACTGTAGCTTAGACATTAAGTGTTGAAGCTAAGTCAAATACAATGAAACTTATTATCAAATTCATTTTCAGAGGGGGAGTTGCAGGATACAACAGGAAAGAAAAATGGGAGTGGAAGGAAAAGGGGAAAGGAGATGGGGCGCAAAAAGGTGAGGGGAGGAAAAAGAAAATGTTGGAGTTAATCAGTAGGCAATGTTAGAGTGATAACAGATAACATGCTGTAAATGCTCCTGTTTTACTTAGGTTCACAAGAGAAGCCCACAAGCAAATCACTGTACTTGTTTATGCTTCTTGATGAATGAGAAGGTGCCTTTTACTATACAACAATCGATCAACAATTTTGAGTAGTTCACCCCTTGGACATACATACCGGTTGTGGATCCTGTGCAGGAGATCCTTTTTTTGCAGTGATTCAAATAGGAACTCTGGCTTTCTTGGCTGTAACCTTATCGAACATGCAGGGGGTCTATTAATAAAATGGATGACTACATTAATCTTCAAAAGAAGATAGTTTCCATAGTCTTTCCTCTATATAGTTTATAATGAAGTTTCTTCCTTCTGAATCATTTCAGAATATTGCAGTATAGATTATTCTCTAGGTGCTCAAAGCCCATCACAACTCTGTGCTAATGGTGTTCCTGGTCCATTAATGAGGAGGTTGAATAATATAATTTACCCCACAGGTGTGGAGTCCGTATTTTCTTTGTTATGTCGGAGCATAAATGTAGGAGCAGAATTATGCCCTTCAGTACTGCTCCACCATTAAATTAGATCATTGCTGATTTTATCTCCCTCAACTGACAAAGAATCATCTCACTTCTCAATGTTCCAATATGAGGTGACCAGGTTTCCATGAAGCTTAACACAACCACACGGATAATCTCACACACACGAGGCTGCAATATGACGAAGACCTGATTTCCCAAAACATCTCGGATCCATTTTTTTCTGGAAAAAGCAGAGTTTCAAATGTAATTTATTCAGTTTGTGGGAAGTCTCTCTGTTCTAATTTCCAGGTTTCTCCACACGTTCTCAAGTTATGAATCATTTCAGATCAATAATAATGTCCCAATGTATCATGACAGGAAGTGACTGCATTAACTTTAGAATCAAAGGGCTTACCACACAAACAGAAATATAAATTACTTCACTTACAAATTGGTGAAATCCATGTCCTTATCAGGCAGCGTTGTTGGTAAACCATCATACCTGATGGGATTGGCTGCAACCTTTGAAATCCTTTCCTTTGATTCACTCTTCAAGATCCCAGTTTTCATACTGACACTATTCTCTTTACAAACTTCAGAAACTGGAAGCGTGAAAGCCACAGATTTTTTGCGTGTCACAGCACAGGACTTGTGCTTTGGCCTCTCCCTCTTGCAGAGCACTTTTTGTTTCCAGGTCATAGCACAGCGATAGACAACCTGATGGAGGCTATATGCAGTCTGTGGAGACATATTTGAAGTACAATGAAGGTAGAATTAAGCAACGTGTTACAATTAATAGATTGCACAAACTTCAGAATATCCACTTTGTGTTTGGTGAACTTTATGAAGAGCACAAAATTCACATAGTTTCAAACAACTTGGATGGCTCCAGAAAATCATATAGCTGAGAGGAAGAGGGCATAATCTTGTGTAAAATGAATTCACTTTAATGTAGCACTCCTTTAATAACATATGAACTGATCAGCAAATTCAGCGGATTAAGAGAAACAAAGTTGTAGATTTCCAGAAATTACTGGTCAACTTATACACTATTAGATCCCACATTAGTTTTAAGGACCTGCTGGGTTTACACATTAATTCACATTAAACTCAATGTACAAAGTTGTTGATGATTAAGAGTACAAGAACCTTTTTAAAACATTTTAACAGTATTTCCATTTGTTCATGAAATACCAACAATCCTTTCTGCTTCATTAAAGTGATAATTTAAACTTTTCAATCTCATTACCGCAAGCAATGAATGCTTCTAATTTAAAATTTGTAAATATCTCTTTTTTCTTCTTCAGCCTTTCATTCTTTCTCTTGGTTCAATCTTCCTTGTCCCTGTTCATTTCTCCATAGAAAACTGCCTGTCAGGACATGTACACATCTCAAAGTACATCTCTTAATTTCCTAAACGTGCCTCTAATTTTTGTACAAATAACCATATGTCATTATCATGTGGTTACTTTTCTAGAAAAAATTCAATCTATTCTTCCATCTTCGCAAATCTGAGCACAAAAATCTGGGTTTGCACTCCAGCATATGACATAGAATTACAAGTACATAGTACAGAAATTAAGAAAGCACTGTACTCTTGAGGTGCTGTCTTTCAGATGAGACATTAAACTGAAGCCGTGGCTTTCCTCTCAGGTAGATTAAGTCATGCCGTGGCATCATTTACAAGATGCAAAGGGGAATCCTCAGGCTGTTATCATGTTGGTGTTCAAGCCAACTGTTCCTCAACCAACATAACTTAAAACAGGTAACCTGGTCATTATTACATTGCCAGTTGAGAGAGCTGGGAATGTTTAAATTAACTGCCGTGTTTCTTACATTATGTCAGTAACTTGACTTCAAAAAGCACTTCATGCAGTAAAACAATTTGGGATGACCAAGCATCATTAAACATCAAAGATTGTCTTCCCCTTTTTGTACCTTAATTGGCAGTAATTCATCCTTCACTGATTAAGGTGATACACAGTCTGAAGTCCCAGGTGGTCCTTTGCTTCTGCTGGGTGATTGTCAGCTTGGGGTTCTAATGAGCACTAAACTGTTTCAAGCTGAAGGGAAACCGTTTAACAAATGTTCTGCAGCAGCAAGATAGCCATTTAGGAATCTGAATGACCGTAAATTAAGAGAGGGGAATGTGCAACAAGACCTGGATGCCCTCGTACACCAGCCAATGAAGGTAAGCACGCAGTTCCAGCAGGCAATAAAGAAAGAAAATAGTATATTGGCCTTCACGGTGACAGGATTCAAGTCCAGGAGCATGGATGCCCTGCTGCAGTTATACTGGGCTTCCATAAATCCACACCTGGAATACTGTGTGCAGGTTTGGTCTCCTTATCTGAGGAAGGATATTCTTGCCATAGAGGAACTGCAGTGAAGTTTATCAGACTGATTTTCAGGATGACGGGACTGATGAATGAGAAGTGGAATTGGATAGGATTAGAGGAAATTTCTGACAGACCTATAAAATTCTAACAGAAGTAGACAGGGTAAAAGCAGGAAAAATAGTCCTGATGTTGGAGGAGTCCCGAACCAGCTGGATATGCGGTAAGCTATTGAGAACTGAGAGGAGAAGAAATCTCTTCACCCAGTGTGTGTGGTGAGCCTGTGGAGTTCACTACTCTAGAATGCAGGTGAGGCCAAAATATTGTATGATTTCAAGCAGGGGTTGGGGCTAGAGGGATCAAAGGATATGGGGGAAAAGCAAGACCAGGGTATTGAGTTGGAAAATCAGCCATAATAAAATATCATTAACAGCATAGCAGGCTTAAAGAGATGTATGGCCTATTCTCTATGCTATGTATTATTTTGGGATGTCTCAAAAGAGGTATAATGCACCCAACTCCACATTCTTCACTGTTGAATCCCAAGGAGACCATGACTGTACAGCTATCTGTCTATTGTTACACATGCACTGGAAAGTAAGAAGGTTGCACAAATACAAGTTTTCCAAAACTGGGGTCAAGTACAGGAAGCCTCAATTGTTTACACTTGACCCAGGAGTGCTCGATGAAAACAAGTATCAGAGACAAGAAAACATTCCTTTCAGTTTTTCTCAAAACATGCAACAGTTATAGCAGTGGAAGAACAGTACTATCACCTGGAAAACACCATTGATTAAAGACTCCCAAGATTCCTTGAGAATTGTGAGAGGGGTAGGGTTCTGTTTCAGACATACCTTCATCTGATGCTCAGCTGCAACTTGACTGCGAAACCGCACCATGTCAGAAGTGTACTGAAGAATTGCAGCCACACCCAATCTTAGCAAGTGACTGCGATAGGTTTGGACTGCTTTTGCAATGCGTAACTTTTTCCTGCGCCGCTCCTCTATATACATCAGCCAGGCATCAAATACCTGGAAAAGGAAACAGACTGAAGAGATCTAGAGACCTTAACTACAGGAACAGCACAACTTCAAGTCTTCATTTCAAAGAGAAGCAGACTCTGAAGGACACATGTGCAGGAGCTAACTGCATTTCAACAGTGAATATCAAAGATAAAAGCTCTTCATTGGCAGTACTTCATTACAAGTACTCAAGATTGCAAGCAATTGATGTGAATGTTGCCAATTTGAAAAGGCATAAATTGCTACAGCATTCATGTTCCAATCTTTTGACTTGTTTCAATCAGGTAAATTAACTCGTTTAGATTGTTATTTTCCAAGTAATAAGTTACTCCAAATTTTACCAAAATATAATCTCATGCTTATCAAAATTGAAATTTATATGCCTATTCTGCAAGATTATTAGTAGTTTATTGTAATTTGTAAGTCTCCTTGGTATTCACTGTTATCCCAGCCTGGTACCATACACATATTATAAAACAAGTGAACAACTGTTGTCACAACACCAATACTATTGGGAAACCCACTTTACACCTTCAGCAATTCTGAATGGTTCCCTATATTCCTGCTTTTTGTCTTTCGGACAACTAGCCATCCATTCTAGTAACTGTCCCCTGACTCTCTCAAGTTTTCATGTTATTCATTAGACTGTTGCAAGATACCTAATTTAAGAATTTATATAAATTGAGATATATTACAGCTACTCCTCCATTCTACATACTCTGTTCCTACTTCAAATAATTCAATGACGTCAGCCAAGAAAGACATTGAAATCCTCACTGACAATTCATTAACGCATTTTTGATTACTTGATGTTTTTCTATTTTCTCCTTCAGTCAAATTGTTATTTTGCCTCTTGCTACTATTGTTAAGCGGGTTCCCAGACATCTCAATGTCAATCAACTGACAAATTAGTTGCACACCTTGGCAGCACAATTTCCCTATATTTTATGAGCAAAGAATAACTTATTCTATTTTCATTGTGTTTCAGCAGATGTTGTTCAAATTATAGGTAAGCTCAATGCATCTGTGAATGAGTTTGTACAATACAAATCAATTAGTAGGAGAGCACAGAGGTGACTAATTACAAAGTCCTTGCAATATACTGTCACTTTACTGGTTCAATAAGTGTTACATTGCATTACAGCACAGGAACAGGTCATGTAGCATGACACATTCAATACCAGTGTTTTCATGCTACAAGAGCCTCTTTCCACCATTTGTCTAGCTCCATTCACATTTCCTCTATTCTTGCATTTCTAGTGTGTATCTAGCTTCTTATTAAATACAGCTACGTCAGTCACCTCAACTACTGCTTCAGGCAGCAAGTTCCACATTCGAAACACTCTGTGGGCTTTGCCAGCATTGAAGTGTGTAAGACTTGCCCAAATCAGGACAAGGTTATAAAACCAACTGGCCAGGAGAAGGAAATCACATGTGTAACGATGTGCAAAATAACAATCCTCATTTCATTATTATGAAAGCCATCTGCTACTAAAGTAACCCAACATCAAAGAGGTGGGTTGAACCTGAAAAATGCAAAAAAAACTGCAACAGTAAGAGGGACTGCAGAGCCTTTTGAGAATTAACTAAACTAGAAGAGGAAGGAAAAGGATCCCAAATAAATGGGTTTTAAACAATCAAATAATTCAGTTCGTCATAAACTTAGTTGCATGAAAAGCAGGGTAGAATGTCTACTCTTGTATACTGTGTCAGGATGAAATTAGCCAAACTAGCCTATTATAAAAATACAACAAATAACACGGACTGAGATAGGAAAAGAGGAATGGTAGCATTTACAATGGACAATGAGCGGATAAGTGTCACAGATTGAACATTGTATGTACCTAGGAAAACAAAGTTAAAAATCACACAATACAAGATTATAGTCTAATGAGTTTATTTGGAAGTATTATCTTTTGGAGTGCTGCTCCTTGATCAGGTAGCTGTGGAGGTGGATCATAGGCACAGAATTATAGCAAAAGATTACAGTGTCATGCAATTAAAATTAAATTGAACAAATCTAGATTGCTGTTTAGTCTTTCACCTTTTAAAGTGGATTGCAGGTTTTGGTTCATTAACATGCAAATGCCAGAGTTTCTATTAAGCTACATTTTCAAGATAACTTAAGGTTTTATAACGAAAACAATGACATCTCAGCCCAGACAATGCATTAAAAGTGTGAGGTTACAGTCTGTCTGTATCCTAATCTTGGTTCTATTTCCAAAGTAGGAATTTATAAAATGTTACGTGGATTGACTGCATGCAGATTGTGCATCTTTTAAGCAAAACAGAATATCACTTTTTGAGCAAAATAGAATGTATTTTGGAAATTGAACCAGTCTGACTCAAGATTGGGATATAGACAGACTCTAACCTCACACCTTTAATGCATTGCCTGAGCTGAGATGTCACTTTTTAAAAATAAAACCTTAAGTTATCTCTAGAATGTGACTTAAAAGATGATGTGGGATTTACATATTAATGAACCAAAACCTGCAACCCATTCTACGAGGTGAAAGACTTAATAGCAATCTAGGTTTGTTCAATGTATCGTTTTAGTTGCATGGCCCTGTGATCTTTTGCTATAAGTTCTGTGTCTTATGGTCCTGATCCACAGCTACCTGATGAAGGAGCCACACACTGAACTTTTGTACTTCCAAATGAACCTGTTGGACTATAACCTGGTGTTGTGTGATTTTTAATGTTGTACATCCCAGCACTTCCACATCATGCCTAGGAAAACAGACAGACCTAGCACAAATTGGGAAAGAATAAGGCAGAAATGTTCCCTGTATAAATATGGGAATATATGATTCATTGTGTCTGAATCATTATCTACATGCATACATAAAGAAATATACAATTTTAAACATGAAAATGTTGAAGCTGTTCCACTAATAAAGGTGGTGAAAGTGAGCACTGCTGGAGATCAGAGTCAAGAGTGTAGTGATGGAAAAGCACAGCAGGTCAGGCAGCATCAGAGAAGCAGAAAAATTGATGTTTCAGGCAAAAACCCTTCATCTGGAACGAGGCCGGGAGTATTGGAGGTGGAGAGATAAATGGGAGGGGGATGGGGCTGGGGAGAAGGTAGTTGAGAGTGCAATAGGTGGATGGAGGTGGGGGTTAAAAGTGAGAGGTCGGAGGGAAGGGTGAAGTGGATAGGTGGGAAGGAAGATGGACAGGTAGGACAGATCATGAGGACAGTGCTGAGCTGGAAGGTTAGAATTGGGGTAAGGTGGGGGACGAGAAATGAGGAAACTGGTGAAATCCACATTGATGCCATGGGGTTGGAGAGTCCCGAGGCGGAAGATGAGGCATTCTTCCTCCAAGCATCAGGTGGTAGAGGAGGTCCAGAACCTGCATGTCCTCGGCAGAGTGGGACAGAGAGTTGGAGTGTTGGTAACGGGGTGGTGGGGTTGATTGTTGCGGGTGTCCTGGAGATGTTCTCTGAAGTGCTCTGCAATGTAGAGGATACCACATCGGGAGCAACGGATTCAGTAAATGACATGTGGAAGTGCAGGTGAAACTTTCCTTGGATGGAGGTAAAGGGGGGAGATGTGAGTGCAGGTTTTGCAATTCCTGCAGTGGCAGGGGAAGGTGCCAGGATGGTAGGGTGGAGGAGGCGGGGGGGCGCATGGATCTGATGGATCTGTCGCGGAGGGCACAGTCTTTACAGAACGTGGATGGGGGTGGAGGGGGGAGGGGAGGGAAATATATCTCCGGTGGTGGGGTCCATTTGTAGGTGGCAGAAATGATGGAGTATGATGTGATGTATACGGAGGTTGGTACGGTGGAAGGCGAGGACTGAGGGGTCTGTCCTTGTTGTTGGAAGGATGGGGTTTGAGGGCGGAGGTGCGGGATGTGGATGAGATGCACTGGAGGGCATCATCAACCACGTGGGAGCGAAAATTGCGGTCTTTGAAGGCCAACTGGTGTGTTCTGTGGTGGAATTGGTCCTCCTGGGAGCAGATGTGGCAGAAGTTGAGGACTTGGGAATATGGGACAGCATTTTTGCAGGAGGTAAGGTGGGAGGAGGTGTAATCCAGGTAGCTGTGGGAGTTGGGTTTGCAGAAAATGTCAGTGCTGAATCGGTCACCATTGATGGAGATGGAGAGGTCCAGAAAGGGGAGGGAGGTGTCAGAGATGGTCCAGGTGAATTTAAGGTCGGGGTGGAATGAGTTGGTGAAGTTGATGAACTGTTCAACCTCCTCACAGGAGCACGAGGTGGCACCGATACAGTCATCAATGTAGCAGAGGAAAAGGTGGGGAGTGGTGCCGGTGTAACTGCGGAAATAGACTGTTCTATGTAGCTGATAAAGAGACAGGCATAGCTGGGGCCCATGCGGGTACCATGGCTACCCTTTCCGTCTGAGGAAGTGGGAGGATTCAAAGGAGAAATTGTTGAGGGTGAGGACCAATTCAGCCAAACAAATAAGAGTGCCAGTGGAAGGGTACTGGTGGGTACGTCGGGAGAGGAAGAAACTGAGGGCTTGGAGGCCCTGGTCATGGCGGATGGAGGTGTAGAGGGATTGGATGTTAATGGTGAAGATGAGGCTTTGGGGGCCGGGGAAGCGGAAGTCTTGGAGGTGGTGGAGGGCATGGATGGTGTCCCGAACGTATGTGGGGAGTTCCTAGACCAGGAGGGATTGGACAGTATCGAGGTAGGTAGAGATGAGTTCGATGGGGCAGGAGCAGGCAGAGACGATAAGTTGGTTAGGGTAGTCAGGTTTGTGAATCTTGGAATGAGGTAGAATCGGGCGGTGTGGGGTTCCCGGACTACGAGATTGGAAGCTGAGGGTGGGAGATCTCCTGAGGTGATGAGGTTGTGTATGGTCTGGGAGATGATGGTTTGGTGATGGGAGGTGGGGTCATGGTCAAGGGGGTGGTAGGAGGAGGTGTCTTCAAGTTGGCATCAGGGTTCAGCGGTGTAGAGGTCAGTGCGCCAAACTACCACTGCACACCTCCCTTGTCCGCTGGTTTGATGATGAGGTTGGGGTTTGAGCAGAGAGAGTGGAGGGCTACGTGTTTGAGTGGAGGAGGGGGGTGGACAGGTTGAGGCAGTCAATGTCTTGGCGGCAATTGGAAATAAAGAGATTGAGGTGGGTAACAGACCAGCACTGGGTCTCCAGGTGAATGGGGTGTGTTGGAGGCCGGCGAAGGGGTCCACGGAAGGTGCCAATAGTCATACTTCTCAAAGTGAAATTAACCAAACCAGTGCAAAAGACAAGGGAATATAAAATGATATTAAATGCAATAGGGAATAGGCATGCGCTTTGAAGCTGCCATTTAACGTGGATAAATATAGATAGTTTTGAGAAGATTTGTAGCTCAGGTTGAGGTTCTGGATGTAGGTTTGCTCGCTGAGCTGGAAGGTTCGGTTTCAGGCGTTTCATCACCATACTAGATAACATCTTCAGTGAGCCTCCGAATGAAGCACTGGTGGTGTAGCCCGCTTTCTGTTTATATGTTTGAGTTTCCTTGGGTTGGTGATGTCATTTCCTGTGGTGACATCATTTCCTACAGTGATGTAATTCCCTGTTCTTTTTCTCAGCGGGTGGTAAATGGGATCCAAGTCAATGTGTTTGTTGATAGAGTTCTGGTGGAATGCCATGCTTCTTGGAATACTTGTGCATGTCTTCATGAAAATGAACCTTCCAGCTCAGCAAGTAAACTTACATCCAGGATAACTATAGACTTACACAAATGCAGAGGTAGACTGTTACCTAAGTACACTATACAGGGGTCAAAATTAAAGACGGTTAAGTGAAAAGTAACAGAGTTTTATATTACATGAATCTCACCAGGTTCATAACTAGACCCCTGTAAAGATATAACAAAGAATGGCCCAATAAAAAGCAAGGAATACTGTAACATTTTTGCATATGATTGGGAACTTGCTCTATGCCAGTAGTGCGAAACAGGTTCATCAAGAAAATCAGCCTACCATCTAAAAGGTAACATGTGACCAATTGAACAAGTATAAGATTTTACACACAGATTTCTTTGCTTAGAGTTTCCATTTTTACAGGAACTGGGAAATCACACCCAAAATGTGCAGGTTAAGTACAGATCTTATGTTTAATCATATCAGTAATTCAAAAATTATGTCACTGCTCCATGGACTCAGCAATCTAAAAGGTGAAAATGTTTGGGGTAGAGTACTGAACAGTGTCAATGATTTATTTTTCCCCAAAATACTGAACATTTACAGATCACCCTAGTATGAGAATTGCCAGTAAAACAAGTGCATCACTGGCACAGTATGTGGTAGATTTTGAGTAGGCACTGTTGCTACCTTCACTCTTCAACTGTATGGTATCTCTAATTTTCCTAAATTTCTATAGCAAATGGGTACTAAAGGCCTGCCTGAAAGTTATTAGTAGCTAATTGGGTTTGTTCCAGACCAACTTGTTTCATGACCAGTATTCACTGACATTGCAATGGAATCCTGCAATAATCCCATAGGAGCATATCTGACAGTCAAGCCGGAACCTACGATGATGGACTCACTATCACTTGCCATGTAAATTTCCCTTTGAATTCTAAGTAATACTTCAAATATGAAGAGAGAAAATTAAACTGATGTTTGTGAAAGTTTTGAAAGGAAGTGAAAGTTTTGTTCTTGCCATCTCTTACCTTCCCTTGAAGTGAAAGAGACCAATGCCATAAAGCTATTGCTGTCTTCTTGGTCTCCTGATGTTTCAATAACAGCTGCAGAGAAAATGAAGGGAATCAAATGAGATTCTGTACGAACTGCAGAAACATGTTGAGCATGAAAAGCTACTAATATAGAAAAATAATCAAGGCAGTCTTAATTTCACCATCTTCCGACAACTTTTCCCATCATCTCTTGGAGTAGAGATGAAACAAGGGCAAGGTCTTTATCAGAAGGGCAATTTCTTTCCTTGCTTGTCTCAGGGCAGTGAACCACCAGGCACTTCACTCAAATGACCACCGTTCCTGTGCAATGACGGTGAAATGGCTCTGCATCTGTAGTGCGAAACAGTTCATCAAAAAGCCAGCCTGCCTTCTACAAAGTGTGATGTGACCATTCTAAGGCAAGTGCAAGATTTTCATGCGTCTTAGAAAGTGTTGGCAAGCTATTTAACCAAGAAGGCAAAAGGGGGTATTGCAGCCAAGCCCAATGCTTTTCTTTTCTTGACATTCATACCTGAGACCCGGACCCTGATTAGCAGAGTGGGGGTAGAAACCTTGGCTGATTAATTTTATAACATAGAATCATACAATCCCAACAGCGTGGGTGCACACCATTTGACCCATTAACTCCAAACTGACCCTCCAAACAGCACCATACCCAGACCTACCCCATCCCACACCTTCCTTGTAACCTTGCTTTTCCCATGGCCAACTCACCTGACCTGCACATCTTTGGACTTTGGCAGGAAACCAGAGCACCCAGTGGAAACCCACACAGACACAGGGAGAATGTGCAAATTCCAAACACAGAGTTGCCCTAGGGTCAAATCAAACCCGGGTGTCTGGTGCTGTGAGGCAACAGTGCTAACAGTGCAAATGGATGACTGATTTCCAAAAATAATAGTGGCAGCCTCCAGCTGTACCCATGAAACAATTCTTTCAACAGAACTGATGCGATTATGGAGAATCTATGAGATTAACCAACAGAAGTTAAATGTAAATGTTATGGAGAAAGGCTAGAACAAAAAGACAAAACGCAGGATTATCCAAATTTTTGAAATAAAATGGTGCATGCACAAATTGTGTAAAATAAACTCAGATTAATGTAAGGGCTACACGAAATCACTGCATGTGAAGTTTTCTATTTCCTTCTTACTTTTACTTTCCAGTCGGTAAAGTAGCATCGATAAAGTCGCAATGCTTGAAACCAATCTCCACGTCGTTGCAATAACTGGAACACAATCAAGAACAAGAAGTTTGCATCGGTCTCTTTTACAATAGTTCAGACAAGCATCACAAAAAATCATTATTGTTGGATATCATAGGTCAAAAACGTGGGAAAGATTCCTTCTTTCTCTCCATTATAGTGAGCAGCTTTTAAGTGACCACTTTTCATGTGTAAACCCAGATAACGTCAGCAACTTATTCATAATGGAGGGTATTGTAGATAATCTCAATCCCACCTACTTCTGTTGCAAATCCAGATCCTGCACATGATTTATTAGTGAGCAGACTTGTTTTCTTATCCCAGTGTCCTAGCCAAATCCACCTCTCATTTAACAAATTAACTGGCTCAATATCTCAAAGCTATTTGCAATTTCCAGACGTGCAAACTGGCTGCTGCATGAGCCTTAATTTCCAGGATCATTCCTTGGCTATGAAGTGCTTAGTGACCATAAAGCTGCTCAACTAATGCAAGTTCTTTAATCTTCAAACAATGTATTTCCGGAAGGTCAATAAAATGTAAGATTTTTGTTTCCACTCAATTGCTTGGGACTGGAGGGTTGACAAGGTATATCAACTGTCAAAGTGTCAGGAGCAGAGGTTGAAATTATTCCACAGGGAACTTTGATTATTTTGCTGTGCAGCTCTGAACAAGAAATCGCTACGATTTTATTTTGACTGTTCAGAGTACGCACAGATCGCACTAGCTATTACAGAGAATCTGTTACTATTATTAGCCACAATAATCCAACAAATAATTTCATATTTCTCAACTCTACTTACACAAACACCCTACAGCTGGCCAGTTTAATAATCCGATCCACAAGCCCCTTACATGCATCGCTTATGCAGCTGTACCACTGATCTGCAACAAGTGGGACTGAATGATCCATAGAATCAGCATCTGGCATGAAGAGCGACAGAGTCCAGAGGATAGCAAGAGAGACACAGTCACCCCCATACCCCCTCCCACCACCCCCAAATACTACACCACACCACAGTGTCAAACACAAATCAAAGGCTCATGTTCAGGGACAGTGACTGCCAATGCCTGTTGAATCCAGATGGTGCATTCCCTTCACAGAGAAAGTTGGAAATAAAAAATAAAATACTAAAAGCATTCTGTGTTCTGAAGCTTATACAATGAAGGCTATAGCATCCCCGCAGCCTCAGCCTTTAATTACAGACAATGTTCTGTCAGCAAACTATCAGTAAGGAGATAACAGGTCAACTAATTTCAGTGACCTCCCATGAAGCTGAATTTCTAATCTCAAATTTTGACTGTGTAATTTAGTATAATTGCTGGATTCTCTTTGACATGTAGTTTCCCCGTAAAAATTTCTTTATACTCACGACTGCCCTCAAATAATAGGCATGATGCTGTTTCCAGGACAACAGACACTTCATCATAATCTTCTGTCCATAGTGTTGGGCAGCAGCCTTCATTTTGTCTCGTAATATTACTGAGCTTCGACTGATCTGCTTCCAATGGGAAAACGCATGCTGCAGCTGAACTAGGGTGGACAGAAATGAAGTGGCCATCATCTCTACATAACAGCAATAACTCAAGAAAGAAACTGGCTAAGACAAAGTGGTGAGGCAGGATAAAAAAAATCCAATTCAGATTACTCATGCCTAAAGAACCAATCTGTGAAATGATGGAGAATATACATTCATCAAATCATTGCTCATCACTCAAACACTTCCTCATTCTATCTTATTTTAACATTTTATTTCCTTTTGTTTTCAATGAAACAGTCAGGAGTTACTGCTGCCATTTATCATAAGCACTCCTTCAGGGATGTGAGAGAGAAAAAGAGAGAAAAAGACAGACAGACAGACAGACAGACACACACGCATGGTATTGATCAACTGTTTGGCTTACTGGGTCATTTCTCAGTTTCTGCTTTTTATCATTCCCCAAGACTCCGAGCTCTCACTAAACTTGAGATGCACAACTGTATTCATTTCTTGAAGGAGATGTCCTGAAGGGACTAAGATGACTGGCATATCTCACCTTTCTGTTACTTAGTTTGGGTGATCGAGTTAAATGTGCTCAAGTAATGATCTTTGCTCATCTTAGCAACCTTTTAAAAGGAAGAGTAAATGTTACCACAAATCAAGATAGTAACAGAAAAAAATTAATTAAGTGGTGAAAGTAATAGTTGATGGTTTTAAATTAATTTGGGAGGTGAAGGGGAAGCAGAAATAAAAAAAGCAGCAGAATTAAGATCAGAGGTCAGATTTCAAGAAGATAATAAACAGCGATAAAAATTAAAGAAGTTCCAAATATCACAGGACCAAACTGAGAAAATGGCAAAACATACAAGGGAAGTATGAAATTGTATATACATCACTGTCTATGATTTAATTAATAAGCTGCAAACACAATTTGCAGCATGGGATTATGAGGTGGCTGCAGTAGACGCGGTACAAACAAGGCCAGCAATGTGTGCTTAATGTTCATGGCTGCCAAGCATTTGGGGAAAAAAGACTAGGAAAATTAGGACAAAGTGTGTGCGGAGAGAATATATGGCAGATTTAATTATAGTTTATATTATAGAGCTAAATAGAAACAATGACTTAATGTTAATCCATTTGCCTTCAGTTGAGGAATAGAAGAAAAGATGTGACACACAATTATAGGTAATGAGCAAGTGATAGATGAACAGATTCTTTTGGCAAATTTCAAAGGAGAGTAACAAAATAAGACTTCTAATATTAGAAAACTTTCAGTATTCTAACACAAACTTTGAAAACAGCGTGATAATGATTATCCCTTTCCTAAATACCCTAAGGAGAGAAATATCTGACATGCATTTTCGGGGGAATGTCAGTAAACAATGAGGGTCCATTGTGACCAGAAAGGAAGCAGAGTTGGTCCTTGTTCTGTGAAATAGCAGCATGTGTTATAGTTAAAAATAATCTAGCAAATGGTGAGCACAATATAACTTAGTTTAGAGAAATCATGAAAAAAGACCAGCATATGAAGAAGGCAAAATTGTTCAGCTGGGTTAGAGTGAATTGCAGAGTTGAAAAGAGTGGTGCTGGAAAAGCGCAGCAGGTCAGTCAGCATCCGAGGAGCAGGAAAATCGACGTTTCGAGCATAAGCCCTTCTTAGAGTGAATTGCAGTTATTTTCAGAAGATATCTAATGGAGGTAGACTGGAAATTCGATCAGAGTAAAGCAGTTATCAGGGCAATTAGGGTACTTAGGGAAGAGATCATTCATCAGATGTAAACTAAATATGTTTTGCTAAAAAGTGTCCAAAGATAATGTATCCTGAAAGCAAAAGGAAATAAGTGTAAAATTAAATAGAAAGAGGAAGCCCATGACAAATGTCAAGAGCAAGATTCACTGAATAATCAGGAAGAATTTTAAAGTAGAGGAGGGAATTGATGAAGATAATATGGTGAGCAAAGACAGAACACAAGAAAAGATTATGAGGCAACTTATAAGTGAACCATAAAACATTTTAGACATATTTAAGTGGCAGTGTTCAGCTAGGGGAAGAGTTAGGTCTATTAAGTATCCAAGGGAAAAAAAAACTTATTGAAGCAGAGGATCTGGCAAAAGTATTGAATGAATATTTCATCTGCATTCACAAAGAAAGCAGCTAATGTCTATACAAATGGAAAATAAATAACAGGATACTAATAGTGAAGTATTGCTAGAAAGATAAGCATTACTGAAAGGTATGAAGTCAACTGGTTCAAACTGGACAGGACGGTGGCTGGTGGTTAGCACTGCTACCTCGCAGCACCTGAGAGTTGAGTTCAATTCCAGACTTGGACAACTGTGTGGAGTTTGCACATTCTCCCTGTGTCTGTATATATTTGTGCAGATGCTCTGGATTCTTCCCACAATCTAAAGATATGCAGGATACGTCAATTGGCTATGCTATATGTCTCTGCAGTGTTTAGAGAGGTGCAGGCCAGATGGATTAGCCATGATAAATGCAGGGATAAAGGAATCAGATGCTGTTTAGAGTTTCAGTGCTGATTCGGTGGGCCAAATGGCCTCTTTGCGCACTGTACGGACTCAATGATTCTATGAAATGGAATGCATGCTAAAAAGGCATGAATGGAGAAAGCAAAAGCACTCAACACTAATTTTCATTTCGCAATGAACACAGGATTAATGCAAGAAGACATGAGGTCTGTTAATGTATATTACTTAGCAAACAAGACAAGAAAGCTAAACCAGGGAACTACAGGCCAGTCAGTCTAACATCCACCATAGGGAAGGTATGGAAAGTCATGTTCATGGGTTTCACATGGAAAGATACAAATTCATCACCTGCATGGATTTGCTGAAGGTAAGGCCTGACTGAATAACTTGAATAAATTGTTTGATAAGCTAACTATGAAAATTGAGCAGAATGCTGGAAAAGATGTTGCACATATGTACTTTCGGAAAGAATTCCAAAACTATGTTAGACTAACAGGCATACAGTTCCTATTTTCTGCCACATTCCTTTCCTTAGTAGAGCAGTGACATCTGTTGCTCAAGAGCTTTAAGACCCTAGAACAACTCTGCAATGATATCAAAGAACTTTTCCTCATTAGTGTTCTGTGGCATGTATACAGTGCTAACAGAATAGATTTCGATCAGATCTGGCAACTTAGGACTAGATGTACCTGAGGCATTATGGGCCTTCAGCAGCAGCAGAATTGTACTCTGAAATATCTGCAATTCATGGCCTGACATCACCGTATTCCACAATTAACATCAAGCCAGAGGTTCCATGGAAGTGCAGGAGGGCATGTCAGGAGCAAGAACCAACATACCTAAAAGTAAGGTATCAACCTGATGAAGCTACAAAACAGCACACCAAACAGTATAAGAAGCAAGTGATAGATAGAGCCAAGCAATTCCACAACGAACGGATCAGGTCTTAGCTCTGTAGTCCTGCCTTAGCCAGTCTTGAATGGTGTACAATCAAACAACTAATTGGGAAATGAAGCTCCACAAACATTCCCATTCACTCGGATGGAAGGCAAGCACATCACTCAGCACTCTTGCAACAGCTGTCATTCCAGCCTCCTCCCCAATATCACCAATGCCAGTCCACTCATGTAATATCAAGAAACAGCTGAAGGCAATGACCCTGATAACATTCCAACAGTAGTAGATTTGATTAGATAACTTACAGTGTGGAAACAGGGCCTTCGGACCAACAAGTCCACACCAACCCGCCGAAGCGCAACCCACCCAGACCCCTATATTTACCCCTTCACCTAACACTACGGGCAATTTAGCATGGCCAATTCACCTGACATGCACATCTTTGGACTGTGGGAGGAAACCCACGAAGACACGGGGAGAATGTGCAAACTCCACACAGTCAGTTGCCTGAGGCGGGAAATGAACCCGGGTCTCTGGCACTGAGAGACAGCAGTGCTAACCAGTGTGCCGCCATACTGAAGACTGGCCTTCCAGAACTTGACTTGGAGGTGCTGGTGTTGGACTGGGGTGAACAAAGTGAAAAATCACACAACACCAGGTTATAGTCCAACAGGTTTATTTGGAAGTAGTAGCTTTTGGAGCGCTGCTCCTTCATCAGGTGGTTGTGGAGGTTAAGATCATGCTCACAGAATTTATAGCCAAAAGATTCCAATGTCATGGAGATGTGATACAGTAAACAATCTTGGATTAAAACTTCCATCTTTTATAATGGAATATGCTGGTTTCTGTTCTTTGATATGTAAATCCCAGAACCTCTTTTAAAGTACATTCTCAAGTTAGCTCAGCTTTTTAAATCCTCATTTTTCCCATATGGTTGCAGGATCCCAAGGCAGAATATGAGGCATTCTTCCTTCAGTTGTTGGGTGGTAATCATTTGGCAGTGGAGGCGGCCCAGGACCTGCATGTCCTTGACGGAGTGGGAGACCGAGTTGAAGTGTTCAGCCATGGGGCGGTGGGATTGGTGGGTGCAGGTATCCCAGAGATGTTCTCTGCAACGATCCGCAAGAAGGCATCCTGTCTCCCCCATATACAGGAGACCACACCGGATGCAACAGATGTAGTAGATGACATTGGTAGAAGTACAGGTAAATTTCTAACAGATGTGGAAGGATCCCTTGAGGCCTTGGACGGAGGTGAGGGGAGTGGAGGGGGAGCAGATTTTGCACGTCCTGCGGTGGCAGGGCAAGGTGACAGGATTGGGCTGGTGGGCAGGGCATGGAACTGACAAGGGAGTCTTCGAGGGAATGGTCTCTCTAGAACACTGATAGGGGTTAGGAGGGAAATATATTTTTGGTGGTGGGGTCATCTCTACCAATGCAACAAGGACAGAACCACCCCAGTACATCGGTTTTGGAGTCAGGGAATCCTTGCCTCAGTGCAGATCATTATTGTTTAAAAACAGCAGCATGGAGTGGATCTGACTGGAACAGGAAATATGTCAGACAAGAAAGATTAAAAAGGATGTGAAACACTGATCATCCCGCAGAATGTCTTCAATAAACCATAGAGATGTACAGCACGGAAACAGACCCTTCAGTCCAACTCGTCCATGCCAACCAGATATACTAACCTAATCTAGTCCCATTTGCCAGCACTTGGCCCATATCCCTCTAAACCCTTCTTATTCATATACCCATCCAGATGCCTTTTAAAATGTTGTATTGTACCAGCCTCCACCACTTATCCATGCCCCTCATGATTTTATGAGCCTCTATAACGGGTCCCTCTCCAGGGAAAACAACTCCAGCCTATTCAGCCTCTCCCTATAGCTCAAGTCCCCCAACCCAGATGAAGCATATTTTCATGGAATTTATCTGTGACTGAGAAAGACAGAATCAATCCTTTACTGAATAGTTGTCACATACAGAGATGACAATTAAATAATATGAATTCCAAACAATCTCTGCAAAAGTCCGAGTTTTTCTCACTCCTAAATTAATTCCCAGTGGTAGCTCATATGCTACTCACAACATCACCTCTCTATAACCCACTGGCAACAGAGCTTGATAAACCTCTGCTCAATTCTCATCAGTCTGAATGTGATGGTCTCCATTTCCTCATTAAGACATCATTTTTTGGAAAATAATATGCAGGGATATATTCAGATTCATTTCCTGTATATGCCTTTTGATACAACTGCTTTAAATTTTCATCAAATGGCTGTAACTCAGTTAATTTATCTGAGCTAAAGATATCTGCTTTGTCATCTATCTGTTCCCAGTTTGTCTCAACCATCTGATCCAACAGGGTCTCTGCCATTTTCACTTCAACTTTCTTATCTGTGCTCTTTGATCTTTCCTGTTTCAACCGATGACTTTATGATTTTGTCACCACACAGTCAGGAAACATTCCAGGATATGTGTCCAGCAATAATTCAGTTGCCAGAGTTTCCATTGGCTTTTCAACCACAGTAGGCAGCACTATTACCAGTGAATCAGTGATATCATTAGCAAGGACAAGTTGTATTCCCAGAGCTGAGAGTTTGTCCAGTACTCCTACCGCAACTTCTCCACTCTTCACAGGACACTCTAACTCACTTTTCACAATTCTGCATTTCTTGTCTCAACATGAATTCCCGTTACTAGTACCTTTTCTGGCAACAGTCCTTCAAGAGGTACATATCTCCTCATCTTTCAGCATCACAGATTGAGAGGATCTTTGTATCTCTTAATATTGCAACCACGTTACCTGCTCCCCCTGGCTTATGCGAGTAAACTTTACCTTCAGAGGTGTATGGTTTAAGCAGCTCTGGCACCTCCAACCAGCTTGTACATTCTGATCCAGCTTTCTAGCCTCCTCTGTGCTTTCTGTTACCATTCCAACAAAATTCACTGGCTTATCCTGTTTCCTATATCTGGCTTCCAAGTGCTTTTTCTAACCCACCAACACTAATTTCATGTGGCCTACTTTATTGCAGGGAAAACACCGGAACTTTTTAACTTCTCTTTCCCCTTCAAGGGTTTCCTTTTTACCCTGTGGCAAGTTATCCTTACAGTCTTCACCGAGATCTATCATTTTCTTTCCATGTGAGGGCTTCTCTTATCCACAATTTCTATCCCATATGGAGTGGAATTGGTTTTGGAAGCCAACCTTTGATTTATGGACCAACTCAACCATCAGCCATTTCATCTGCCAATGTCGCCGTTTTAACTCTCTGCTCTTCCACAAGAGTTCTCACTACTTCAGGAAGTGAATTTTTGAACTCCTAAGTGTCAATTTCCAAAATCCCTCTCTTTCTTCCTTTCCTTTCTCTCCTTTTCGCTCTCTTCTGCATTTAATCATAATTCAAATGGTTTCATTTCTGTTGCCCTTTCCTTATGTTTTGCCTCTAACTCAAGTTACTTCATTTTCCATTGAATTTTAGCCATGTCTGAAGATTCTGACGGTGTTTCCGACAAATTTAAATGCTGAGCTACTGCTGTAATTATCTCTCCTTTCCTCATGGAAGGACGCAGCCTCAATCCCAGATTGTCTGCTATTTCCAGCAGCTTGGCCGTAATCATTTTTTTAAGATTACTTACAGTGTGGAAACAGGCCCTTCGGCCCAACAAGTCCACACTGACCCACCGAAGCGCAACCCACCCAAACCCCTACATTTACCCCTTTACCTAACATTACGGGCAATTTAGCATGGCCAATTCACCTGACCTGCACATCTTTGGACTGTGGGAGGAAACCGGAGCACCCGGAGGAAACCCACGCAGACACGGGGAGAATGTGCAAACTCCACACAGTCAGTTGCCAGAGTCGGGAAATGAACCCAGGTCTCTGGTGCTGTGAGGCAGCAGTGCTAACCACTGTGCCACCGTGCTGCCCACAATCATCTTTTGTAAAAGCCCCAAAATCACTTCTTCCATTCCCAGAAAACTCTTGATGACTGAAAGACCCATTGCTATCCCAAGCAATGTTTAAACCAACTAAATGCTGCAACCTATTATGAGGGACATGGCAACAGGATACTCGGGAAACCACAATTAGACAGAGTCAATAGACCTGTGAAAGGGAAAGGAATTTGCAAGATAACAAATTGTATATCCATTATCTTTGCAACCACTTACTGCAAGGTCCAAGGAAGCAGGCAATCAAGCAGAGGAGACTTAACAACCTTTACCCTTTACTCCCATTTTTCTGACATTACAACATTACCGAAAGTACTCCAATGACACTGAAGCATTTTGAGATGCCTTGAGATCACGAAAAATGATACCGAAACCTTTGACTTCTTTTTCCAAAGTCATCCTCTTGATGCTCAGGGCTTTCACAAATGCTGGGATAAATGGGGACTGATGTTGGAGTTTCAAAAACACAAGAACCTTGATCATAATGAACATGCAAGGGTCTTTACAACCCCACTATAAGGATGCAGCAGCCAATATTGATCATCCTGCAAAGGAACATCCCAAAACATTAGCTACAAGCCACTTAATTGTTAGGATCACTTGACTTGGTTACTGCATGGAAGTAACGCTTAAGCAATTACACACAGATTCGTCTAGAATCATAGAATGGTACAGCACAGAGTGAGGCCATTTGGCTCATCATGGCTGTGTTAATTCAGGAGTGCCCAATTTCATTTCACTCCCACTCTTTGCTCAAAGCCTGGGAATTATCCCCTTCAAGAACGTATCCAATTTTCTGGTCAAAGCTTCGATTGAGTTGGCTACCATTACCCTCTCAAGCAGACATTACCAAAGTACTGAGGAATCTGCTGTGGATTTAAATCGATCAAACCTGGCTTCCTGCTGATGTGTATTTCAGAACAAACCACTCTATGTTCTTTTATGTTGTATAATGCTATCGCTGATTCTTTAGCCATTTACTTTACATTTGTCTCCTCTGGTTACCAACTCTTCTACCAGAGGAAACAGTTTCTCATTGGTTTATCAAAACTGGTCTTTACTTTTTCAACAATTTCTGTTTAACCTTATCTGCTCAAAGGAAAAGCACATCTTCTCCGAGCTCTGCCCAGAACTGAAGTTCCTTATCTCTAGTTCCATTCCAGGAAATCTGTTCCATTACCCTCTGCAAGACACTGAAATCCTTCTTCAGGTGGAGTGCTTAGTATTAGATACAAAAGCCCAGCTCGGGTCAATTCAGTGTTTTCTAAGGTTTTACCTAAGCACGGTATAGGACAGAGTGTACAAGAAGAAACAGCGGTTGCACGTGATAAAAGGAAAGCAATAATCTTGGATAATTTAAATCTATACGTAAACTGGAAAAAAAATCAGATTGGCAATGACAGCCTGGAAGATGAGTTCAAAGAATATTTTCGAGATAGTTTCCTAGAGCAGCCTATCCTGGAACTAGCCAAAGAGTAGGTTATATTGGATTGTGACAATTAATTAATGACCTTAGAGAAAGGTTATACATAGGTAGCTGTTACCAGAAAATGACTGAATTTTGCATCCAGTTTGAAAAAGAATGGGCGGAAAACTCATAATTCATATTTAAAGAGCACGAAATCTGAATGACCTAAGACACTACTGACAGATCATTGAGAAGAAGCAGCAGCGAGTTATGGGTACATGCCAAAATAAATATATTCCCACATAAAGAAAAATTCCAAGAGGAGGACCCATATTCTGTGGTTAACTGAAGCAGTTAGGAAAAGCATCAAGCCTCTTGACAAAAATCATGCAATTGCGCAAAGGTGAGTGGCAGGTCAGATAATGGGTCAGAAGATAAAGAACTGCTGAAAGGTTAATCAGGAGAAAGAAATTAGATTACAAGAGGAAATTAAGAATTTCAGAAGTATAATAAATGTGAAAGGAAGAGTTTCTACAGATATAAATGAAGGAAAAGTGAATGCTGGTCTATAGAATGAGAATGGAGAATGAATGGTGGATAATAAGGAAACAGCAGATGAAATGAACAAATATTTTGCTTTTCTTTATGAGTGAGGCCACCAAAATCATTCCAGTAACAGCTGTAAAGCAGGAGACAGAGAAAGAGAGAAATTTTGTGAAATTACAACCACTAGATTCCTGAAAGATTCCAACAGAGTGGAAAGTATTATGTATACAACTCCTCTATTCAAGAAGAGGGGGGAGGCAGAACAAAGGAAATACAACACACGTTTGCTTGAAATCTGTCATGTGTGAGATATTAGAATTGATCATGAAGGAAGTTATAACTGGGCACTTAGAGAAATTCAAGGTAATTGAGAAAAGTCACAATGATTTTGTGGAATCACGTTTAATCAATTTATTGGAGATCTTTGAAGGAGTAATATGCGCTGTGGATAGAGGTGAGCCTGTAGATGAACTATACTTGGATTCTCATAAGATATTCAACAAGATGCCACAAAAATAATTACTATACAAGTAGGAGCGAGCAGCTTGCCTTATAAAGAAAGGTTGGGTAAACTGAGCTCATCTCCACTAGAGCTTAGGAAAGTGAGGGGTAATTTGATTGAAGTATACTCATCGGTGAGTTCCAAGGATCCTGGGATATTGTTTAAAAATCAGAAGCTACTCTTGTAGGACTGAGATTAGAGGAAACTTCGGAACACTCTGCCTCAGAAGGTGATGGAGCCAGGATCATTGAATATTTTTATGGTAGAAGTAAATAGATTCTTGTTAGAAAGTGGAATTAAAAAAAGATAGGTGGGATTGTGGAATGCAAATTACAAACAGATCCGTCATGATCGCACTATATAGCAGGCAACTCACAGGGCTGATTGGTCCAGTTCTGCTGCTCGTTCTTACAATCATAGCTCAACTTTAAAAGTCTTTCTCCAGCCACTATTAATAAGACAAAGAATCCTTTATAACAGCCTTCTGATCTCGCCTTACCAACTTCAAGGACCTGCAATTCCAGGACTCTTTGTTCCCAAATTCTCTTTAATATGGTACAATATGGATTACACTGCTCCTCCTCATCCTACCTACCAAAACGAATCACTGCATATTTTATGTTTGTTTCATCTGCTATACCTTTGGCCATTTCACTTGCCTGGAAGAGTCATCCTGAAGTCTATTATCCTCCTCATTTCTACTATATTTCCAAGTTTCGTAACATCAATAAACCTGGAAAGGAGATCCAAGATGGCGGCGACTCAGCAAGTCTGAGTTTACAGAGCTCTTCCCAAAACCTGGGTAAAGTGAGTTACTCACCCCCACCACACTTACCAAACCACCCAAAAAAATTTCTAACCTTAATTAGCTGTTTACTATTATATTTAAGCAGTTTAATATTAAGTGGATAATGAGTAAACTAAAGGTATCCCACAGCTCTCAGAAAACAAAGACCCCTCCCCCACCCTCCTCTCCTCCTCCGGCTGCAGCTGATGTAAAAACAGGCCTTGAAGAGATGATTGCCAGGCTGGAATCGACACTCATCAATTTCATCGCAGAATCCAGACAGAGATGGAACTCATTCGAAGAAAAGTTACAAAAGTACAGCCAGGCTCTCGAGGAATTGCAGGGCCGAGTGGAGGGGGCGGAGCTAAAGGCCACGACCTCCGAGGCTGCAGCACAAACAGCTGCAGAACAGGCGCGAGCTCTGGAGCAGAGAGTCCGGGCCTTTGAAATCTACATGGATGACCTGGATAATAGAAATCGGAGAAAGAATATCCGTCTTCTGGGCCTCCCTGAACAAGAAGAGAAGGGACAGTTAGTAGTATTTCTGGAGCGATGGCTGCCCCAGCTTTTAAACCTGGGGGCTGAAACTGACCGGGTAAGGGTGGAGTGGGCCTACCGGGTCGCAGTACGCGGATCTGGCCCAAACCAGCGCCCACGCCCGGTCCTGTTCCGGCTGCAGAGTTATAGGGAGAGGCAGATACTCCTGGACGCCTCCAGAAAGCTTGGAAAGGATCCTAAAGCCATGATCCATGAAGGATCCAAGATTATGTTATTTCAGGACTTCTCCCTGGCTTTGGCACGAAGGAGGAAGGCGTTTGATGAGGTGAAGAAATGTCTAAGGAACTTAAATATTCAATACACCTTACGCTACCCAGCGACATTATGCTTTAACCACGAAGGATCCGAGTATAATTTTAGATCACCAGAAGAGGCTAAGGAACTTTTAGACTCGTTTAAATAAATCGTAAGAGACAATTTATGTTGGCTTGCCTCTTCCACACTCCGTGGGGAGAAATGGATACTTTACTCTACTTTACTTTTGCTTCTGGGAGCAGGGTTGTCTTCCCTTGCTATTTTATGTTATTATACTTAACTGTAATTTGTTGGAGTTGTAATTTTATAGTTATGTGTGTTTGTACGTGGCATTGATGCTATCATATATACTCAGGTATGGGTGGGGAGGGGTGGGGGTGGGGCGCTCACTGTTAACTCTAGCTCGGTATTATATTTAAATCCTATTAAGGAGCGCCCGGGTCAAGGGTGGGACACTGTTTGGGAGAGGATATGGTGGACCTTTAGAAAGGAAGTAAGGCCCCCTGAGAACAAAGGGGAGGATCTCCATTCAAACATGTTTTTTTTTGTTCTTATTGTTTGGAAATAGTTTCCTTTTTATTATACTGTTATGAGTGTATTAGAGAACATTTTCTCTTGTTTGAAGGATGTAAGTGACTCAACTATACACTCTGGATAATTGTGGATTAGATTAGTAGTTAACTGAGTTTCATTGTTTTTCTTTCTTCTTTAGTATCATTCCTTTGAATTTTGATGATTATATATTTAAGATCTATTTTTATATTAATGTTTGTGCTTGAAAGTTCTGTTTATTTTTGTAAATCTGTCAAAATATTAAATTTCTAATAAAAATATCTTTAAAAAAAAATAAACCTGGAAATTATGTCCAGTATATCCAATTGATATTAAAAAGCTATGTTCCCAACACAGACTCCTGAGAAAACCAGGATATAATTCTCTCGTCTAAAAAAAGAGCTATATACTGCGCCCTTTGATTTAATTTCCTTAATCAAATTGATATTCTACACGTACTGTACTTTATGTTCCTTAGCCTTCGAATTTGTCAACAAGTACACATTGCCAAATTTTATCAAATGCCTTTTGAAGATCCACACACAAACTTACAAAACAAACTATGTACTGTTACTTTAGTTTTACGCATAAGTAGTATTTTTTGCTGCAGAACAAGGCATGAGACTAAGTGCAAAAGATGAGGTGATACTGCGTCACTGATCTGAAATAACTAGCCCTTTAACTTGTAAACTAGAAAAAATTCTTCAATTCCATATTAATGTATAAATATTTTGCCCTTATGTTATTTTACAAAAACAGATTATTTAAAAGACTTGCAAATGCAGAAATATTTTGGAGATTGATAACGTTTAAGCCTTCAAAATCACTCATTTTACAAAAATACTAAACTTAATAGATTCATTGCACTTCAGCTGTTAATGATCACCTATAATAATATCATATCTTTTTATAGAACATATTCCATTTACTCATCATTCTTTAATTATCCTTAATTAGTACACCTCACTAAATGGGTTTAGCATAGGATCCACCAGGATAAGCTCACAGATCTGGCACCTGTATGGACTTTAAATTACTCAATAAATCTCTGGTCCATATACATTTATAGTTGCTCCATTGTACTTTAACTGGATGAATATCAGAGGTTTCATTCACTTTAATTCATAATCAATTATTTTCTTCCTGCCTTTCTCAATAGTTCTGCGCAAAAGAAAATTCCAGGATGATAGACTGGTTAGCAAGGTTAGATCACATGGAATCAAAGGAGGACTAGCCATTTGTGTACAGAACTAGCTCGAAGATAGAAGACAGAGAGGCTGGTGGAAGGATGCTTTTCAGACTGGAGGCCTGTAACCAGCGGTGTGCCACAAGGATCAGTGCTCAGTTGACTGCTTTTCATCATTTATATAAACAATTTGAATGTAAACATAGGAAGTGTGGTTAGCAAGTTTGCACATGACACCAAAGTTGAAGGTGGAGTGGACAGCGAAGGAGGTTACCTCAGAGAACAATGGGACCTTCATCAGACGGGCCAATGGGCCAAGGAGTGTCAGACGAAGTTTAATTTAGATAAATTGAAGCGCTGAGTTTTGGAAAAGCAAATCAGAGCAGGAATTGTTCACTTAATGGTAAGGTCCTGGGCAGTGTTGATGAACAAAGGCACCTTAGAGTGCAGTTCATAGTTCCTTGAAAGTGGAATTGCAGGTAGACAGAATAGTGGAGGGGTTTTGGATGCTTAACTTTGGATGCTTGGTCAGTGCATTGAGCATAGGATTGGGAGGTCATGTTGCAGCTATACAGAACATTGATTAGGCCACTTTTGGAATACTGCAAGCAGTTCTGGTCACCCTGCTATAGAAGAATATTGTGAAACTTGAAAGGGTTCAGAAAAGATTTACAAGGATGGTGTCAGGGTTAGAGAGTTTGAGCTATAGGGAGAGACTGAACAGGCTAGGGCTGTTTTTCCTGGAGCGTCGGAGGCTGAGAGGTGACCTTAGAGAGGTTTATAAAATTATGAGCAGCATAAATAGGGTGAATTGCCAATGTCTCTTCCCTGGGTGGGGGAGTCTAAAACTAGGGGACATAGGTTTAAGGTGAGAGGGAAAAATTTAAAAGGAACCTAAGGGGCAACTTTCTCACACAGAGGGTGATGTGTGCGTGGAATGTACTACCAGAGCAAGTGGTGGAGGTGGGTACAATTACAACATTGAAAAGGTATGGGTATATGAATTGAAAGGGTTTAGAGGGATATGGACCAAGTGCTGGCAAATTGGACTGGATTAATTTAGGAAATCTGGTCAGCATGGACGAGTTGGACTGAAGGGTCTGTTTCCATTTATACAGTTCTATGACTCTGAAAAAAATAAAAGTGCTCAATTGGACCCATACTCAACAGAGGCTAGTGCGTTTTAATGAACTGTTCAACACTATGAATTGTGAGGGCACCTGGTAAGGAAAAGACAGACAAAACCGAGAGAAGTTCAAGACTATTGGGGTAAACGTCACAGTCAGAGTCAATTTAAAAATATGCCAACTGATTAGGCAGATATCAGCTGGCAGAAATCTGCTTGAAGCACAAAGGTAAAGCTTTGCAGAAGGCTGAGACTCAATTTATGACGAGGTTTCAACAAAGAGAAATAATGGAAAGGGTCAATGATAGATAGGACAGGAAGGCTCTAGGATATGAATTACAGCATTACAAAAGTCAGGATACTGTAAAGACCAGATATTTCCCTTTATTTTTTGATTGCGCAGTGAAATAGGAAAAGGACAGATTCAAAACCAATTATTGTGGAAGGAATTGCTACAACTTTAAAAAGCAAATTACAAAAGCTAATTGCAAGTTGTGTTTACACTGCTGCTTTGCTCATGCAGTGGGGGAGGTGGTTTGTGGATGGGCTGGCAACAGGGGGTAGTATAAAGTGAGATTAGGCCAACAACAGATTGCTGACAATTTGGAGGAGCTGCTACCAGTCATGGATACCAAAGACCATCAGCCTGACAACAACTATCTGATTGGTTCCTGGGCAGCTGACCAGCTAATGGGTGTGAACAATATTAGCAGAAACCTTTAGACTGCTAGAGGGCAGCTCGTGTGTTTTTCTCTCCAATAAAATACCTAAAGCCCAAAGAAATCCCATTTGTTTTACCTCATTAGTTGCTCTAAGCTGTGGCCTTTAACCAGTAACTATGACATTTTGCAGTTAATGTATCTAAAGTTGACGATTCATAGTTGTGAACTTGTGGTTGGACCAATTCCTTTGTAACAAGTGGTTGTTCCTGTGTAGTAGTCATCTGGTCCAGGTTGTCTGTCAAACAGCTATGTTGGAAACTTTCCATCCTTGGATAAAGTTTTCAACTTTTGTGACAATTTTCAGAATTTGATTTCTAGCACACCACTCCAGTGGGGCAAGACAATTGATTTAAGAGATGAAATTCTACTGGCACATTTCTTGCCCCCAAGAAAGCAATGCTCACCATTAGGGAGTAAGCCATTCTGAACCTCAAACCTGTCCTAGCATTCAACAAAAAAAAGCTGGTCTGCATCTTTATTCAATGATCCTGTCTTGGTTGTATAAACCTTAATAACTTTGCCTAACATAAATATAATCAGTCTCAATATCAACATTTTCACCTGACCAAGTCTCAGTAGGTTTTCAGTAGCGAGTATGCCCAACTTCCACGACCTCTTGTAAAGGTGCATTTCCTGGCACCATCGTTAACATCCTAACTCGAATCTTAAGGTTATGACCCTTGCTCTGGACTCTCCTTCTGGAATAACTTTGATCTACAATATTAACTTCTTATAATCATCTTAAGCAAGTCAATTACATAGTTGCTAATTTTATACTCTTCAACAAATACAATTCTCATCTGAGCAATCTGTTCTTTCACTGAAACCTTTTAGTGAAGGTATCATTATGATAAATCTTCACTAGTCAGTGGTAATGGATTGAAGACAGGAAGAGAAGCTTTGATGAACACCCAGTGGTTAACATTAGATGGAAAAGAATGGAGCCAGGTAAAGGCAAAGTCTAGACAATAGAGAAGAAGCACTGAAGGATGATGATAAGGTGAAGAAACAGAACTATCATAGCAAACATGTGGGCGGCACGGTGGCACAGTGGTTAGCACTGCTGTCTCACAGCGCCTGAGACCCAGGTTCAATTCCCGACTCAGGCGACTGACTGTGAGGAGTTTGCACGTTCTCCCCGTGTCTGCGTGGGTTTCCTCCGGGTGCTCCAGTTTCCTCCCACAGTCCAAAGATGTGCAGGTCAGGTGAATTGGCCATGCTAAATTGCCCGTAGTGTTAGGTAAGGGGTAAATGTAGGGGTATGGGTGGGTTGCGCTTCGGCGGGTCAGTGTGGACTTGTTGGGCCGAAGGGCCTGTTTCCACAGTGTAAGTAATCTAATCTAATCAAACCTAGAGAATAATGACAACAAATGGCATTTGTGTCTGGCTGCAGCCATTACTCTGTGTAATGGGGACAGAAGCAGACCAGAAAAATCCAAACGTAGAGGTTTAAGGAAAACCAAAAGAACTGTACATTTGTAAATCTGAAACAAAAATAGAAGTTGCTGGAAAAGCTCAGCAAGTCTCGCAGCATCTGTGAAGAGAAATCAGAGTTAATGTTTCAGGTCTGGTTACCCTTCCTCTGGGGATCCAAAATGTTAACTCTGATTTCTCTGCACAGATGCTGTCAGACCTGCTGAGCTTTTCCAGCAACTTCTGCTTTTGGTTTGTGATGGAGGTTTAAAGAACAGGGACAGAGGTTTAGAATGTGACAATGTGTTTACGAATTTTGGAGAGGAAAGAAATGTTTTTGCTGATAGGGTTGGTTAATAATGGCAGGTTTGAAAGAGAACAGTAGAGTACTTGGGATGAGGAAACTAATTGGGTACCAAGTAGGGAGGTTGGGTTCGGTGTATTCACAGGAGTGGGACAAGGGAGCAGGTAGACAAGTTAATCTCAGTGAGACTATGAGAAGAGATAGGAGTGAAATTAGTACTAGATGCAGGTACGATGCTAGGACAGGAATAAGCCTTGGGAGAGGTTGGCTTAACAGGCAAGATGAAGCGAGAGATGCAACAAAGGCAGCAGAATGAGTGTCCCCAATGTTGAGCACAAACAATCCCAGCCCTTCCTCACAGTTATATTAGGGGAGATGGTGGAGAGAACAGGGGCCAGCAGTTTAAGGAAGTGGCTGGTAGTGGAGAAATGAACCAGATTTATCTCTGCTCTACAAGTCATGGGCAGTTTTTTCAGAGGACATAAAGGACCCAGTAATAAGGTTTGATGTAGCTCCACCAGATTTGACAGTAGGTAGATAAACAGTTTATACCAGAGAAGCTCAAATTTTCACCATTGGACTTGAGGACCCATCACTGGGAGCACAGAGGGGGTCAATAAGGGTTCATACAATTAACCTGTGTTGCCACTGTCTCAAAGAAATACAGGTTTTTTTTTTAGACAGAATTCATGGCATCCAAGGACTACAGTTTACCCGGTTATTCTCAAAGTACAGATTTCTTCAACTTTGGGGATGGTACTTGATTTGTTCTATTATTTTACACAGAACTGAAAACTCAAGAGTCTTTAATTAGTTATTATTCCGAAATATAGAAACTGGAATGTCCAACATACTGGTTGCACTCAAATAACCAATGACACTGTCCTAAATGTCCATGCCTCATACCTCCTCCTTCACTGCGCACTCTAGGATAAACAGCATCTAACAGTAGGCATTTTAAAGCTTCACTGAATGTCTTTAAGGAAGGGCTATTTGATCTTCACAGTCTTCTGCACAAGAACAATTGAAATATACAGCAGAGATCTGTTAATGAAGTATAAACATTTTCTGCAGCAATCCCTCACACATTCTCACAGAAACAAATGAAATAGATAGAGATATATATAATATATATATATATATATATATATATATAAAATCTATTGTTTGGTCATGTTGTTAGGCTAAATTTAACAGAATGTACAAAAACAATTCACTGATACACTAATTGTATTTTTCCACTTACGAAAATCAATACGTTGTCTTGCTTCCAGCACGAGTTCCACCTCCTGTTGTCGTTGATACATCTGAAGTGTGATTGTATCTCTCCAGTATTCCACAACCTACATAACGATCAATCACAGAACCATCACCAAATTCAACTGGAGAAAAACATTCCCTGCAACCTCTGCTTGCTAATTAATCAACTAACCTAATATAATAAAACAAAGTGATGCATATGCAAACATAACCAAATTAAAAGCTTGCTCCAGAATATAGATCAATTTAACAGTATTACAGAGAAAACTTAACTCAGTAACCTTCACCAGGTCATCCTGTACAGATGCAAAGCAGACGTCAGAAACTGCCTGTAAGGAAGACTAAGCCTTCATGCTTAGGTGTAAGTACAGGTGTACTTACAGGTGTACATATTCATGCTTCCACCTATCCCTCCTGACCTTTGTGGAAACAGGCATCCAAGATATACCATCAATTGTTATCCAAATGACTGTTCATTCATGAGTCTAGACTGAGTAGGAGCCCACAACTGCATCGTTTGGACATGAGTGCTCAATCCAAGCACCTGCTAAAGATCAACAGCAAAAACTTTAAGCTAACTTTGATCCTGGCTGGTCTATTATCCCCATCATCTCAAGCCACATAATACTGGATTCAGGCCAACTGAGGACCCAACTTCTCCTTCAGCTGAGATCAGCTCAAAGCATTTTCTTGATATCAATCAGTTCTCAAACGAGCAATGCAGTTATACCACCTGCTAAGCAGAAGCTCAGGTTCATGGAATATATGGGTTGGAGTGAGAGCATAAAAGGTCATCCAAAGCTACTTCTCAGCCCTCCCAACATCCTTGCAATAAAGTAGCACTCAACTAGACTTCTGACAGAATGTAACCTCTTGTGTAGTGAGCATTTACAGCAGAAAAAGAGATAAACAAATCAAATACCACAGAACAAGAATTCAAAATGAAAGTCGCTTGGCAAGCAACACCATCAGGAAAAAAGAAAATGTCATAGAGTCTTAGAGATGTACAGCACAGAAACAGACCCTTCATTCCAACTCGTCCATGCTGACCAGATGTTGTAAACTGAGCTAGTCCCATTTGGCAGCATTTGACCCAGATCCTTCTAAACCCTTCCTATTCATGTACACATCCAGATGCCTTTTAAATGCTGTAATTGTACCAGCCTCCACCACTTCCTCTGGCAGTTCACCACACTGCGTGTGAAAAGATTGCCTCTTAAGTCCCTTTTATGAACCTGCACCTCAAGATCTCATTGCTTGGCAACACTCCCCAGTAACGTTAGAATGGATTTGCTTGTAGAAATCTTGATCTCTCATATACTTAAATCAATAAATTTCTTGCATCTTCCATTTACAAATGGAGCTGTACCTTGGCTAAAAGGACATGGTGATAATGCTGATCTGCTTGGGCAGCTTTCCTAGCTTCATCAGCCAGCGTGCGCGCATTTTCTCTCCAGGTGTAGAAGAAAAATCTATATGTAAGAAGAGAAAAAGGCTTAGAGAGTCACTAACCCAACCTCATATGATCCAAGGAAAGCAGAAGGTAAAATCTCAAAGAAAGACCAATCGTTGTGAAGGGCTTATGTAAATGACAAATTTTACATGAAGTTTGAAAGCAATGAATAGTTCATTATAAACTAAAGTTAAATCCAAGCAAAGGAAGAAATGAGAGCATGATGTCAAGTTGGATGTGGTGAACTGGGAAAACACGATAAGATTTGACAGGAGACAAGCAATAACTAGTATCGAGAGTGTGGTGCTGGAAAAGCATAGCAGGTCAGGCAGCATCCAAGGAGCAGGAGAATCGACATTTCAGGCAAATCTCCTGCTCCTCGGACGCTGTCTGACCTGCTGTGCTTTTCCATCACCACATTCTCGACTCTAATCTCCAGCATCTGCAGTCCTCACTTTTGCCTAAGCAATAGCTAGTATTGAAAGAAAACCTACAATGTCTACTACAGATTTACATTCGTCTAAGGCACTGTCAGCTAAAGTGACTCAAGCAAGATTAAAAAAAAGTTAAAATTAGTATCGGATCAAAGAAGTGTCATAAGAATACCAGAAACCGTGGCAAGTTTGAGGATTGGAATCAATTTAGGCCCCTGCAAAGGAGAAGCGAGAATCAGATATAGGAAAAGGAAAAGAGAATATAAAGTCAAACTAGTGAGCAATATAACGACAGACTATAAAAGCTTCTATCAGTTTGTGAAAGAGAAAAAATAACCAAGGGTAATTGTCTGCCCATTACAGGTATAAAAAGAAATATGTATATTGGAGATCAAGGAAATAGTGGAGAAGCTAAACAATTACTTAAGTGAAAGAGCAAATTACTGCAGATACTGGAACCTGTACTGAAAACAAAAATGCTCAAGATCACAGCAAGTCAGAAAGCACCCATGGTGAGACAGCAAAGTAATTCTTTGAATCTTCAAAAGAGATACTGAAAATCACCCAGAAATCCTTAACGTCCAAGGGGCTAAACAGCCGAACAATATTAGTATTTGTGAAGCAGTCATACTTAAAAACATCAGCTGGATTAAAGATTAATAAATCTCCTGGACAGAGGAGCTTCATCTCAGACTGTTAAAGGAAGTAGCCATAAGCATAATAAATGCTTTGATAGTTAGCATTCATAATTGCAAAGATTCTGGAAGGATTCCTGCTGACTGGAAGGTAGAAAATGTAAGAAGGGGACAAGAGAGAGTGTTAAAAACCACATATTTGATACCTTGGTTTCAGCAACAAGGAAAATGTTAATATCTACCAAAAACATTGTGATAATGGAACATTTTTTAAAAAATGGCAAAACTGGGCAGAATTAAGATGGATTTATGAAAAGGAAATCACGTTTGACAAAACATGGGTTTCTTTTGAGAATGTTACATGTAGTACAGAAAAAGGAGAATCAATAAATGTGATGGATTTGGGTTTTTAGAAGGATTTTGCTAAGGTCCCATCCAGGAGGTTATTAAATAAAATTGGAGTACATGAGATTGAGGGAATATACCAGGATGGATTGAGAATTGATTAAGGGACAAGAAGCAGATGGATCATTATCAGCATGATAGGCTGTTACTAGTGAGGTGTTGCAAGGTAAGTGGTCAGTCCATAACTTTCATAATCTATATAAATGATTTGGATGTAGGGACCAATTGTAATAACTCCAAATGTGCTCATTACATTAAACTGGGTGGAAATATAATTTATAAGGGAGATGCAAGGAGGCTTCAAGAAACTTTGCCGTGCTAAGTGACTGGGCTAGAACATGGTTGAGAGAATATAAATAATGAGTGAAGCTATTCACTTTGATTAAGAAAACACAGAAAGGAAAAATATTTTTTAAATGGTGAGAGGGTGCCCAAAGGGATCTGAATGTCCTTGGCTATAAGGCATGTGCAGGAAGCAACTAAGAAAGCAAATGGTATGACGACATATATTTCAAGGGGATTTGAGTACATAAGTAAAGGTGTCTTTCTGCAGTCATACAGAATCTTGTCGAGACCTCACCCTGGAGTATTGCGTACAGGGAAGTATGTCTTTCCTTACCTCAGGAAAGATATACTTCCCAAAGAGGAAGTTCAACAGTTCACCAGATTAGATTGGATTGCGAGAGTAGGACAGAGAGATATAGGCTCAGCAAATTTGCAAACAGCAAATTCCGGGCTGACAGCAGGAGTTCTAATGCAAGGGCCATTGACTGATCAAATATACCTCCAGTGAAAACAGCAACAAAATCCTGGAATTATTTAAAAACCAGTTGAATATCACAAGGGCAACTTAGGACCATTAGCTGCAATGGGCTAAATAGCCAATAATAAATTTCTGATGCAAATTACATTTCCCCAGCCTGCATCTAGATCAGGAAAATATCCTATTGTGGTGATGGAAGTCACAGAGGCAACACTTTACTAAGCAAAATGCAATCATTAATATAAAAATGAGAGCTTAAGATGGAATGATATGAAGTTTCTATCACATAAACTTCAATTCATACAGGACATTTGGCATGTTATTTGTCACATATTTCTTGAGTGCAGAAACATCATTGCAACTCTTCATCACCTTAATAAATCTCTTCTCTGTTTCTTCCCCTTTTCATCCACCTTGCAAAGAATTTGCTGATTGTTGCAATGGAAAACCTAGAAATCAGACAGGGGGATCATTCTGCAGTTTTCACGGTCATATTAAGATTTTAATATTTGTGTTACTCAACAAATTTATTGGAAAAAAAATCAAAAACTTACACAAAAGGTCAGATGCAATAAAGATAACTCTCCTCCATTAATGCTAAATCTAAACTGATTCTTGAAACTTGATTTTTCAGTTCTTGCAAGCTAATGAACTGTCACAGACTAGGTTGACGGATTTTATTATCCTGAGGAGTTCACATTGTCTCAACAGGTGACACATGCAGTCAAATATAAATCTACAACTAAATCTTTTGGGTTACAGAGCAAACAATCAAAGGGTCTATAAAGAACCACAACCTTAGTTGACTCAGAAACCTTCCTCATGTCTTCAACAATGAAAACCTAGTCACTTTAACAAGATGACAGGAGCTTCACATGAAGTGGTTTGACCCATTATTTGATTGAAACACTGGACAATTTGAAAGACTGAGCTCAGTTCGTACAGATTAATTTTTTATTCTAAGGTATGGCCAGTCTGGAATTTGCATTTTCTGTATCTTGTGGAAACAGCTTGCAGTAATACATTTTAACAGCACGATCAAATCCAACAAATAATCCCACAAATATAGATGATCTGTTTTCTCATGTTGCTAGGTAGGTATTTCAAAACAATTTTGTCATTGGGTTCTTACTGTTACTATCATGGGTGTGGAGACATAATGCAACTGGATATTTTTAAGAAGTTGTATGTAATTGTATGAACAAATCACCTTCACCTCCATCTGTCCAGAATGCATGCAAGAATCCAGGTTTATCTTTCTCTGATAGGGAACTACAAATTCTACCATCCAAAGGTCAAGCACAGCAGATGTGTGGGAACACTTGCAAGTTTTCTCTGAGGTACCCTCCATCCTGACTTGGATCACTGCTCCTTTACAGTCGCTGGGTCAAAATCCTGTAAATCACTCCTTTACAACATTGTGGGTGTACAAACACCATATGAACTACAGTGGTTCAAAAAGGGAGATAACCAATCAGATACAATTAGGGATGGAAAATAAATACTGGCCTGGTCAGTCATACCCACAACCCATAAAAAAATGAAAACAAAAATGCCCGGAAAACCCATCGTAGCATGACAATCTCAGCATTGATCAGAAATGGAACTGTTCTTCTTTCATATATAGTACAGCGCTGTTAAGTTTTGTGTTACACAAAAACACCATTTTAACCAAAACATCTCGGAAAAAACACTTGTACTGTAGTCTATATATCAGGTAAAAACATGAGACCAACCTTCCACTCGCGCAAAGCTTTTGACAGCAGCTTCTTCTGAAAATGTACATCTGCACACACGTGTTTTTTCCATTTCTCATGTTTTTTCTGCACATACTGGGAAGTGTAAGAAGTATATCAAAGTATAAATACACTGGTGCTGAAATCATCAATTCCACTAATAGAATCACCATTGGAGAATGAGAACAATAAGCTTTTAGCATCCCTGTTATAATTTAAAGAAAAAACTATTTTAAATCAATCTATAATTTAATTAGATTTTTTGGTCTACTTTCTCCTTTCATGAGGGGACAATGCTTTCTCTAGGCATCCTACCACAGATATTAGGGTTTCCTGTCATTGTGAGCTCAAGCTGCAAGTGCCAGAAAATTACTGCAGAAAATATAGCTCATGGTTTAGGGGGTAACATATTAGTGTGGATTAGAAGTTTGGCTGGCTGACTGACAGAAAACAGAGAATATTCATGATGGGGTTTTATTTGAAACAACAGAAATTTTGCAGAAACTCAGCATGTCTGGCAGCATCTATGTCTAATGACCCTTCTTCAGAACTGAATTACCTGATTGGCAGGATGTGAGGAGTTGAGTGCAAAAGTCTGTGTCAAGGTCTAAATTTGTTGCAATTAATATAAATGACAAAGATTAGGAGAACAAAGGCATGAAAAATAAACTTGCAGATGACAGTAAGATAGGTAGAAAACGTTGTTGTAAAAAAGACATGAAGCAGGCTGTAGGAGGATATAGACTGGCTAAGTACAGAAATCTTGCATATGGAGTATGGTATGGTAAAATGCAAAGTTGTTCACTTTGGTAAGAACAACAAAAAAAGCAAAATATTACTGAAATAAACAATGACTGTGAAATTCCATGGTATAAAAGGATTTACGGGTTCTAGTGCACGAGTCACATAAATTTATCAAGCAGTTACAGCTTATACCTGTAGTCAAGCTGGCAAATAGGGTGCTAACCTTTATTATGAGAGAAACTTAATAATACAGTAAGGATGCTAAACTTCAGTTATGAAAGGCAATGATAATGACATATTTCAAATATTGTGTGCAGTTTTGGTCACCTTATTTAAGGAAGGATTTAAATGCATTTGAGGTGGTTCAGAGGAGAGTTACCAGATGGATATCTGGAATGAGTGGGTTACGAAGATAGTTTGGACAGGCTGAGTTTGTTTCCACCGGAGTTTAGAAGGTTGAGGGAAGAGTTGGTTGAAGTTTGTAAGATCTTGAATGGTGTTAACAAGGTTGGACATGGAAACAATGTTCCCTCTTGAGAGCAAGTTGAGAACTAACGGTCACTATTTTAAAATTAGAAATTGCTCTTTTACACAGAGATCAGGGGAATTTTTTTCTCTGACGTTGTGGAACTTTGGAACTTTCTGCCTCCGAGGGTGGTGCAAGCCGATCATTGAATATTTTTAAGATGTAGAGATGCTGGAATGGGACTGGGGTGGACAAAGTTAAAAATCACACAACACCAGGTTATAGTCAAGAATGTGGTGCTGGAAAAGCACAGCAGGTCAGTCAGCATCCGAGGAGTAGGAGAATCGACATTTTGGGCATAAGCAGGCTCATAAGACACAGAATTTATAGCAAAAGGGAAAGCTAGTACTTCCAAATAAACCTGCTGGACTATAACCTGGTGTAGTGGAATATTTTTAAGACAGAGAAAGATTGATTCTTGAACAAAAATACAAATTACCTCAGAAACTCAGGAAGTCTTGCAATACCTGTGGAGAGAAAGCAGAGTTAACATTTCGGTACAGTGACCCTTCTTCAGCTGTTCTGTGAAGGGTCACTGGATCCAAAATGTTAACTCTGCTTTTTCTCCACAGATGCTGCCAGGTCTGATGAAATTCTCCAGGAATTTCTGCTTTTGTTTCAGATGTCCAGCATCTGCAGTCATTTGTTTTTGTTTTATATAGATGAATTCCATAACTTAACCAGAATCAGAGATTTTCAAGGTCGTTGGGAATAAGGAATTTGAAACACAAATTAGCTGTAATCTTATTGAATAAAATCGCAGACTCAAGGAGCTGAATGGTCCATTTCTGTTCCTGTTTTGTCTGTGCATAAATCCTTTATTCAGGGACTCGCACTCCCATCCAGTTATATCTCAGTGCCCAATCCTATAAAGGAGCATGCGGCTCTAGAAAAGATAGCTGGTGATGCCTCAACTCCCATGCTGCTATGAAATCTGACAACAGAAAAGTGCAGATGCAGGTAAGTGTGGGCCTGGATAGGTGGCCAGTGCTTAGATCTTGTCAGTTTTATCAAAGATCATTCTAGTGTTGAAGGACATTGATGACAATGGGAAAAGCCCTTGTAATTATTTCCTTCCAGAGTTTATTTGGCTTCCTGCTTCAGCTGTGGGGGTTCCTGACTTCTCTACCAATGCATCCCTGGGAAATTTGGAAGGAGGTGGAAGTATGTTGGGATACCTAGCTGATGGCATACATTCCAAGTCTCCCCATGTATCAACACATCTCCAACAGCCTGGGAAAATTTCACCCAATGTCTACACAAGTATTCTAGCAAAACAGCAATCAGGAGTGAGATCAGTCATTCCTTTTTCTCTACAACTCATCAAGAGTCCTTCAACAGCATGTTACAAACCTAGAACTTCTACCACCTAGAAGGACAAGGCCAGAACATGCATGAGAAACCACCATCAAGTTTCCCCTTGTGCCACACACTATCCTGACTTGAATTATATTGCTATTCCTTCAGTGTTGCTGAGTCAAAATACTAAAATTCCTTCCTAACAGCACTGAGGGTCTATCTACACCACAGGGACTGCAGTAGATCAAGAATGCAACTCAACATCACCTTCAAAGGGCAATTAGGGTTTAACAGTACATACTGACCTGGTCAGCAACACAACCCATTCACACATATAAATAAATGTTCCAGGTACCAAATCAGAAAAGTCCACCTGCTTTGAAAATGTGTCATTCATTTGTCACAACTATCATCATTGTGACTAGCAAAAAATGGCTAATTTTCTGCTAAGTTGGGGGTAGTGGTTGGCTCCATGGTTACTAGAAACTCGAAACAGATTGTTCTAAATATGTCGCATAACAACAAGCAGATTTTCAATCCAGGTTTCTATCCAGTCAAATGACATTGTATGCAAACTGACTTAACCTCCAACTCAAATAGCATGAGAACGAAGCAGGGACACTGTGGAATGAGATTTTAAAAATCAGTTTGAATACTGCATAATGTTTGAGATAAATTTGTTGAATAATGCATTTGAGTTGGAGGATATCTTGAGATATCTTGGATTGACAGCTAAGGGAAGACTTTGGATCCACAGAGAATACTGTATGAGAATTGACAATGAGATAATCCACATGCTGGTCAGAGACATCAAGGCTCTGCTCACAAGGTAGACAGGCAATGAATGTGGAAGGCACAGAGAGACTTTGCTGCAATTGAACAGCTGGGGTTTGAGCAGAAAAGCACAGAACAAGGTTGACAATAATATATAATTTTGTTCAATCTTGCTCAAAAAATATGCATGTGCAAGGAGCTTAAGCAGCCAGAAATTCAACACTCTGCTGCACATGTTAGAACTAGGGAAAGAAGTGTAATTCAAACTAAACAAAGCTTTTAATTAGTTTATTCAAAAGTACTTTAACAGATGAGCTTGATTTCTGTTTAACAAATACTTTTAAAATTATAACTGAACATCATTTGGTTGATTCGGATTGTTGAATGGTTTCTGTAACTACAATATACCTTAGGGAAATATCTCTGACTCACTGATATTTTAACCAAGACATGGAAAAATATGTACAGGGATTTCTGAAATTTTATTCAGTAAAACGTGGTTGCTATTCCTCATCACATGTGACTGAAACAAATGGTAAACTCCTTACCAACCGCCAAGCCCTCCAGGTTCCGCGCAAGCGACATCTGCACCAATGTCTTACAGCTCGTACTTCATGGTCTCGTCTAGCGTAGAGACAGAGATAATTAAGAGAAGATACTGGAGTAAGAATGGACCACATGGCCCCTTGACCATTCAGAAAGATAATGTCTGATCTAATGCCCCACCTTCACATTCCCACACCCTTACCATTTCCCTCAATTCTTTTACAGAACAAATATCTGCATACTCCAACCCTAAATGTATTCAATAATGTAGCATTCAAAACCTCCTGGCTAGAGAATCACAAAGGTCCACAGTCTTCTGAGTGAAGAAATTGCTCCTAAATAATCCTTATCCTTAGACACACCCATTCCACCCCCATCCGCATATCCCTAACCCTAACCACCCCATGTTCTGAATGCCCCAATCTAGAGAAATAACCTATTTTAATCTTCAGAATCTTGTAAGTTTCAATGAGATTGCCCCACAAGGTTCCAAACTCCAGACAGCTTAGGTATTATTTACTCAGTCTCACAGGATAATTCTCTTATCCCAAACTTGTCTAAGTTAGCAAAATTTCTTTTCTCTGCATCAACATTTAAGATCTACACAGATTTTTAAATAATATTCTGTTTTTTCTATTCTAATTATCATAGTAAGTAATGTTATATTTCCCTACATTATATCCATTTTCCATCATGGTGCCCAATTACTTAACCTATCCATACATGCCTGTTTATGCCCTCGTCACAGCTCAGATTCCCTCCCAGATTGTTAGTAATCTTTGGTACAACACTTAAGGTCTCCTCGTTGAAGTCATTTATTTAAATTGTAATACCTGAAGTCCCAAGCACTGAACGTTGCAGAACTCTCACTGAAAAACTTCAAAATGCTTATCTAATCTTTATCCCGATTCCTGCTCACTAAACAATCCTGTACCTATGCTAATGCATTACTCCCAATTCCAAATGCCCTTATCTGCTGTGTTAACTTTTTGTGTGATTTCTTTTCAAAATCTATGTACACAAAGGAACAAAGAATGAGAGTGGATGATTTGATTTTAACCTCAACTCTATTCCTGCATGTCCCCATAATCCTTTATTCCCTGGGTAATCAAGAATCTAACCATCACTGCCTTGAAAATACTAAAAGGTTTTGCATCCAATGCCTTTTGAGGAAGGGATAAACTATATCTACTGGCTCTGCCTTATCTATTCCATTAATTACATCCTCAAAACCAAGATAAATGTGCTTTTACATAAAACAAGGTATGATTAGACAGAGGAAATGATGTGTTTCTAAGTGTAATGTTAAGAATTCCTCAATATTAAATTCCAGAATTTTTCAGACACTAGTTCAGTTGGCTGGATGGCTCATTTGCAATTCAGAGTGATGCCAACAACATGGATTCAATTCCCACCCCAGCTGAGGGTAACATAAAGGGCTCGCCTTGTCAACCTTTCCCCTTGCCTGAGTTTTGGTGACCCTCAAAAGTTATACTCCCCACCTGGTCTAATGAGAGACTAGCCCTATGGTTTGTTAAGACAATGGCAACTTTGCTTTCATCTTCATCTTGCACAACTAAATATGCATATCACTTAATTCTTCCAAATCACAAAACTCTTTTCATATTGCAGGTGCATAACACTGTCCAATTTCCACCAGTTTACAGTCCAAAAAGAAAGGGATATGATTACATGATTCCTTACAATGTACAGCTAAGATCAGTGACAGACCTGGGCTCTTGAGTAATTTCTCACTTCAAGCATGTGGCTGTCGAATTCACTTCAAAGTCAGCAATTGAAGCAGAGAACATGTCAAAAGTTAATAGTATGGTGGGTGAATTTAGGGAAAAAAGTGGATAGGGGAATAGGAGACAAAATGACATTAGGATTACAGTGCACATAGTGACAAAAGTTAACACAAATTGGTTGGGAGTAACAGCCTGTTATAGTTTTATACAATGAACAGTACTCTCTGCAGACCAAGCCTAACATTTGAGGGATTTAATTTCTAATTGTACTGCTGGGGAGTCAGTTCCAGCGATGGCCACTCTTCTATTCCAGCACTTTAATATTTCCTGATGTAGTTGGCTGAGTGTCAAATTCTGAACTTAACTATATAAGCCTTGTACAAATGCATGCTACTGTAATGCACACAAGAATCTCATTCAGACATTGATCAATATCTGAAAACGTCAGATGGAGGGTAGAGGCTGTACACTTTAGGAAGTATGAAGGAAGAAACTTTGGCAATTACAATATTGCCCCTTCAGTCATAATATGAATGCTAGAGCTGCAGCCTCTTGGTGCTATGCAAAAGCTACATCTTTGTAAATATACATTTAAGACCAGCTTGCGTGAGAGTACTGTTCACTCTGAGAGGTAGCTTTGTGCACCCCAACAGCTCTCTAGCATGCTAGAGAAGTGACCATCCTTTCCCTGAGAGTACATAAAATAAGAGTTGGGAGGCTATTTGACTAGAAGAGGATCACAGGTTATGTTGATCACCAATGCTCATATGCCTTGCAGTATCAAATCTGGGACTTATTGACTCATCCCCTTGTTACACCACAAGAGTCATATACCCACTCAGCTATTACAGCCCAAAGTTTAGCGTCGTCCGAGTTTAGAAACATGAAGCAGAATTTCCAAAGTACCCATACCCTGCTATTTGTTCTGCCACAGTCTTTTTCCAAAAGTGCAATGATTTACGCAGCAACTGATGTTTAAAGTGATCTTCAGCAATGGCCTCCTTCTCTCTCTCCTCCAACAAGACGGCAGTCTTCTCACGCCAGTTCCACCAGAACCGCAGCAACACGCAACGAGTATAATGAATCATAGCCTGCAGAAACAGAAATAATTCCATCAAAACCCTCCCAATCGGACACCAGATATTCCCCTCCTCGTTTCCACATTAATTGATATTGTCACTGGTTGTCTTCCTTCCTCTGCCTTCTCTCCCTGCTTCAAATCTTTAAACCTTACCTCCTCTCCATAAACAGTAACCCTTGACTTTCAGCCCTTGCCTTTCCTTCACCATGCCCAAATCCATGCTGACCTTGTTTGAAATCCAATGTGGTTTCCAGCCAACCAAACTGGTAAAATCACAAATATCCCATGTGACTGTGGCAAGCATTATCAGGCCATCATCAATCTGACCAGCCTGCAACCTTTGTCACAGTTCACTGCACCATCCTTTTTTCTGGTGTCCCTCTACTGTCATTCAGCTTGGTGGGATTTCTCTCACATGGTTCCTCTTCTATCTGTCCAGTCATAACCAGAGAATGGCTCCCCTCCTACTCCAACACCATTACCTCTGGTGTTCTCCAGGGATCGACACTCACCTCCCACTCCCTTTTACATCTCATCTACATGCTGCCCCTCTGTGAAATTATCTGAAGTCACAACATCAGTTTCAGCTTGTGCACTGACACTCAACTCAACCTTAGCATTCCTTTCCACGACCCATCAATTGTCTCTAAATTTCAAGACTCTAACATCCGGCACCAATGCAGCAGAAATTTCACAGTATAAAATAGACAGAAGACTAACATCATTGTTTTTGGTTCCTTCTCCAAACTCTATTCTATGGCCACATAATCCCTTTTCTTCCCAATGACTGCCTGATGACTGTTTGCAACCTCAGTGTCATTTTTGACCTTGAGTTAAGCTTCTCACCATATTATCTGTGACACCATTAATTTTTGTTTAATTCCACCTCCATAATATCACACAAATCAACTGATTTGTCCTTCTACAACTCTCATCCATGCCTTTGTTTCTTCTAAAGGACCATTCGAATGCACCCCTGGCTGGTTTTCTTCGATAAACTTGATGTCATCCAAAACGTTGCTGCCTGTGTCCCTCTTTGCACCAAGTCCCATTAGGCCTCTGTTTGCTGACTGACATTGAATTCTGATTAATCAAAGCTTTGATTTCAAAATTCTCATCTGTTTACAAACCCCTCCATGGGTCACATCTCCTGAACATCTTACAGCCTCCAGCTGGACAACCCTCCAAGGTCTCAATGTGCCTTGAATTCTGTCCTTTCTGGACCTCTCCAGTTTGAATTGCTTCAGTACCAGAGGCCAGGCCTTCAACTGCCCAGACCCTAAACTCGGCAATTTCCTCCCGACAATTCTCATCCCCTTGAAAGTAACCACTTCAATCTACCCCAATATCTTTTTATGTAGCTCAGTCTCATTCCTAAGAAGTGAAGTGTCATGGGGTATAATGTGTTAAAAAAAGGCTTTACATAGAGATAAATTGTATTGGTTACCAAGAAAAACCAGTGAAGAAACAAAAAAAATCATATCATTGGAATAATACACCACCACAAATCTTTTTCACAGGTAACAAGCCATTTTTGAATGCAATAATTGCAAAATGACATTTAAAAGAAATATAATATATATATATATGAAAATCCCAAAACTTCAGTGAGATGGAAGAGCAGATAATCTGTTTTAGTACAGTTGTGAGCACAAGAAATATTGATTAGAATACTGGGAGAACGCCACTGTTTTTCAAATAATGTTATAGGAATTTATGCACCCACCACAGAAGGCAGACAGGGCCTCAGTTCAACATACCATCCCAAATACAGTACCCACCTAGTACAGTATTCCATCAGTGCAGCATTGTAGTAAGAATCTAAATTAAGTGCCAACATCTATGGTCTCCAGTTTGAACCCAAAACTTTCTGAGTCAGAGGCACAACCCACTTGGGTCAAGGTTGATATTTTAATTAGTTCCATATTTATACCTGTTCATTCCAACAGCAGAATGATTATGTTGTTTTAGTATTCACAGCAGAAAAGGAGGATAGCTTGTCAGAAATCCTGAAGAACCGAGCAGAGGATCAGTGACGGGGCGCAAACAAGACTATCTTAAGTAAATCATAAATAACAGGAAAATTACTGGAACTGAAGAGTGACAAATGCCCAGTACCATATGGTTTTGATTCATAGGTATTAAAGGAGATAGGAGAGCACATTGCCATGCTCTAACCATAATCTTTCCAAGTTCCCTGGATTCAGGAGTTGTATGTCTGCATTGGAAATTTGTTCCTGTCAATCCATCCTTTAAGAAGGGTGACAGAGGGAAGCCAGGGAATTACTTAGCCTGACATCTCTGGTGAGGAAATTGTTAAGTCTATTATCAAGGATAGAGTAACTAATCACTTCAATCAGGGAGAGTCAATATGGATTCAAGAATGACAAGTCATGCCTGACAAACCGCAAGAGTTTTTTGAAGAGGTAACAAAGGTGGTGGATAGAGTTAAATCGATGGATGCTGTTTACATCCAGAAGGTTTTTTATGAAGTCCCACAAACTAGGCTATTACCTAAGATGGAGTTGACGGCATGTTACTGACATAGATCGGAAATTAGTTGAACAGCAGGAAACTGAATTGGAATAATGGGCGAATACTCAGGTCGTGACCAGTGTAGTTCGCTGAGATCTATATTGGGGCCTCAATTATTCACAACACTCACCAATGACTTGGATAACAGCATTAAAAGTCAAACATCGAAATTTGCTGAGGATGTAAAATTGAACAGCATTATAAACAATGTTAACAACAGTAAATTACAACAGGAATTTGATAGATTAGGTGAAAGGGTAAAGCTGTGGCAGATAGATTTTAATAAAAGTAAGTGGGGTTATCTATTTCAAAGGATACATTGAGTATTTTTTCTTAGAAGGCAAAAAGTTAAATACAGTGGATCCCAATGAGATTTGGGAGTTCAGGTGCATAACATTTTAAAATGCCACAAGCAGGTGCAGAAAATAGTCAGCAGGACTAATGGAATTCTGCCCTTCATGTCTAACATGCCGGAGTATAAGGGTGCAGACATTATGTTGCAGTTATACAAAACCCGAGTTAAGGCCCACTTGGAGTACTGTGAGCAGATCTGGGCATCGCATCTTAGGAAGGATGTTTTGACCCTGGAGGGAGTTCAACACAGGTTTACAAGAATGATATCTGGACTTCATTATGAGGACAGATTAGACAAATTAGCCTTTATTCTCTCAAATTTATAAGCTTTAGGGATGATCTAATTGAAGTTTTCAGGTTACTAACCAGGAAAGACAGGGGAGATAAAGATAAACTATTTCCACTGATTGAAGGTTCCAAAACCAGGGGACTGTAATCTGAGAATTACAGCCAGACCATTCAAAAAAGATGTTAGAAAGCATTTCTACACACAACGAGTAGTGGAGGTTTGGAATTCTCTTTCTCAAATGACAGTCGATGCCAATTCAATTGTTAAAGTTAAATCTAAGCTATACATATTTTTATTAAGCACGAGAATAGAACATAGAACAGTACAGCATCTTACAGGCCCTTCGGCCCTCAATGCTATGCTGACCTTTTATTCTTCTCTAAGATCAAAATAATCTGCATACCATCATTTTACTATCATCCATGTGTCTATCCAAGAGTCGCTTACATATCTCTAATCTATCTGATTCTATTACCACCACTGAAAATGTGTTACTGGAAAAGCGCAGCAGGTCAGGCAGCATCCAAGGAGCAGGAGAATCAACGTTTCGGGCATGAGCCCTTCTTCAAGAATGAGGATAGTGTGCCAAGCAGGCTAAGATAAAAGGTAGGGAGGAGGGACTTGGGGGAGGGGCATTGGAAATGCGATAGGTGGAAGGAGGTCGAGGTGGGGGCGGAGTGGGGGTGGGGGCGGAGAGGTCAGGAAGAAGATTGCAGGTTAGGAAGGTGGTGCTGGTTCGAGGGTTGGGACTGAGACAAGGTGGGGGGAGGGGAAATGAGGAAGCTGGAGAAATCGGAGTTCATCCCTTGAATCCTGGTAAATCTCCTCTGCACCCTCTCTAAAGCTTCCACATTCTTCTTATAATGAGGAAACCAGAACTGAAGATAACATTCCAAGTGTGATCTAACCAGGGCTTAATGATCTGCAGTATAACTTGCTGGTCTTAAACTCGATCCCCCTCCTAATGAAAGCCAACACACCATACACTTTCTTAACAACCCCATCAACTTGGCTGGCAACTTTGGGAGATCTATGAATGTGGATCCCAAGATCCCTCTGTGCCTCCACACTGCAAAGTATCCTGCCTTTAACCCTGTATTCTGCATTCACAGTTGACCTTCCAAAGTGAATCACTTCACGCTTTTCCAACTTGAACTCCATCTGCCACTTCTCAGCCCAGCTCTGCATCCTGTCAATGTCCCGTTGCAACCTACAACAGCCCTCCACACTACCCACAACTCCACCAATCATTTGTGTCATCAGCAAACTTACTAATACACCCTTTCATTTCCTCATCCAAGTCATTTATATAAATCACAAAGAGCAGAGGTCTCACAATATATCCCTGCTGAACATCACTGATAACCAAGCTCCAGGCTGAATACTTTCCCATCTACTATCACCCTCTGTCTTCCATGGGCCAGCCAATTCTATATCCAGACAGCTAAATTTCCCTGTATCCCATGCCTCCTTACTTTATGAATGAGCCTACCATGGGGAACCTTATCATACGCCTTGCTAAAATCCATGTACACCACACCCATTGCTCTACCTTTATCAATGTGTTTTGTCACACCCTCAAAGAATTCAATAAGGCTTGTGAGGCATGACCTGCCCCTCTCAAAGCCATGCTAACTATCTCTAATCAAACTATGGTTTTCTAAACAATATAGGGCCTGTCTCTCAGAATCCCCTGAATAACTTGCCCAACACCAATGTAACACTGACTGGTCAGTAATTCCCAGGGTTATCTCTACTCTCTTTCATGAACAAGGGAATAACATTTGCCACCCTCCAATCATCTGGTACTACTCCAGCGGACAATGAGAACTCAAACATCATCACTACAGACGTAGCAATCTCTTCCCTCGCTTCCCATCGTATCCCATCTGGGAGAAAGTGAGGACTGCAGTTCTGAAGATCAGAGCTGAAAATGCGTTGCTGGAAAAGCACAGCAGATCAGGCAACATCCAAGGAGCAGGAGATTTCTCCTGCTCCTTGGATGATGCCTGATCAGCTACGCTTTTCCAGCAACACATTTTCAGCTATATCCCGTCTGGCCCAGGTGACTTATCTATCCTCATGTTTTTCAAAATTTCCAGGATATCCTCCTTCTTAACATTAGCCTGTTTGAGTAAATCAGCCTGTTTCATGCCGCCTCACAAATGACAAGATCCCTCTCACTAGTGAATACTGAAGCATACTGGACCACCCCACCTCCTCCGGCTCCAGGCACAAATTAGCCTCACTATCCCTGATCGGTCCTACCCTCACTCTGGCCATCCTCTTGTCCCGTACATAAGTGAGGGGCTTCCCTTAATCCTAGCCGCCAAGGGTTTCTCATGCCCCCTTCTAGCTCTTCTAAGTCCATGCTTTAGTTCCTTCCTGGCTACCCTATAACCTTCTAAAGCCCTGTCTGATCCTTGCTTCCTCAACCTTAAGTAAGTTTCCTTCTTCCTCTTGACTTGATGTTCCACATCCCACGTCATCCAAGGTTCCTTCACCCTACCATCTCTTCCTTGTCTCAGTGGGACAAACCTATCCAGCACTCACACCTAGTGCTCCCTAAACAACCTTCACATTTCTGTTGTGCATTTCCCTGAGAATATCTGCTCCCAGTTTATGTTCCACAGTTCCTGCCTAATAGTATTGTAATTCCCCCTCCCCTAATGAAATATTTTCCCATAGTTTCTGCTCCTATCCTTCTCCATGAGTATAGTAAATGTCAGTGATTTGTGATCACTATGACCGAAATGCTCTCCCACTAAGAGATTTGACACCTGACCGAGTTCATTGCCAAGCACCAAATCCAATATGGCCTCTCCTCTAGTTGGTCTATCTGTATATTGAGTCAGGAATCCTACCTGGCCACATCTGACAAAATCTGCTCCATCTAAACTATTTGCACTAAGGGAGTCCCCATCGATAAAGTTGAACTCACCCATGACAACAACCCTGTTACTTCTGCACATTCTCAAAATCTGCCTCCCAATCTGCTTCTCTGTGTCTCTGTTACTAGTGGGGGAATCTATTGAAAACTCCCAATAAAGTGAGTGCTCCTTTCCTTTTTCTGACTTCTACCCATATTGACTCAGTAGACAAACCTTCCTCGATGACCTCCCTTTCTGCAACTGGGATACTATCCCTGATTAGCAATGCCACTCCTCCACCTCTTTTACCTCCATCTCTATTCCTTTTGAAACACTGAAATCCCAGAACATCCAACAAACATTCCCACCCCTGTGATATATCCAAATTTCCGTAACGGCCACAACATTGTAGCTCCAAGTACTGATCCACGCTCTAAATTCATCACCCTTATTCATGACACTTCTTGCTTTAAAATAGACACATTTCAACCCATCACACTGACAGCAACTTTGCCCTATCAATTGTCTATCCTTCCTCATAGACCCTCTGCATGCTGTATCTGCCTGTTCACCAGCTACCCCATCCATTGATCCGTAGTTCCGGTTCCCATCTCTCTGCCAACCGAGGTATAAAGTGATAAGGGTCCAAGGCATGCATATGGAGTTAGATTAGCCATGATCTTATTGAATGGTGGAACAGGGTCGAGAGACTAAATAGCCTGCTTCTTTTCCTATGTTCCAATAATGGCTCCAGTAGAACAGATCAATTATACCCCCAAACTAATTTCACAACAGAACATTTCCACAAACCAGTATAGCTTATTTTTACACCCTCTGTTATGATTAACTATTGAAAGGATGAAAGGTATAGTTACCAATCTTTCTGCCGTTCGATTCTCACGCTGACGATCCAACTTTTCCCACCATGTGTGAAAAGTCAATTTCAGCAACATCTCTCTGTGAGGGTGAATAATGATATATTACAGGGTAGTTTTCAGTCACACCATTCAAAGTACTTATGTTGCTGGATAATTACGCAGCAGTGTCCTTCCCAAGTCATTGTGATGAATTCATTTTACTGAGGTGATTGAGCATTGATGACCCGAACCAAACCAATTGTTTAAACACTGAGATCCTGTCATCCATACAGATCACAGCTGACCTGTAACAACTCCATTGACCCAACTAGGCTCCATAACTTAAAAATCCCGATCTAACGAAAACAAGCTGTTTCAGTTTTAAATTTTCAACTGATTCCCTACCTTCTTGAACAGACTACAGTACAACCTCAATTATCTGACTGAAACAGGTAGGGAGTATTTTGTTCTGATAACTGATCATTCAGAAAACTGATCTGATCATAAACAAGCCGCAATTTACGAGTGCCGGTTATCGAACATGCCTCAGTTATCCGACAATGCACGCCATAATGCCATTTAACTGATAACTGAAGGCTGAGATGCCGAATGCCGTTTTGACGGGACCTTGAGATCTTGTTCGGATAATCTAAAATTTGTAGAACTGATGTTCAGATTACAAGGTTGTACTATATTCACATTTCCATCTGCCTTTGTGCACACAAATGCTTCCTGGATTCACCTTTATCTGATTCGAGTTCTAATTTTCAAGTTAAGCCCTTATTCTGGATTCACTCACCATAGTTAAGACTTTGGCTTACTGCAAGCTCATAGTTCACTTGGGACCAAGCCTTGCAGTAGCTGAACAAACTGCCTACTACGTATAATGCTAACAATGTCAGCAGGTCCTACAAAGAGAGCTTCAGCCTGCTTACATTGTTATTCATTTCCAGCTGGAGCCAGTGAATCACCATCAGGTGCTTTGGTGCTCGGAAAGAGATTGTGATCTGAAATTAATGCACCCAATGTTAAGTCCAGAAATCTCTGAAATATGTAATTTAAAGATGAGGTTCAGTTCAAGTTTCCACTGAGGAGCTTTAGAACTATTTAAGAGATAGAAAACAGAAGGGGAGAAAGGTGGAGAATTAAAATGGCATGAGACTGTGAGGGCTGACCAAAAATATTCCTCAAAGCAAACTCTGGTTTACCCAGTGTAGAGGAAATGGCATTCAAACTAATGAGTACAATATATTAAATTATAAGTACAGGTAAACGTTAATTGCTTTTCATCCAAAAAGTGTGACATTGACAAAGTAGAAGTGAATAAGGCAGATATTGCATGGGAAGATGCACCAGGAAGGAGAGACTCTTGATGGGGTGGTAAAGCAAGGGAAAAGGGTAGAGTTTCTTTGGAATCCTGTGACTGGTGGTGGCATCCACGCCAGAGGATGATTCATTCAATGTAGAATGCAGTGGAAATTAAAGGGATAAAGGAAACCCAATATGGAGGGAGGAGAAGAGGCGAGAGCAGAATTGGGGGAAACGAAAATTATACAATCAAGCTCTCCATCAACCCCGGTCAGTGGGGCAGACATTCTTCAGCTGAGGAAATTGTAGGGCATACTGAAGCATCAAAATTGCTATTAAAGAAACCTGCAATGGTCCTAGCTGCACTGTTTTTATGGGGTATGCAGAATACTCTTTGTTCCAGTCTTACTCAGATTACTCAACTCTTTTTCCTGGTACACTAATAGCTGTATGTCACCTTTCTCTGCTCTTAATCAGAACTGGAAAACTTTGTCATTTTTGTTCCAACTTCCACCCTTCTGTCAATTCACGCGGTCCTTCTAAGGACAATTCTTTTCCATTCTTCTATTTCTTTGTTTTCATTTCTGAGGATATACAGGAATGGACACAAAATATTAGGCCTGTCAACAATGTCCAGATCCCACGAAAGTATGAAAAAAGACCAACATTCACCAAAAGCCAACTCACACTTTCTTTCTCATTCATTTAGGGAATTTGGGGATTGCCGACTGGGTCAACACTTATTGCCCATCCAAATTTCCCTGGAGAAAGTGGTGGTGAACTTCCTCTTGAACTGCTATCGTTTATTGGTGTTGCTCACCCCTACAATCCAATGATGAATAAGTATCAAGGCATGTCAGGTGAAGAGCTCAGCAAGCTGAGTTGTTATCTCTCTATGGTCAAGCTAGTTGCCAGTTTGCACATACTTAAAAACAGGTATATGGGTGAGAGTGAGGAAATGCATCATAGAATCAGGTGTCTTCAGTAGAGGGATTAAGCAGGGCAAAAGCCACTCTAAACACATACCTGTGAAATTCCCACGCGGTCTCTTTCATCTGATTCAGGCGTTTCTTCTCACTGACAAATACTTTCCACTTCTTTAGATACAAAGGTAATAAGTTCCGACAGTAATGAGCATGAGCCTTCTCATCCTGAACCTGAAAAAGCCCAAACTGCATGACATAGAGAAGGAAGACCCAGTCTCTAAGAGGTTCACTTTTGTTTCAACAAATCAGAAACAAGCAAAAGTATCTACAATGACAGATGGGTAAAAATCCTTCAGTCTGTCTATCTGTCCCAATATATAGATTTTCCACCATCCAAAATCACTAATCTTTGGCTAAAAACCAGAAAAAAAATCCATCATTTTAGGAATAAAAATCTGACGATTTTTTTCTGTCCCACCCATCAAGGCAATCAAACTAGACCTGGACAAAAATACAAATTGCTGGAAAAGCTCAGCAAGTCTGGCAGCATCTGTGGAGAGAAATCAGAGTTAAACACTTCAGGATGAATGACCATTCCTAAACCTGGAGTTCACTCCAGCCATGATTGCAGCACATATTTTTAAACAACCTAATGTCCACCGCCACAAAGAAACAGATCCACCTCATTCTTGAAAGAATTCAGTGAATCAGAGTCCACATATCAGGGATGCTTCAGTATTCTCTCAGAGAGGAACTACATTTCAATATGTGGTGGGTAGTGGCAATGTCACTGGACTCATAATATTACACTAATCTTTTGGGGACATGGGTCTAAATCCCACCATGGCAGATGCTGAAAGCCAAATCCAAAGAAATCTGGACATAAAATTCAACCCCATTCTCCTGCTTTCTTCTTGTAACCCTTGATACTATCTATATCAGTCTTAAATATACTCAATGACCTGGCCTCCACAACCTTCTGTGGCAATGAATTCCATAGATTTACCACTCTCTGGCTGAAGAAGTTTCTCATTGTCTCTGTTCTAAAAGGTCTTCCCTTTACTCTCAGGCTGTGCCCTCGGGTCCTAGTCTCTCCTACCAATGGAAACATCTTCCCAACATCCACTCTGTCCAGGCCATTCAGTATTCTGTATGTTTCAATTAGAACCCCCCTCATCCTTCTCAACTCCATCAAGTATAAACCCAGAGTCCTCAAAGGACTCTTAAGCTTTTCATTCCTAGGACTATTCTCATGAACCTCCTCTGAACACGCTCCAGGGCCAGCGCACCCTTAGGTGAGATATGGGGCCCAAAGCTGTGCACAATATTCCAAATGTGGACCAGAGCCTTATAGAGCCTTGGAAGTACATCCCTGCTTTTATATTCAAGTCCTCTCAAAATAAATGCCATCATTGCATTTGCCTCCCTAACTACTGGCTCAACCTGCAAGTTTCCCTTGAGAGAATATGGGGCTACAACTCCCAAGTCTCTTTGCACTTCAGACTTCTAAATTTTCTCCTCATTTAGAAAATAGTTCAAGTCTCTATTCTTCCTACCAAAGTGCATGACCTCACACTTTCCCACATTGTACTTCATCTGCCATTTTTTTGCCCACTCTCCTTACCTGTCCAAATCCTTCTGCGGCCTCCCCACATCCTCAATGTTGCCTGTCCCTCCACCGATCTTTTGTATTATCTGCAAACTCAGCCAGAATGCCCTCAGTTCCTTCATCTGGATCGTTAATGTATAAAGTGAAAAATTGTGGCCCCAACACTGAGCCTTGCAGACACCACTCTTCACTGGCTGCCATCCTTAGAAGAACCCTTTTATCCCTCCTCTCTGCTTTCTGCCTGACAACCAAGCTTCCATCCATGCTAGCAGCTTGCCTGACATCACAGCAGCCTCCTGTGTGGCACCTTGTTAAAGGCCTTCTTGATGTCCAGGTACATAACATCCATTGGCTCTCCTTGGTCTAACCTGCTAATGATAAATACAGTCATGGTGACCCTGCAAAATCCTTCTTCTCAACATCTGGAGGCTGGTCGCAATATTGGGACAGCTGTCTCACAAACTAGACAAGAACACATTGACATAATCACACCCCATCATAGTTCAATCCCTGGGCATGTCCTGCCTCAACAGCAGATATATGAGTTACCTGGAACTCCTCAATATTGAATCCAGATTCCTTGACATTTGGCATCTGGTCAATCGTGCACGGAAATCTCCTGTTGACTACCACTTACTACACCATCTCAACTGTTAAATCAATACTCATTTTGTTGAGTACCACTTGGACGAAGACTGAAGGTGGCAAGGGCAGAGAATGTTCACTGCAAAGGGGATTTTAATGCCTATCTTTAAGAGTGCTTGAACTAAGGAAATATCTGCTTAGCTCACCAATCTAATTGTTGCAAATGTACCCATCCATTACTGAATTAGTAGGAATCATCGCTGAGTAATTATAAAGACAGAAGTCCTGTTTTCACATTAAGGATATCTTCCAGCCTACTATGCATTATGACCACCATGCTATAAATTGTACAGACATCAAACACATCCAGCAACTCAAAACTGGGCTCATGAGATGCTGTAAGCCATCAAAAGTAGCAGAATTATATTCAACTACCATCAAGCCAGGTGATCAAGCTTGGATCAAAGAAGAGCACAGGAGGGCACACCAGGAGTAACATCAGGCTCACCTAAAAATGAACTGTATAGCTGCAAAACAGAACTAATTGAATACCAAACAGTGGAAGCAGCATGCAAAGGACAGAAATCAGCAATCCTAGAACCAACAAATCTGTTTAAGTCATACAGTCCTGTCACGTACAGTTGTGAATAATGATGGTCAATTAAAGTAAGAGGAGTTGGGAGATTTCACAAATATCCAATCCTCAAACTCAAAAGGGAAGGTTGAATAATTTTTAAAAATCTTCAACCAGAAATGTTGACAGGATAACCTTGACATCCTCTTGAGGCTCCCAACATCTCAGTTGCCAATCTTCAACAATTCCATTCACCCCATATGATACCAGGAAATGGCCAGATACAATGAATACTGCATTGGTTATGACAACATTCTGGTAATAACAGTAAACATGTGATCAAGACCTAGCCATGCCCTTTGCTATGCTGTTTGAGCAGAGCAACAAGACTAGTATTTACCCAACAGTGTTGAGGGCTGAAGGGCCTGTACTGTGCTGTGGTGTTTTATGTTCTAATGTGGAAATTTCCTATTTATGTTCTGTGCAGGAAAGATTGGACAAATTCAACCCCAGCAATTACATTCCATCAGTCAGTTCTCCATAACTCAAGAAGTGACAAAAAAAGGTCATCAACAGTGCTATCAAGCAACATCCAAAGGAATAATTTGCTCAATTTGGTTTCTGCCAGGGCCACTCAGTTCCTGATGTCATTACAGCATCAAGAAGTCTGAGCAAGCTGGAGTCAATGTGAACCAGGGGAAAAGCTCTCCTTTGGTTGTAGTCATATCTAGCACAAAAGTAAGACGGTTGAAGCTGCTAGAGGTCAATTATTTTTGCAGGAATTCCTCAGGGTAGTGTCCCACGCCCAATAATCTTCAGTTGTTTTGTTAATTATCTTCACTCAATCATGAAGTCAAAAGTAGGGATAATCATTCATGATTTCTCAGATACTGAAGCAGTCCGTGTCCATGTGCAGCAAGAGCTGAGCAACCTGGCCGGATAAGAGACAAGTAACAATTCACCCACACAAAAAAACAAGGAAAGACCATCTCCAACAAATGAGAATCTAAACATTGCCTTTTGATGTTCAATGGCATTACCATCACTGAATCCCACAGTCAACATGCTCAGGGTTACTACTGGCCAGAAACTGAAATGGACCAAAGACAACAACAGGTCAGAGGCACAGAATCATCTTCTCCAGAGCAATGAGGATGGCAATAAAAATTGACCTAGCCAGCAAGATCTACAACCCATGAATGAAGGGTGTTGCAAAGTTAGGTAGAGTATTTGTGGATTGGAAGGCAGGATGTCAGAATTTGACATTTGTAAAATGATAAGGGGGTAGGGGAAGAGTACATGGTCCATTTTAAAGATTCTGTGGGTTTTTTCCAATGCTTAGAAATTTAAAAATTAGCTTCTGTGGACAGCAACTTGCCAGTTGGCAGGTGCTCCAATTAAAATACTTGTTTCAAAGTATTACTGTTAGCAGGCAAAGCATTATTTTTATTAAGACAACAGATTTTTAAATTCAGCCAACTAATTTAAAACAGGCACTTGGAGACTAAGGACCAATTAAATTTGAACCTAATGGTTTTGACAACCTAGAACCAATCTTATTGTACGAAATTAATAGGTCATCAAGGGTATTTAAAAGAAGAGAGCATTTGAAAATTGGCAGAAAATTTGCCATCTGGAGAGATTAGCTCTCTCAGCTCTCCGAGTAACCATCGTCTGACTAAAGGCACTTTAAGCTAATACTCCTGACAAAAAAATTTGATAGAGAGAGGTATTCCTGATGCAAGAATTTGAAGGAGTAGGCATTCCTGAAAGAAAATCAATAGAGAAGGTGTGGAACATTCCGGAAGGCATATCCTGGTGGCAACTGCTGAAAACTAAATTCTATTGTTTTGTTATGTAAGTGGGGCATGTATTTATTGGAACTGTTTACCATTAGAATTTCATTTTATTCGGGAATAGTTAGTAGCTAGAGGAGAATTATTCAGTTTGTTAGTGGTTCTGTTAATTTGTTTAATGTTGGTGTTAGATAAACAAATTGTCACTTGTTGATTATAGATTGAGTGAAAGGATTTCATTTCATTTAACCATTCCTTTATAACAGATTAGGGGGTGAGAGATAGGTTTTCACACTTCCTTTAACAGATTATGAGACAAGACAAGCCTCTCTGGGTGTTTCAGTTTTAGTTATTTGGTGGGGGGATGTCAACCTCTACTTCATAACAACAGAAAAACTTCTGGCTTTAAACAAAATTTAAATTTCTAATCCTCCAATGCCTATTTATCTGGAACTGACTGTCAACTAGAACCCAAGCTATTCCATTTATTATCTTCAAAGCTTGATCCAGATCACCCTTAAATCTAGACTTCGCTCAAATATAGAATCCAAATTCTTTAAGTCTATCCTTCGAGCTGAGGATTCATTCCTGGTTTTGAGAATGTCTTTAACCTATCATAGGTGAAAAGAAATATTAAGCTTTTTTCAGTACCTTCAAAGTTGTCAAAGTCAGACAAACATCGGGAAGTTAGCCTGTTTTGGGAGAGATGGAGAGAATCGTATCTGGTCAACGTGAACAAAGTCACCAAAAGGAAAAGCTTGTAACCTCTTCAGTTGAACAAAAAATTTTAATGTAAAGATAGGAGTGGCACTTCACTCGTGTGCAGTATCTGTAAAGGATATTGCAAGGGTTAAAAGAGTTGAGACTTGCTTTTTGCTGTTTATGATAAGACCCTTCAAAATTGTTTTCACAGAGTCCTTACAATGTGGAAACAGGCCCTTTCCAACAGGTCCATACCGATTCTCTGAAAAGTAACCCACCCAGACCCATTCCCCTACCCAATACTTACCCCTGACTAATGCACCTAACTTCCTTGAACACTATGGCCAATTTAGCATTGTCAATTCACCAAACTTGCACATCTTTGGATTGTGGGAGGAAACTGGAGCACCCAGAGGAAACCCACACAGACATGGGAAGGATGTGCAAACTCCACACAGACAGGTACCCAAGACTGGAATTGAACCTGTGTCCCTTGCACTATGAGGCAGCAGTGCTAACCACTGAGCTACCGTGCTGCCTGCACATTTGTCATCTATATATTTGTGTATGGCTTTTTTTCTTTTGTGTAAAAATTTCTTTTTTTTTTGTGAAGGAGGCATTGACAGCCTCATGTGAACATGTTCACTGAATGACCACCACAGTAATCAAATTGTAAAATATAAAACTTATGGTCTCTCAAGCCAGATTTAACTTTGGGTTCTGACTTATCTCTTATTACTATCAACTGGGATGGTACCAAAACTAACAACAAATTCTGCCATGTGCTGTTAAACATGTATGTAAACAAGCTGATGGCATAATTCCCTGTTCCTACACTGTCGGCAATCCTGCAGATGGCAATTTTTTTTAGAAATCACTAACCTATTAAGATTTTCCGCACTTACGATATAAGATCAGAATTAAAACACCCATGAAAAAGTCATTCATTGATAATGAAATGTAACTGGGTTTATAACTAAGCCATAACTATGAGTGAACAATTTTTCTAGCCTTGAAAACCTAGCTTTATATTTGGGTAATGCAAATTATTTTTATGATTTAATAAACTCTAATGTATACAGCCTAGCCTTCCTTTTAGCCTCTGAAATTTATGTTAAAAATTAGGTAAGTTGTTAGATAATCATTTACTCCCTGGTTAGCTGCAAAAATGCTTGAATTTGATTGGCTGTGTACCCTGTTCAATGATATCATGGATGGCTGGAGATTTTTTTGGAGTGGATATCAGGTTGAAAGTTAATATTCAGGAAGTGTGAAATTCATACCAGAAAGATTGCTACATAGCGTTCTTCAAAATCAGTGACAGTAGCACTCTTGACTGCAAATTCAGAGCTATTACCATCACTATCAGTATTTTCCATCAGTAACCAGCTGGTTTAAGTAAATTCAGCAGCAAATATAATGAATATAGTTAAAATGGTGTAAACTTTGGTGAAAGATAAATACCATGAAAATACAGGCTCTCAAGTTAATAAAACCGATATCCCTGGCTGCAATGTCTTTCCACTCTGTGAATATAGATGAGAAGCAGTCTTTTAAGACCTCATCCATGTCTACTGGCTCCACACACAGGTTGCCCTTGCTCTCTTTTATGAATTTATAGACGTGTACTGCCCCTTTAAAGGGAGTTTAAATTTCTGGCTGGCACAGAGTGTGCTGAAAGATTTAAAAGTGTAAGATTTGGTTGACACAAATAGCTGGAGCTGTGTTGCCATAGTACAAAACAAATTCAATTTCGGCCAATCGGTTTAAATTGTGCCCAAGACACAAAAATCCAATTGAATTTAAATTTACTATTTGGGATGACATCAACCCAAGGAAATGATCCAATGTTTTGGGGTATAAAATCGGACAGTTTGAACAGTTAGAAGGAGAATAGTAAAGAGCTGCCAAGCACCAACATAACAGCCAGCAGAATAGCTCTCTGAAAGGTACCTGTCCAAAAGAAATTTGTGCAGCAGAACCCCGAAGCCAACCTAGAGAAATCTATCGTTTTGACATCCGAATACGACAACTGGGTTTGAAAGTGATTTGCCATAAATTTCAGAGGAAATTTAACAGATCAGTATTGCGGAGTGGGAGGTAAAAATAGGTTTAAGAGAAATGAGTTGTAAATAGTTGTTGTTTAATGTTCTCTTTTGGACTTAAAGGATACAATTGTTAATTTTTTTCTTTAAATAGTAAGATCTGGGATAGTTCTTTGCCTCTCAAAATTTAACAGATTACAGCATGAGACGAGCTTTACTGAATATCTGGTTTAAATTAGAAGGAGGGTTTACCCCATGTCGTAACAGTAATAGGTCCCACACTTTCCCTAGTAATCCTCTTACTCGTAACATACTTATAACATATGATATTTAATACGTAAAAGCTTTGTTTAATCAAACACAAAAAGAGCATTTACTGAAACTTCAAAAATATATTTTTGACCTCATTTAAAATGTTATCTGCTCCATATCCCAAAGGAAATATTAACCTCAGTGACTTTTTAGATTTGAGCAAAATGAGATACAATGGAACCTCGATTATCGGAATGAGATGGACGGGCACTATTTCGCTCAGATTATTGATTATTTGGTTAATCAATTAAATGCCTTTCCTCTGGGGCTCGGAGTTTTTGAAGTCTGTTTCTCATTCAGAAGACTGTAGCAGCACACAGCGGGCGAGGCCCCGCCTCACCACCCTCCCACCCCCAAACCCCGTCCAATACCACCCCCCTGCCCCACCACCCCCAAGCCCATCCAACCCCGCCCCCTACTTCCAACCCCTGCCCACCCACAGCCTTCCAACCCCCTCCAATCCCACCCTTGCCCCCAACCCTGTCCAACTCCACCCGCCAATCCCTCCCCCTGCCCCCTGCACCCCAACCATATCCAACACCACCCCTTGCCCCCCAAACTTTTCCAACACCACCCCCGACCACCAAATCCCGTCCAACACTGCCTCACCGCCCCCGTCCAACACCACCACCCGCCTGCCCCCCAACCCCGTCCAACACCACCCCCTCCCCCGTGCGTCTCAGCCCCCTCACCGGGCAGCTGGACTGGACACCAACAATAACACTGCTGCTGCAGCTGTCTTTGTTGGGTAAGTCTCCAAATTGCGTGCGTGTAAGTGCACACACAGCCACACACACTTTTTACTGCAACGTTTTGACAGGTTCCATATTTGCCCTGTACAGGATAGTGTTGAAGAGATCATCTGGGGAAGGAGGGGTTTAGGGTACACCCCTCTGTAGAGCTCTGTAGAAAGTGTGGGGAGAGAGAAAGGTCAGTCATTTGGAGACAGTGCCTGTTTAATCACTGTAAACTAAAGACGTGATCACTGTTGGAAACACATCTTTGATGTAATGTTCCTGTCGGGACATCGAGATCTCCATTGGATAATCCGATTTTCGGATAAGTGGTATTCGGATAATCGAGGTTCCTCCGTATATGGAAGTTTGTGGATGCCTCTTGGTACATCAGAAGGGGGCAATCCAATCGTGGGATTCAAATAACTTCGCAAGCCTGAACAACTGGTTACTGGCTCAAATTCACAGCTTAAAATTTCCTACTGTTCAGTTGTGATTCTACTGTTTTTGTCATAAGAGCTAATTATGGATGAATTAAGTAATATTTCTCCAGGGAACAGTGTGCCTGGTAGCTATTACCAGGTATGACTAAGGTGTGATAGTTTAGCTATTGTTAGCACTCTCATTTCTTGGATGTGGGTTTGCTCACTGAGCTAGAAGGTTCATTTTCAGACGTTTCGTCACCTTACTCGGTATCATCAGTGAGCCTCCAGATGAGGCACTGGTGGTGTAGCCTGCTTTCTATTTATATGTTTGGGCTTCCTTGGGTTGGTGATGCCATTTCCTGTGGTGATGTCATTTCCTGTTCTTTTTCTCAGAAGGTAGTAAATGGGATCCAAGTCAATGTGTTTGTTGATAGAGCTCCGGTTAGAGTGTCATGCTTCTAGGAATTCTCATTCATATCTCATTTTTGATTTGAAGACATTGGATTTAAGGACCAAAGCAGAACTTGAGGCATATTACAAAATAATGCTCTAACATACAGCAAGAGAATGATGCAATTCCAGAATTGCATTTCTTCAGAAGAGGCTTAAACAAGGCTCCAGTTGTTTACTTGCATCGTTCAGACAGATTTAAAAGATCTCTTGGCACTATTCAAAACAGATCAAAGTCTACTACTGCTACCTTGGACAAAATCATTCGCTTCTACTCACATCTATCAATGGATGAATTGGATATTCATCATGTGGAGATGACAGTGTTGGACTGGGGTGGACAAAGTTAAAAATCACACAAAAAGTCTGTGGGCTGAATTTGCATTTGCAGAATTGTATTTGCAGATACATTCTATTTTGTTCAAAAATTTTGTGCCTACACAATCTGTGGACAGTCAATTCATGTGATATTTTATAAATCCTACTTTGGAAATAAATCAAGATTGGAATACTCACACGTTTAATGCATTGTCTCAGCTGAGATGTCATTTTTTTTATAAAAAACCTTAAATTATCTCAGGAATGTGACTTGAAAGAAACTCTGGGATTCACATATTAATTAATCGAATTAATTCTAAAAGTTGAAGGACTTAACAGCAATTTAGGTTTGTTCAATATATTCCTGATGAAGGGCTTATGCCTGAAATGTCAATTCTCCTGCTCCTCGGATGCTGCCTGACCTGCTGTGCTTTTTCAACATCACCCTCTCGACTCTGATGTCCAGCATCTGCAGTCCTCACTTTCTCCTTGTTCAATGTATCGCATCAGTTGAATGAAACCATGATCTATTGCTATAAATTCTGTGTCCTATGATCCTGCTCCACTAGCTACTGGTGAAGGAGCAGTGCTCTGAAAACTTGTACTTCCAAATAAATCTGTATGTTGCGTGATTTTTTTTAAAACTTTGGATATTCATCATTTATATTTGTATGATTTTGTGTACAAACTGGCTGCCAACATTTATCATCAGTTAACTCATTAGGGTTGAATTATTCTGTGTTTTACATTGATGGATCACAATAATAATAAGAAAAGTCTTGGAACGTATAACCATATGAATAAAGTAGAATTGCTAGGAGGACAGTATGATTACATCTTGAATAATGTTACAGTTTTTTGGGTGAGAATATAGAAGGCATGTTTAGTAAGTTTGCGAATGACACCAAAATTGTTGGTATAGTAGACAATGAAGGTTTTCTAAGATTACAAAGGATCTTGATCAAATAGGTCAATGGGTTGAAAAATGGCAGATGGAGCTCAATCTGGATCATTGCGAGGTATTGCATTTAGGTACAATAAACAAAGGTAAGGCTTAGACAACGAATGGTAGGGCCTTGTAGAACAGAGGGACCGAGGGGTGCAGGTACGTCAGTCTTTGAAATTTGTGTCATATATAAACAGGGTATTAAAAAGGCTTTTGGCACACTTGCCTTCGTTGCTCAGTCCTTTGAGTATGAGAGTTGGGAAGTCATATTGAGGTTGTACGGGATATTAGACAATAGACAATAGGTGCAGGAGTAGGCCATTCTGCCCTTTGAGCCAGCATCACCATTCATTATGATCATGGCTGATCATCCTCAATCAGTATCCTGTTCCTGCCTTATCCCCATAACCCTTGATTCCACTATCTTGGTGAGGCCTCTTCTGGAATACTGTGTCCAGTTCTGGTCGCTCAGTTGTAGAAAGAATATTATTGAGCTGGAAAGGATTCGGAAGAGATTTACCAGTATCTTGCTGGGTATGCAAAGTTTGAGTTATAAAGCAAGGCTGGATAGACTGGGACCTTTTCACTGGAGTGAAGGAGGTTGACAGGCGACCTGATAGAAGTTTATAAAATAATGAGAGGTATAGATAGAGTTAATGGTAGTTGTCTTTTCCCTAGGATTGAGGATTTGAGACAATGGGGCACATATTTAAAGTGAGTTGAGAGAGATTTTAAAAAGACATGAGGAGCAAATTATTAACACAGAGGGCGATTCACATGGGGAATGAGCTTCCTGAGGAAGTGGTGGATACAATTGCAACGTTTAAAAAAACATTTGGATAAGTAGATGAATAGGAAAGGTTTGGAGGGTTATGGACCAGAAGCAGGCAGATGGGACTAGTTTAGTTTGGCATGGACTGGTTGGACTGAAGGGTCTGTTTCCACGCTACAAGGCTGCATGAATGCATAAGTGAAGGATGATTTTTAAAATACACTTGTCTACAGGCATCATTTCACTAAATACAGTATAGAAACTATCTTTTTATAAAGTATGTTCAAAGTAGAATCAACCAAAAGTTCCTCACTTTCACTAATGCAATTATTAAACCACAGTAAAACAACTCAGAACAGTTCAGGTTGTCTATTTAACAACTTAATCAGACAATTAGAGCCCTCAGAAGTAATTTAATAAATCAGCATTACACAGAGGATCACAATATAATTTAGTTGCAAGGTTCAGCAGGGATTTTGAAACCAGCTGAAAATTAATTGTTCTTCACAACAGTTCCAAGCTACTTTCCATATTGTCCAACTGCACTCATGAACATGGAATACAGCTCCACATTGAAACGTTCTTCAAGTGAGAGATGTTATGGCTAAGCTAGTTATCCAATTGGCCAGGTTAATCCTCTGGGATATGGATCAAATCCTGCCACAATAATTAAATTTAAATTCAATTACTAACATCCGGAATGGAATGCTAGTTTCAGTAATGATCACCACGAACTCATGCTCGTCAGAGCAGGTTAAGTGCCATCCTTATCTGGTCTTGTCCTATGTGACTTCAGACCTGCAGCAATGTGGTTAACACTTAATTGTTCTCTGAAATGACCTAAAAAAAATCCAACAGCTCCAGAGCAGTTAGGCATGACCAACAAATACTGGCCTGGCCAGCAAAGTCCAGTAGAAGAATTTGAAATGAAATGAAATGAATAATCCTCTGAAAGATTAATCCAGCTGATCCCATACTTGTGACTATTTTCACTCCCGTGACACTGCAGGACAATGGGGTTGGGCAAAGGTGTGGACCTCAGCTCAAGAAAATCATGCTTGTGAAATCAGGCAACAATAGGCCTGAGGTGAGTTCCAAGCACAAAGGAAGGCACAGGACTTCTGGGTGGTGCTGTGAATTTCTTACTGAAGGAAACCCAACCAAAAGGGTATTGAGAAAGTTTAGCTCAGGCATTCAGTAATGACACAGGCCTCCGTCATCTGAAGGAGACAGCAAACAGGCAACTAAGTGTATGGAGGAGTAGTCCAAAATCCAGGGAGACTGGTGAGGGGTGGAAATAGGCTGATGCTGAGCAAGACTGTTTTCTTGAATTGCTTTAAATTGTTTTTAACTGTCATTTCAAAACAAGTGAAATGCTTGTGTTTTTGCTGCAAAGCGTATTTCACCTGTGACATGTTAACAGACTGAAAATTAATAATTTGACATTCTTTAAATGAAAACGGCTGAGTCAATCTGGGTTCTACTGGTCTACCTGTTTAACCACTGGAATTACTATACAGAACTACTTCAATTCTCTTGTTCAGGATCATGTTCTTATTCCTCACCTGATACCACTTTTCCTCTTGAATGCCTTTTATCCAACAATGGAAAGATTTCCTCAGCAATACCTCCCTGGAAAAGAAAGATGCAGTTTCAGAAAAGTTAGTGACATGAAATAGAGTTGTAGGATTCCAGGCATTTTAGTGTCAATAAAGTATAATTAACTCAAGTGATAATTGCTTCTAATACTTACTTACTTTCAGTGAAAAAAGAAAATTAGTCCTAGATCTTTCCATTGACCAACTGCATTGCAATTTGAAGCAACTTTGTACATTGCCCAAGGATCCACAGTATAAAGAACAGTACAGCACAGGGACAGGCACTTTGGCCCTTCATGCCTGCGATGCCACATATTGCCCTTCCATACTAAAACCGTCTTCACTTACAGGATCACTGAAGGTGGAAGCTCAGGTAGATAAGGTAGTAAAAATACCTATGGCATGCTTGCCTTCATTGAAAGGGGGCATTTTTAAGAATAGACAAGTTACACTGCAGCTTTGTGAAACTTTAATTAGGCCACACTTGGTATATTGCATACAGTTCTGGTCACCACACTACCAGAAGCATCTGGATGCTTTGGAGAGGATACAGAAAAGGATAACTTTCATCACCTCCTCAAAAATCTCAATCAAGTTAGTGTGGTACGACCTTCCCCTCACAAAACCATGCTGTTTATCGCTCATCAGTCAAGCGATGAAGTATCTACAATGGCTGAGGGGTGAATGGGTCAGCAGCAGCAAAAGCAATCTCTCGCTCAGACAGGTCAGATGCAATCAGTGCCTGGCCAGAAAGAAATCTGAGAACATATAAAACTTGACAAACAGCTAACAAAAATTCATGGTCCAAAAATAAAAGCAAAATACTACAGGTGTTGGAAATCTGAAACAAAAATAATAAATGCTGGAGAAACTCAACAAATCTGGCACCACCTGCTTGATCTACTGAATAAGTGTTTTGCATTTATAAATAGTCCAGCAAGCGGTTCTAACATACATGTACTGTCATGTTCATCTCAATACAAAGACCCCCAGTTCAAAATGCACTATCCTAGGAAAGGTAAAATGCCAGATTACAAATACAGATGAGTATTGGAAATAAAAATGGTACATTTCTGAAGCCCTTTGGCAAACAAAATCAGTCCAGGAGATCATTGTGGCCACCCAAAACATGAACTCGGATTTCTCTCCACAGATGCTACCACACCTGCTGAGCTTTTCCAGCTATTTCTAATTTCATTTCTATTTTTACTTTTGTCTCTGACTTATAGTATCTGCAATTCTTTCAACTTTTAAACACTGAAAATAATCAGTTAGAGAGTCTTATAGGACAGAAATAGATTTTGCAGTCCAACTATCCATGCCAACAATGTTCCCAACCTAAACTTAGTCCCACTTGCCTGCATTTGGCCCATATCCCTTCAAACCTTTCCTCATCATGTATTTATCCAAATAGCTTTAAAACTTTGTAACTGCACCTGCATCCACCACTTCCTCTGGCAGTTCATTCCACACATGAACTACTCCCTGTGTAAAAAAGTTGCCCCTCATGTCCTTTTTAAAACTTTCTCCTCTCACCTTAAACTTTTTCCACCTAGTTTTGAACTCCCTCACCCTAGAGAAAAGACCCTTGTTATAGATATGCAGAAAGAAACAGAATTCATATTTCAGGTCACTGACTTGAAATATCAACACTGTTTGACTCTCCATGTGACGCGACCTGCCAAGCATTTCCAGAATTTGTTTTTTATTTCACGTCTCTTGTTTTGGTCTTGTACAGGAACCAAACCAGCTCACAAACTAACAATTCGTTTCAGACATCAGGGCTGACTCAACATTGAGGTCAGGCACCTTCAGTCACTGTTGCTATCAGACGGTTGGCCTAAACCTTCAGAAGCCTGAGGACCACCCTCATGACATCTTCCAGATGCTGTCAAATTACCTGTGATCAGATATCAAACTGATTAGCTAACTATACAATGATGTGTTTTTATGCAGTAGCACTCTGTATCTGAACAGACAGGAGTCATCAGAAAGACATTCAGGTTCAAGCATCTGACACTCAGAAATCTGACCAAACAGTTCTGTGGCACTTGATCACAGGAACTGACAAAAGATTTCTGAATCAAAAGTCTACACAATATTAGAAGCAGATTTGGGAGATTCAAGGCAAGGTACGTTCACAGTAAGTAGGAACAGATCAGCCTTAGAACATTCAAGATATTGTCACTTTTCCATTATGTCTGATTATTGAGAGTCAGGAAACTAAACAGTTAACCATTCTCAAAGCACAGGAATACCTGAAATGGTTTTGGGCTTGTCCTGTCAATGCTCTAAGTTCAAGCTCCTCTTGCTGATCCAAACATAATTTCCACTGATTCCAGCACCTTCGCAGCATCTGTCAGAACAAAAGTAATTAAGAGACCAGAAATGCAGGCTCAGGTCCCAGTATTTATAGAACTGCATAGTTAAATGAGCCCAGGTGAAGTGATAGGGGTTTTGTCATAAATACATGCATCAGCCAATTTAACATGTAGGTTCATGAGTGCACTTTCCATTGTTTCCCACCTGCAAGTTGTGCACATTTACACCGAAGAAACTCACTTTATTTGAGGTGGTGGTGGTGCGGTGGTGCGGGGGGCACGGATTAATAGATTGAATTTCATGAATTCAAAGAAGCTTGTTCAATTACGCTTCTTTCTTGAAACAGACTGTCATGAAAACCAAACCATTGAAAACACTGGAGGTCAAGGAGCATCTTATATTTAAACCTGAATTCAGACAAACTAAAATCTGGTTTTAGTCCAGGCCTCAAATGTCTGAGCAAACATGATTCCTAAACTGTAACAGCTTCAGCTCTAGTAAATGGAATTCACAGTCATATCACCAAAGCATAGATTGCAGCAGATTCACTAGGTTGATTCCAGAGGTGAGAGGGTTGGCTTATGAAGACGGATTGAGTGGACTAAGACTATACTCATTGGAGTTTAGAAGAATGCGAATTATGCTAACGTATAAAAACGGGTAGGGAACAGACAAGATAGAAGCAGGGAGGCTGTTTCCACTGGCGAGTGAAACTAGAACTGGGGGGCATAGCCACAAAATAAGTGGGAGCAGATTTAGGACTGAGTTGAGGAGGAATTTCTTCACCCAAAGGGTTACAAATCTGTGGAATTCCCTGTCCAGTGAAGCAGCAGAGGTTATCTCATTGAATGTTTTTAAGGCAAAGATTGATTTTCAAACACTGAGGGAATTAAGGGTTATGGCGAGTGGTCAGGTAAGTGGAGCTGGGTCCATGAAAAGGTCAGCAGTGATCTTATTGAATGGTGGAGCAGGCTCAACAGGTCAGGTGGCCTACTCCTGCTCTTATTTCTTATGTTCTTATGTTCATCAGCAATCATGCTCATTCCACCTCTCTGGAAGATAATGCAATTCATTCTACTCCCCTTTCTTTCCCCACTGTCCTGCAAAGTTTTTGCTTCAGGTGACAATCTATTTTTTCAAGTTATTCAAGGATCCCCTGTAACATCTATTCCAGACCAAAAACAACACAAAATATAAAAAAATTCTCCTCTCCCTCCCTTGGATTCTTTGCCAATTATCTTAAATTGGTGTCTTGTTATGGAATTTAATCAAATCAGTTTCTTCCCACCCATTCCGTCAAGATCTTACATAATTTCAAATGCCAATTGAGAGATAAAGAAACGGGAGTTCGAAAAAACACACTGAGCAACATTTGTTCCTTAAATTAGAGATTTCTGCTTCAACAACATGAGGAAACAAGTTTTGAATCACAGGCAGCAAAAAAAGTTATCTTTCAAAGTTTTGAATGAAGAATAACTTATGAGAAATGTACAGTTTACTGCAAAAGGAAATGATTCATATTTCTTGAAATTGTATAAGACAATAAAGATTACACTGATTGTAATTTTATCTGCCAAGAAAAGATGATCATTCAGCAACTTCACGATAGTTCCTACATTAAGTATTTGCGGAGACAATGGGTCTCTGAAGATCTGATCTCATTAATCTGTGTAGCTAAACGGAGACATCACAATTGACAGCACAAGCTTGGAAATTATCCAGAATGTGCTCCATAATGCCTGGGAGAAAAGGTCCTCATCTGTCACTTATGCAGAAAGTTTGTCTTCTGCTGTGAATTAACAATTTGCGCCACCTTAATCCAGCATCTTAAGATTTTTAAAAACACCATTTGTTATATAAATAATATTGCCTACATGGTCACCAACACAAAGTGACATATCACTTAGATTTTCTTACAAAGCTGTTCATCACTGTCACAGTTTAACTGTATACTTCAGCCACAAATGGAAAAGAGGCTGCAAAACCTCACACTGATTTCCCCCAAGGATGGACAATGCATTGAAGGAAAGATGGTTGGAATTAGTATACTGAGCAATGCCAGGGGAGCCCAACTCACCAAGATGGGACAGTTACTGTTGCATTGTATTCTAATATCCTGAAATAGTGTTGTGAAACTTGCAATGGTACAGAGCACATTGTTCTCTAAAGTGCTCGCCAATGCCTCCTGAAAAAAAACTTACTTTTGCTGAAATATACATCTAAAACCACTGTGGTCCTCAGTCAAGTTGTTATTCCTCACTTGTACCAGCAGCTGTCAGTGAGCAATTGGACTGTGAAAGACACCTCATCATGCCAGGTTCTGGTTCAGGAATGTGCATTTACTCTGGAGCGGAGGTCATCAAATCACAATCAGGAATGGGAACTAACTAACCAATCATATCCATCTTCTCAATTAATCTTCAATTCTTCACCTTGTCTAAGGTGGGATCAGTTAACCTCAAGTTCTTGGCATCAAACTTGAAGCCTCTGATGACGTTGTTCAAAAGCTGCCACATATTTCTCAACAATTAAACTCCATCAATCATATGTGCTGAAGCTGCCTTGAAACAATGGGCATGCACAGACTTAGTACATGTTGAAGCCACTGTCTCTTGGAACTGCAGTTTCACAATAACTAGTTTGTTAAACACATCCGAACCAATGGAGAAAAACCACGGTGATTCACCTGAACAAAATGCAATGTGAAACCACGAGCACACAATGGAGGACAACGGACAGCTGGAAGTGTAACAAAGCTTCACTGAATTGAATGTTATTGCAAATCCAATTAAGACGAACTCCAGGAATAAAGATTCTGCAAAATTCCTAGAATTAAATCAGCTTTTATATATTCTGCTTCATGAAGCAGACAATGAAAATGAGAACAATACAGGGACTAATTGAAGAATGAGATGGACTAGTTATGTTGTACCCTTGTTATGAATGAATGGTGACAGAAACTAACCTTCCATGAAGGAATGATTTGCTGGATAATATAACTGGCGAACTGAAGTCTGCCTATAACTGCTTAGAAGTGACACAACTGTCAAGAAATCAGTTTTAGTCCAGTAACCACAAAAATGCATTTAATTATCGTATGGACATTGTCACTGGTGCACTACACCACCAGGCAGTTCATCAATTTTTGATCTAATTGACATAGTAATATTAAACAATGTCACCAGCACATTTTACAGCATTGTGCTCAGAGGATTCTCCAAGTGCTTTCTGAATGGACTGGGCAGATAAAGCTTCTCTGCCCCCTCCTCTCCTCCCACCTAAAAGATGAAGCTATAAGAATAGTGGGCACATTGATTGTAATTTTCCAAAATCCTTGAAGTACAAGAAGATTAGAAAACTATCAAAGTGACACTCCTATTCAAAAAGGAAGAAAGACAAAAAACAGGTAACTATAGGCTGATTAGCCAACATCTACTCTTGGAATTTATTAATAAGGAAATAATAGCAGCACATTTAGGAAATTATAACCTGATCAAGCAGTGTCAGCACGGCTTCATGAAAGGGAAATTGTGTTGGACTCATTCATTTGTTTTTTGAGGAAGTCTCACCCAGAGTACAAACAAGGGAACTATTGAGGTATTGTTATGGACTCCAAGGTGTTCAATAAGGTACCTCACAAAATTTGTGAGCCCATGGTATTAGAGATCATATATTTGCATGGATAGAGAATGTGGCTCATGGGCAGGAAACAACGAGTGAGGTTCTTTTTCAAATTGGCAACCGGGGCCCAGTAGGATTCCAAGGGGATCAGGGCTGGGACTGCAACTGTTTACAATTTACATTAAATGACTTGGAGGAAGGAAAGCACAAGAATTGTAGCCATATTTGCAGACAATGCAAAATAGACTGATGGCTAAATTGGGAGAGGGATACAAACAGTTTACAGGGTGATACTGAAAGATTAAGTAAGTAGGTTAAAAGTTAGCAAATGAAGTATAATGCAGGAAACATGTAGATTTTGGAAGGGAAAACAAAAAAGACACGGGGAAAATACAGGAAGCTAGATGTGAGCAACATCTGATCAGCCACAATCCTACTGAATGGCAGAAGAAACTCAAGGGACTGCTGTTCCTATTTCTTACAGCCTATGGTTTCTTCCAACAACTTGTCCTGTTCTGTGACTCCTCTGTTCATTTTCCCCGTAATGCTGGAATGAAGTGGAATAAAAATACTGCCCTCATGTTTGGAGAAAGTCATCTGATTAGAATCTTTGAAGTCAGCACACAATCCTTCAGTGTGTGCAACACAACAATTTGCAGATTTAGGCAACTTCAAAGCATTCTGGAAAGCATCAAACACTTCCACAACAACAAGAACAGCCAGGAGAATAAACCAAAAGAGAAAATGCTGCAAAATCTCAGCAAGTCTGGGAGCATCTGTAAAGAGAGAAAAGAGCGGACGTTTCGAGTCTAACTGACCCTTTGTCAAAGCTTTGACAAAGGGTCAGTTAGACTCGAAACGTCAGCTTTTTTCTCTCCTAACAGATGCTGCCAGACTTGCTGAGATTTTCCAGCATTTTCTCTTTTGGTTTCAGATTCCAGCATCTGCAGTAATTAGCTTTTATTTAGGAGAATAAATGAGTTGCTACCCTGAAAGGGCTGATAATCCAAACTACAATTTTGATCTAAAATAGAGACTAATATTTCTAAAATCCTTATTATACTTTGTTAATGTGTGCTCAAGCTGTCATTTGGCTCTATTTCTTGTCCGAACTGTTTTATTCCATGACTTAGATATAGCTACAGTAACCCTGCTTAAGTACTTCAAGAGACATCTGCTAAGATAGCTAAGGATCAATTATCCCAAATATTATTGGCTGAAGAGGAATGAGTCCCTTATTTCATATTGCTTATGGAAGATGCAGGTTTAATGTTTCAAATAATTGCTCACCTTGATTCAATCATTTTTTTTCCCCATATGTGCTCAAACTCACTGGAGATAAATAAGAAATTCTTACCCAAACATGGAATTGTTGGTGCGCCAGGTTATTAAACATCTGTTTCTGTCGAATGCTTCTCACATTGAACCTCAGAGCAGTAACACTTGATTGCTGGTAAAAGATAATTTTTAAAAATAATGACATAGAACAAAAAAAAACTTCCAATGCTTCTACAGGAGTAGCTGTATTTCTTCTTACCAGCAAGGTTAACGGAATATTGTAGACTACTTGAGGCGATTCTGAGAGATAAGATATACATGTATTTGGAAAAAGGGGGTTTGATTAGAAGTAGTCAGCATGGCTTTGTGCGCGGGAGATCATGCCTCAAAGAAAATTGTTACAGTTCTTTGATCAAGTGACCAGAAAGGTTGATGAGGGCAGGGTAGGCAACATAGTCAAATGGATTTCATTAAGGCCTTTGACAAGGTTCCACATGGTAGGCTGCACTGGAAGGTTGGATTCTGTGGAATCCAGGGTGAGCTGGCAAATTGGATGCACAATTGCTCGATGGTTGGAAGAAGAGGATAATAGTGGAGGGTTGCTTATAGGACCGGAGGCCTGTGACTGGAGGAGTGCCTCAGGGTTTGATATTGGGCCCATTACTGTTTATTACTTATATCAATGATTTGGATGAAAATGTACAAGGTATAATTAGCAAATTTGCTGATGACACTAAAATAAGCAGTATCGTGGACAGTGAGGATGATTAGATTCCCTACAGTGTGGAAACATGCCCTTCAGCCCAACCAGTCTACACCGATCCTCCGAAGAGTAACCGACTCAGACCCATTTCACTCTGACTAATGCACCTAACACTATGGGCAATTTAGCATGGCCAATTCACCTGACCTGCACATCTTTGGACTGTGGGAAGAAACTGGAGCACCAGGAGGAAATCCACGCAGACACAGGGAGAATGTGCAAACTCCACAGAGACAAGTCACCCAAGGCTAGAATTGAATCTGGGACCCTGGTGCTGTGAGGCAGCAGTGCTAACCACTGAGCCACCGTGCTGCTCCTAGGTTTTCAGAAATTGCAGCAGGACCTCAATCAGCTGGAGAAGTCGGCTGAGAAATGGCAAATGGAGTTTAATGTAGATAAGTGAGAAGTCTTGCATTTTGAAAAGTCAGATCAAGATAGGAGTTTCATGGTGAATGGTAGGGCCTTAAGAAGTGTAGTGAAATAGAGGGACCTTGGAGTTCAGGTGCATGGTTCTCTGAAAGTGGAGTCAGAGGTAGACAAGGCAGTGAAGGTGGATTTTGGCACATTGGCCTTCATCAGTCAGGGTATAGAAGTTGGGAAGTTATGTTGCAGTTGTACAGGATGTTGTGAGGCCACACTTGGAGTATTGTGTTCAGTTTTGGTCATCTTACTTTATGAAGGATGTTATTAAACTGGAAAGAGTGCAGAAGAAATTTACAAGACCATTGCCTGGACTCAAGGGTCTGAGTTATAGGTATAGGTTGGACAAACTAGGACTATTTTCTTTAGAGCGTAGGAGACTGAGGGGGATCTTATAGAAACGTATAAGATCATGAAAGGCATGGGATAGGGTGAATGCACTCAGTTTTTTTTCCCCACGATTGGACAATCAAGGACTAGAGGGCATCAGTATAAGGTTAGAGGGAAAAATAAAAGGGAACCTGAGGGGCAATGTTTTTACACAGAGGGTGGTACGCATATGGAATGAGCTGCCAGTGAAAGTGATTGAAGCTGGTATATTAACAACATTTAAAAGGCATTTGGACAAATATATGGACAGGAAAATTTTAGAAGAATATGGGCCAAGCGCAGGGAAATGGGGTTAGTGTGGACGGACATTTTGGTCGGCATGGATCAGTTTGGGCCAAAGGGCCTGTCTCCATGCTGTAGGACTCTATGACTCACTAATTGAGAGGAGTTGCCAGGAGTTGGTCACTCCTAAAGGCTCAGGACAAAGATAGATGGGTTACAGTTAGGGGGAGGAAAGGGGACAGACAGACAGTGCAGGGATCCCCTGTGGACAGTCCCCTCAGCAATAAGTATACCGTTTTGGAAACTGCTGGGGGGGGATGACTTACCAGAGGAAAGCCATAGCAGTCAGTTCTCTGACACTGAGCCTGACACTATGGCAAAGAAGGGAAGGGGGCAGAATAGAAAAGTACTCGTGGTAGGGGACTCGATAGTTAGGGGAATCGACAGGAGATTCTGTGGTCAGGATCGGAATTCCCAGAAGGTATGTTGCCTCCCTGGTGCCAAGGTCCGGGACGTCTCCGATCGGGTGTATAAGGTTCTAAAAGGGGAGGGTGAACAGCCAGAAATCGTGTTACATATTGGCACTAATGATATAGCCAGGAAAAGGATCGAGGATATAAAAAGTGATTTCAGGGAGTTAGAATGGAAGCTACAAAGCAGGACGAACACAGTAATGTTCTCTAGTTTACTACCGGTGCCACGAGATAGCGAGGCGAGGAACAGGGAGCGGGCGCAGCTTAACATGTGGCTGCGCAGCTGGTGTAGGAGGGAGGGCTTCAGATATGTAGATAATTGGGATGCCTTCTGGGGAAGGTGGGACCTGTACAAGAAGGACGGGTTGCATCTGAACTGGAAGGGGACCAATGTCCTGGGTGGAAGGTTTGCTCGAGTAGTTCGAGAGGGTTTAAACCAGTATGGCAGGGGGGTGGGAACCTGAGCTGTATACCAGAGGTGAGAGTTGATGCAGATGAGGCAATAGCAAGAGGTAGACCAGCTAGTGGGAAGGATTTTCCTGGGAAGGAACCAAGGGATCAGTTAAAGTGTGTTTGCTTTAACGCAAGGAGTATCAGGAATGAAAGTGATGAACTTAGAGCATGGATCAGTACCTGTTGCTATGATGTTGTGGCCATAACAGAGACATGGGTATCGGAGGAGCAGGAATGGTTGCTGGATGTTCCAGGGTTTAGAGCATTTAAAAAGATTAGGGAGGGGGGAAAAAAGAGGAGGGGGTGCAGCACTACTAATCAGAGAGGGTATCACAGCTACAGAAGCTTCCATTCTCGAGGAAGATCTGCCTACCGAGTCAGTATGGATGGAAATTAGGAACAGCAAAGGAGCAGTCACCTCATTAGGGGTTTACTACAGGTCCCCCAATAGCAGCGGGGAGATTGAAGAAAGCATAGGTCGGCAGATTTTGTGGACGTAGTAGGGTTGTTGTAATGGGTGACTTTAACTTTCCCAATATTGATTGGAACCTCCTTCGAGTAGAAGATTTGAATGGAGTAGTTTTTGTAAGGTGTGTTCAGGAGGGTTTCCTAACTCGGTATGTTGACAGGCCGACGAGGAGAGAGGCCATTGTAGACTTAGTGCTCGGAAACGAGCCGGGTCAGGTATCAGATCTTGTGGTGGGAGAACATTTTGGTGATAGTGACCACAACTGCCTCACATTCTACATAGCTATGGAGGAGGAGAGGATTAGGCAAAATGGGAGGATATTTAATTGGGGAAGAGGAAACTATGATGCGATTAGGCATGAGTTAGGAAGCATGGATTGGGAGCGATTGTTCCATGGAAAAGGCACTATAGACATGTGGAGACTGTTTAAGGAACAGTTGTTGCGAGTGATGAATAAATATGTCCCTCTGAGACAGGCAAGAAGAGGTAAGATAAAGGAACCTTGGATGACGAGAGCAGTGGAGCGTCTCAGCAAAATGGAGAAGGTAGCTTACATAAGGTGGAGGTAGCTGGGTCAAGCTCAGCTCTACAGGATTACAGGCAGGTGAGGAAGGAGCTCAAAAATGGTCTGAGGAGAGCCAGGAGGGGACACGAGAAAGGCTTGGCAGAACGGATTAGGGAAAACACAAAGACATTTTACACTTATGTGAGGAATAAGAGAATGGTCAAAGAAAGAGTAGGGCCGATCAGGGATAGCATAGGGAATTTGTGTGTGGAGTCTGAGGAGGTAGGGGAAGCCCTAAATGAGTTTTTTGCTTCTGTCTTTAAGAAAGAAACTAACTTTGTAGTGAATGAGACCTTTGAAGAGCAGGTGTGCATGCTGGAATGAATAGAGATAGAGGAAGCTGATGTGCTGAAAATTTTGTCAAACATTAAGATTGACAAGTCGCCAGGCCCGGACCAGATTTGTCCTCGGCTGCTTTGGGAAATGAGAAATGCAACTGCGAAGATCTTTGCATCCTCGCTTTCCACTGGAGTTGTACCTGAGGACTGGAGAGAGACAAATGTAATCCCTCTCTTCAAGAAAGGAAATAGGGAAATCCCCAGCAATTACAGACCAGTAAGTCTCACGTCTGTCATCCGCAAGATGTTAGAAAGGATTCTGAGGGATAGGATTTATGACCATCTGGAAGAGCATGGCTTGATTAAATGCAGTCAACACGGCTTTGTGAGGGGCAGGTCATGCCTCACAAACCTTATCGAGTTCTTTGAGGATGTGACTAGAACAGTTGATGAGGATCGAGCTGTGGATGTGGTGTATATGGACTTCAGCAAGGCATTTGATAAGGTTCCCCATGGTAGGCTCATTCAGAAGGTCAGGAGGAATGGGATACAGGGGAACTTAGCTGTCTGGATACGGAATTGGCTGAGCAACAGAAGACAGCGAGTGGTAGTAGAAGGAAAATATTCTGCCTGGAAGTCAGTGGTGAGTAGTGTTCCACAGGGCTCTGTCCTTGGGCCTCTACTGTTTGTAATTTTTATTAATGACTTGGATGAGGGGATTGAAGGATGGGTCAGCAAGTTTGCAGACGACACAAATGTTGGAGATGTCGTTGACAGTATAGAGGCTGCAGCGGGACATTGACAGGATGCAGAGGTGGGCTGAGAGGTATCAGATGGAGTTCAACCTGGATAAACGTGAGGTGATGCATTTTGGAAAGTCGAATTTGAAAGCTGAGTACAGGATAAGATTTTTGGCAGTGTGGAGGAACAGAGGGATCTTGGTGTGCAGGTATATAGATCCCTAAAAATGGCCACCCAAGTGGACAGGGTTGTTAAGAAAGCATATGGTGTTTTGGCTTTCATTAACAGGGGATTGAGTTTAAGAGTAGTGAGATCTTGTTGCAGCTCTATAAAACTTTGGTTAGACTGCACTTGGAATACTGCGTCCAGTTCTGGTTGCCCTATTATAGGGAAGATGTGGATGCTTTGGAGAGGATTCAGAGGAGGTTTACCAGGATGCTGTCTGGACTGGAGGGTTTATCTTATGAAGAGAGGTTGACTGAGCTCGGACTTTTTTCAATGGAGGAAAGGAGGAGAAGAGGGGACCTAATTGAGGTGTACAAGATAATGAGAGGCATAGATAGAGTCGATAGCCAGAGACTATTTCCCAGGGCAGAAATGACTAACACGAGGGGTCATAGTTTTAAGCTGGTTGGAGGAAAGTATAGAGGGGATGTCAGAGGCGGTTTCTTTACACAGTTGTGAGAACATGGAATGCGTTGCCAGCAGCAGTTGTGGAAGCAAAGTCATTGGGGACATTTAAGAGACTGCTGGACATGTATATGGTCACAGATATTTGAGGGTGCATACATGAGGATCAATGGTCGGCACGACATCGTGGGCTGAAGGGCCTGTTCTGTGCTGTACTGTTCTAATATAGACATGAGGTGTGAGGATGAGGAGTTCAAAGAACAAAAAAAGTTCAATTCTCCCTCACAGTTCAACTCGCTGGTTTCCACTGAGGACAGCAGATAGAATTCCACTCAGTACTTCTAGATCAAAGAATAACTGAACAGGACAAACCCTGCAATTCATACATAAGCACTTTTGTTGATGACTTACCAGCAGATGATGGTGGTAATGATCATCTGCCAATCTACACAGGTTAGTCTTTTCAGCAGCAAGAGAAACATCTGGATTGAAGTTAAAGCATTCACAGCTGACTTGCAATTAACATTAGAGATCACCAATAAGAACAGAGGGATAAAAAAAAACAAAGGGAAATGGACAGAAATCATAAGTGAGCACAAATAGAGGCCGTGACAGAAATGCAGAGTTTGAAAGCAGGCATGTATTTCTGTTATCAGCACTGTTCAATATGTTATGATCTAGTCAAAAGCGACTAGACCATAGACAATAAGAAATAGCAACAGGAGAATACAACCAAAGCCCCCTCAATCTTCTGATGACACTCCAACACCCCCAAACAATCCCACGGATAACCATTTGTGACCTGACCTTCCCCCACAACCACGTAACGCCTGACAATTCAATAACCATTCCCAATCCTGACTATGGTAACAACCTCTCCACACCTCAAAAAACCAGACTAATCAGAGCTAACTACCCATTTACTCTAATCCTGACTCTCCAACCCTCCCCATCAAACTAACCCAGTTGCCAACATTCATTAACATGAACATTGGACATTTAAGCCAGTCTTAGAAAAATAGGGTGCTATTAAAAACACAGTATTGTCCATTCTTTCCCAGATGCTCCAGCTTTGCAGAGTTCTTCATGGACTGTGTCAAGCCTCATTGAGATAGATCAATGGAAATCAAGCCCTGTTATTCCTACAGTCATTGTAAAAATATTAAAGATTTTAAGGAGTACGTAAGGTTCTCCCAACGTACCTGTCTTCCAAACACAGGTTGATGAAAAGCACAGATCAGGATTCTGTACTGAACAAACGTGGTTGTGGGGGAGGTCAGGTCAGGAATGGTTATCAGTGGGATTGGTTGGGGGGTATCGGAGTGTCATCAGAAGATTGAGGGGGCTTTGGTTTTGTATTGGAAGTCATAAGTTGTGTGGTTACCCTGGAGTCAGATAGCTTTCCCGTATAACATTTCCTGGATGACTCTCCAGGTGTGCTTCATGCAACTGCTGGATGCCTCAGATTCTAACTAGAGCCTTATAAAGTCTCAGTAACACATCGCTGCTTTTATTGCAAGTAGATTCTAGCTACAAGCAAACAATTATAAGCTGTTGGCAAATAATTACATTAATTTAAATTCTATTCGCCATACATATACACACACAAATGGACAAAAAAATGATGTTATGAACAGAGGGAAGGACTAGGAAGGTGGTCCAGTGCTTCCTTATGATCCTTGTGCTGTTCAGAACATTGCTTTTTGATCATCCTTCTCCAGATGCTTCCACCCGCTTGCAGGAGGTGGCTCATTCATTTGCGATAGGTCTCTGATTTATAATTTAACAATCACAGTTTATGGCAACTGCTGAAAGGAAGGTAAACACTTTTTCTTCAGACTTAAAGGGTTTTTACTGCAGAGAACAGAGAGCTCCTGAGCTGGTCTGATATGTTTCCTGTATCTGGTCATAGCCCAAAATTGTTCAGCTATTTGAGAAACAATCTCACAATTGTTAGCAAGCAGCAGGTCTTTATTGTCGATAACTGGTCACTAATCCAAAGATCAACCGACTGTCTGTACCAACCAAAGCTCCATCTGTAGACAACTCAAAAGCTCCAGTTCAGCTGCAACAACTCCTTAACTGTCGCTCAAAGCTATGATTATTTGCTTTCAAAGCAAGCAGAAATTCTTTAGCAATTCTTTGTTTTTTTAACGGTTTTATTCACATTAAAAATTTTGCAATTAAAATTAAAGGAAACTATACAGTCTTAACACTATATGGTCCACAAATTGAAAAGGCTGGACTCTGATTTATTGGTCTCAGTGGTCCTTTGTAGTACACATAGACTAAAGAGGTTCAAGTCTGTGGGTTTCAGGATGAAAGGATACAGTGACTCCAGCGGAGAAAGGTCCTCCGCAGAATGCTCCTCCTGCCCAGTTCACGGAGGTGATCATCTTGTGCACGGATGCTCCTTTGAAGGCACCAGGCCGCGTGCCATAACAAAAAGCATTGCTGAACAACAGAATGCTCGTATTTCTGTCTAGCCAATCCTGTAAAGCAGAAAAGAGTGGAAACTAGGCCATCATGAACATTTAGCAGATTAAGAGAGGTGACAGGCTGAAAGGGCTGAATTTGGGAGGTGGGGGGATCGTAATGAGATCAAAGATCTCAACAGTCTCTCTTCACCACCTCCCCTTACCCACCACTATGTCTGTCCCATTTCCCACACCTCTGTTTTCACCTGGTCTTTGTCGTTGATGACTGATCATTAATCCAAAGATCAATCAGTTATCTGTACCAACCAAAGCTCCATCTATACACAATCCCAAAGCTCCAGTTTATCTGCAACAACTTCATAACCTATTGCTCCATAACTTCCTTCCCAGAGGTTACCTAATAATTAAAATGTTTAAACACCATAAGCAGATCTTCCCTCAATCTCCTATACTGAAGGAACAACATGTTTCTGGAAACTACCCTTACAATCTGACTCTCCAAGCTCCGTTTTCGTTCCGGTAAATCTGTGAGGGTCCCCCTCTAAGGCCAATCTGTTTATCATGTACAGGTTCTGCAGAGTATTCATTTGCCAATAGGGAGTTTATGAATTTGCAGAGCTGAAAGAGCATAATGCTGACACAGTCCCTGACTCAGCCAGTCTTTGTTCAACTAACACAAACAAGCAACAAGTGAACCATGTTCCCAAATCACCTCTGCTTCTCTTAACTGACACAGATGTTAGGCTTCATGGTCTATAATTCTCAAGCTTTTCATTGCAGCCCTTCTTGAATAAGGGCACAATATTCGCTACCCTCCAGTCTTCTTGGATCTCACCCATGGCTAACAATGATGTACAATTATCAACCAGGGTCCCCACAATTTCTTCCCCTGCGTCTTGCACTGTTTTCGGTTATGTCTGCTCAGGACCAGGAGAGTTATCCACCTTCATACATGCTAATGTGTCTAACACCTCCTCGACTGTGATATGGACTGTCCCCAGTTTATCACCACTAACTTACCCAGGTTCCCAGGTCTTCATGTCTTTCGCCACAATAAACACAGAGCAGAAATATTCATTGAAGACCTCACCCATCTCCTGCAGTTCTACACACACGTACATTTTGGTCCTTGAGGGCTCCTATTCTCTCGTTACTTTTTTCCTTTAACATATTTAAAGAACCTCTTTGGATTCACCCGAACCTTCTCAGCCAAGGCTATTTTGTGCCCTTTGTTGCCCTCCTGATTTCCTTCTGCAGTAAACTCCGATATTCCCTGCATAACTCCAGGGATTCCCTCGATTCCAGCTGTCTGTACTTGAGCCATGCCTCCTCCTTTTTTCTGATCAAAGCCTCAATATCTCTTGTCATCCAGGGTTCCCTTTTCCTGCCAATATTGCCCTTCACCCTCACAGACCTTGAACTCTAGCTATCTCACTTTTAAAAGCCCCCACTTGTCAGAGGTCCCATTGCCTACAAATATACTCCAATCAACCCCTGTAAGCTCCTGTCTCATTCCATTAAAACTTGCCTTGCCCCAGTTTAAAACATAAACCTGTGGACCAGTTTTGTCTCTCTCCATAACTATTTTAAAATTAATAGAACTATGGTCACTGGTCCCAAAGTGCTCCCCCACTGTCACCTGTCCTGATCTATTTCCCAAAGGCAAGTTGAGTTTTGCCCCTTCCCAAGTAGGATCATCTATATACTTGAGGAAACTTTCTTGAATGCACTTAACAAATTTCCCCCCTATCTAAGCCCGTAGTGCTGTGGCAGTCCCAGTCTGTTACAAAAATTAAAACCCTCTAGTATGACAATCCTATTGCTCCTGCCAGCCTCCCCAGTCTCCCTGCATATTTGTTCCTCTAATTCCCATTGACTACTTGGGGGTCTATAGTACAATCCCAGTAATGCCACCATCCCCTTCTTATTTCTTAGCTCCACCCGCAAAGCCTCACTGGATGATCCTTCAATTATTTCATTTCTGACCACTGCGGTGATACCCGCCCTAATCAAAAATGCAACTCCCCCCTCCCCACTTTCCTGCCTAAAGCACCCATACCCTGGCACATTAAGAAGTTCTGTCTCTCCCTTAGCCATGTTTCTGTAATGGCTATAATATCCCAGTCTCATGCACCTATCCACATCCTGAGTTCTTATCCACATCCTTAGTCTTATCTGTCAGCCTTCTTGCAGTGAAGTTGATGCAATTTAATTCAACAGACACTCCTTACTCCCTGTCGTGTTCCACGCTGACCTGACTACTGTATCCCCTTCCAGCCTCGCACTTACCTCCCTGTTGTTGAGGGTCTCACTCCCTTGCCAATCTAATTTAAACATTCCTCTCTCGCACTAGCAAACCTGGCCACCAAGATATCGGTTGCCCTCCAGTTCATGTGCAACCCGTCCCCCTTGAACATGTCATCTCAGCCCCAGAAAAGATCTCAATGATGTAAAAATCTGAATCCCTGCCCCCTGCACCAATTCTTAGCCATGCATTTATCTGCCATATCCTCCTGTTCTTACCCTCACTAGCATGGGGCACTGGAAGTAATCTAGAGATTACCACAGACAATAGCCTGGTTTTTAACTTTTTTCCTAGCTCTCTATAATCACTCTGCAGGACCTCATCCCAATTTCTATCTATGGCATTTGTGCCCACATGCACAATGACTTCTGACTGCTCACCCTCCCCTTTGACAACATTCTGCAGCCACTCCAAGACATCCTGGACCCTGGCACCCAGGAGGCAACACACCTGGATTCCCGTTTGCTGTCACAGAATCTCCTGTCTGTCCTGCTAACTATCGAGTCACTAAGGTCCTATTTACCTCTTTCCTGCTGTGCCCCAGAGCCAGTCATAATGCCATCAACCTGGCTACTGCTGCCTTCCCCGAACAGTCATCTGCCCCCAACAGTATCCAAAACAGTCTACTTGCTTTTGAGGGGAATGGGCACAGAGGATTCCTGCGCACTCTGCCTTTTCCCTTTGCCTTTCTGAGTGGTCACCCAGCTACTCTCTGCCTGTACCTTAGGGGTGACCACCTCACTAAAACTCGTATCTATGACAGTGGTTATCTACCTCCTTGACAGTGAGCTTAAGGAGTCCTACAGGTCACTCATCGAAACAACCCAACCCAAGTCCAATTGTTCCCTCCATGGTTTTGTTTTAACTGACTTGTTTGCACTTGTTATATCACACCTTCAAGGCCATTGCATGCAGAGGTGAAGTTTGATCTTCAGCCTTCTGGCTCCGAGGTAGGGACAATGCCATTGTACCACAAGACCATCACTGTTCCCTCTTTATTTATACACAAATAATTAACACCCATCACATTTTAACCTTAATTATTTGATATTAAGGTCCATAATCTGTCCAATAAATTCATTTGGAATTAATAATAAAAGCAAAATACTGCAAATGCTAGAAATTTGAAATAAAAATAGGAATTGCTAGAGAAATTCAGCAGTTCTGACAGCATTTATGAAGAGAGAAACAAGAGCCCTGTATGATTTTTCTTCAAATCCTTTAAGGGGTGGTCTTAGTAGAATTATACTGGACCCAAAACGTTATCGCTGTTTCGTTCTGCAAAGAGGCTGCCAGACCTGCTTAGTTTCTGCAGCATTTGTCATTTTATTTCATTTGATATGAACATGACCAAGGGGAGAAAGTGAGGACTGCAGATGCTGGAGACCAAAGCTGAAAAATGTGATGCTGGAAAAACACAGCAGGCCAGGCAGCATCCGAGGAGCAGGAAAATTGACGTTTCAGGCATAAGGAAGACTCATTGTAAATGACTGGCATTGATTGGTCCTGGAAATTAATTGTCACACATGTAAGTTTTCATTCTGAACAGTAAATGCATGACTCACCATAAAGCAGAAGTTTGGGAAACCTACAGGCACAAGGGTTTAATTCTACATCTTAGACACTTACTGTATTGACACCTCTTGTCCCTGCAAACCTGGACATATACAAGCCAAGCCAGCAGATATCGCTGCAGACAACGTCGTTGGTATATTTGCTGTGCTCGGCTATCCCTCTCCTGCTCTTGTTGCGACAAATGCAATAATGCATTCCACTGAAGCCAAGCCTGCACTCAAAACAAAGAGGACACTGAAATGTAACTGAAAGAGTATATAACAGCAATTGTATTCCAGAACTGTTTCACCTTATACCCAAATGCAACAGAAAATTTAGTAAGTATTACATATTGATACTTAAAAATGCTGTCAAAGACACAGAACTATGCAATCAAACATTCATCAGTATCTAGGAGAAAATGAGGACTGCAGATGCTGGAGATCAGAGTTGAGAGTGTGGCGCTGGAAACGCACAGTAGGTCAGGCAGCATAAGCACTTCATGTTCCTTATTCCCAAAATGTTGATTCTCCTGCTCCTTGGATGCTGCCTGACTGGCTGTGCTTTTCCAGCGCCACACTCTCGACATTAATCAGCATCTCAAAAATACTCAGACCCATCCTAATAATATTTTTGAGATGAAAGATTTGTCCATGTACTAACCTCAGGAAGGCTAACAGCAGGAGGTGCATGATAATTCATTTCACCCATTAGAGCTAAAAGGTAAAAAACCAAGGTTCCAGGGCACTGTCCAGTGACTGCTGCTGGCAACTGCATATGCCAATGTCAGCATGAGAGAAGATCTGACTTGCCTTCAATATCAAATAGCCTGTAAATGTTCACTGTCAAACTGCAACTCATTAAGAAGCAAAGTATCAGATGGGGATGTGTGGGAAAAGAAATAAAAATGAATCTGAAGTAGCATGGTGATAATGAATATTCCTGTCTTTATTAAGGGTTAAGTATTCTATCTCACTCTGCTCACATCATCAGCCATCAGCTAAGCTGTTAGTGGATAAATGCTCATAGATCCCTGCATCACTATCAGAGGGTCATCACTGCCACCTGCTGGTTCAATACAGATCACCATTATTTTGCACAAGAAGCAGTCCAGCTCACTCACCCAGTCACATGAATGGAGTCAATGAACTGCACAGCAATCACAGAAAAACAATTAATAAACTTTAATCATAACCGCTGTTTGGATTGATGATTGCTTTATGTAACTAGAAAATAAATGCAACATTTGTTTGCAACAATGCTGCTGTCCTTAAAAGCTAGATAACATTTTTTAACTTTATACCTTACCAAGTTTTGACAATTCCCCCTCAGCTGACTGATTAGGGTACTAACTGGTCCGGATACTATCTATTAGCTCCGCAGGTTCCACGCTTCATGCCTGATGTGCTAGATTTTGATCTGCAACTCTGCTGCTACAGTAAACGTTTGGTGAAATTGACATAAATGCAGCTCTTGGAATTAAATACAATGCTGGAACATTTAAACTGGAAAACCTTAAGAGCTGGAATGCTTAGCGAATTAAGACAGTCTGAAATCATGTGCTTCAGGCAACAAAACTAGTCAAAGGAACATTTGCAGCTATTCAAGAAAAAGATTTTACTTTCATTTAAGCCCAACAATTTTTTAAAAATCATAATGTGTTTGTGGAGTTTGTCAGTCTAGCTGGCTTGTCTATTGTTGAACCTCTGAATGGGGGGGAAACGTCACACACCTTAACCTTTCACTTGCTGTGAGCACATAGCTGCATAATGAACAAAAGACATTGGGTCAATCTGGCTGTTCAACCCAAGCCCGGGAAAAGAGCTAGAAACTCAATTACATTTCTTTGTCAAATTGCCCAGTTTTGTCTTTTTTTAAAAATTCATGTTCTGTGCTACAAAGAAAATCCACTATATTTCTGACAATCCTATGCAAAACAAAATGAAATTCACTGGGCAGCCATTTTGTTTATTTAAAGTCCTGTGTATTCTTATCCCATGGTAATGCATTGGTATTGCACCAAAAAGTACTTTATTTTGAAGAAAAAAACAGCTCACCCTGATGGCTTAGCAAACAAACTGCACTATATGATACAAACTACACTATATGATACAAACTGCACTATATGATACAGGGCAAGAAATTCTCTCAATGTGAATTACACGTGGGTTGCTATCAGTCTCCTCAACAGCAGCCAACTGCAGGGGAGATATTATTCAGACAAGTTTATCTCTTGCAGTGTAAGTGAAGGGGATAGAATCAGCCAAAATGTCCTCCATGGCTGTCATGTTGACATTCACTCTTCAGACTTACACGGTATGACCACTGGCTAATGACCTTACAGCTGTATTTCAAAAATTGACAGCAAGGGAAAATAATGACTACAAGTGGACAAAGAATATTCTGCAAGTTCTACACAATTTTAAGAATTTCAAGATTTTCAACATTACAAACATGTGTAGAAATTACCAGATGTATAAAGCATGTATCTCAAACAAAGCTGAGATACACAGGAAACACTTCCCAAATTCTTTCGTGTGCAAATCATGGTGATACATGAAGAATATACACTCATACCTACCCTATGCTGCAAGGTTTTGGCCCAATGTTGCATTGCCAGGCCATCCATTCTGTGATTTCTTTCCTTTCTTTCCAATTGTTTGGTCCAAATGAACCACGCAGCCCTGGGAAGAAACAGTACTGGTTAACATGACAAAGCTTATCCTTTAATATCTGATCAACATGGACTGGACCGACATTAAAGCATATATCAAATAATGAGAAGGATGCATAATAGGATCGGTTTGAAATTGAAGAGATCCATCAAAGTAATAAGTCTACACCAATCAAGTACTTCAACTATTGAGAAGACGCCTCAGATATAACCTGAATGGTGACTGACAGGAGATTCAATAATGCAATAATGAACCCAGGACCAAGTATCAAACAGAGACAAGAGTTGACATGAAGATCAGAAACCATCATCCATGCTTTTGTTACTTCCAAGTTCAATGATATGAAAAGCTTTCCTGAACAGCGCAAATTATAGACCAGTACAATACAAAAGGAGATCCAATGAGACTGCGCCATCTTTATTAAAGAGTGATCCAGTTAATTCCAATTTCCACGGCTTTCTGCATATTTTTAAATTTTCCTTTTCAAGTACGTACCTAATTACCTTCTGTAACTTCCAAGTGAATCCACTTCAGGATGCATCCATTTCACGCAGTGCATTCCAAATCAAACCATTTGTTTTCCCTCACCTCACATTAAGTTTTTCGGCCAATTAACTTAAATTTGTGCCCTCTTGTATTCCATCCTTCATTAATTGAAAACAGTTGCTCTTTACTCAGATTATTTAAACCTTTCACATTCCCCATATCCTGAATTACACTGACCTACACTGGCTGTTCAGTTTTGCTCCGCCCAGATCATGGAATCAGAATCCCTACAATGCAAATAGAGGTCATTTAGCCCATTGAGTCTTCACCAACCCTCTGAACAGCATCCCATGCAGAGACATCCTCCACCTCCCCCATCCCTGTAACCCTGTATTTACCATGGCTAATCCACAATGGGACAATTTAGCATGGCCAAGCAACCTAACTGGTTCATTACTGGACTGTGGGAGGATACTTGAGCACCTGACAGATACCCGTGCAGACACAGGGAAAACGTGTGAACTCCACAGACAGTCTGCACTCACCCAAGGCTGGAATCAAACCTGACTCCCTGATGCTGTGATGCAAGCAGTACTAACCACTGTGCCCCCTCATCCTGCTGATCTCTAATTTTGGGAGAGGGGGTAACATGGCAGTTATGTCACTTGTTTCGCAATCTAGAGGCTAAGGCAAATGCCATTTAGGCAGTTGGCCATGTTTTAAGTGAATTAATTAAATCTGGAATTGAAAGCTCCTCTCATTAATGGTGTCCAGAAAATTACCACAAATTGTTTTAAAAGCCCATATGGTTGACTAATATCTTTTAGAGAAGAAATTCTGCCAGCCTTACCAGGCTTGGCCTACATGTGTTGACCCAACACATTAATTCAGTTGATTCTCAAGTGCTTCTGAGGACAATTAGGAATGGTCAACAAATGCTAACCCACATCCCGTGAAAGAAAATGAAAAGAACTTTCTCCAATCCAACAACCCTCTGATAACTCTACATTCCTCAAACTCTGAGGAGAAAGTGAGGTCTGCAGATGCTGGAGATCAAAGCTGAAAATGTGTTGCTGGAAAAGCGCAGCAAGTCAGGCAGCATCCAAGGAACAGGAGATTCGACGTTTCGGGCTGAAGAAGGGCTTATGCCCGAAATGTCAAATCTCCTGTTCCTTGGCTGCTGCCTGACCTGCTGTGCTTTTCCAGCAACACATTTTCAGCTCATTCCTCAAACTCTGTACCACTTGCAACATCCAACAATCCGTCACTGTTCTAACTGCTGTCCAGGTCTTAAGTCCTCATATCAACCTTCCTAAACCTCTTCACACTTCTCTTCTTTAGGAGGCCCTTTAAAACCTGCTCCTTTGGGCCAAACTGATGTTACTACCTTACGAAAATCTTTTTGTGTCTCACTATGCTGTGTGGAACACCCTGGTTTGTATTACTATGTTCTGTTTGCTACAGAAATGCAACTTGTAATTAAGGACATGACAAAATTAGGCATGCAGCCAAAAATGAAAAATAATGTCCGTATCAAAACCAAAGTTGGGACTAAAATGGCACAATACAAAACTGAAAAACTAACTTTGGTTAAGTGGACAGATATATGAACAAAATTTAAATTATGATGCTGAAACAGCACAAAAAGAGCCTTATGCAAAGTGTAAAGGTGCTGTGAGAATAATAAATTTACACAAGAATGAAATCCAAGTTATGAATCCAGACACCGATGATATGTGAGCTGAAAATGTGTTGCTGGAAAAGTGCAGCAGGTCAGGCAGCATCCAAGGAACAGGAGAATTGATGTCTCGGGCATGAGCCCTTCTTCAGGAATGAGGAGAGTGTGCCAAGCAGGCTAAGATAAAAGGTAGGGAGGAGGGACTTGGGGGAGGGACTCTGATCTCCAGCATCTGCAGTCCTCAATTTCACCGATGGTATGTGACCTGTACATGTACATAAATGCATTTGATCTTTGGTATATCTGGCTTGCCTGCATTGGTGCTGCCACGGATTAGTCAAAGCAAATTCTTCTGACATCATTCCTAGCATTCAAACGTTTGCAGATGTCAACTTTAATTGGAATAATTCAAGTTGTTGGTTTGCACTTACTGAAGAGTTGCTTTCACACGGAACTCATCAGCCTCAAACTGCATCATGCGTTTGGTTTTCCGTATCTTCACGTACAACGTCCAGTTGATCCAGAACTTCCGAAACATCTGTGTATCAGCTGAAGGAAACAAAAAGGAACATCACTGATTAAGCTCAAACTCAACCAGGATATTGCAGGCTACTGCTACTGAAACTCTGCTTGTCATTTAGGAAGAGATGCATTCCCTGTAACAGCTGACAACAGCAGATGGCCTATAGGTTAGATTAAATTAGATCAGATTAGATTACTTACAATGTGGAAACAGACGCTTCGGCCCAACAAGTCCACACTGACTCTCTGAAGAGCAACCCACCTAGACCCATTCCCTATATTTACTCCTTCTCCTAACACTACGGGCAATTTAGCATGGCCAATTCACCTAACCTGCACATTTTTGTACATTTATAGTTTGAGAAAATTTTATTCTATATGTACCTCGTCTTGAAGAGACTTCACCCTTAAATATTCCTTAAAGGTGAAGTTTTTCGCTTGAAAAGATAGCATATTCATTCATCGATCTGAACAAGAACATTACAAAATATTACAGAATTTACAAAAAATTCCACTTGTTTCATTGCAGCTGATTCCACTTCATTTAATGGCAATAGTCCTAATACTAACAAAATACATCCGATATCAAGTATGCAGCCCAAAGGCAAAACATTTCAAAGTGAAAATTACAGAAAATGCAATCGATATAGAATTATTCTCAATACACCATGTTCCATTCTGAAGTGCCTTAATACATTTTGAATCTTCAGAATTCACACATGCATTCTTTGTAATGCACACACACCAAGCAGTACCAGTTTGTAGGCCCTCACTATATTACAATTGAAAGGTCCCAGCCAGCAAACTAGACGCAATGCATGTCTGCAGCAACAGCACTAAGCTTTAGCATGTTACACAGCATAGCACTGAAACCATCACTAATTTTCTTTCATTTTTCTCAGTTTTGGAACTGAGTTGCTGTTGAGAATTGAACATGAAACTTTGAACAGCAGTTCATTTCAAAGCAAAAGGAGAGAACAAAAGACCAATGTTTCGTGTTGGGAACTGGCCTGGAAAGATAATGCAGGATAATTACTCCACCAGAGACAATTTGACACAGAGATGCTGTTATGCTCAGAGACTGTCATCTGGTTGGATGTTGAATTGGTTCATCAAGAGATGTCCAGTGCTGGTCAGGCAGCCACAGAGAATGTTGAAAAAGAGAAAACAAAGAGTGAACTGCAACTGACTGGGTTTTGGGCAGGAGTCAGTTTTGCTTTGGAAGCTGCCAGACTGGGAAGCTGTTTTTTCAGTTTGGCTGTCTCAAGTTATTAACTTGCTGAAAGTTCTGAGAAAAGAATTCCAGTTATAAGAAATAAATAACTCGAGAGGACAGTGGAAGATGTTTGCACTGATAGGTGACTTTGGAATTTTAGCAAGATACACAGTCCTATGTGCCTATAGTATTTTCCATCATCAAAGGGTGCTAACCATCGTTGAAACTGACAAATTATGATTCCTTTATTTTCTTAGTTAATTCATCCCCTGTGTTCACCTATCTACCAGTGTGTAAGTGGGGATTTATAGCCAAAGAAGATTGAGTTTAGATTGTAGATATTAATTAGACTGCCTTGTCATTTATCCTTTTAAATAATAAATTGTTAATCTTTGTTCAAATTATGAACTTGGTGTCCAAGATGTGTTATTTGCACATAGATGTGCTGAGGAACAATCTCATTAGATGGGGAATCCCATGATCAGGAGGCTGATTTGGTTTGGCTTGCTATGTCTGTGTTATAACATCATTGGGAACTCAGAGTTAAGATCTCAGAAAACAGGCAACATAGGTTTGTAATTGGATCTTGGTAAGTTTAAAAGCGGGTTATATGACACCAAGCTTGTCTATAGATGGAAGATAGCACTAGCATTTGTTGAAGACTTGTTTCGAAACATCAGACATTTCCTGGCACTAAAGCTAAACTAGCAGACCAAATCGAAACTTACTGTAGCCAGCTAAAAAGGCAAACATTTTCAATTTAATGTTGGATTTAATGGAAATACCGGAAAGCCAACTAGTCTAAGCAGCATAATGGATGAATCAGTGAATATTCAATTGCAGTTTAGGCAATTCAAAGTGAGAAAATTGGAAATGGAATTCCAAAGAGATTCAAAACTAACAAAAACTGGAATTCCAAGGGGTAGAAAAGGAGAAAGAATTCCAAAGAGCATTTGAACTTAATTTTAAAAACTGGATATAGAGAGGCAAATAAAACAAAAGAAGAAAAAAAGGAGAAAAGGAAGAAAAAAGTGGGAATTCAAATTACAAATAAGGCACATGAAGTAAGCTAAATCAGATGTTTGGAAGAGGAAAGGACTAGTAATAATCTACAGTTTTGTCTGGAGATGTTTAAGATTGTGCAGCTTTGCCAAAATTTAAGTAAAAGTCTCTGGAGATCTGCAGATGCCCTTTGCACTGACCAGTGACTTCAGAATACTGGCAAGATATATTCATAGAACATAGAAAAATACAGCGCAGTACAGGCCCTTTGGCCCTCGATGTTGCGCTGAAGCCTACCTAACCTACACTAGCCCAATAACCTCCATATGCTTATCCAATGCCCGCTTAAATGACCATAAAGAGGGAGAGTCCACCACTGCTACTGGCAGGGCATTCCATGAACTCACAACCCGCTGAGTAAAGAATCTACCCCTAACATCTGTCCTATACCTACCACCCCTTAATTTAAAGCTGTGTCCCCTAGTAACAGAAGCCTCCATTAGCGGAAAAAGGTTCTCACTGTCAACCCTGTCTAAACCCCTAATCATCTTGTACACCTCTATCAAATCTCCCCTAAACCTTCTTTTCTCCAATGAGAACAGCCCCAAGTCCCTCAGCCTTTCCTCATACGATCATCCTCTGCACTCGTTCCAATGCCTCCACATCCTTCCTATAGTATGGCGCCAAACTGCACACAATACTCCAGATGAGGTCGCACCAGAGTCTTATACAACTGCAACATGACCTCAGGACTCCGGAACTCAATTCCTCTACCAATAAAGCCCAGTACACCATATGCCTTCCTCACAGCACTATTTACCTGGGTGGCAACTTTCAGAGATCTGTGTACATGGACACCAAGATCCCTCTGCTCATCCACACTACCAAGTAGCCTACCATTAGCCCAGTAATCCATCTTCTGTTACTCCTACCAAAGTGAATGACTTCACACTTAGCTACATTGAACTCCATTTGCCACCTTTCTGCCCAGCTCTGCAACTTATCTATATCCCGCTATAACCTGCCACATCCTTCTTCGCTGTCCACAACTCCACCGACTTTCGTGTCATCCGCAAACTTGCTCACCCAGCCATCAAGCCCCTCCTCTAGGTCATTTATAAAAATGACAAACAGCAATGGTCCCAAAACAGATCCTTGTGGAACACCGCTAGTAACTGCACTCCAAGATGAACCTATACCATCAACTACTACCCTCTGTCTCCTTCCAGCTAGCCAGTTCCTAATCCAAACCTCTAATGCACCCTCAATGCCATACATCCGTAGTTTTTGCATTAGCCTGCCATGGGGTACCTTATCGAATGCCTTGCTAAAATCCATATACACCACATCTACTGCTTTACCCTCGTCCACTTCCTTGGTCACCTTCTCAAAGAACTCAATAAGGTTTGTGAGGCACGACCTGCCCTTCACAAAACCATGCTGACTATCCTTGATCACATTATTCCTATCCAGATGTTCATAAATCCTATCCCTTACAATTCTCTCTAATTCCTGTAACACTACCCCTCATCAAAAGACTGGTATTCATCACTGAATGGTCATTAAACTGAAAATTACTATTCTTTCATTTTCTTTCTCATTTTATCCCTTAACTTTCTGTTAGTATGTGGATGGGGATTTATATTCAAAAAACATTGAGCTTAGATTACAGACATTAATTAGGCTGCCTTGTAGTTTTTCTGTGTTATGCTGAAATTGCATTCTCAACAATAAATTGTTAATTTTTGTTTAAGTTAAGAATGTGCTGTCCAAGATCTATTATTAATGAAATCTGGTTAGGAACAATTCAGCAATTTTGAGGATCATTGAGTGTTTTAATTTCAGTGTGCTGCGCATCCTATGATTGGGAGGCTGATTTGGTTTTGCTTGTTCGCCTTATGTTATAACAACATAGTCCTGGACATTGGAATTTCCCTGTCTGTAACATAGTTGAGGACAAGGCCTTACACTGAAAGACCAGGCAATTTCAAGCAGACCAAAGAGTGTCTTTCACTGAGTTGATGATCCTCCAGCCACAGTTGCTGTTTGTCTCAGTTTATCCTTAGTAAGAGCCTATATATAGCACCACAACAGGATGAACCTCAATAAAAAACACTTATCCCTTTCCAGATCTCCTTTGCAAAGGCACATTCCTGTGAAGGAGGTGAACAACCCCATCAACTTTGAGCACAATATGAGGAGGAGTGGGACTCTGAGCATGCATGGACTATCTGACAGGCGGAAAGATCTCTCTCACACCAGCCAAGCTATCTCTGGGGGATTGTTTGCAATTTTTGCTAAATGGCCCTAACAGTCTGCTAAGTAAGTTATCCAACAGGATCTACTATCTCCTCTTTCCGCATATTTTTCTCATTGTCAGCCTTTTCTTCAAAACCTGCAAGTTCAAGATGCAAATACACAAAGAGGCCATTTGGTCCATTGAGTCTGCACCAACCCTCCAAAGAGCACCCCACCCAGCCCTATCCCCATTATGTCACATTTACCATGGCTAATACACATGCTACATTCCGTGGCAATTTACCATGGCCAGCCTACCTAACCTGCATATCTTTGGACTCTGGGTAGAAATTGGAGCACCCGATGGGACCGCAAGCAGACACAGGGAGAACATGCAAACTCTACAATCACCCAAGACTGGAATCGAAGCTGGTGCTGTGAGGCAGCAGTGATAACCACTGTGCCACCATGCCATCCCACCTCCCACCCCGAAAGATGGAAATAAAGGAAGAACAAGAGGGAAAATTGTTTTTATTCGTCCAAGTGTGGTTTACTTTGAATGCTTCAAGATCTGGCAAACGTGCTACAAAGTCTAGATTTGGCTTTGTAAATTTAAAATTCTCATTCACTGACTCCAGAAATGGTAAGTCAGTAGTCTGTGTTCTCAATATAAGAATCAGTGGCTCATCAAAAACATCCACTAGATGTCATCACAGCACTTTAAAAACAGTTTTAAGATGGTTAAAAAATCACACATCAGGTTATAGTCCAATAGGTTTAATTGGAAGCACACTATAACCCAGTTTTGTGTGATTTTTAACTGTGTACACCCCAGTCCAACACCGGCATCTCCAAATCAGTTTTAAGATTGCAAGCTGAAAAAACTGGAAAAACACTGAAGGCCTGCCATAATCTGTACAGGGAAAATACACTTTGCATGGAGACCCTTTGCTATAACAAAAGAAACCACAAATCAATTTCCCTTCCCTCGAAATTCTGCATGCTGCAAAATTTTTATAATTTTTATTGTACGCCACAATTGAACACCTAATACTTAAGCATTCACAGATTATTCCAGATCAGTGGTGATCTCAAACCTCGTCCTCAAAATATAAAACAGCTTATTTACAATTTTTGTCACTGTTCATGTGGTGATTGCTCCTTCTTCATCAGTCAAAGCTGAATAGTGCTTGTTTTAATTGGCTATAAATGGAGAATAATTTTTCTTGAATGGGACAGTTAAAGTGCATTTTAAAAGCACTATTTTAAAGGGAAGATTCTCAGTTCAAGACCAAACCATAGAGTGGTTACAGCATGGAATGAGGTATTCAATCAGTCAACTCCATGCTTTCTCTCTGTCATGTGGCTCCAAAGTCATTCATTTGCTAAGCATCAAATTTGGTAACTAATATTTGAGGAGATACAGAGACAGTAACAGGAAGAATCCCATGTGCGGGAAGAGAAAGCATACTTAATTCATCCAGTGACTTAGACAGGAGAGGACTGAAACCACAGAGACACAGACTCTTGAAATATACATATCATAGTATTCAATGTATACATTCAATAGTATAATTCAAAGATATATTTCATCAAGAAAAGGAAGACTAAATGAGAAAGATGCATCATGTGCAGCTAACAAAACAAATTAAGGTTACTATCAAAAGAAAACATGACAATTCCATGAAGGTTAAAGGCTGCCGAGAAGATTGGAAAAAAAGATTACTCATCCATTGCTGGTTTCTAAAATCAAGAAAACAAACAAGTAATATAAAAACAATAAGTAAAGGCTTATACAAGTATATAAAAAGGAAACCACAAATGCTGGAAATCACAGCAGGTCGGGCAGCATCCACGCAGAGGTTTTGAGTCTAGATGACTCTTCATCAGAGCTGACTTGAAATGTGGAGGGGATAGCATTTATGTTACAATTGGGGAAGAGGGTTGGAGTGTAGAGTGCTGGAAAGAAAGGATGTTGACAGTTCAGATTAAGCGATCAGAATGTGAGAATGGTCGAAAAACGGTGTCTAACTGCTCGACTGGAAAGAACATACAGTCCCACTGGAGTGGGGGACGGGAGTGAGTGTGACAGAGAACATAACAAATAAAGCTAAAAGAAAGGGAAGGAATGGAAGTTGGTTCATAATTTGAAGGTGTTGAACTCAATATTGAGCCCACAAGGCTGTAAAGTGCCAAGTCTGAAGATGAGATGACTCCTTCCCATTCCCCCAGGTCCTTTGCTTTTGTCATATCTGATTAAATGATGCCACTTTCCAAAACAGTGCTGCAGACATGGCTTCTTCCTTCCATAACCATGGTTTCCCACCCGCTGTGGTTGACAGTGCCTTCAACCACATCTGACCTTTCACCCATGCTTCCACCCTTGCCCCTTCTCATCACACGCAACAGCACAATTGGGTACCCTTGTCCTCATTTTTCATCCCACCAGCCTTTGCACATCAAAGAATCAGACAACTTCAGCAATATGCCACCAATAAACACATCTTCCCCTCAATCCCCCTGTCTGCATTTCACAAGGATCATTCCCTCCAGAACATGCTAGGCAATTCATCGACCACTAACACCAACCTCCCTCTTCCCACAGAACCTTCCCATGTAACTTCTTCACTTCACCACCTCCATGCTCACCATCCAAAGGCCTAAACAGTCTATCCAGGTGAAGCAATATTTCACCTGCACCTCCTCCAATTTTGTGTATTGTATTCGCTGCACTCCGTGGAGGGAAAAGTGAGGACTGCAGATGCTGGAGTTGAAGAGTGTGGTGCTGGAAAAGCACAGCTGGTCAGGCAGCATCCAAGGAGCAGGAGGAGAATCAACGTTTCGGGCATATGCCCTTCATCATTCTCCTGCTCCTCAGATACTGCATCCAATGTTGTCTACGGAAACCAAACAGACTGGGTGACTGCTTTTCTCTCTCTCTCTCTCTCTCTCTCTCTCCCCCCCATTGTCCATTCTTTCAAGTCTGGCAGTTAGACACCATTGTTCTGCCATTCTCACATTCCAATCACTTAATCTGAGCTGTCAATATCCTTTCTCCTCCACCACTCTACACTCCATTCCCCCTCCACAAACTATAGCATAGATGATGCCCCCTCCACACTTCATGTCAGCTCTGATGAAGAGGCACCTAGACTCGAAACATCAGCTGGTTCTCTCTCCACTGATGCTGCCCGGCCCGCTGTAATCTGCAGCGTCTGTCATTTCCTCTACAGTTTCCAGCATCTATCGTAATTTGCTCCTATAAAGAGAAAAGTTGCTCAAGTGAGTCCTGCTCCCTTAAGAAGTGAGAAGTAGTGAATTAATAATGGGAAACAAGGAAAGGCAGAGACGTGGAATAAATATTTTGCATGCATCTTCAAAGTAGAAAACACAAATAGTGAAAAATCAAGGGAGGAAGGAAATTAAAACAATCACTGTCAGTACAGAAAAAGCATTTGGACAGCTAAAAGCTGATACAACGCTGGGTCTGCTAGCCTGCACCCCAGGGTCTAAACAGTAGCTGCAGTTATAATCTTCAAAGGCTTCCTACATTCTGGAAAGTATATAATCCAGTTCAGCTAATATCTGAGTTAGGGGAAAACAACAGAAACCATTTTGAAGGATGTTAGAGTAGGATATTTAGAGAAATAAAAAAAACTCAACAGAGCAAACATAATCTTATGAAAGCAAAATTGTGTTTCACATATTATCAGCATTATGTGAGGATGCAAAGCAGGGTTGAAAAAGAGGCAACAATGAATGCACTGCATTTGGATTTCCAAACAGTAGTTGAAAGGTGGTATATAAAAGATTATAGCACAGGATAAGAGCTCATGATGTTGAAGGTGAGACAGTAGCATGGGTAGAGCACTGCCTAACTAACAGGAACCAGTGAGTTAGGATAAACGTGTCATTTTCAGGTTGGCAATCTGTGATTACTTGAGTGCCACAGGGATCAGTGCTGGTGATTCAACAATTTGCTTGAAACAAAGGGCCAAATGTGATGTAAGCAAGTTTGCTGACAATACAAATACAAGAAAGAAAGCAAGTTGTGAGGAGAATACAAAGAGTCTGCAAAATAATATTGATAGATTAAATAAGTGAACAAAAAAAAGGACATCCTGAAGTGTCCACAAGGGACCAAATATGCGCTGCACATAGTTGAGATTGCCTGCCATCTTTAAATGTTATGTTCTCATCATCTCCATGCTTTAATGGTTACTACTGCATGCCAGAAAGATTTATTGGCTTTAATTAATAGTTATGACACCATTAAGGAGGGTGCTTGGAATGAAATGACCAAGATTTAACTTTCTGTCATGGGTTTATTTCCTGTTCACCAAGCCAACACATGATCCTCATTGTTTAATATATTTCCATTATAAGACAGGCAGCAAGATGGCATTTTTGTTAGACTAATGGCAAAGTGGCACAAACAAGATAACCATTTTTGGATATCAGCATTTAGCTATGATTCTGGACTGAAGTTGCACCACCACTTCATCCTCAGCAACGACAAGTGCCATTAGCTTCCTTGATGTTTTGATTACAAATTATGGCCTAACAGCCAGTTATTAACATTGACTGGTGCTTTAATCAGCTCATCGTTTTTTAATTGACCACCAATTACTCCAAGTGGACACAGCCAGAGGTCTGCAAGAGTTGCTTAATCAACTTGTAGACAGGAATTCTGGTTAGGTTCAGTTCAGAACAAGCCTGCATTAAATAGCATCTGAAAATTAAGGATAACCAAGACTTCCTAATCAACTCCAACATAAACATCTTCATCTCATACCATGTGAAATCGCCTTGGCAAGTTTTGTTTTCTTCATCTGTTGCTGAAGGATGTATGTGTGCCAGGCTCTCCATGTGTGATTGTACATGTGATATCTGTTATAGGCAGGAATGTGAAAATTACAGAAACAACTTCAATCAGATTCGAGAGCACGAAACAAAAGGAAGAGTAAAACATATGGACTGGAGAGTCTACTTCATTGTTCAATATAATAATGGATAATCTTGGGTTTCAACTTCACTTTGTGGCCCATTCCCCAAATCCCTAGGTTTCCTGACAGACCAAAAATCTGCGAGGATACACTTCACATCCAGTTCTCTCACTATCACACAGCTTTGCATCAAAATCCCACTCTGACTCATTTTGCAGGATAGCTCCAGGAATTATCTGTATTTTGCTACCACAATGCAAAAATATCCATGCATGAGCACAGATTAATTAACTGTTTCATTATGGGGTATTAAACTCAAACAGAAATCCTGTGCTTTTACAAAGCACCCAAGCATTTTCTGATTCACTCAAAACATCCTTCCATGATCTTGGGCAAAGTTGCTCACATGACTCACCACTGCCCAACATGAGAACAGCTATTTAGATTAAATTCCCTACAGCATGGAAACAGGCCCTTCAGCCCAACAAGTCCACATCGACCCTCTGAAGAGTAACCCCCCGCCCCGACCCATTTCTCTCTGACGAATGCATCTAACATTATGGGCAATTTAGCATGGCCAATTCACCTGACCTGCATATCTTTGGACTGTGGGAGGAAACCCATGCAGACACGGGGAGAATGTGCAAACTCCACACAGGCAGTCACCTGAGGCTGGAATTGAACCTGGGACCCAAGTGCTGTGAGGGCTGCAATGCTAACCACTGCAACACCGTGCCGCCCCAATATATTTAGAAATCCCTCTGGTAGTGCAGACACATGTGAACAGGACAGAATTGGCAATGTGACTTTCATTCTTCTGTCATTTTAGTGAGATATTGGGGGTGATGTTTCGCTCATGTGAACTGTGGAGCAGAAACAAAAAAAAAGCTACCTGTAGTGACAGTCTGCACGAACCATCAGTTTCCATTCTACTCGCACACTCCACCACTGCTCCTTCCATTCATGAAAGGTTTTTCGCAAAGTTGAGTGACAGTAATGGGATCTGGCAAAAAGAACAACATGCATTTTGAAAAGGTCATCTCATATCTATTAACAGCCGATTCAGGTTTATGCCAAAAATACTTAGTAAAATTGATCTGTGACCTCAATACAGCCTTTTGCAATTATATTCTAACTTGCATGCAAAAAAGGCTAGCACATCATTTGACTTTTTGTTTCTGTCTCAAAGGAAACCTGTGTTTTATATGCAAGTTTAAAGCTATGCTAAATTGCATTGGTATGTAAATCCATACCTCATTGATCGTTTACCCCTCGTGTTTCAAAGATTATGAGTGTTTCTGAATCCCCTAAATGAAATGCGCCTTCTCATGCATTAGCTACATAATTCATGGACCATTTACACATACATTTTGCAATTAACAGTAATATTATTAACATCTAAAACAAAGCATCATGTTGCAGTTACTGGAAAATGTAAATAAACACATGAAATGCTGGAAGAACTTAGTAGGTCTGGACCCCAAGCATTAACGTTAATTCATTCTCAGCTGGCACTGCCACAACTGCTGAGTTTCTTCAACATTTTCTGTTCAAATTATCATTAACAACTTACCTTAAAATTTAATAACGCATATTTAGTCAGTCTTTTACAACGTTGACTAGAACTATCCACCCAATCAACTCCAATTTGGTCCCCATTCCAAATTTTGAAATGTTATTTCCAATTTCCAAGTCGAAATAATTATGTAAAATGTAAACATCAGAGTACTGTATTACTACTGAGACTGAAAGAATCTGAAAATGTGTGGACATAGATTTTAAAAGAGATAATATTTGAATAGCCTTATTGAATTGTTGAAGAATGAACAAAGATAAAGTGTACATGTTGCGTGTCATATTTGGATTTTAAAAAGACCGTTCAACCACTGCAACCTCATGACTAAGGGCAGAGCACATGAAATCAGGATAATTAGCAGAACTGATTGCAAGCTGGCTGCAAAAGAGATCATAAGTAGGGGTGAAGTTTAATTCCTCAGATTGGCAGGAAGTGACGTTTTACAAGATTGCTGCTGAAACAAGGTAAACCGCTCTGAAGCTGGTGGAATGGGACAAAGGGGACAGTTATCATAGCTCTCTCATGCACCAGGTTTCACAGCAGTATAATGCTAGTGTGAAAGCAGCCAGTTTGCTTTAAATGGCTGTAGAAAATGTGTCTCAACACACAGACTAAAATTCTTGATTTGAATTTCTTTGCAAAACCTCAAAGTTTCCTTCAGTTTTCTTCAAAGGCACTCATTCATCACATAAATATCAATCCCATCTAGAAAGACATGGGTAGCAGATATCTGGGAATGCCACCTCCTGCAAGTTCCCCTCCACACTCTCTATCCTCACTTGGAAACATACAGCCTGGTCAAAATCCAGACAATCCTTTCCGAAGGAAATGGTGGGTCGAGAGTGAGGGTTGCTGGAAACAGCAAGTCAGGCAGCATCCGAGCAGCAGGACAATCGAAGTTTCAGGCATAATCCCTTCATCAGGAATGAGGTTTGTGGGGTAGAGGTTGAGAGATAAATGGGAGGGGGTGTGTGGCTGGGGGTAAGGTAGCTGAGAATGCAATAGATGGATGAAGGTAGGGGATAAGGCGATAGGTCGGAGAGGAGGGTGGAACGGACGGATGGGAAAGTTGATGGACAGGTCAAGAGGGCGGTGCTGAATTGGAGGCTTTGGACTGGGATAAGGTGATAGAGGGGAAATGAAGAAACTGGTGAAATCCACATTAATCCCACATGGTTGCAGGGTCCCAAGGACAAAGATGAGGCATTCTTCCTCCAGGCGTCGGGTGGTTAGGGTTTGGTGATGGAGGACGCCCAGGACCTGCTTGCCCTTAGTGGAGTGGGAGGGGGAGTTAAGTGTTCAGCGACAGGGCGAGAGGATTGGTTTGTGCTGGTGTTCCACAGATGTTCTCTGAAACAATCTGCAAGGTTGCATTCTGTCTCCCCCATGTAGAGGAAACTATGAGTCAGCCTACAACAATCCCTGCTGGAATCGCACTATTGCCAACGGACGTAAGCGTTCTCCAAAATATTGTTCCCTAATTTGTCAGCAACATTATAGCCAAATTGTGCTGCGGAAATGCATGCTATCCCAGAACTATCAGTATTTCAGTGTCAGTCACAATGCCATTTTGAACTCTGCCATTTATGCTATTTTTGTCATATATCATGACACTGAGTAATTCACATGGTATCACGACAGGATTAGGATTTCTATAAACAACCTAATATTATGAACCTGTTTCCCAACTAAAAAGAGATAGAAGCATCAAAGTAAATAGTTCCTCACCTCGCTTGGGATGGAAGGATTCTCCCAAATGTCTTCCAAATCCACAAATGCAGAAATTTTCTCGCAAGGTGCCTGGGATAAGAAAACAATGTTACCATCTGGGCTGAAAAATTAAGTCAATGATCTGGGTGGCGTAGTATGTAACAAAACTTTGACACACCGGCTAATAAACTGTAAAAGGTTGTTGAGGTACCAATGATGAATTTTATAGCGACATGCTCAATGGAAGAATTGCTATTTCTTCCCACTCCCCAAAATGGAGCAGAAGGAGCGTAAATTTCAAATCATTTGGTACGAATCTACTGTATCACTCTCACAGGACAACATTGCTCCACCTATTTGAGACATGCCTGTCAGTGTCTCATGGATCCTATATTTGCTAATAATAAAAAGCTAGACAGAAAAGAAAGTCATGAGGAGAACACAGAGTAGCTTCAAGGAGATATAGACAGGATATGTGAGTGGACAATAGTGTTGCAGATGCAGCGTGATATGGTGAAGTGAGCTTATTCACTTTGGTTGCATGAATAGAAAAGCAGATTTTTTTCTGAACATAAAATGATGAGGGGTAGGATCGCCTACCTTCCTCCTCCTGGATATTTGTACCGATTGTATTTCATAGCATATTTCATTCATTACATGAATGCATACATGGAAGTTTATAGCTTGCCGCTGCACAAAATTGATAAATAATACCCCAAATTTGATACAAATTTTAGAATTTGAATTATTTAGTGCATCATAACAGTTTAACCTCCCAAGGCAATTACAAATTCAATTTATACTAGAAAATTTTTGCAAAAGGTAAGCATAATATAACAAAAGAAATCAGAAACTTTATTGTATTTTTAACACTGATCTATAAAATGAAAAAGCAGATTCTCTATTTTTCAACATGCATGTCATACAATCTAAAGACAGTGCAAGCATTTTTATCAAACCTCTAGTCAGCCAGAAGGTTATAATAGGATTCAATTTGTGGACAATAATGCTTTATGTAGGATACAATCAGTTACTATAGGAGAAAGAGAGGATTGCAGATGCTGGAGATCAGTCAAAGAGTGTGGTGCTGGAAAAGCATAGCTTGTCAGGCAGCATCTGAGGAGCGGGAGAGTCAACATTTCAAGCATAAGTTCTTTTCTGATAAAAAGCTTATGCTCGAATCAGTTACACTGTCAAACAGGAACCAGCCAACACACCTACACAATTCATTCCTTTTTTTTTAAAAGAAGAAATCTGTACACTAGATAGGGTTACAATTCAAGTTTGGTTAGTGGAATGAACAACAGGGATTATTGCATGGAAAAAGACAGTTCAGCTCAAAACCCCAGTCCAGAGTCCCAATCTGCCGTACTTCAATCTCTCAGTTGTTCAAAAGTTGTTCTCTCATTTGGAATAATTAACGATCTTCAAGTGCTCAGAGAGAGCATTAGCCGCTTATGGTTATATCCCTCATATTTAATAACTCTCTGCATCAAAACAATTTCATGTCGATTTGTTATCAATTCAACCAACCAGTGAAAATTAGATTTTATCAATTATCTTTCAAACTTACTTGAAACTTTTTATAGAATCAGAGTTATGTAGTATGGAAACAAACCCTTCAGTTCAACTTGCCTTGCCAATCAGACTAGTCCCATTGCTAGCATTTGTCCCATATCCCTCTAAGCCCATACCATTCACGTACCCATCCAGGTGCCTTTTTAAATGTTGTAATTGTACCAGCCTCCACCACTTTCTCTGGCAGCTCATTCCAGACACACACCACTCTCTGTGTGAAAAAGTTACCCCTCGTGTCCCTTTTAAATCTTCCCCTTTCACCTTAAACCTATACCCATTAGTTCTGCACTCCCCTACCTTGGGAAACAGACCTCGTTATTCGCCCTATTCGTGCCCTTCATGGTTTTATAACCCTCAGAGGGTTATTGGATGTTAGATTTTCCTTGGCACCCTCTGTCTCAATAAACACAATCTGCAGCTTTTATTTAAATTTATTATATCTGTTGTACTTCTTTCCATGTCCAGCATTTTACTAAATCTTGACTTGTGACTCAAATATGTTTGGTATAATGGAGTGTCAAAACAAGTACTATAAATGTTACCTCACAAAGTTACATCCACTTCACATTGTGGGCGGCATGGTGGCACAGTGGTTAGCACTGCTGCCTCACAGCGCCTGAGACCCGGGTTCAATTCCCGACTCAGGTGACTGACTGTGTGGAGTTTGCACGTTCTCCCCGTGTCTGCATGGGTTTCCTCCGGGTGCTCCGGTTTCCTCCCACAGTCCAAAGATGTGCAGGTCAGGTGAATTGGCCATGCTAAATTGCCCGCAGTGTTAGGTAAGGGGTAATGTAGGGGTATGGATGGGTTGCGCTTCGGCGGGTCGGTGTGGACTTGTTGGGCTGAAGGGCCTGATTCCACACTGTAAGTAATCTAAAAATTTGTACTTTCTCTGGAGTGTGTGCATCAAAATCACGCACTGATTTACAATTTCAATTCACAGACTACAGGAAAGTCTGTGGTGTTATGATGCCAGTCAGTAACTGGAGGCTGCGGGAAAACCATAAGTTATCTCTTTCCATAAAATCTGGTTAAAATGATCAGCCAAGGACACAGGACAACAGAAAAGTTGACAAGAGTAAATAAAAAATGCTATTGTCACATGACAATAAATTTTTAAACTCTCTGGGCTTCAGGAATAAAGGAAAACAGTAGGCAATAAAGAATTCACAGCATTGAGGCAACAGAAAATAACAAGTTAGAATGGTCTTCAATTCAACTGTGTCACTGTAAAAGAGAAGAAAGTTAACAATAGTGGCTGCTGAAGATTATTGATTACAAATTGGAAGGAATTCTTCATGAGACTCGAAAACAAAAATATCTACCAGAAATTAATTTAGTACCAGCTTACGTGAAAAGCTTGCCAGCTTTGAAAAACAACTTCATCTCATCGGTACAAATACTTTGGATTGCATTTCTTGCACCTGAATAAGGGGAATTCATCCAGAGATGAAAGTGAAATAGAAAAGATCCACAGTTCAACCAAGTCCATGGAAAAGTTGAGATAACAACATTAATTCAGATAACTAGTGCGATAAAGAGAAACAGCAAGAATAAGTTCTTTACACACCATGATCAATATTTGTTTTACGAGTTTGTATGCAAAATGACTGTCTTTTGAAGAACTCCAATCAGATGCAAAACAATCCAAAAAAACCTTTTCTCATTCTGACTTAATTTGAGTTACTTTGCATAAATATGAAAGTTTTGTTATGAGTCAAAAATCTGGCCTTTAAAGTGGACTAAGATCCTTTCAGGGTCCATTAACTGCAGATTTTACCTTAAGCGCAGTTCCTTTAATCGCCCACCTCTGTTCCAGGTGTAATTCACTCTGTCCCGAATCAAGCTCTTTTTGACACGATAAACATTAATCCCACCACGCTTTATGGAATGTCCCTGGGATATGCTTTTGGGAAGCTGGCCTTTCATTGTCGAATCCACCAACATATCCCTGGAGAATCAAAGGACAGAATCGCGTCAACCTTTACCAAAACACCACAAGTAACACAACTAATCTCATAACAACAAGTCAAGGAACTGAGCTTTTCAGTTATTTGTCAGCCAAGATCACATAAAAACAGTGAATTGCCACAGTCTCCATCCTGTGCCAGTTTACATTCCAGTGAATTCTCAGATCACACCGACAGTTTTCAATTCTTTCATGGGATGCATGGTGAGGAGCACAGCTGTCCCCGCAAGGGTTTGGTACAACTGAGTGGCATGGTATAAAACAGAATGTGCTGGAGAAACTCAGCAGGTCTGCTAGCATCTGTGGAAGAGAAACAGAATTTCAAGTCTAGTGTGACTCTTTTTTTGTACCTGTGAAGAACTAGAAAATTGTGATTGTTATGCTGTAAACAAAGGGGAAAGAGAAGCAAGTTGAACAGTTTGTGAGGGAACCCAGAGTTAATGATGAAGGCAATGATAGCCATGAAGAGTGAGTTCTAGATATGCAAAATAGGTGTAAATGTTAGCTGTGAAAGGATCAAATGGGTCCCCAACTAAGAGCAAATCCAAAAAAAACCAGAGCAAAGGCAGGTGAGAGGATTTACGAAAAATTGAGGACAGAAACATACTCTAAAGTTGTGGAACTCAGTTTGTGTCCTAAAGGCTATACAGTGCCTAAATATAAAATGAAGTGTTGTTCCCCTAGCTTGAATTGAGTTTCATTGTGAGAAAGTCTATAGTCTTAAAACCTGCCTTTAAACATTTAGAAGAAAAGGTAATGCTGAATTATAGAACACATTTGCTGCACACTAGAAAACAGACAGGCAGGAAGGCTCAGAAAAGAGGGGTGGGAACTCAAGGAATGCAGAAGATAGGGACATCCGTGCTCACCGAGTGATAACAGGATGCTCTAAGGCAATTAAGAGTGTTTGCCTTAACATCGGTGAATCTGTGAACAGGACACCAAGTGATAACATTCACTGCCGTTCCCTTGTGAAATTAATGACAGTGTTTGATTCTGACCCTGAAATGAAACTTGGTACTATCAAAAGCCTTGCATTGTAATTAACAGTCAGATCCTCTCAATTATAATGAATTTTTATTATCACTTGCAAGCGGGATAGACACAGAAAGAAAAACATCCTTGCTGTTACAAGACAAGGTTTTGCAGAGAGAACAGTCTCTGTGTAGTGCTGACAAGGGAAGGGAAGATGTGGTATCCTGCTGTAGCGGGTGCAAATGGCTGAAGATGAACCTTTGAATACAGAGGCAGTTTGGGTGCAAAGTGAGAAAGTGAGGACAAAGGGTACCCTATTGTTCTGGGAAAGTGGGGAAGGGTGAGGGCAGAAGTATAAGATACGGGTCAGACCTGATGCCTCTATCAGCCATGGCAGGGGCAACATCAGATGACAAAAAGAGGAATCAGAGACACCCCATTGAAAGGTGGTAAATCTTTGAAATTACAGTTTAAAATAGCAGTAATAGTCTAGTCCATGTAGATGAGACCAATTAGAGGTACTAATTCTGTTCGTCAGTAAAAGTTAATCCTTGTACTCCTGTTCTAAACCAGAAATCTGACATCTGGCAAGTGAATGTAAATGACAAAATAAGCCATCTTCAAAGCTCCATGGCAGTGATAAAATATCTCAACAAGTGGCACTTTCAGAAAGATATAAAGACCCTCATGAGAGCGCAGAGAGGATTTAACAAAATGGTTCCAATGATGAGGGGCTTTGTTTCAGTCACAACGTTAGGTTAGAAAGGCTAAGGGTTTGTTGCCTTTGCAGCAAAGGAGATAAGGAGAGGATTTGATGGAAAGAAACAAGATTATGACAGGTAAGGTAGACCAAGAAAAACTCCTCTCATTAGTTCATCGTGCAAGGACTGGGGACAACAGATTTAAGATTTTGAGCAAGAGATGCAGAGCACTGTATCTAAATGTACTCTACAATGTACTGCCTGACAGAGGCTAATTTAAATGCTTTCCAAAGGATATTTGATAATAATGTAAAGGAAAAATCTGCAGTACAGGGAAAGGCCAGAGAGCAGGACAAACTAACACTTCTTCCAAAAAGCCAACATGGTCATGTCGAGCCAAGTGGCCTCCTTTTATACCATAACAATTCAATGATTCTATCATATTAGACCAGAATTTGTTTCATTCACATTTTTTCTCAACTTACCTTTGATGATCTTTCTTTACTGAACGATCATTCTGTGCTCCTAAATCCTTTCTAACTGGAATTTTTGCAGAACTTGAAGTAATCTTATTTGTTTTTTGCTCCATCTGATTCCATGAGAGTGAAAAATAAATCAACATGAAACATCAACCATCCTGCAACGAGATCAGTGAAGTTTCTTTACAGCAATTCCAATTGTGTCAGCTGTCAAATCTTTGATTAAGTCCTCTTGGTTTGACAACGTGCTTGAGTATTCACTTTGAATTAGCTGCAAAAATATTGTGATGACAGTGAGGGTACATGCTCAAGAGTCATCAGAGAGTAGCAGTTAGGTTTCAGAAGGTAGGTGTTTGAAAGGATGTGACAAACGTTCATGTGTCAGATAATTCAGGTGATTACTTTGTTTTCTTTGTTGCTGTGTCCTTTAGAACAACTAAATTCTTATGACTGGAACTCAGTGGATCCTGCAATGAGACTTCAAACAAAAATGTTGCATAAATCATTAGTTTTTTATCAAATACTTGTACTTTTTGGGGCAGAAAGGCCGTGTTTCGCGCCGCTCTGTTCAAGGAGGGTGAGGCCGCGGTTGTACTCAGAAGGATGAATTAATTACCGAGAGAAAGCGGTTAGGCCTCATCAGATCCCGGGGAGACACACACCGTTCAACAGGCCGCCATTTCTGCCATCCCAGCGGGCAACGCGCCACCCCGTCACCATAGCAACCGGACGCCGGAAGCGGGCGAGAAAGATGGAGCCAGCAAGCAATGCAGTGGGAATCACCGCAGTCAAGGAGTGTACACTGTCAATATCCTGACTGCTGGAATCTGATTTCTTAAAACCTAGTTCGAGGTATGCAATGTATGGTGCTTCCTCGTGTTTTGTAACTGCTAATACGTTAAGGCTGCTATAGATTTAAAATTAGAAAATTGCCACCTTTTCAGAATAATCACCACCATTCGGGGTCAAAAATCTTGACGGGAAAAAGGTATATTTGAGAAAATAAATTTGCATTAGGTCAAAAAATGCTCGGCTTCTACTTCAGAAACCTGGCCAGCATTCCAGACATGAGGTGACAGAAAGATCACAACCTCTTTGGATCCATGTGCCATCAAACAGCCTTCACAAAACTACCGTCGGGGAATCAGAGGTAAACTCTGGTCAGGGTTTTACTGAGGACAGCAAAGGCAAAACCCAACCATCTTCAGCTGCTTCATCAATGACTTCCCTTCATCATTGGTGCAATCAACAGTTACCACACATACAATGTTCAGCACAGTTTGTACCTCCACAGATACTGAAGAGTATGTGATTAGCTGTCAAGAAGCAAGTAATATTTATGTCACACAAGCTACAAGCAATGACCAACTCCAAAAAGAGAAAATCACCCTTGACATTCATTGGCATTACCATCTCTGAATCCATGCTTTCAATATCTTGTGAGTTACCTTTGGCCAGGTGCTAAACCAAACTGGACTAGCTTTGTAAATTTTAGTGTGGTGCTGGAAAGGCACAACAGGTCAGACAGCATCTGAGGAGCAGGAAAATCAATGTTGCGGGCAAAAGCCCTTCATCAGGAATCTTCCTCGGATGCTGCCTGACCTGCTGTGCTTTTCCAGCGCCACTCTAATCTAAACTCTGGTTTTCAACATCTGCAATCCTCACTTTTGCCTAGCTTTATAAATTGTGAGACTGTCAAACACCCAGAATCATCCAAAAAATAACTCACTTCTTGACTTCCCACCACCATCTAATAGGCACAATTCAGGCATGTAATGGAATACTCCCCACTTGCCTGGATGAGTTCAGTTCCAACAACACTCAAGAAGTTTGAGACTATTCCGAACAAAGCAGCCCGCAAGGTAGGAACGACATCCAGAAATATTCACTGCAGATGCAAAGTAGCAATAGTGTGCACCATTTACAAGATGCACTACAGAAATTCACCAAGACTCCTGAGACAGTATCTTCCAAACCCATGACCAGTTCCATCTCGAGGAGAAGGGCAGCAAATACATGGGGGCACCACCACTTGCAAGTTCACTCCAAGTATTCACTTACTACATTCTCAAGGGCATTAGGGCAATTAATTGCTGGCCTACTCAACAATGCCCACATCTCAGGAACAAATCTAAAATATATCAATATATGTGACAATTGTTCGAAGGAAAATGGGAATAGTAGAAACCAGGACAAATCAGAATAGAAATCTGCAGAAGCTATGCCAAGACTTGAAAAAGCACATGTTACATTTCCCTTCGCTGACTGTATTCAATTTTAATCATCATTTTCAAATTAAGGACTGAGGGTAGAGTGTAAATTTATAGGGAAGAACAAGATAGATCCCAAGTGTGAAGAGAATAGGCTCTGGGAATATATTTGAGAAGGTCAAGCTCTTCTGCCTTAGTAGAAGTTGTTTAAAGAGGGTACGGAAATCTTCAAGTGCTTATAGTGTATGTAGGACCAAAATATTTTTTCAAAGTAAATTAGGCTTATGGAGCCAGCATCAACTTATGTATATAGAATCATAGAATCATACAGCACAGAAACAGACCCTTTGATCCAACTGTTCATGACAACCAAGTTTCCCAAGCCAAACTAATCCCACTTGGCTGTGTTTGGCCTATTCCCCTCTAAGCCTTTGCTATTCATTTACCTGTCCAAATGTCTTTTAAATGTTGTGACTGTACCTTCATCTAACACTTCATCAAGTTGTCCCTTATGTCAATTTTAAATCTTTCTCCTCTCACCTTAAAGATATGCCCCCTATTTTTGACTCCCCCACCCTACAGAAAAGAGCTTTGCTATTTAACGTATCCATGTGCCTCATGATTTTATAAATCTGTATAAGGTCACACTTCAATATCCTATACTCCAGTGAAAAATGTCCTAGCCTATCCAGCCTCTCCTTTTGCTCAAACTGTCCAGGCCTGGCAACATCCTGGTAAATTCTTTATGAACCCTCTACAATTTAATAATATCCTTGCTATAGCAAGGTGACCAGAACTGGACACAGCACTCCATAAATGGCTTCAGCAACATCCTGTACAACATTGTGATGCTTCGATTCCTATATTCAAAAGTCTTATATAGTGCCTTTAAACTGATGAAATGTCACAAGGTGCCGTACAGGTGTATAATCATGCAAAGTATGACGCTCATCTATATTAGGAGATATTAGGTCAAGTGATAGAAAGCATGGTCAAAAATGTCAGGTGCCTTAAATAGTGAACTACAAAGGTGGGCTGGCAATTCCCAAGGTTAAGGCCTGGACAACTGAAGACAGAGCTACCATTGGTAGAGCAATTATAATACAAGAGGCCAGAATTTGAGGCAATGCAGTAACTCAGAAGGTTGAAGGAGATGAGACTGGGTGTAATTGAACTGTGTTATCGAGGTGGAAAATGGCAGAATTAGCAGTGGTGCAAATTTGAGTTCAGATGTTCACCTTGAAATTAAATTGCTACTCAAGGTTGTAAACAAATTGGGGAGAAGGATAGAGTCCATCACTAAGGAATTGAAATTGGAGTGGGAACCAGAAACATGTCTTCAGGCTCATGGATTTAATGTAAAAATATTGAGCAAGAAATTGCAATATGTACTGGAAAAATCACTTCATTCGAAGGGTTAGAGACATCTGTAAAAAATGTTCCAAGAAAAGTGCTGTCAGATGCATTCAATATGCGAGTATTGAAAGTATTGGGTCTTGGGTGTGGGAATTTACAGGCTAAATGCTTTCGTTCTTATCCCAGGAAAACCATACAATGTTAATATATTTTCATGGAAGGTATTCCTGAAAGCAAACAGAGTCTGACATGAGTGCTGTAATTCAAAATTTAAATTATATACTGTCCTTGAGACAGATGTCTGGGGAGGAGGTGCAGTGTAGATTCACTACAGTGATTTGATTATTCACTGTCCACAAGTGTGATGGATGTGGAAAATTAGATCTCAAAAGAAACTTGGCTGGGTGCTTGAAATAAATGAACTTAAAGGGCTATAGGAAGTCATTCAGCAGTGGGACTGACTAATTGATTCTATGAGAAAGCAAATAGACTTGATGGGTCAAGTGACTTCCTTTTGTGCCATAAATGACTCTATGACTTTGATATTGGGGTTTAAATAATTAAACTCTGAGGACACTTAGCATAAACTTGCATATTCCCTGAATTCAGTGGGGATATCCAAATATATTATCTAACTGAATGGCAGAAGAGGATCAAGGAGATGAATTCCCAATTGAATGACCCAGTTTATGAAAGTCACAAATTCTGATGATGGTGTACAACCAAAACATATATTTTGTCTTTTCTCTTTTCAGTCTCTAACTGATCTGCTGTTTGTTTCCAGAATATTTGTTTTTTGTTATTTAATCGGCTCTATCTATAATAGTTGAAAACTTCAACATAAAGTAAGCTTTCTTCTTTATTTAAGCTCACTATATTAAAACATCACACAGCCATTCAGAAACCTCATTTCACAGACCTCATATGTCAAATTGCAGTTTCAATCCAATTACCCAATAGGTAACATTTCAAAAATTTTCCCTCAACCCAAATTAAATCAATATTGAATCCTTGCACTTGTCATAGAGTCATAGCGATGTACAGCATGGAAACCGAACCTTCGGTCCAACCCGTCCATGCTGACCAGTTATCCCAACCCAATCTAGTCCCACCTGCCAGCACCCGGCCCATATCCCTCCAAACCCTTCCTATTCATATACCCATCCAAATGCCTGTAATTATTCTAGTTTTGCAATTTTTTTATCCACAGTTGATATTCTGCTTCCCCTCCACCAGTCTTGGAAATCATTGAATCTCAATGAGTGTTTGATTATTTTGCCTATGAATTACAATCCCGCTCCGAGCTCAATGTTTAATTAGCTCTTTTAAAGCAATGAATTAATGTTAATTCACAATTTGAGTCATAACTTAAGTATTCAAATTCTTGATATCAGGAAAAAAATGGCATACATTTTTATTTGGGACTCATTAATTTTCTTCTTATTCAATCAAACTTCCACCATCTCTTTTCTGCATTCACACTCTATAAGCACATTAAGGACTGAATTGTACTTCCATTGAAAATATGTTCACCAATGATTTTATCATGAAAGACTTGTCCATCATCTCTGAACCCATAATGATACATTTATGTATAAATGTACTGAAATATTGAATTTGTTTAAAAATATTCAAGACACCAACCAACTGCATATGCATAAATTCAAAATGAATCACTAGGTTCTGAGCACATGTGAGCATACATGGTTGTATATATGAGTCGAAGAGTGTGTTGCTGGAAAAGCACAGTCAGTCAGGCAGCATCTGAGAAGTAGGAGAATTGATGCTTCGGGCATAAGCACTTCATCCGGTTGTGTGTATCTCAGCAGATACACAGGAGGTTCATTCCTTTCTTTAATTCTCTTCCAAATAATGACTTTATTGCCTCACTTGTTTTCATTCAACCTACAAATAACTTTCCATGTCATTCTAGTCTCATTTTGAGATTTATTGAAAGTTGTGTGAATTTTGATGCAATGAGCAAATACACAAAACTTAATTCTATAATAAGGAATTGAACATTGAAACAGAGAGATCCAAGGCACAGCAGATTGAAAAGTCCTTTGTGAGACTCTGAGATGGGGCATGTGCTTTTCTAAAATCATTCATTATTCAGTTCTGAAGAAGAATCATACCAGACTCAAAATGTTAATTCTGTTTCTCTCTCCACTAATGCTGATAGATCTATTGAGTTCCTCCAACTTTCTCTGTGGTTGTATTTATTATGCTTATCTTGTTATGTTTCTGATCAAAGGTAACTCCCAAAATGTTGATGTTTGGAGATGGTTAGATTCTGTTTTTAGGGAGATGGTCAACATCTAGCATTTGTGTGGCATGAATATCACTTGCCACTTAATAGCTGAAGTCTAATTGTGGTCCAGAGTTTGCTGCATGTGAAAATGAACTCCTTCAGCATCTGAAGAGTTACAAATGGTACTGAATGTTATACATTTATCATTGAATAACATCACTCTCACTTTATTATGGAGGAAAGATTACTAATAAAGCAGCTGAATGTGTACCCAGGACATTACCCTGAGAAAGTACTCAGGCTGAGATGTTTGGCCTCGAAAATCCCTAACCATCTTCCCTTGTGCCAGACATTCCTCCAACAAGTGTTGTGTTATGTCACAGTCAGTATTCATTACAGAGAAATACTCATGATATCATCACTACATCATAGCATGTGTCTTGAGGGTGTAAAGATCTCATACTCCATCTTACCTTGGATCACCTGAAGCAATGACAACCTATTGAAAGCACACTACTTTGCTGTGAATTACCATGTTTGGGGTTTGCCTACAGCAGAGTGTTTTACCTGTGACAATACTTACGTTATCTTAAATAGCATAAAAAATTGGGTGTGGGTATTGTGGTACTGAGGAATCCAACAGATTTTTATTATCTGTAACTATTATTTACAAACATGGCATTCATCAGGCACAGAAGCACCTGGGCTAATAAATTAAGCTATTAGCTTGAGTACATTATGATATCATGAGTATATTGAAATATTGTCCAACAAAACACAGCAACCATAGAGTTATAGAGATGTGCAGCATGGAACAGACCCTTCAGTCCAACCTGTCCATGCCGACCAGATATCCCAACCCAATCTAGTCTCACCTCCCAGCACCCGACCCATATCCCTCCAAACCCTTCCTATTCATATGCCCATTCAAATGCCGTTTAAATGTTGCAATTGTACCAACCTCCACCACTTCCTCTGGCAGCTCATTCCATACACGTACCACTCTCTGTGTGAAAATGTTGCCCCGTGGGTCTCTTTTATATCTTTCCCCTCTCACCCTAAACCTATGCCCTCTAGTTCTGGACTCGCCAACCCCAGGAAAAAGACTTTGCCTATTTACCCTACCCATGCCCCTCATAATGTTGTAAACCTCTATAAGGTCACCCCTTAGTCTCCGATGCTCCAGGGAAGCATTTCTCCAATTCACATTGATTTCAGTTTTTCTCAAACTTCTTCATGTCACACTCAGACATGTGTCCCTCTGCACAGCAGCATGCTGCAATTCTTTACCATTCACAATAATAGTCCTTTTTACTGTTACTCCTACCAAAATGGATGACTTCATATTTATTAATATTGAACTCCTTCTGCAAGGCCTTTGCACAGTCGCTCAGTGGTTAGCACTGCTGCCTCACAGTGTTATAGGGATCCGGGTTTGATTCTAGCCTCGGGCAACTGTGTGAAATTTGCACTTTCTCACTGTGTCTGCATGAATTTCCTCCGGGTGCTCTGGTATCCTCCTACAGTCCAAGGTTTAGCTGGATTAGCCATGGATAATGCAGGGTTATAGAGATAGGTTCGGGATTGATTCTGGGTAGGATGCTCTTTGGAGGGTCAGTGTGGACTAGATGGGCCGAATAACCTGCTTCCACATTATAGGGATTCTATGATTCTATGTTAGTGAAGAGAACATTACAGGTTCAAAAAGGATGTGTTTGCTGGAGTTGTTTCTGGTACCTGGGTCAATGCCGGTCGGTCCATCCAGTTTAAAATTCATTGTGGTTTGGGTGGCTTTTTAGATAATTTCAGAGGGCAATTAAGAGTCAACCATGTCAGAATTAATGAAAGAAAGGTAAAGAGTTTTAGAAAATAATTTCAGACCTTTAGGCACAAGCAACTGAAGGCATGACTGCCAATGGTGGAATGATTAAAATCAAAGATGTCCAAAATTAAAGGAAGTTAGATAGTGAGGTGGAGGAAATTAAAGAGATTAGGGAAGAGTGAGGCCATGGACCAATCTGAAAACAACGTTGATAATTTTGACATTACGTTGTTGCTTATTTGGAAGCCAATGCATGTCACTGAGTAGAGCAGTCATAGAATTTGTTACAATGCAGAAGAATTATCTGCATCCAAACTGACTTCTTGTGAACCAATCCAGTGTTAATCCCATTCCACACTGATCTCTGCAAGTTATTTTATGGTTCAAGTACTCATCCAATTTCCTATTGGTGTTTCTGTTTGTGAGCAATGAGTTCCTGATCATTACTGCTTTTGAGTTAAAATGTTCTTCTTCACACCTCTGACATCTCTTGACCAAAACCTTCAATCTGTGTCTCCCTTCATCTTTTTACTATCGAAAAATAGTCACAGTTTTCTGTTGCTTCTTTTATCCAAACTTTCCTGATGAAGGGCTTATGCCCGAAACGTCGAATTTCCTGTTCCTTGGATGCTGCGCTTTTCCAGCAACACATTTTCAGCTCTGATCTCCAGCATCTGCAGACCTCACTTTCTCCTTGTCATAATCTTGCCCACTTTTATCAAATCTCCCCTTAATTTCTGCTCAAAGGAGAACACCAGCTTTTCTTACTCAAGTTTGTATGTAAAATCTTTCATCCCTGGAACCATTCCAGTAAATCTCCTCTGGATCCTCATGCCCCTCCTAAAATGTGGTGGCCAAGTAAATGGGACTTAATGCAAATTATGTATCTACATAGTGTTTGGTTTATGGGGGACTGGAAGAAAAATAGAATAGAGTAGTGAAGTCACACTGTAACAAAAACTTGAATGAGGATTTCAATATCAGGTGCTCTGGTTCAGGTCAGAGTCAGGTGACAGTGTTAGTAATGGTGCGAGAATCAGAGCTTATCTGGATCAGATATGACGTGAAGTTAATGAACAGTCTGATTCAGCTTCAGACTGTTGCTAGGAAGAGGAGGGAGTTGGTGACTCAGAAATGGAGTTTGTGGTGGGAACCAAAGACAAAGGTTCAGAATATTTATTTGAGGGAAATTTCTTCTCATCCAGGCCTAGATATTGACAAAAAGCCTGACAATTTAGAATTACTTTAAGGGTTGAAGAGGTGTGGTGAGGCAGAGTTGCATATCATCAGCCCATACATGGAATCTGTTGGTGTGTTTTTAAATGGTGCTACTGAAGTGAAGCATATAGATGAGAAATAAGAGCTGGTAATGATAGATCTTGAGAGACACCACAGACAATCTGTATGGACAGATATATGAATAGGAAGTTTTAAAGGGATATGGGTAAAATACTGGCAAATGTGACTAGATCATTTTGGGATGTCTGGTCAGTATGGATGAGTTGGACTGAAGGGTCTGTCTCTGTGCATTATGACTCTATGACAATGTTGGCAAAGTGGGAAGAGAAATCAATGATAGTACTTGTCTCACGACAGCTAGCGAGACAAGAGGAACTGGGTGAGTTCAGCCCTACCCAGCTGGATGGTAGTGTTGGAGAGGTTAGCGTGGCCAACCATGTCAAAATCTGAATAGCTTCAAAACCAGAGAAGGGATAGTTCACCCCAGTCACAGACACATATGATGTTATTTGTGACTTTGGTAGGAGTTGTACCAATACTGCGATGGGAGCATAACCATAGATGAGCTCACTCTTCTGAAATGATTGTAAGAGATGAGATTTCTCGTTCACATTCAACCTTACCCACAATCTCACAGGAGAACTGAGATCTCTGGATTTTAAATAGTCCTTCTACATCTCTGCACCCAATTTGAGACAGTTCATGCACACCTGAAGGGTCATGTGCTTTGCTTGAGAAGGAAACTTGAAGTGGTACCCTGTGAAACATGTTGCTTTGAGTCTGAATCTTTAAATGATTATCTAAATGCTGATATGTATGCAGGATGATATATGATATGGTACTGTGTTCTGAAACTGGAGAGAAATAATTTATTAAAGTATGAGAAAAATACAACAAACAAAGGTTGATACAAAAAGAGAGAATGCTGTAGAAACTCAACAGGTTTCGCAGCATCTTTGGAGAGGAGCAGAGTTAATATTTCGAGTCTGACAAGACTCTCCTTCAAGCCTGATATCTGGGCATATCTGTTTTCTCATGGAGTCCTAAATAAGGCATTAGGATCCCCACTAGTGTACATAATGGCAAATGTCCATCTTAGGCAGCTTTCTGTATATCTGAAAAATCATATGACTCTATTTTGGATATCTTTGGCAGGAGATGTTGCTGTCTAATATTTGACCATTGGGACCAGATGCTAGTTGAAGTCTGTCAATGCTTCCAAGCATCAAACAGGATAGTGATACAGTTTTTTTATAAGAAGCTCTGAAGTGTTGAGCTTAAATAAACCAAGAACAACTTGTTTAGCTCTATACCAAACCTCTTCATTTGTAAGAGTTTATATTTTAATTCATGCAATGGTGACTGTGTTGTAACTAACATGTCTTGTTATAGTGATTCAAACAGTGAGATCTGGAAAAGAAAGATGTGTCCTATTGGCAGAGAGGTTGGAAGCACATTTGTCTCAAATAACAAATCTTCCCTTCTTTGGCAGTCCCACAGGGTCCAGGATGACTTGCTTCCACTCAGGTTGTGGGGTTTTCTTTGGTGATTGAATAATCTAATCCTGGAGCTGCAGCTCAACCATAGGTGGGGCAAGTGATGATTGATGAGGTAGGAGGGTGGGATGTTCTGATTCCGTGCACTCCTTGCATTGGCCTCCATGTGCTCCACTTGGTGATACTGAATGTGGTGACATTTTCATGGATGCTTTTTCTTCAGTTTGTGCATTCTTGGGAAAGTGATTCCCCTACCTTGGTAGGGATTTTACATTTGTTTGTGGCATTTCCTTTACCCTCCTAGTGATCATTTATCACTGTGGAGCTCAGACCAGACTTCCATGTAGATAATATGGCCCACTCACCACAGCAAGTTGTGTTTACATTGGCCTGGGAGAGGATGCTTATGTTGGTGCACCTATTTTTAGATTAGATTAGATTCACTACAGTACAGCCCAACCAATCCACACCAATCCTCCAAAGAATAACCCACCCAGACCCATTCTCCTACCCTATATTTACGCCTGACTAATGTGGGAGGAAACAAGAGCACCCCCGAGGAAACCCATGCAGACATGGGGAGAATGTGCATACTCCACACAGATATTTGCCCAAGGCGGTAACCGAAACCAGACTCCTGGTGCTGTGAGGCTGCAGTGCTAACCACTGAGCCACCGTGCCGCCCCAGTGGATTTGCAGGATTTTGTGAAGGCAGCACTGGTGATAATTCTTCAGTGATTTGAGATATCTACTATGCATGGTCTATGTTTCTAATGTATGCAGGAGGGGGAAAAACATGGCTGCGCTATAGAGCATGACCTTGGAGCTGGATTTGAGGTCCTGGACTTCAATATTCTGTTCCTCGGGTTGCAATGGTGCACTGGAGTCAATGTTTGATTTCATTGACAATGTCTGTTTGGACCAAGAGGAAGCTCCTAGACTACGGGAAGTGATCCACATTGTCCCGAAGTACACTGTGCACCTGATTGAGAACTTCTTGGGAAAGCTGATTTGCCCAGACATCTCATGGCTGATATGTTGTAGTCTCCACTCCCCTTTCTTGTATGTCCCACAGAGCCCTTGCCTGCATTACCAAAAATCCATCCAATATTGCCTTGACTAAATTCAGTGGCACAGGACTTTGTGGGGAAAGAAATTCCACAGGGAGAGGAATTAGTGGTTGAGGAGAAAGAAGCATTAACAATATCAACTGATATGGGATATGACATGTGAGATGAATTAAACTTAATCATCCAGGATGATGTGTTGCATTGGATGTTCCATTTGGCTGCCCTTTTCAATGGACAGCCTCTGAAAACACTCAGCCACCCACTTCCGGTATCACTGTCAATCAAACCAAAAAATTGAATGAAATTGACCTGATGACGTCGCCCATCCGGCCCCACCTCCTCCGCTCTGATTGGTTCCGTTGTCCAAAATATAGTCGTCAATCCTAGACGCTTAAGGGTCCTTTCCCTTTTGAGGAAGAAGGGGGGTCTTCACCAAATTATTAAAAGCGTATTCGAATACTTTTTATTAAAAAAAAGAAGCGTGGATCTTTTTGTGTGCAGATTGATTTTTTTTTTGTTTTGATTGTGGGGGCAGGCAGGCGGTTGGTCTGTACATCCGGGTGTGTGAAGCGGCTGTTACCGGGCTTCAGGAGGTAGGCCGGTCCCGTCGGCTCCGGCTCCGGCTCAGGCCAGAGCGGGAGAGGCGACCAGCGAGGGGCCGAGTGCCCGTATCCCCCCCCTTTCTTGGCCTCCTGCCTTGGGGAGTTGGTCTGTGGGGTGGCGCTGGGGTTTGAGCCCCCCCCCCCCCCCCTCCTCCAGTGCCCGGCGCGGGCGGGTGGGCCGCTCTTCCCTCCTGGTTTCAGTCTCTCCGCTCGGCCCGGGGCCTGGTGACCGGCGGGGCAGCCGGACACCCTCCCTTCCCCAGGCAGAGGCCTGAGCTGTCAGCTTCGGGGTCGGTGTGTCCTGTCAGGTGTGTATGTTGTCTGGCCTCGGTCTTTGTGGTGTGTGAAACAAGCCGCTTCTTACTCCGTGCCGCTTATTGCTGATGGCTTCCTGAGACGGCAAATGAAATAGCCGGCCGCTCGTTCCTCGGCTCTGGGAGAGTGGGGTTAACACTCTGTTAAAGTTGGTTTATTCCTAAACTGGAAAATGTTTAGGGGAGGGCTGGTTACAGTCGCTTCTGGCCGTTGGGCGAGCAGAGAATCTTTGTCATTGCTCATTGAATGTCTGTGCGGTGCCATAGCGTTAACACGACTGTCGCAGCAGGAGTTGGAATTGAAATACATTTTGTTTCGTAGCTTTTTATTTCCGAGCTCTCTCAAATTGCAATAGCTTTAAGTGCTCAACTGCCTCGAGTTTGAAGCTCTTGTGTTTTTGATTTGAAGGTATGTTCACGAGCCCCATGGCAGCCATGGATAAAAAAGAATGGATTGAAGAAAATGGAGAACCATTAGCTAATGCACCAAAAATCTGGGTAATGAAGAAACCATATCGATATTCAAAGGTATGTAATGTGGGGATAGCTAGGACTAATGTTTAAAACAAATAACATTGGGTTGACACGGTTGATAACTTTTTTTAAAACTTGGCTTTGGGTCTCAACCTGCAAGATGATCAGGTTGATAGATCATTATTCCTGATGAAGGGCTTATGCTCGAAACGTCGAATTCTCTATTCCTGAGATGCTGCCTAACCTGCTGTGCTTTGACCAGCAACACATTTGCAGTTGATAGATCATGACTAAAAGACCATGTTCTTCTCAAGAATTTGTCTTGGTGACTGTATCCAGCTGTTGTGTAATTAGTCCTAACTTAATCCAGCTGAGTGGAATTGAATTGAATTTGTTAGTTCAGTAGCAATTGACCAGAGTTTTGTGGTTTGTCTCGATTATTTGTGATGTGATATCACAAAGCTGCAGACATTGGTCCAATGTGACTTGTAAAAGTAATGTAGCATGAACCTCTAGTTTTTGACACTTATCAATCCTCATCTTCCATAACCTTCTACTTAGGATCTGCTGGTTAGACATAGTCCGTGGGAAGCAGCCTTTTTGATCTGTTGCAGTTTGTGCGCTGTTAGGTAGGTTCTTCTGGATTTTGACGTGTTAAAACGATAGATAAGAAATTACTATAGCTACTTCCAGTCATCAGGTTTATTGATGTAAGTCTAGTTTGTCATAATGAGCTTGTTGAGCATCCAATGCTTTGGAATACATTTACATTGCAACTGTGTTTGCATGGAGCAGAATGGCTTAAGATTTTAAATGTAAATAATACTTGTGGGGTATTTGTTATCTAAATAAGTTGGAGAGTTGCTTAACGAAGATAATTAAGCGTTTCAGAAATGGGAGTCCTTTACGTTCATTCATTTTAAATTTTCTAGGGAGGAGAATGTGTTGGCAAATATAGAAAAATGTTGACTTGTTCCAATGATTTCTTGAATTGCAGTTGTCATGTGTACCAAGGCACAGTGCACAATTTTGTCTTGCAAGCAACACAAGCAGATCACATATCTAAGTAGCATAGATAAACAGTGGCAAAAACATAGGTATAGGTGAATGTTAAGAGTTTACATCCATTCAACATCCTAACAGTAGGGTAGAAACATTTTGAAAGTGGCTGTGTTCAGGCGTCTGTACCTTCTCCCCAACGGTAAAGGTTTTTGTAGAAAAATATTGGCAGGGTGGGATGGATCTTTGAAAATGCTGGCAGCCTTTCCTTGACAGCGGGCCTGGTAGGTGGATTCTGTAGATGGGAGTGATTGTGATGCCTTTGTGATTGTCTGTCTGGGCCAAGTTCACCACTCTAACAGTCTCTGATGCCGAATGATACGTTACCATACCAGGTAGTGATACATCTAGACAAATTTCCTCTTCTGTCTGAGGAAGAAGTGTGTTGGGCCTTTTGTAACCAGCGTCCACATGAAGGTGCCAAGAAAGCTTGTTGTGGATGACCACTCCCAGGAACTTGACACTCTCCACTCATCCCCTCTCTGTGCTTTTAATGTGTAGGGGGTCATGAGTAACATCCTGTTGATAGTCATTAATGAGTTCCTTGGTTTGCCAGCATTGAGAGCTAGTGGATGATTTTTCCAGGTTTTCCACCTCCTGTCTGTAGACTGTTTCATCTGTTCAGCCAAATCTCAGTGGTGGTGTCATCAGCAAACTTGTAAATGGCATTAGTCTAGTATTTGACGCAGTCATGGGTGTACATTAGGGGGTGGAGTAAGCACCCCTGGGAGGCTCCAGTGTTAGTGCGGATGAAATATTGTCTCCAATCTTTACTGAGGCCTGTTGGTCAGGAAACTGAGGATCCAGTCCCACAGAGTAGGACTTATTCTGAGATACTAAGTTTCGTAATCAGTCTTGAGGGGACAATGAGTAGGACTTTTACATAGCTGTCCTTGATGTCAAGATGTTCTCGGGACGAGTGAAGGGCATCTGACATGGATCTGTTGGTTTGATAGGCAAATGAGTGAGTGAAAAGTAGTGGGGAGGTTGGAGTTGATTAATGCCATGACCAGTCTTTCAAAGCACTTCATGATCGCCACTGGGCAGTAGTCAGTGAGACATGCTGCATGAACCTTGGACACAAGGATGATGTTGGCCCTCTTGAAGCAGGCAGGGACAGTGGCCTGCTGCAGGGAGAGGCTGAAGATGTCAGAGAAGACCTCTGTCAGTTGATCTGTGCATGCTTTGAGTGCACAGCCTGGTACTCTGTCTGTCTGGTCCCATCGCCTTCCTTGGATTCACATGAAGGAAAACTGATCTGACCTCTGAAGTGACTATTGGGATAGATTTGTCAGGACTTGCTGGAATAGGTGTTACCTCTTGACAGAAATTCTACTCCAAGTGAGCATAGTTCTGGGAGGGATGTGTCATCTGCTATCTTGCACGTTCTCTTTTTAGAACCTGTGATGATGTTCAGCCCTTGCCATACTCACCAGGTGTCTGTCTGGGTCTCTAGTTTGGATCTGTTTTGTATGTTCTAATTCATCCAGGGTTTCCTGTTGTAGAACACCCAAATTGGCTTTCTTGTAGTCAGTCATCCTCTTGATTGACTGACTATATTAGTATTGCCCTTTTTTATGGGTTTGTAGAATGGGAATTGAACTTTGCTATGAGATGAGTTGGACCATTTGTGAAATTGTCATCCCATTTCCCTGCTTTATTGCCTGGGTCTAGAACTGTTTGTTTTTCAAACACTTATGCAAATATCCCCTTGTTGTAATCTACAGGTTGTCCTCTGCAATAAAACTGTATGGCTGTACCACCTCTTCCTTAGTTAGTCATAGAGATGTACAGCATGGAAACAGACCCTTTGGTCCAACCTGTCCATGCTGACCAGATATCCCAACCCAATCTAGTCCCACCTGTCAGCACCCGGCCCATATCCCTCCAAACCCTTCCTATTCATATACCCATCCAAATGCCTCTTAAATGTTGCAATTGTACCAACCTCCACCACTTCCCCTGGCAGTTCATTCCATACATATACCATCCTCTGTGTGAAAAAGTTGCCCCTTAGGTCTCTTTTATATCTTTCTCCTCTAGTTCTGGACTCCCTGATCCCAGAGAAAAAAACTGTCTATTTATCCTATCCATGCCCCTCATAATTTTGTAAACCTCTAAGGTCACCCCTCAGCCTCCAACGCTCCAGGGAAAACAGCCCCCGCCTGTTAAGCCTCTCCCTGTGGCTCAAATCCTCCAACCCTGGCAACGTCCTTGTAAATCTTTTCTGAACCCTTTCAAGTTTCACAACATCTTTCTGATAGGAAGGAGACCAGAATTGCATACAATATTCCAACAGCGGCCTAACCAATGTCCTGTACAGCTGCAACATGACCTCCCAACTCCCGTACTCAATACTCTGACCAATAAACAAAAGCATACCAAACGCCTCCTTCACTATCCTATCTACCTACGAATCTACTTTTAAGAAGCTATGAACCTGCACTCCAAGGTCTCTTTGTTCAGCAAAGCTCCCCAGGACCTTACCATTAAGTGTATAAGTCCTGCTAAGATTTGCTTTCCCAAAATACAGCATCTCTCATTTATCTAAATTAAACTCCATCTGCTACTTCAGTCCATTGGCCCATCTGGTCCAGATCCTGTTGTAATCTGAGGTAACTCTTCACTGTCCACTACACCACCTCCAATTTTGGTGTCATCTGCAAACTTGCTAACTGTGCCTCCTTATGCTTTTATTTAAATCATTTATATAAATGTCAAAGTAGAGAACCCAGCACCGATCCTTGTGGCACTCCACTGGTCATAGGCCTCCAGTCTGAAAAACAACCCTCCTCCACCACCCTCTGTCTTCTACTTTTGAGCCAGTTCTGTATCCAAATGGCAATTATCCCTGTATTCCGAGATCTAACCTTGCTAACCAGTCTCCCATGGGGAACCTTGTTGAAGTCTATATAGATCGCATCTACTGCTCTGCCCTCCTCAATCTTCTTTGTTACTTCAGAAAACTCAATCAAGGTTGTGAGACATGATTTTCCCCACAAAGCAATATTGACCATCCCTTATCAGTCCTTGCCTTGCTAAATACATGTACATCCTGTCCCTCAGGATTCCTTCCAACATGCCCACCACTGTCAGGCTCACTGGTCTATAGCTCCCTGGCTTGTCCTTACCACCTTTCTTAAACAGTGGCACCACGTTAGCCAACCTCCAGTCTTCTGGCACCTCACCTGTGACTATTGATGATATAAATCTCAGCAGGAAGCCTAGCAATCACTTCTCTAGCTTCCCACAGTTCTAGGAATGATTGCTTATATTGGAGAGCAATGTTCCTCATCCTGGTCATAATTCAATATACATCCCCCTTCCTTCAATGTGTTCTGTCTTAACTAGTTTAACACTGTCACTGCTGTGCTGATGGCATTCTTATGTTTTGTTTTATTAAGTACCTTAACACAATCTACCACAATTTGCTTTGGCCTCATCAGCGCTTCTGTCAGATATAAAGCACAGAAACCAATCCTTCAGTCCAGCTCTTCCATGCCAACCAGATATCCCAACCCAATCTAGTCCCATCAGCCAGCACCTGGCCCATATCCCCCTCAACCCTTCCTATTCATGTACCTATCCAGATGCCTTTTTAATATGTAATTGTACCAGCCTTCCCCACTTCTTTGGTAGCTCATTCCATACACGTACCACCCGCTGTGTGGAATAAGCTGCCTCTTGAGTTTTTTTAATCTCTTTCCCCCCCCCCCCCCCCCCCACTCTTAACCTATGCCCTCCAGTTCTGGACCCCTCACTTTGTCTATTTATCTTATCTATACCCCCTCATGATTTTATAAACCTGAGGTCACCTCTCGGCCTCTGTTGCTCCAGGGAAAACAGCCCCAGCCTGTTCAGCCTCTCTATAGCTCAAATCCTCCAACGCTGGCAACATCCTTGTAAATCTTTTTCTGAACCTGTTCAAGTTTCATAACACCCTCCTGATAGGAAGATGACCAAAATTGCATGCAAAATTCCAAAAGTGGCCTAACCAACATCCTGTACAGCTGCAACATGACCTCCTAACTCCTGTGCTCAGAACTCTGATCAATAAAAGAGAGCACACCAAATGTTTTCCTCACTATCCTCTCTGCCTGTGACTCTACTTTTCAAGAACCTATGAACATACATTCCAAGGTCTCTTTGTTCAGCAACACTCCTGAGGACCTTACCATTTAAATGTATAAGTCCTGCTAAGTTTTTTGCTTTCCCAAAATGTGGGCGCCCCGGTGGCACACTGGTTAGCACTGCTGCCTCACAGCGCCTGAGACCCGGGTTCAATTCCCGACTCGGGCGACTGACTGTGTGGAGTTTGCACATTCTCCCGTGTCTGCGTGGGTTTCCTCCGAGTGCTCCGGTTTCCTCCCACAGTCCAAAGATGTGCGGGTCAGGTGAATTGGCCATGCTAAATTGCCTGTAGTCTTAAGTAAGAGGTAAATGTAGGGGTATGGGTGGGTTGCGCTTTGGTGGGTCGGTGTGGACTTGTTGGGCCAAAGGGCCTGTTTCCACATTGTAAGTAATCTAATCTTAAAAAAAATGCAGCACCTCCCATTTTATTTAACCAAGATTTCTCTTGGGCCACTCAGGTGGATTGCACATGTCTCTCCTGATCCTGCACACAGCATTCTTGTTTGTCATGTAAAATTCTTGTTCTAATCACATGGATACCAACATGTTTCCTAATTGGGATTCCTCTGGGTGCCTTGAGTGGAAATATTTGAACAGCTTTGGAGGTTGAGGCATGGGTCTGTGTTCTTGGCAACAAAGGCGTGTGGCAACCTATTTCATTTAAAGAAGGGAAAATAAAACTTTTGAAGTATAAATTTCAATAGTTGGTTTTGGGGAGGAGGGGGGTGGTGGTAATCAAGCAATTAAATGAGCTCAAAAGGCCAAATTTCACTAATGTAGCTAATTATATACCCACTTTTAAAAATGTTGCTCATATAATTTGACTCCTAACTATTTTATATTAGTGTCCCAAGTGCAGAGCAGATTGGAAAATTTGTTAATTTTAAATGAATTGAGCATTTCTATGGCCAGTAGCTGAACTAATGCTAAGGAAACAATCTAACTGATCTACTTGTACTCTATTCAAACAATTGAGTGACATGCTGTTTTGGTTAGAAAAGCATAGTTAATCAGTCTCCAAGTTTGAGCTGCTACTGGAGAACTGTAGATGCTGGAGACTAGATTTGTGTGGCACAGCAGGTCAGGCAGTATCTGAGGAGCAACAGAGTTGATGTTTTGCACTTCTGATCGGGTTGTTGCCTTTCTTGCTCCCAGATGTTGTCTGACTTGTGCTTTCACTTTGAGCTTCCTTTGGGCTCTGAACAATTTTGTTTCTATGGACAAAGTTACAACTATTTATGTACCTGTTTTAGATTCTAGATCTATAATTGGGTGAATGGCCTCCAGTGAACTGTAAATAGGTGCTTCATTAGCCATGATTGGGCTGTCTTTCAGGGGAGAAAGTACAACATTCTTGCTGCATGTCAAAACTAGCAGCTATGTTATCTAATGGTGTTGGATTGGTAGTCTCTCTGAGAGAGCGGTTTTGAGTGTCAGACACTGCAAATCATTGATTTGAATTAAAAACTTCCAGACAGTGAAGTTATGCTGTAGACAGCTAATTAGCTCTGCTAAATGGACCATGTAGTTCATTTTGCCTTGGAGATGAGTTTTGAGGGAAAATGTCCATCGGAATCAATTACAGGATCCATTTGGAAAGTTTTCTTGAATTACTATTGGCATTTGAAGAGTTGACTGATCAACAATAGCATTGTGACAAATGTGCGTGTTGGTGAGTTTTTCAGGGAGGTGGCGATTAGTGTCTAACTTTTTTTATATTTAATATTTTGTCTTAATTTGATACTGAGGTGTCTTTCAATAAACTTTCATTGCTGTTTCAGAATTTTTTTGTGCTTTGACTAAGCACTTCCTGTTTGGAAGTACAAATCTCATGAGAACAACAAGTGACCTTGGTGTGGTATAGTAGACTCACTCGTTACCAGTATCCCAATAGATTGGATCTACTGATGGAAAACACTTTGTAGTGAGCATTCTTGTAAGAAATGTTAATGCCATACTGAAAGAAAATCACAAGGTTACTTGAGTATTAGGCAATTGGTATCCCTTATTTCAGGTCTTCAATAGACAGGAGTTTTGAGTTCTGAGGTGGGCAATGCTCCATATGTTGCGGGAATGGAATTATTAGTTTAGGAAGACTTCACTTGCAGGGCATGCCGTAGGTTTTAAATGGCTTTTTTTTTTTTGTTTTCTTCCCCCCCCCCCCCCCCCCCCCCCCCATTAAATGTCAGACCACAGTCTGGATGCTGTTGATTACAATTTAAATAATGGGTGTGTCATGCCATTATCTTATGCCAGGCCAAAGTGTATGCAGTTTAACTTTTTTCCAAGTAAATGCTAATATTCCTGGTTTGTTCAACCTCTGCGTGTTAAACTGTCCAAAAAAAGCTAAGATCCTTTTGACCAAGTTTCCAAACTTGTGTTTTGAAAGTACAGCTGCCAGAGCAGATGTGAATTTATTTGGTCCTAATTGATCCATTAGGTGCAGCTAAACTCCTTGCTGAAGTAGGTCCAACATCTAAACAATTGTTTTTAGTCCCTGGTTCACTGTTGAATGGGATCAAGGTAATTTTAATCCAGCTGTCTAAAGTACAGCTCTCTAAGTTGGAGTTGTTTCAAGTTTTGATGTACTTTGCTATATTTCAACCAATTTGAGTCTACCACTAGACACAGTGCTGCAGAATGGATAGCAATTCTGATTCGGGGTGTGGGGTATTGGGTTTTGGCCATATAGCATGGTAACATGAAGTAGGAATTGACATTTGGGAAGGAATGAAGGTGACATTGCCTGCAAAAGCTGTCAGCACATACATTGGTCACGAAGCAGTTTGAGTCTGCTCTGCTGTTCTAGGTTTACGGTAGATCATCTTTGCACCAAAGTCATGGGGTGGCATGGTGGCTCTTTAGTTAGCACTTGCCTCACAGTGCCAGGTACCAGGTTCAATTTCCACCTTGGGCAACTGTCTGCCTGTGTGGAGTTTGCACACTGGGCTTTGTCCCACAATCCAAAGATATGCAAGTTAGGTGAATTGGCCATCCTAAATTTTCCCTAGTTTCACGGGTGTGCAAGCTAGGTCCATTCCAAAACCAAGGATAGGGTCAGGGAATGGGTCTGGGTGCATTACTCTTTTGGAGGATTGATTTGGACTTGTTGGGCTGAAGGGACTTTTCCAACTATAGGAATTCTTTTTAATTTTTTTCTCACATCCCTTGATGTAATTGGATCACTATCAAACAGTGAACTGAGGTAATTAGATTGCTCAGACTCCTGGGGTAGAAAATTCCCAAGCTTCACCACCTTCTGAAGTTGATCCTGATGTGTCTGTAATGGCTTGTCTTTTAGTCTGAGATTGCCCTGAGTCCACAAGAGTAGTGTAGGACATACTTTTCCATGTCAACTCTTGTCTATTCCTTAAAGTGTGTTTATTAACAGAACTCATTCTGCTAAACTCCTGAGAATGCAGGTGCAGAAGGCTCAATTGCTTATCCAAGGGGACCATGGAATCATATGGTGAACCTTCATTTGCATTCCTTCTGTGACGTAATATCATTCCCTTTTGAAGGGAACCAGAACTGCACACGACACTTTGTGTCAGGCTCTCTTGTTACTTACAAATGAAGTAAAACTCCATTGCCAATACTTTGCTTTTCATTAAGTGTGTATTGAGACAATATAAAATTTATTTTGAGTACTTTTCTTGCAGGAAAAATTACTAGAAATCAAAGACTACCCGTATGCCAAGCAGAGACCTGCATGCCTTCTGGAAAAATATGACAGGTAAAATTTCAAATGAGCTCTTCAAAAATTGTTGGTTAGTGGATTCCAAAGCATTTCAGGCTGAAATGACATTTGAGCAATGCCATTTACTTTGAAATTGTATTATAAACATAGCTGGTTCTTAAATTGACTTGGCTTTCAATTTTTTTTAAATGATACTGTTAGCAAAACTTTTTAAATAGTTTGAACGTACCCAACAGCTCTAAAGTGAGGAATAAATACACCTTTGGCGTACTTTCCCAAATACTTCAGAAAGTTTGCTTATAGTTGCATGAAGATGTAATCCAATGTTGTCCGCTCATTTATATAGCCAACAAAGTAGAGCCCTTTGTCCAGCTGCACACCAATAAATAACCTAATGTTTTCTTCATGACTTTGAGACAGACCAAAGTTTAGTCTCACATGTTGGGATTTTTTTGTTTAATTTAAGTCGAATCTGTTTCATTTTCTTTAGTGAGGTCTCACTGGGAGTTCACTGTAAATCCTGGTATTTGTTTCATAAATGAGTCAACCAGCTTGGGTGGTTTCTTTTAAGAATACTTAGTGCCCAAGCTGCAGTTTCATTGTCAATTCTGGGTAAGACACTTCCCAACAAATGTTGGCCCTTGAAGGGCATGCAAAGCAAAAGCTAAGGTTAGAGCTGAGTTAATGAATTTACCTTCTGTGGCAAGTTTGAGCAGCTGGATTTCTTCAAGCAGTATGTTATGGGGAGATGGGCTATTAAATGGGTTTTGAAGAAGTAAGCAACGCTTTGAAGTGGCAGTCATTAGTTAGTAACAAAGTCAGATGTACAGCACAGAAACACACCCTTCAGTCCAACTTGTCCATGCTGACCAGATAGGATTGGATGAAATTTAGGCTATTTGCCAGCACTTGGTCCATATCCCTCAACCATTCCTATTCGTATACTCATCCAGATGCCTTTTAAATGCTGTAATTGTACCAGCCTCCTCCACTTTGACAGCTCATTCCATACACACTGCATGAAAAATTGCCTGTTAGGTCCCTTTGTATCTGTCCCTTCTCACCTTAAACCCAAGCCCTCTAGTTTTTGGACTCCCTGACCCCAACCTCCAGGGAAAAGACCTTGTCTATTTACCCTATCCATGCTTCCTTCCTTTTGGTGGGGAGACCAGAATTATGCACAGTATTCCAAAAGTGGTCTAACCAATGTCCTGTCTATCTGCAACATGACCTCCTAACTCTTTTATACTTGATGCTCTGATCAATAAAGGAATGCATATCAAATGTTGCTTTCACTATCCTATCTACCTACAATTCTATTTTGAAGGAAGTACAAATCTGCACTCCAAGGTCTTTGCTCAGCAACACTCCCCATGACCTTGCCATTGTATATAAGTCCTGCCCTGATTTGCCTTTCCAAAATGTAGCACCTCTCATTTACCTCATTCAACTCAATCTGTGACATTTGCTCTGGACATGGACGACAAGGACAAACGGGTGTCCTGCTTTTGTGGACAGGCATCTGGGCAAGGTGCAGAGGAGGGATGCCCTCTTCCACCAAGAGCACCAGTCTCTGCCAGCCTGGTCCAAGGTTGCCAGGTTGCTTGATCAGTTCTGTTTCCATGGTTCAGAGGAATACTCAGAAATACCACAAAGGACAGTGACCTTCTGCACTCCAAAGGTTGTTGCCACAATGTCCCCTCTGCTGCATCTCATTGACTCTGCTATTGCATCTGGCTAGTGTTCTACCATGCTCATAATTGCTAGCAATGTCTGATCAGCTTTCATACCCAACACACTCGATGATGTGCTGCCACAGAAGGCTGTGTAGATGAGCTCCACAGGTTCCCCAGCCCCTGGTTGATAAAAATTTCACCATCTTTTTAAATGGTGGTCCTTTCACTCTGAGGCTGTGCCCTTAAGTCCTAACCTCTCCTACTAGAGGAAACCTCTTCTCCTGTCCACACTATCCAGGCCTCTCTAGTATTTTGAAAGCCCCCACTCATTTCCTCTTAAATGTCAGAGTACAGACCTGGATTCCTCTACCACTCCACATTTGACAAGCTCTTTATCCCTGGGATCATTCTTGTAAACCTCCTACAAAGCTGTCACATTCTTCCTCAGGATATGTGGTTCAAAATCACTCTCAATATTCCAAATATGGTCTGGCCAGAGTCTTTTGCAGCCAGAGTCTTTGTATTCTCGTCCTCTTTGAAATAATGCTAATATGCAGTTTGCTTTGGAATACAGTATTTGATTCTGGTCATACTGTAGGAAATATTTACAAGGATGTTGCCAGGATTGGAGCGTTTGAGCTATAGGGAGAGCCTGAATAGGTGAGGGCATGTTCCCTGGAGCTCAGAGGTGACCTATAGAAACTCATGAAGGGAATGGATGAGGTGAATGGTCTTTTCACCAGGGTAGTAGAGTCCAGAGCTAAAGGTCATGGGTTTAAGGTGAGGGGAAAGATTTAAAAGGGACCTAAGAATAACCTTTTCGTGCAGAGGGTGGTGTGTGTATGGGTTGAACTGCCAGAGGGAGTGGTGGAGACTAGTACAACCTCAACATTGAAGAGGTATATGAATACAAAGGGTTTAGAAGGATTTGGGCCAAATGCTGGCAAATAGGACAGATTAATTTAGGATGAGTTGGACGGAAGGGTCTGTTCCCATGCTCTACATCTGACTCTGACCCATTGGTGCATTTTGATCAACATTCACTTGTACTGTGGTAACCTTCTTAGTTGTCTACTTCACCAATTTTAGGGTCATCTGTAATCATGCCTCCAATGTTTGCATCCAAATCATTTTTATATAAATGACAAAACGTAGTGGACTCAGCACTGATTCTTGTGGCACACACTGGTCACAGGCCTCCAGTCTAAAATGTGACCCTCTGCTACCCTCTGTCCTCTACTGTATCTAAGTGGCTAGTTCTCTCTAGTCCATGACATTGAACCAATCTACTATAGATCATGTCCACTGCTCGGCACTCATCAATCCTAAGTGTGTTGTAGTAAAAGTCAGGTTAGTGAGACACTATTTACCCCACAAAGCCATGTTGACTCTCCATAATCAGTCCTTGCCTTTCCAAATACATGTGAATCCTGACCCTTAGGATTCCTTCCAACAACTAAACTATCACGAATTGTCATCTGACCAGTCTGTAGTTCCCTGGTCTTTCCTCGCCACTTCTTAAAATCGTGGCACCATGTTAGCCACCTCCGGTCTTTCTGCATCTCTCCTGCAGCTTTCAATGATACGAATATCTCAGCTCATGGCCTGAGATCACTTCCCACAGAGTTCTCGGGCACACCTGATCAGGTCCCTGGGATTTAGCCATCTTTGTGTTTTTAAGACATTCAGCACCATCTCTGAAATATAAATATTTTAAGATGTTGCTACTTATTTCTCCATGTTGTATCTTCCTACACCACAATAAACACTGCAAAATACTTGTTTAATGTCATCTTTATTTCCTGTGGTTCCATAATAGGCTGCCTTGCTGATATTTTGAGGGACTCTACCCTCTCTTGGTTAACTCTTTTTGTCCTTCACGTATTCATAAATCTTTGTTTGGATTCTCCTAAACCCTACTTGCCCAAGCTATCTCTTGCCCCTTTTTTTTTTGCCCTTCTGATTTCCCTCTTAAGACTCCTCCTGCCTTGTACTCTTCTAAGGATTCACCCAATCTCTGTCTATACATGACATACGCTGGCTTTTATTTTCCCCTTGGCTGAAACCTCCATTTCTCTAGTCATCCAGCATTATCCACACCTTTATCCCTAACAACAGGAATATATTATCCCTAGACTTTCGTTATCCTTTTTAAAGCTTCCCATTTTCTAGCCGTCTCTTTACCTGCAAATATCTGCCACCAATCAGCTTTTGAAAGTTCTTGCCTAATACTGTCAGGCAGGAAAGAGTACCTGTCAGGCAGGAAAGAAATGGTCGTGCGAGGGAGCCTTGGTTGATGAGGGAGGTTGAATGTCTAGTAAAGAGGAAGAAGGAGGCTTGCATAAGGTTGAGGAAACAGGGTTCGGACAGGGCAGTGGAAGGATACAGGATAGCCAGAAGGGACCTGAAGAAAGGGATTAGGAGAGCTAAGAGAGGGCATGAAAAATCCTTGGCAGATAGGATCAAGGATAACCCCAAGGCATTTTATGCGTATGTGAGAAACATGAGAATGACGAGAACGAGGGTAGGTCCGATCAAGGACGGTAGTGGGAGATTGTGTATTGAGTCGGAAGAGATAGGAGAGGTCTTGAATGAGTACTTTTCTTCAGTATTTACGAACGAGAGGGACCGTATTGTTGAAGAGGATAGTGTGAAACGGACTGGTAAGCTAGAAGAGATACTTGTTAGGAAGGAAGAGGAGTTGGACATTTAGAACAACTTGAGGATAGACAAGTCCCCCGGGCCTGACAGGATATATCCTAGGATTATGTGGGAAGCAAGAGGAAATTGCAGTACCGTTGGCAATGATCTTTTCGTCTTCACTGTCAACGGGGGTGGTACCAGGGGACTGGAGAGTAGCGAATGTTGTGCCCTTGTTCAAAAAAAGGAATAGGGATAATCCTGGGAATTACAGGCCAGTTAGTCTTACTTCTGTGGTAGGCAAAGTAATGGAAAGGGTACTGAGGGATAGGATTTGAGTATCTGGAAAGACACTGCTTGATTAGGGACAGCCAGCACAGATTTGTGAAGGGTAGGTCTTGCCTTACAGTCTTATTGAATTCTTTGAGGAGGTGACCAAGCATGTGGATGAGGGTAGAGCAGTGGATGTAGTGTACATGGATTTTAGTAAGGCATTTGATAAGGTTCCCCATGGTAGGCTTATGCAGAAAGTCAGGAGGCATGGGATAGAGGGAAATTTGGCCAATTGGATAGAAAACTGGCTAACCGGTCGAAGTCAGAGAGTGGTGGTAGATGGTAAATATTCAGCCTGGAGCCCAGTTACAAGTAGAGTTCCGCAGGGATCAGTTCTGGGTCCTCTGCTGTTTGTAATTTTTATTAATGACTTGGAAGAGGGAGTCGAAGGGTGGGTCAGTAAACTTGCAGATGATACAAAGATTGGTGGAGTTGTGGACAGTGAGGAGGGCTGTTGTTGGCTGCAAAGGGACTTAGATATGATGCAGAGCTGGGCTGAGGAGTGGCAGATGGAGTTCAACCCTGCCAAGTGAGGTTGTCCATTTTGGAAGAACAAATAAGAATGCGGAATACAGGGTTAACGGTAGGGTTCTTGGTCAGGTAGAGGAACAGAGGGATCTTGGGGTCTATGTACATAGATCTTTGAAAGTCACCACTCAGGTGGATAGAGCTTGTAAGAAGGCCTATGGTGTATTAGCGTTCATTAGCAGAGGGATTGAATTCAAGAGTCGTGAGGTGATGTTGCAGCTGTACAGGACTTTGGTTAGGCCACATTTGGATTACTGTGTGCAGTTCTGGTCGCCTCACTTTTCGAAAGATGTGGAAGCTTCGGAGACTGTGTAGAGAAGATTTACCAGGATGTTGCCTGGAATGGAGAATAGGTCGTACGAGGATAGGTTGAGTGTTCTCGGCCTTTTCTCGTTGGAACGGCGAAGGATGAGGGGTGACTTGATAGAGCTTTATAAGATGATCAGAGAAATAGATAGAGTAGACAGTCAAACTTTTTCCCTGGGTACAACAGAGTATTACAAGGGGAAATAAATTTAAGGTGAAGGGTAGAAGGTATGGGGGGGGATGTCAGGGGTGGGTTCTTTACCCAGAGAGTGGTGGGGGCATGGAATGCTCTGCCCGTGGGAGTGGTAGAGTCAGAATCATTGGCGACTTTTAAGCGGCAATTGGATAGGTACATGGATGGGTGCTTAATCTAGGATAGATGTTCGGCACAAAATTGTGGGCCGAAGGGCCTGTTCTGTGCTGTATTGTTCTATGTCCTACTGTCAATTGGCCTACCTCCAATTCAGACCTTCCACTTTTAGATCCAGTCTATCCTTTCCCATCACTATTTTGAAACTAATAGAATTATGGTTGCTGGATCCAAAATGCTCCCTGTACTGGCACCTTAGTCACTTGCTCTGTCTTATTTCCCAAGAGTAGATCAAGCTTTGTACCTTCTCTCATAGGTACATAGAATTTTCTTGTACTTAATTAACGCATTCTTCATCTAAATCCTTAACATTATGGCAGTCCCGGTCTTTTGGAAAGCTTAATATCCCCTACCATCACCTGCCTCTAGCTTTTCAGATAACTGAGATCTCCTTACAAGCTTTGTTTTCTCAATTTCCTGTCCGTAACGGGTCTGTAATCCCAATAAGGTGATTGTCCCTTTTTCTTATTTCTCATTCCACCTAAATCACCACTATGAATGTATTCCCAGGAATATCCTCCCTACGTACAGCAATGATGTTATCACTAATCAGCTGTCACTCCCCCCTCTGTTTCCTTCCTATAGCATCAGTATCCTGAAACATAGAGCTGCCAATCCTGTCCATCCCTATAATTGCTATGATATCCCAGTCTCCTTTTCCTAAATATGCCCTGAGCTCATCTGCCTTCCCTGTTGAGCCTCTTGCATAAGTTTAACTTATCAGTCCTACCTTGTTCTATGCTTTTGTTTGACTTGCTCCCTTTCCCAACTGACCACCTTCCTCACTATATCCTTGGATTCCACCCACCACTAGCTTAATTCCTCCTGAGCAGCTCTAGCAAGTCTTCCTGTCAGTATGTTAGTGCCCTTCCAACTTGCAGGTCATCTCTACCCCAGAAGAGATTCCAGTGCTCCCAAAATGTGAACCCTTCTCCCCTGCACCAGCTCCTCAGCCACATATTCACTGCTTTATTCTCCTATTCTTACTGTCACTAGCTAATAGTACCAGGAGTAATCCAGATGTTAGTACCCTCTAGGACCTCTTTTTTAAATTCCTGCCTAACTACTTTTTCTCTCCTCAATCTCATTATTTCCCCTTCCTATGTCATTAGAACTAACATGACGACAACACCTACTTGTTGCCCTCACCTTTGCGGAGAATATTCTGCACCTTCTGCAAGGTATCTTCGATCCTGACACGAGGGAGGCTATATACCATTCTGATGTCTCATGTTGGTTGCAGAAACATCTGTCTGTGCCTGTTTAGAGTCCCCATCACAATCTGTCACTTGGAACCTGATATACCTTTCGTTACATTTAGAGCCAGTCTCTGTACCAGAAATCTATCTGTATATGCTGTATTTGAGTCCATCACCCTCTACATTGTGTAAGACAGCATACTTGTATGAGATGGGGGTAGCTATAGTAGACTGCTGCATGACCACCTCCACCACCGCTCTCGCTCTCGCTCTTGCTCCTCACCTTTCCTGGAGGTAAGTTGACCATGTGGTTTTTCTCCCTTCCTTTTTAAATGTCTTATTGCCTCTAGCTGATTCTCCAACCAATCCGTCTGATCCAATGGGCTGTTCAACCAAATACACTTCATGCAGATGACATTTCCAATAACATGGAAACTCTACCAATTTGCCAGTTCTGACAGGAAGAGCATATCACTCTACTGAAGGCCATCTTTGCTTCTTAACAACCTACAGACCTGGAAAGTAGCAGTCTCACTGCTCTTAAAAAAAAAACTGCTCCAAGCTACCTTAGTACCTAGGCCTCTAATAAATTTTTTAAAAGTATCAAACAAGACAGACTCTACTCACTTTTTTGTAAAACTACAATAGCGAGGGTACACTTAAGCTAGTGCAACTCTATATTTTGCATTTCTCCAGTTTGTCAGAGCAATTTCTTAAGGTAATTGATAAGAGGCCATGATATTATGGAAACGTTTTCCAGAGCATGTTGCAGTTTTGGGTCCTGCCTCAAATGATGGTGACGCAGATGTAGTAGTAATTTCAAAAAGTAACCTTGACGGGAGCGAGAAGTGGGACTGTTTGAAATGCTTTTTCAAGTGAAAGTGTGATTGACCAAATGTTTGACTACAGTACTAAAACTAGCGTTGATGCAAATGCTATAAATTTTTTATTGCAGTCCCATTAACCAGATTTAAAGAATGGAGTTACCATGTTTGTTTAACATACCCTAGTTTCAAAGTGTACAGGATGTATGCAACAACATTTAACACCTCTCGTTTATGTATAAAATGAGAATGTTTTCACATTTTGTTTGTTTTTCTTTTCTGCTTTTGGTTTCTGTAGTGAAGGTATCTGGGACCCTGAGAAATGGCATGCATCTTTGTATCCCAGCTCGGGCCGGAGTTCACCATTGGATGGAACAAAGAAAGATTTAACTTCCGATACGGACAGGACAGTTCTCAAGCGAAGAATGGCAGGTGACTGTCATGCTTGTTTTGCTTTTTGGGCAAGGTTTTGTTTTCAAGTCTATAATCCTAGAAGTTGTAGATGGCTTGTAAGGGGACTGATGTGTGTTTGAGTTCACCAGTGTCCAAAGATGGTAATTAACTTTATTGCTACTACATTGGCATCAAGCTCTTGCCCTTAACAGAGGGTGACTTAACTCCCCAGCCAGCCACTAGTATTGAATACTTTATTTTTTGCATGTGATGAATCTTGGTAGAGCTCTTTTTTTTTTCTTTTGAAAGAAGAACCTGAATGGTAACTTGACAGGTGAGGCATCAATTTTTAGATTTAGATTACTTAGTGTGGAAACAGGCCCTTCGGCCCAACAAGTCCACACCGACCCGCCAAAGCGCAACCCACCCATACCCCTACATATACCCCTTACCTAACACTACGGGCAATTTAGCATGGCCAATTCACCTGACCCGCACATCTTTGGACTGTGGGAGGAAACTGGAGCACCCGGAGGAAACCCACGCAGACACGGGGAGAACGTGCAAACTCCACACAGTCAGTCGCCTGAGGCAGGAATTGAACCCAGGTCCCTGGCGCTGTGAGGCAGCAGTGCTAACCACTGTGCCACCGTGCCACCCTTTAGCTAAGCTAGTTGTTGGACAGGAAATAGAGAGCCTGCATCAATGCTATTGAGACAATACTAATAGTGGTGATATTTTGTACATCTGTAGCCCCATCCCCATGGATGGTTTTGAAATGTGTTATAGAATGGTGGTTTTGTTAAACCCAGAGGCACTGGTCATCTTCCTTCCAGCAGGAAAGCTGCTGTAGTCCAAATGTGACTCTAGACCAATAGCTCTCTGGCATGAGCCTCCTTCATAAATAAAGATGAGCAATAAATGCTGACCTTTAATGGTAACTTTCCAATCCCATGAACCAGAATTAGTTTTGGAAAGTTAGTGAAGTATTTTGTTTTGGTGTTTATATTCGAAAAGGTTTCAAATATTAATGTTGTCACCAGTCCTTTCTTCCTTGGCAGTTTCATTTTATATCATGTACTTAAGATCCTGTAAGAGAAAAAGCAAATATTGAAATGCTTAAGTGGTCATGGATTTCTTTTGCTGCTTTCAGCAATTTTGTAATATGTAGCACTGGGTGTTCTAAATTTAGCTTCCCCCCCCCCCCCCCCCCCTTTGAGTTGGATAGCATCAAAAGGTGTCTATATATTTAAAAGAAACTACACATCACATGATTGTGTAGCAAGCACTGGCTGTGTTTTTGCCAAGTTTATGGTCACTACCCATTGGGGAAAGTGCAGTGATACTTGATGCCTACTCACCCCCAGGATCATTCTCAAATTGGAGATTGAATCAAATAATGCACTTGCCAGTTTTCTGATCTGATCAAATCCACTTAACAAAACATAAAGCAGATTTCTGTGGTAATGAAGTACTTAGTGCATCACAGGAACAGGCCCTCTATCTAAACCTGTCAACTATTTTGGGCGGCACAGTGGTTAGCACTGCTGTCTCACAGCGCCTGAGACCCGGGTTCAATTCCCGACTCAGGCGACTGACTGTGTGGAGTTTGCACGTTCTCCCCGTGTCTGCGTGGGTTTTCTCCGGGTGCTCCAGTTTCCTCCCACAGTCCAAAGATGTGCGGGCCAGGTGAATTGGCCATGCTAAATTGCCCGTAGTGTTAGGTAAGGGGTAAATGTAGACTATGGGTGGGTTGTGCTTCGGCGGGTCGGTGTGGACTTGTTGGGCCGAAGGGCCTGTTTCCACACTAAGTAATCTAATCTAATCTATTTTCTAAGGATCTGTATCCCACAGCTCCCTGCCCATTCATCAATCTGTCTAATGCATCTTAAATGATGCTATAGTGCCCATCTCCCAACTTCTGGCAACGTATTCAGGCATTCACCACCCTCTGCATTTTTTTTTAAAAAGTTCCACTCCAATCTCCCTTAAACTTCCCTCTCTTTGAACTAATGACCCCTAGTAATTGACTCCTCCGCTTGGTTTTTCTTTTGTGGGGTGGGGATGTGCAGAGAATTTCTTGCTATCCACCCTATCAATACCCCCATCCTCTTTTTTTTGTAGACCTCCAATCAGGTCAACCCTCAACCTCCATCCTTCTAATGAAGACAATCCTAATCTACTCCAGTTCTCTTCATAGCTAGTGCCCTCCATACCAGGCAACATCCTGGTGAACGTCCTCTGACCCTCTCCAAAGGGTCCACCTCCTTTTGGTAATGTGACCAGTATTCCAAATGTGGACAAAACTGTAACATGACCTGCGAACCCTTGTACTCCATACCCCATCTGATTAAGGAAAGCATGCTGTTTGCTGCCTTGATGACACTATAGACTTGCGTGGCCACCTTTTAGGGTACATAGAACATAGAAAGATACAGCGCAGTACAGGCCCTTCGGCCCTCGATGTTGCGCTGACCGAATCCTACCTAACCTACACTAGCCCAATAACTTCCAAATGCCTATCCAATGCCTGCTTAAATGACCATAAAGAAGGAGAGTTCACCACTGCTACTGGCAGGGCATTCCATGAACTCTCAACCCGCTGTGTAAAGAATCTACCCCTAACATCTGTCCTATACCTACCACCCCTTAATTTAAAGCGGTGTCCCCTAGTAACACCTGACTCCATTAGCGGTAAAAGGTTCTCAGTGTCGACACTATCTAAACCCCTAATCATCTTATACACCTCTAACAAATCTCCCCTAAACCTTCTCTTCTCTTCAATGAGAACAGCCCCAAGTGCCTCAGCCTTTCCTCATAAGATTTTCCTACCATTCCAGGCAACATCCTGGTAAACCTCCTCTGCACTCGTTCCAATGCCTCCACATCCTTCCTATAGTATGGCGACCAAAACTGCACACAATACTCCAGATGAGGCCGCACCAGAGTCTTATACAGTTGCAACATGACCTCAGGACTCCGGAACTCAATTCCTCTACCAATAAAGCCCAGTACACCATATGCCTTCCTCACAGCACTATTTACCTGGGTGGCAACTTTCAGAGATCTGTGTACATGGACACCAAGATCCCTCTGCTCATCCACACTACCAAGTAGCCTACCATTAGCCCAGTAATCCATCATCTTGTTACTCCTACCAAAGTGAATGACTTCACACTTAGCTACATTGAATTCCATTTGCCACCTTTCTGCCCAGCTCTGCAACTTATCTATATCCCGCTGTAACCTACCACTTCCTTCCTCACTATCCACAACTCCACCGACTTTTGTGTCATCCGCAAACTTGCTTACCCAGCTTTCAAGCCCTTCCTCTAGATCATTTATAAAGATAACAAAAAGCAATGGTCCCAAAACAGATCCTTGTGGTACACCGCTAGTAACTGCACTCCAAGATGAACTTAGTCCATCAACTACTACCCTCTGTCTCCTTCCAGCCTGCCAATTCCTAATCCAAACCTCTAATGTATCCTCAATGCCATACCTCCGTAGTTTTAGCATTAGCCTACCATGGGGAACCTTATCGAACGCCTTACTAAAATCCATATACACAACATCTACTGCTTTACCCTCGTCCACTTCCTTAGTCACCTTCTCAAAGAACTCAAAGGTTTGTGAGGCACGACCTGCCCTTCACAAAACCATGCTGGCTATCCTTGATCACGTTATTCCTATCCAGATTCCTATTCCTATTCAGGTACCATGGACCTGAACACCCAGATCCCTCTACATCAATTTTCCCCAGTTGTTTTACTGTGTAGTTTACTCTTGAATTGATTTTCCAAAATGTAACACCTTGTATTTGCCCGGATTGAACTCCTTCTGCCATTTTTCAGCCCAGTTCACAATTTATCTGTATTCTGCTGCAACACTGTTTAGTGGCATGAGTCCATAGGATTAAATTTGGTGTCCTTATCATCATTCCAAGTTCTTTTCAGTTCTATCCTGCATATACTGTACTCTGGTTTGCTGATTTATCTCCCAGTCATTGGTTAGTGATAGCAGCTTACAGGTAAATGATGAGTGAGAACTCGTAGCATGTAATTCTGAGATGTTACTTTTTTTTTGTCAACAGGAACAGCATCTGTTTATGCACTGTATATTTACCCACATAGGATCTAAATTGGTCTTATCATTCTGAGCATTCCTGTAAACACCTGTTAACCTGATCTGTCATAACTGGGTTGATATTGTCTCATTGAAGTGAGGTGGACACAAATGCTGTTGACTTGCACGAGGGATACTTGTGGCAAATTGGAGAATTTTCTGGCTACAAGCCAAGGGAGCAAGAGGGAGGCTGACCAAACGGCCCAAGCTTTTTATGTGGGCATGGTTCCCCAATTCCCAAATTGAATAGTCTAACAATACTATTTATTCCTTCAATGTATTTTAATTGTATTGATTTCTTGTATTGAAATGTATTTTGGTTTCCACATTTACCGTGGCAGCTAGTAGAAATCTGCAGTATTAAACCAGTCTCAGTAATGACTAACATTAAGCTATTGTTTAAACACTAATCTGGTTCACAATCTGTTTTAGGCATTTGTGTGCAGTCTTCTCTGGTCTGCCTCTCCTAGATTTATAGGAATATAATTGACACTTCACTGTCCAGCAACAAATGCTGGCCTTGCTAAGCATGTCCATCTTGTGGAAGATGAAGTCAAAGATTTCTGATGGTGCCAGAATTTAATCTGCAAATGAGGTCTCCTTCTTTCGCTAATTTCCAAAACCAAAAGTCAAGTTTGCACTTGCAAGCAGTTGATGTGTGTGCACTAGATTTTATTTTTTTTTCCACCCCCACCCCTGGTCAGTTCCTCATTCCTTTGTCTGTTGAACCAATGCATTTCTTGTTTTAATAAATTATCAATGCTCTGCAGTTTTTTATGTCCCAAATTTAGAAATCAACTTGGGATTGACATTAAATTTGCTAGTGGCACACTTTAGTGAGCAGTATAGTTCCGTTATGGAAATTGTGCTGCTGTGGACCTTTTTTGATCGTGTCAAAATTTTCATAACCTTGAGGGTTATCACTTTTTTGAACGTCTGTTTGGATCTACTGCATTTGTTTATTCTTAAAGCCTTTTTTAAAAAAAAAATCCTGAGTCATTAAAGCATGCCTGTATATGATTGTTTTGTTGACTAAGATTTTAACTAAGTTTTATTTCTTGACTTGAAAACTATTAGTTTCATCTATGATGGTAGCCTTCAGCAAATGCATCCTTAATTGAAATTGTGAAGTGTGCTGATGCTCACCTAGACACAACAAAGTTACCCCTTCAATTAATGGCCTGTTATGGACTTGTTGTTTTGAGGATTATGATATTGACACTCATCTAGTTGTTTTAAAACTTGAGGATTTGCGAGTGTTTGTGGCAGTGGTCGACTGACATGACGAGTTGGAGAAATAGAAAATGATCCTCTTTCAGCAGCATGTTCTTTGCTGTATAACTTATAATCACTTTATTTCTGTCTAGATCCACGTGAGCGAATCAAAGAAGAAGATATTGATGTTGTGCTCAGTCCACAGCGCCGGAGTTTTGGCGGAGGCTGTCATGTGATTAGCACTTCAAACTCCCGGAGATCTGGAAGCCCACTGGAAAATAAAGAAAATGAGAATTCTCGTGGATTGGGGGCCCAGCGGAGAATTGGCAGTGGACGGATAATTGCATCAAGAACCTTTGATCGAGATGGTAGAGATAAAGACTTGCGTGACCGAGATGTGCGCGAGGGGCGAGATTACAAGGAGAAACGCTTTCGGGTTAGATTTGATCCCACGTTTCACTTGACCTTTTGTGTAATCTTGTGTAACAAGTCAATAGTAGCCATTGGCTGAAAATGTAGTTTGAGTAATCTGTCTAAATTCACTTAACTGACTTTCTTTCTCCCATCTGGGTAGTACTAAAGCAGGAACTTAGGTGTGACACAATGGATGTATTTAAGTGAGACTACTGTCTTTGTCAAAAAGGATGTCTGAGGATATGTTGTTAGAATGGTAACCAACTATCTAGTCAAGTCTTAAAATCCCATGTTGAAGCTACTAATTGTACAATTGTTGCTAACATGGAGACAAAAGTCATTTTTCAAAAACTACACTGTTAACATAATGTAGCAACTCAAAGTAGCTTTGGACATGTTGTGAATTGGAAAGCTAACCACTCAAGGGCTTTCACTTTTTTCTGATGCTGCTCATGAATTGACACAACTGAAAGCTGAATAGTTTTATACTCTACATTGCCAATTAATCCAGCAAAATACCTTTCACTTATTGACCAATCATTTGGAACTTTGCACAGCAAACTTTTTATTAACCAGCACCTATGACCAAGTGTGTGGTTGATCAAATATTCCAGAGAGGTTCATTATAATCCATCTAAAAATACATTAATAGAAACTTAATGTATGATGTATAAACATCACTTTTTGTTTGCAGCATAAATCATAATGTAACTTGTCTTGGAACTTAGTGGTGGAGAGCCTTATCACACCCTCCACTGAGTACTTCTCCTTGTGGAGATCATGATCATATAGTAAACTTCTGGTATTTCAGGTACATAATTTTTTGCTAGTTTGAAGTGCCAGTTCTTTGTAGGTGCCAGTTAAATTAAATTAAAGCTTGTAGTATTTCATTTTAAATTCCCTCCATTTGTTTTTAAGGATGGTAGCCCATTGAACTTTGGTTCCCCAATGGCAAATGAGAGCATGGAATTAAAATACTGATTTGCTGTGATGTTTCTAAATACACTGAGCAATGTTGCTCTTATTCCTCCAAACACAATTTTAACTCCAGGGAACATGTTCCTTTTTTCTTTGTTTTTGCAGAGGGAGTATGGTGATGGCAAACGTATTTTTGGTGAACGAAGGCGATGTGATTCATACACCGAAGAGGAGCCAGAATGGTTCTCTGCTGGTCCCACTAGTCAGTCAGAAACCATTGAACTGACTGGCTTTGATGATAAAGTACTATTGGAGGATCCAAGACGGCCAAAGCGATGGAGGAAACGATCAGATACTCTTAAAGAAGGTAAGTTTTTTTTTTGTTGTTGTAATTATGGAATTAGCTTTTGATAGAAATGTTAAGTAGAGTTAACCTGCCTTTCTGCAACTTGGAAAAAATGGTGAGAGTTGACTTGTAATGTCTTGGCAAGCAGTTCAATTTCCTCTTTATTGAAATGAAAAAGTATCTGAAAAATTAGATGCAAGTGGACTTAATTTAAAAAGACACTAGGTTGGGGGCCTATAGACAACTAAATTGATCATGTTTATACCTGGGTAGAAGAGAGAGCTTCAGTTCTGAGGCTACAGAGCTTCCTTCCAGGATTAGTTGCTGAGGTGGAACCTGGCCATTTTCAAGACTGGATGCAAAGATGAAGTACGCTTTCTGGAGTTAAATTTGCTTCAGTGTAATTTTAAGGGATGTGTATCACAGATATCGTATAGTAAATCCTTATTCCTTCTAACAACTGATTCTGCTGATTGAATTGCATTTGGGTTAGAGTTGTTGTAAATTGTATGAAGGCTATGCTCAATTTGTAGCAAGCATTGTACACTTCTAGTCTGTCTAGTGAAGACTAGCTAACATCCAGTAAAGATTTAGCTCTATTTACTCTAAGTTGAAGTGCCAAAACCAGACTGGAGTTCAAAAGATGTGCTACTACTAAAACACAACCTCAGGTATTGAACTTCTGGCTCCAGTGTTTTTAATCATCATCTTATAGTTCCAAGGAATTAAGGTTGTTTTTTATGTTGTAATCACTTGACAATTAGGTATAATCTGATCATTGTAGGCACAGAATGCAATGGTGATGGTCAAGAGACAGATACAACCTCCACAGTTCCTGCAACAGAAGCTGACCAAGAAGTTCCTCAGGAAGCAGTTCTACCAGAGCAAACACCAGGGGATTTTGACTTCAATGAATTTTTTAATATGGAAAAGAGTGTACCTGGACTGGCTTTGGTGAGAAGATACTTCTGGTGTTTTTGGGTGTGGTGGTAAGGGAAAGAGGTGCAATGATATTTCAATCCCCAGAAGCTAACCATTGTTTAGACAATGGTTCACTGCAGAAGCAGACCTTGGGTAATACTAGTTATATTTTTAATACCATCCTGTATGTTGCCATCTCCAAATCTTAGCAAGTGCTGCTGTCTGGTATTTGAATTCACACTTCCTTCCACTTCACTCCCTATTGGAATGTTGCTTATAGACTTCATTCCATTCGTGGGTGTGGAGATGATGCAAAGTTGCAATGGAGGACAGCACGTAACTAACAAGCTGCAGTTGAGGCTTGCTTCATATCAGCCCTGCCAACCTTTCCCATTTATCAGCGCAGTGCTGTTTTTCTGCTTCTCCATTGATGTCCCAGTCTTCATTTGGAGGATTTATTTATCATTGCATAATTTTTGGATTACTGTTTTGGTGTTCTGGGCAGGTAGTAACCAATTCACTGCAAGAACCACTCCTCCTGTGGCATTGAGCTATAATATTCATTTTAGTTTACAAATGTCAATTGGGCTTGTTTAAAATATTTTGGTTTTTTTGAAGACAACCGATTACAATGTATTTTTAACAAGGTGAGTGTGTTGGTCAGCAACAGTACACTGCATGTAAGGTGTGGGTATTCACAGCATGAAGTATTGACTTTAATAGTGGTGTTGTCCAATGTCAAGTGCAAAGAAATATATGAAGTGCTGTTCTAGTTGGTTTGATTTTGTATGTTAATTTTTCTTGTTGCTTGAGTATTTTGGCAATTTAATCTCTTGTGTTTCCTGTACTGAACAATAGAAGCAGCAATGACTTGCATAAAGCAGATCTTTCAATAGCTGTCCATTATGCACTCAAAGTAATCTGGATTTTGGTGCACATGTTTTCATAGGCATGGTGCATTTATGACTAACAGTCCACTTTATATTTCTTTGCTGATATATGGTAACTAATGAAGTGCCTGTTCCATTTAACATGTTTGGGTTCCAATGAGGCTTGGAATTGGAAGGGGGTTGAAGGTTGGGTCACAGACTATGTAGCTGCAGTTGATACTGCTCCAGCTGAGGAGTGGTATAAGAAGATTCTTTCTTGGCTTGACTCCTGAACTTGGCTTCACTACTTATTTTTGTAAGGTTGATTGGATGTTTTTTAAATATGTAAGCAAGCTGTGTCCTGAATTAACAAACTGGCTCTGCCTTCATTTATAAGTTCCTTACAGTAAATGGAATGTGCAAATAATACTGGCTGTTTTTCTTGGTTGCTTATACTATGGTACTACCATATCTTTTAAATATGGCATGACAATAGTTTTAGGAGGGGAGGAACATATCTGCAATTAAAAGGGTGAAAACTTTAAAGTTGATTCCTGAGGTCAGGGTACTGTTTGAGAGCCCAAGGAATGGGTTTTTTTTTTGTAAAATTATAGCTGTAGGATGTCATTGGAGTGAAATATCCATGGCTGATTTTGTGATCCTGAGCATGAGCCAGGATTTATTTCCATGGCAAGGATAAGAATTATTTGTATTGCCTGATGCGAAGGACTGCTCACTCTACAAGAAGTCTGTCTTGTAACATCAATTTGACTTGCAAGATTTTCCAAAGAAACCTGGTTTAGATTGGTCTAAATTAGCTGTAGTGAGGACAACTTGGAAGGTTTTTCAGCCAGCTCCTTGGGGCTAATTTCCCCACTTCAGACAACCAGTTTCTTCTTGGTGATCTGGGGTAATGGAAATAACAATGAGAACGAAGATGAAGCACCAGAACATGCTGAAAGTTTAGGGCTAGTTAGGAGTAGAATTGTGTACAGGTGATGTAGATTGTAGAGGATTAGGAACATCAAAACCAAATATCAAGTTAGCTTGCTTTTTGGATGTAATTTGCTTGCTGAGCTGGAAGGTTCATTTCCAGACATTGACGCCATACTAGGTAACACCTTCAGTGGGCCTTGAGCCTTCACTCAGAGGCCCACTGATGTCACTAGAAGGGTGTCGAAACATCAGCGAGCAAACCTACATCCAGCACCTCAACCTGAGCTACGCATCGTCGCAGACTTGCTAAGCCTACTTTTTCCTGGAGTATTTTAGCAATGAACTTCAAGGGTCACAAATGGAACATGGACAATAGTGGTTGGAACAACACAGCTTGTGGATATTGGTGCTCAACCTCAGGAAGTGGCTGAATACTGACCATGTGATTTAGAAAGGAACACTCGTGTATGTGAACATATGGTTGGATTGGGTCAACTTAACTTGACATGTCGTCTGAGATGGAATGAAAACTTGAGATTTAGTCACCCATGTTTGTTCTCTTGTAATGAATGTCCCTAGTTGAGGGTTGGTTGAGTAATTGAAGTAGTAACCAAATTGTTTTATTCAAATGTAGAAATTGTGCATTTTGTTGGTAAACAACATATTGACAAACCAAAGTTTGCATTGTTTTAAAGACGTATTAATTTCAGTGACTTGAACTGGTTTTAAGCACTAGAGTAAATTTTGTTCTGTATAAACTTCCCATCCATCCCTCTGGGAACTGTCTTTGTGGACAAACTTGACTAAGGGTTTTAAATTGCTGCAAAAGCATCAGATAACCCACTGTTTGAGCTTTTTAATCAGTCACAGATATATAGCACAAACAGACCCTTCAGTCCAACATGTTCATGTCAACTGGATATCCTAACCTAATCTAGTCCCACTTGTTGTATCCCTCAACCCTTCCTTCCTATTCATATATACCTATCTGGGTGCCTTTTTTGTTTAAATGTTGCATTTGTACCAGCCACCTCTTCATCTGGCAGCTCATTGCATACACATACCACTCTCCATGAAAAAGTTGCCCCTTTTGATCCCTTTTTTTTCTAAAATCTTCTTTCGCCCTAAACCTATGCCCTCTAGTTCTGGACTCCCCACCCCACAGAAAAGACTTTTTTTTTATCTTTTTATCCTATCCATGCCCTTCATGATTTTATAGACCTCTAAAGTCACCCCTTATCCTGATGCTCCAGGGAAAACAGCCCCAGCGTATTCACCCCCTCCCTGTAGCTCAAATCCTCTAACCCTGGCAACATTGTTAAATATATTCTGAACCCTTTCAAGTTCCACAACATCCTTGTGGGATTGATCTTATTGACCAGATTAGGTAGAGACTGGGTTCTTCCCTGAACTAAACTAAACCAACTGGGATTCGAAACAGCCCAAAGCTTTCAAGATCTTTTCTGGAACTGGCTGTGGCCCAGGTTTGTTGGTTCAGTATGGGGAGCTTTCACCACTGCAGCAGGTACTTTCTGTTGGAGTACTGTTCTCCTAACTTTCACTTCTAAAATAGTAAAACAACTGTACATGTTATGAAAACTGAAATCCAAATGTAGGGGCATTCAAAATGAACCTGGAGCTGTTGACCCTTCAACTGTCCAAAGTTCTCAAAACCCTGGCATCACTAAATCCTCAATATAGCTTTTTGGGTCCATCTTTACATGGAAAGATTCAGGAAATAGAGGCACATTTAATTCAAAATATCTTCAAATTTCATCAAACAAAAACCTGTTTCAAGGAATCTTAGTGAATGTTTTGACACAATGGGTCAAATGGCCACCTGTACTGTAACAAAAATCAGATTTTTTTTTATGTGCATTTCATATATATTTATAAGGTTCAGATGTCCCAAAGAGAAGGTGTTGAAATTGTACTTGGGTAAAGTACATCTGACACTATGTTGGCCTATTTCCTCAAAGGGGTTTGGAACATGAAATCCAAATGTAGGGTAGTCTTAACCAATAATTCAAGTTTGAGATCACAAACTAGTCCTGTATAGTTTGACCTCCTGTTTAAGGATGTACATTTTATTAGTAATTTTAAAGGGTTGTCCTATAATGGTAGGCTGACTAAACTTTTAGCGCAGGTTCTCTGGAATAATAGTCATCTCATGAAACATTTAATTTTCTGAAGAGGCTTAATCTAAACAAACTAGAAAGTTTGGAACCATGGTACGCAACTTTTTCAGTTCAAATGGCCAATTCATTGAGAATTAAACTTACTTTGCTAATGGTTGTTAGTCTTTTTTTAGAATTTTTAGCTCCTTAGTCATTTAAATATGACTTTAAGCCTGAAATGAGTTTTCAGTGCTCTGGGAGTCTGTGGTAAATGGGCAAGGAAGTGGAGTTGAGGCAGGGATGAGCTGACTGCATTTGATAGTGCTGCAGACTTGATTTCAGTTGTGATACTATTTCTTATCCAATATTTGTGTCCAGTATGTCTTGCTGGATCTAGAGAAAGCAAGACCACACTCCTGATCTGGAAACTAATTCTGAATAGTTACAAGTCTAATGATTTAATGTGCTTGCACCCTTGAATACTAAATTCATCACTTAAGGATGCCAATCAAAGCTCAATTGAATGTCTATTTGTTATGCCCATCACTAACTATAAATAGATGTTTACTGAAACTGAAATGGTGTTATGATTTTTTTGGGAGGGGGTGATGTCTGTTGCACTAATTGAGCAGCCAGCCAGCGATGTGGAGATGCAGTCAGCTACCCCATCTATCGTGTTGGGAAATGGAGTTCAAACTCATCTTCCAAATTTAGTGCCAAGTCGCTGTGTGACGTAAGTTCAAAGCTCTTCTCTGTAGTTTGCTTCTTAAATTTGGTTAGATTGTGGTGTAATATTAAATTTTTCAAATTTTAGATGCTAGAAGAAGTGCTGGGTGAAGGATCAGTATCATCCAGCCGTTTCAGCCAGTGGTTCTCAAGTAACTTGAGTCGACCAGGTAGCCGATCCAGTAGTTTACGATCCACCCCACATGAAGAACTTGAAAGACTTGCTGGTAAGACTATTTTTAATGCAGACAAATGTGGGTTAGCTTATTTCTTCAACTCCCTTGTCAGAAAGTGCTGGAACAATTTAAAAATAATGCATAAACTATCTCAGCTTTTCAGGATCCTAAGATGAAATCCATCATGACCCAAACACAATGGCTTGCAGGTTCAACAATTCAGTCAAAAGGGGTATGAGTAAAATATGGAGTCTTCCCCATTTTCTGAAATAGTTACTCCTGGGATGTAACTTGTATCGTCTACAGTAAACACCAATGCAAAACATTACTCATTCAGTTCATCTGCTATTATTTGGTCTGACTTTCTATAAGAAATGTTCACTCTTGCAGCACAGAGGCTATTTTTTTTCAGTAACTTCTATTCAATGTATAACTGAAAGTCGACCACTATTACCGCATTGTCTTTTTGACAAGTTTTTTAATGCCCCACTCAGTGTTAGGGAGTCCTGTGCACTAATCCCACACATGATTTCTCACCCTTGTCATTTTGGACTGTTTCCTCCATCTTGGTTTCCTAAACCTGGGTCACTCATTCTCTCTCTCTACCTTTCTCCTAACCTGTGATTTCTAAGCTTCCTGTAACCCTTAAATCCATGTCCCAATGTCATCCTGCAATCAGTCTCTATTGGCTATTAGATTGTACTTAACCATTTTTTTGCTATTTGCGCACTTGTTTTGAAAGCCACATCTGCTTGGGTACAGAGCCTTAATTTTATCATAAGACTTTTGTCTTTTGGTTGGCTCTTAACTTCATAATAATCACCTCTTTCTTTGTTCTCTGCAAAGAAGTCGTTAATACAGTGTCCTTCTCCTTCCTACTGTCCCCTACCATGAATTCATGAATATGCTCGCTCTCATGTGGTGTTCTGTGCCCTGGTCAGTTAGTTTGGCTGCCCTGCAGCCTTGATACTCGTCCAGATAAGCTAAAAGAATGCTTGTTTGTCCAGCGTGTGCTGAGGCTCCTGCCTTCTGCATCCCCTAAACCAACTTCATTCAGTTTCCAATCCAGATGAAGTCTGAACTGAGATTTTGTTTGAATTTCAAATCAAGATGGTGGTTCTGAACCAACTTGGGACTTTCCACTTGCTTTGACTGTGACACATTGCTTGTGAAATTTCCTGTCATTTTGTGGGTTTTAAATAACTAATTGTATTCAACTTTACATCAAGATAATGTTTTGTTACCCTTGCTAACTGGCTGTGCAGCTTTTTTTGATTTGTAGGAATATGAAATAACTTATTTTAATTTCTAATTAACCAACTCCTTCTCCTGCAAAAGATGAATGTATTCCACAAGGTTGAAATGGTTTAGAATTTTTTACTTCACTCCCTGAATCACTTAACTCTGACACTAATGTCTCACTAAGTTAGCTAGTTTTGTGTGCTGTTTGGATAAAAGCCCAGATTAAAATTTCAGCTGAAACTGGACTCTCAAGTTACTATTTCACTTTAAAATGCTGTCTAAGACTGGCAACTGGACAATTTAATCAGTATATTTCAGTTTAATGTTAGTTTTGTACAAACAAAATTCGATTTACCCAAAAGTTCTGCAGTCAGTCCTTGCACCCTCCCATTTGCCATCCCCAGCTGCCCTTGAAGGGTTGTGAGCTTCCTCCTTGAAGCGTTGCTGTCACTATGGTTTGAACCACGCTCGTTAGAGGCAAGCTGTAGATACTTGAACCAATAATCCAATGTCCAGTTGTAAAGCTGAACTGAAATTGGTTATGAAATAGCAGTTAGTAGAAGAATTTGATCTCCAGGAAGCAATATGGTGTCTAGAGAGATGAGTGGTAAATTTAAGGGGCTGTATCTTTTGCATTATAGTGAATGAAAGGGTCTAGCAAGGCTAAGGAATTTGAAGAGAAGAATTTCTACGGTAGTGAGTAAATATAATTGAGAATAGTTATCTAATCTTTGGACCTGATGGCTGCCATTCTAGGTTCTGAGAAATAGGTAGGTAGAAATATTGAAGAACCATTCATTGCTCAATCTCCCTAAATTGCTCTTGAGAAAGGATCTCCTCAATAGTTGGAGACAGAACTTTACTGGGTGTGATGACTGGCACAGAATCAGATGGATCTGACTTGAAGGAGCTTGATGTGGTAGTCATTGAGATGTTTCCATGAATGGGAATGAATTTTGAAATAGAGAAGTGCTTACCAAATAAACTTTTTTTTTCTTTCTTTTGAAAAACATCACAGCAGAATATTTCCTCCCAGAGGATACTGAATTTCTGGGCTTCTCAACCCAGGAGTTGTGGAGGCTAGGTTACAAAACTTTAGAAATGTTTTGAAATACAGGTCATTTGTGTTTTTGCCACAGGAAATTTGCTGTCATGCAATTGACAAATTTGTGGATGCTATTTCTACAAGCAACTTTTAAAACCTGTTGACTGTAACCTGATTATAGTGCTGACAGTTTGAGCTGTTTATAAACCGTGATTTTTTTTCTATATAATAGTTTTACAAGAATGCAGCCATTGCATTATGGAAGAACTGAGTGAGTTGAGGGCTATTCTGTGCTGTTCTGAAAGGCCTTCACACCGGGTGCAGGTCAACCATGATCTTATTGAATGGCTGAGCTAGCTTGAGTGGCCAAATGGCACTCCCCTACTTTGTGCTTGTTCCTTGTCTGGAACCACATGTATGTTACAGACCATGCCCTTGAGCAATTGGAATGTTGAATCTGTCCACTGCAGTCTGATTAGAACATAGAGCCTTAATTCCTCACTTAAATTCCTGTACTTAATTAAATTTGTGTTTTTGATTTGCAGAAAGTCAAAATTCACAACTCTCAATCATCTTGTTCATTGGATCCCTTAAACTCTGTTCTGTAAATTAATTACATTGAAAACAGTGGACTTGAATCAAAAGGATTTGGGTTGTTAGTCAGTTATCTCCTGCTCCAAACATTTTTGCAAAGTAGACCTGAACATTTTGAACAGTTTCATCATCAACCTTTCCTCCGTCATAGGATCAGGAAGTTGGGATATTTACTGACAATTGCTTAGTATTCAATACCATTTCCGACAAATCAGGTACTGAATCAGTCTTTCACCGTATATTGGCAGGATCTGGCTGCATCCAGGCTTGGGCTGATGATTGGCAAGTGACTCTCTCAGGCTACACATGCCAGGCGACTACCACCAAGACAACTTAAACAGTATCTTGTGATGTTTTAATGCCATTACCATCACTGAATTTCCTCTTTCTTCCCCCCCCCCCCCCCCCCCCCCCCCCCCTCCCCCCACCACCACCGAAATGGTCTTGCTGCCACAGTATTTATGATGGGTGCAAGAGCAGGATGGATGGTGAATAACTCCAGATGTGTCCCCAAAAACCTGCCCTTTATCTGTAAGGCACAAGTCTGATATGTGATGAAATGTTCCGCATTTGCTTGATGCGTGCAACACTAATAATCGTGACCATCCTGGAAAAAGCAATCTGCTTGATTTGTGCCCATCCATCACCTTTTTAGATGTTACGTCAATCTAACAGTGCACAGTGGGCTAGTGTATCACTATAAAGTGCAGTACCTACCAAGCCAATGAACTTCTTAAAGGACCAGGGCAGCAAATATATGGCAGCACAGCCTGCAAGTTTCCCTGCTACGTCTGAGAATTCCGACTTGAAATTATCAGTTCGTTCAGTATCATTAAGTCAAATCCTGGACTTCATTCCTACACAAGAACTACAGTTCAAAAAAGTGCTTGTTGCTGCTGCTATTACTATCTGCCTACTTAGGATGGTGCAACTAATGTTGGCATTGCCATTGCCATTGCCATTCTATTCTATACAAATAAAAGGACAAGCCCTATCAAATGCCACTTAAACAGCTTGGTTTCTGTCCTTGGAGCAGACTATGCCAATGACCTTCAGGTAGATTTTGCACTCCATCCTGTACTTGAGCTTTATTCTCATCTTGAGGGCTGGAGTTGAATTTCTAGTGTACAGTCAAGTAAAGAGGAATTGAGTCAAATGTAATGGGGAAAAACCAACACCTGGAGACTGGCATATCCATTAAAAGGGTGTAGATTCTGGTTGAAAAGTGGCTGCATTGACAATGGATAATTTGGTTATCTTGCATAGTCTGCAGATTCTAGTAAGGTTCCAAATACCAGTTCTGTCCAAACTGAGGAAACTCAGTCAGTTAGCCTAAATGTGAGTTTGAAGGAAATGGTGAATTTTTTTCAAGGAGAAATAAAAGGACCTTCAGAAAATATAAATTGAGTCATTGGCCTTTGTTTGAGGGAAATGATTCCACTGCTTTATTAGAGCTGTATATAAAGTGGAACCGATAGAGATGGTCTTTGGGAATTTCCAAATGAAGTGCAGTAATTTCCTCGTACTAAAAGATCAAGGTTCAGTGCCAGAGTAATAATTGCATAGTTTGGATAATTAATAGAAAATAGATTTTAGAACATAGAAGAAATACAGTGCAGTACAGGCCCTTCGGCCCTCGATGTTGTGCCGACCGAAGCCTACCTAACCTACACTAGCCCAATAACCTCCATATGCTTATCCAATGCCCGCTTAAATGACCATAAAGAGGGAGAGTCCACCACTGCTACTGGCAGGGCATTCCATGAACTCACAACCTGCTGTGTAAAGAATCTACCCCTAACAGCTGTCCTATACCTACCACCCCTTAATTTAAAGCTGTGTCCCCTAGTAACAGCTGACTCCATTAGCGGAAAAAGGTTCTCACTGTCAACCCTATCTAAACCCCTAATCATCTTGTACACCTCTATCAAATCTCCCCTGAACCACCTTTTCTCCAATGAGAACAGCCCCAAGTGCCTCAGCCTTTTCTCATACGATCTTCCTACCATGCCAGGCAACATCCTGGTAAACCTCCTCTGCGCCCATTCCAATGCCTCCACATCCTTCCTATAGTATGGCGACCAAAACTGCACACAATACTCCAGATGCGGCCGCACCAGAGTCTTATACAACTGCAACATGACCTCAGGACTCTGGAACTCAATCCTCTACCAATAAAGCCCAGTACACCATATGTTGCCTTCACAGCACTATTTACCTGGGTGGCAACTTTCAGAGATCTGTGTACATGGACACCAAGATCCCTCTGCTCATCCACACTACCAAGTAGCCTACCATTAGCCCAGTAATCCATCTTCTTGTTACTCCTACCAAAGTGAATGACTTCACACTTAGCTACATTGAACTCCATTTGCCACCTTTCTGCCCAGCTCTGCAACTTATCTATATCCCGCTGTAACTTGCCACATCCTTCTTCGCTGTCCACAACTCCACCTACTTTCATGTCATCCGCAAACTTGTTCACCCAGCTTTCATGCCCCTCCTCTAGGTCATTTATAAAAATGACAAACAGCAATGGTCCCAAAACAGATCCTTGTGGAACACCGCTAGTAACTGCACTCCAAGATGAACATAGTCCATCAACTACTACCCTCTGTCTCCTTCCAGCCAGCCAATTCCTAATCCAAACCTCTAATGCACCCTCAATGCCATATCTCCGTAATTTTTGCAGTAGCCTACCATGGGGTACCTTATCGAACGCCTTGCTAAAATTCATATACACCACATTTACTGCTTTACCTTCGTCCACTTCCTTGGTCACCTTCTCAAAGAACTCAATAAGGTTTGTGAGGCATGACCTGCCCTTCCCAAAATTTTGGATAAACAATGTTGACCAAATCCAACCACTCAATGCACAGGTATCAGTGCTGGGGCATCAACTCTTGTTCATCATGACTTTAATGAAAAGACAGGTTGTGTTGGAGTTGAAGCTGGGTAGGAAATAAAGTCCAGGATAAATTAAAGTTAGCATTTAGCCCTGATTGCATAAAAATGGAATTTGCAAGTATAGTCTCTCCAATTGTAAGGAGTCTTGGAGTGAAATGATCTTCCTGAAACAGTCCTCAAACAGGCAAGTTGAACGCTGAGACTCCCTACCCCTCCACCACTACTACCACCCACCCCCATAACAAGTGAAACCATTTTAAAAATGAGGCCTCCCATTTAGATTAGTGAGAAGGAATTTATTTCAAGAGGCTTGTTGCTGTTTCACATGCTTTTCCACAACACCGTGGAGCTTGTTCAAGGCTCAATCAAAACATTTGGTTTAAATGAACATCAATTTACATAACTCTTTAACCAGGGCTTTCCATCCAGTTAAGCATTTCTGAAATGTTGCTTCTCATGTCTAGGTAATTGGCACTAAAGTTATAGAACCTCTAGTCCTGCAATGTTAATGTGATGTAATTGGCATAGGCATGACTGACTTTGGTCACCAATGTGTAGGTTAAGACTGAGTGGACTAAGTACATTGGAAGCTTATGCACCTGGCTGCACCCAAGAAAATGGCATTTTGCTTACGTAAACTATTGCTTTCAACTACTTCATAAAATGGAAGAGAAGAGCTTCATAGATCTGTCTTCAGTCCTGCCTGCTCCCTTGACCCACACTAGCAGCATTGCAAATGCTGGTGACAATCATTGATCCTTAAATTTCTAATTAGCTTCATGGCTGATTGCATACATATCCAAAATGTAACTTGTCACATTGTGTTCACATTCTAACTAGGTCTTGATAGCTGAACCTTTTGTCATTGCAAAGAACCTTAAGCTTTATTTTTGCTTTGGACAGGTCTGGATCAGAGGATCCCAACACCTGTTTCACAACTTGGTAACTACTTTGCTCCTATTCAATCAAGAGAAGATAACAAGGATATTAATAAAAAGGTTGATATTCTAGAGATTCTACGAAAAGCAAATGTGGATGTGAAACCACTGCTGTCCAATCTCTCTGCCAATAAGGAGAAGCTGAAGGAGAGTTGTATGTATCTATTTTTATCTTTTGAGTTAGAACATCACTAAAGTCTGAAATGATCCAGTTGCTTTTCTGTTGTTTTGAATGTGTTTCCAACCACATCTTCCAAAACCTACTTGCTAAGCTGGCTTGTTGGATTTCTTCATGGCGTCCTAAAAGACATTTTTATTTTAAAATCCTGAATCTTAATTTGGCTGGTGTTTTTTTTTGCCAAGACAGCACTTCAGTGGTCATGTGATCATGCTGAACCTGTGCTTTAAGTCTTTTTATGAACTGTGGGGCTGCTTTCTTCTGTGAATCTTGAATTCCAAACTTCCAGTTGTTAGCATGACAAAGCAAATGTTCACTTAACTGTTTATGACTCAGTCAAAAGCTTCTATATCTGAACTTGTGATGTAAATATCATTTGGCTATTGTGAAAGTTGCAGTTTGGACTAATACCATGTGAAATACATGAACATGTCAGTTTGCACATCTTTAAATTTTGAAAATGCATGGTTCCTTGTATCACTAACAGTAGTACTCTATTTCTAACTCCCCAAGCATTATTTAAAGCACTGACAAAATCAATCTGTTTTCTGAAACTGTCATCTGCTTTACAGCACAGACTGGAGTGGTCTTGTCTGTGGAAGAAGTGGAGGCAGGTCTGAAGGGTCTCAAAGTGGAACCAGAAAGGAAACTTGCCACTCCATTTATGGTTGAACATCTGGAACAGACTTTGACCTCCTCTTCAGGTTCCAAGCCAGCTCAAAGAGATATGGACATGACTGCTTTCAATAAATTAGTTAACACTATGAAGGCAAGTGGAACTCTGCCTTCACAACCAAAACCTCCTGTAAGTAGATGGTTGACTGCAAATTTGCATTTTGACCTATTTTATTTTTAATGTCGTGGCTTGACCATTTCATCATAGTGATGGGCATAATAGGTAATAGTCATTACAAGAATTGAGCAGAGTCTAATGGTTGAGATTTTGTGAACATGCAGCCTCAATCGTTTTGGGCCATCAGTTAGCTTTATTCAACACTGGCATCCTCTAGTGAAGCATATGAAAGACTTTATTTTCTTTTATTTGCAGCCTTTGGTTATTCAATATTTGATCAGCTATTATGTCTGGTCACGTCAACTTGTGCACAAAAGGCTTCAAAACTTAGTTGAATTGCAAGCTCGATTGACCATGTAATGTGGAGACTTCCAAAAGTTCTCCCCTTTTGTGTCCTAGAAGATGAATGTTTATTTATTGAAGTTGTTTTTGAGCATGTAGTTCAAACTGATGTCTTTTTTGAAATGGCAGTGTAGTTACAAACTCTAGTGAGCAACTGGGAAGCTTCTCATCTTGTACATGCGGGTGTTCTTTCTGCAGTTCATATTGTTTTCACAGACCTCCAGTGGACTTCATTGCTAATTTGTCACTTTGACCTAATTCCGTATTTTTTTTTTAAGTTTAGCAGTCTGGATAGCATAATTTCATGTGGCATGTATCGAAGGGAATTGAAGGACCCAGAATTGGTATTTGAAGTGCAGATGTTGACTATCTGTTCGTAGCTGAGGTTAATTGGCATTAGCACCACTGTTTATTTTGCACTTCAGTACTAATTTGCTTTGACTTGCTCGTGGCATTTGTTTCAGCAACCCTCGGTACAGCTTGTTTGATTCTGGGGTGGGCATTTTGATAGTCCTTGCTGCTTGGTTTAATCTGCTTTCCAGGCCAAATCTCCTTTCTTCACTGGCTCAGGTTTCCTTATACCTCTTAACCCGGTCCTTCACCCTCGTTCTTTCTGCTTTACCATACTTTGTCCGGCTGTTGTGTAGAAAAACTTCATCTTGCTGAAGTGCTCAATTCCATGTCTTTTTTTAAAATCTGTTTTTAACATCCTAGCTAGCTGGCTTAGTAAACCGTTTCCATTGTAAGTCATACTAACATCCCACCATCCCTACTATCTTTTTACCTGGTCAACCATTGTAGGCCTTGTAGCACTTCTCCGGCTTGGTACCAACACTTGAATGACAGCCTACCATGAAATGTCGTAATCATACAGCATGAAAACAGATCCTTCAGTCCAACTCGTCCATGATGAACATAACGTCAAACTAAATTAGTCCCACCTGCCTGCTCCTGGCCAGTATCCCTCAATCTTTCCAATTCATGTACTTATCCTTTAATTAATCTAATTAGATTTTTTGAATCTTTAGTTACACATTTTGGCTTTGTTTGCAGCAGGACTGCTTGACCTCTATCCTGTGTTTTACCTGAATACTTTTTTTTTTGAGAAACTTTATGGTTTAGCATTGGGGGTAGCTTGGTTGAAATTACCCATGGTGATGGGGCCATTCAGTTTAGTGAGGCCATTTCAGCTCCCTGCAAGTACATTGACTGTTTCCCTGCTGCCTCCTTCCTCTCTTTTTTAGCTATTGTGGCGTATATATGCACATTTGACTGTTTATGGGGCATGTTTCCAATGTATTCTAGTTCTTGCACTTCGTCTAAAGTGTGATTATGCAAGCAAAGTCATCTTGCAGCTTTTGTGGGAGAAGTTTACACCCTGGTGCAGCTCTGACTTTTAGTCCTTGCTGATGTTTAAGCTATTTCTCATCAAAACACTGGGAGAAGTGCAGCAATTTTACTTGAAGTATATACTGTCAGCTTATATATATATTCTGTGCTGAGATCAAATGCACAACTTTAAAGGCACTCAATTACAGGTGACTTAAATTTTTCATGTTCGACATAATCAAATATTCCTATATTTGTGCACTTGAGCTTTTACAGCTTTGTGCTGTAATTTTTGGATCTTCAGTCTTTTCTTGTTGGCTACCATGCATTTTAGATAATGTTGTGAAACAATTTGTCTCAGGTTTACCATGTGATCCTTGCATCCAGCAGGCATTCAATCCAAGTTTGTTTACACTTAGGTGACTGAACTGGAAGATGTTATGCTTTACCTCTTGCATGTTCCACTTGTGTTGAAGTCAATGAGCAATACTTTTCTGTCTGATCAGGAAGTTGTTAATTGTAGTAAAGGTATTTTCAGTTACATGTGAAAGTAATAGGGAAATAAAATAGCTTAGTACTAGAATGTTATCCAAACAATTTAGCCACTACTTTTGTAAATGCTGAAGTGTGACAAAAGGGGAGTTGACCTAGGATCATGCAGTTTTGGATATGGCTAGCTTCTAAATTACAAATAATCACAACTGGTATCGCTTGCTAGTTCTGATTTTTGTTTTGTCAGCAGTTACCCTCCATTTGTAAGTAACTTGGTATTTGAATCTTGGCTTGTTCCACAGTTTAATTACTGCTTACAGTGCTAAATTTGTATTACAGTTCTGAAGTCATTCACCATTACCCAAGTTCACATGAGCTTGAGACGGTGTTTATCAGGAAGCAAATATTACCTTCCACTTTGTTCTGCAAGTCATCTGTCTTTCTGATGGAAATGGTCTGTGGCCCATTCTTCCTCTGGTTAGAAGGTTTTATGCTCATGAGCTTGGATCAAACTTTTGAATTTTTATACAGGAGATTCTACCACCCCATGTAATGGGGCCTCCATCACCAGATATTTTAGGTGACCTGCTTGGCAACCAGAATCATTCAACATCAGCTTCACTAAATCAGCGAGGCCATTCCTCTCCAATACCGACATTCCAGCAACCATCCCCATCAGAATTCTTCAGGGTCAAGTCACCAGTTGGTGAGTGCAGAGTCTCTAATCCAAATACTGATTTTTCACAATATATTATTGTTAAATATTTCCAAGAGTAATAGAAATACACTGTCTGTAACAGAGTATTAAAGTGAACTGAGAATTTGAATAGAATTGTGAAATATTTAAATGAAGCCAAAATTACCTAAAGATTAAAAGTAGGTAAGGGATGTTTAAATATGAAAATAACACCAATAACCAAAGTTGATTGTGGGACTCAAGTGTTGCTAAAGTGAAGGGCTTTAAACTGTCAGATTCAGCAACAAATTGATTTCTAGTGCAGTCGATACTTAGCTGTACAGTTAACTTTTGAGGCATTGGAGATATGGGGTTTCTTCCTCATTCAACAGTTACAGTACCTACTAATTGCTTGGACCTGTGGCAAAACTGTTCATTTGAGTATTAGTATGGATAAATCACCGCCAAGTTAGCTTTTTTTAATTCAGCTACTTAGGTCTCTAGTATTGAAACAATAATTTAAACTTTATTGCATTTAGCAATCAAAATAAGACCCCTCAAGTAAGCAAGCTAAGCTGTTCAGTTCAACTGGCTATTGCCTGATTGATGGTGGGATTTGCCTTCTTCCCTGAAACATCAGAAGCTCGCGTTAGTGTTTTTTCATGAGCCAACCATTTCACGAGTGGTGGGAGCAGGGGAGTTGATTGTCTGTCTGCCATTGATTGCTGTCTCTGAACATGCAACCCCAACTGGGGTTCTGACCCTGACTTAAGGAAATCGTGTCTTAAGTATTGGCTTCACATAGACTGGCAATATGACTATTTAACTACCCACTAATGCAAAAGGTATTCCTTCATTCAACCATCCCACTGCTAAGCATGCAAAAAACAAAGCTCTACAGAGGGTCCGATTTGTTGACTGACAAGTGGCATTAGGAAAGCATTATTCACTTCCATCTGAACCACCATTTTGTAGTTTCTGGTGGTAAGGAATTTTAGATATTTGACTAGGATAATTTGTTTTCCTTGGACCATTGATTTTACAACTTCAGTTGGGGCTTGAAACCAATAGCTTAATTTTGAGAGCGGATTTGTTTTCATTCCTGTGTTGCAGTAAGCTTCTATTGAAATGTATATATTTTTTTAAACAAGCATTGATGTTACCTAGCAGCTTCATGAACTCTTTCCAAAAGGTTTGTCCTTCAAATTCAACATGCCTTCCCTTTTTTTGTTTTGAAAAAATCAGCTCTATTCAGCTGTTCAATACCCTCAATTTACTTTGCATCAGCTAATAAATCTTGATGCAAGATCAAATCCACTGAATTCTGTTTTACAGAAGTTTGGTGATTGTAATACTTCTAATGGCAGTTTCATTAAATTGCCCAAAAAAATGCATGACAGTAAACTGGAAGGACTGACTAATGTCATTTCTCATTATCTTTGATCAAGATGCTTTTTTTCCAATTGAAAATCTTTTCAGACTAGTAGCCATTTGAGACCTAACTCTCTCTTTGTTTCTTTCTCCATTGTGAATCTCTAATAGGACAGAAACGTGTACGTATATATTGTCCTTCCAACTTTTTCCTTTCTTTGCAGGTTATGCTCCAAATGCTCCCCACCTCCGTGATCACTTCCAAGGATTACCTTTGCCCAAAAATATTTCACCTATTCCAGCTCCACAGGTACTTGGAATTTGAATTCCATCTGATTTTGGTGGTAATTTGCTTTATTCCCTCTGAAGAAACTGATCAGTTCAAAATGGTAACGTAACACTTAATTTCGGGGTCTTTGAGTTTAAGAGCCCTGAGATTTTCCTGCAGCTCTACAGGCCCTTGGTGAGACAGCGCTTGTAGGAAAGATAGATACTTTGGAGAGGGTGCAAAGAAGGTTTACCAGGATGCTGCCTGGACTGGTGGGCTTGCCTTGTGAAGAAAGGTTGAATAAGCTCTGACTTTGTCTTGTATACCTCGATCAGGTCTCATCTCTTTCCCCTCCACAGAGCAATGAGTGGAATAGATAGTCAATAGCCTGAGACTTTCCCCAAGGCAGGATTGCTTGGTACAAGGAATCATAGTTTGAAGATATTAGGGGGAAGATTTAAACAGGTCAGAGGAAGGTTCTTTACACCGAGTTGTGAATGCATTGCCAGTTGTGATGGTGGGAGCAGAGTCATTAGGGACACTTAAGTCACTACTGGGCATGCACATGGATAGCAGAGAGTTGAGAGATGTGTAGGTTAAGTTATTATGTTTTACATTAGGATTAAACCTCTGCACAACATGGGCCAAAGGGCCTGTTTTTATAAATGATCTAGAGGAAGGACTTGAAAGCTGGGTAAGCAAGTTTGCGGATGACACAAAAGTCGGTGGAGTTGTGGATAGTGAGGAAGGAAGTGGTAGGTTACAGCGGGATATAGATAAGTTGCAGAGCTGGGCGGAAATGTGGCAAATGGAATTCAATGTAGCTAAGTGCGAAGTCGTTCACTTTGGTAGGAATAACAAGATGATGGATTACTGGGCTAATGGTAGGCTACTTGGTAGTGTGGATGAGCAGAGGGATCTTGGTGTCCATGTACACAGATCTCTGAAAGTTGCCACCCAGGTAAATAGTGCTGTGAGGAAGGCATATGGTGTACTGGGCTTTATTGGCAGAGGAATTGAGTTCCGGAGTCCTGAGGTCATGTTGCAGTTGTATAAGACTCTGGTGCGGCCTCATCTGGAGTATTGTGTGCAGTTTTGGTCGCCATACTATAGGAAGGATGTGGAAGCTATAGAACGAGTGCAGAGGAGGTTTACCAGGATGTTGCCTGGAATGGTAGGAAAATCTTATGAGGAAAGGCTGAGGCACTTGGGGCTGTTCTCATTGGAGAAGAGAAGGTTTAGGGGAGATCTGATAGAAGTATATAAGATGATTAGGGGTTTAGATAGGGTAGATACTAAGAACCTTTTACCGCTAATGGAGTCAGGTGTTACTAGGGGACATAGCTTTAAATTAAGGGGTGGTAGGTATAGGACCGATGTTAGGGGTAGATTCTTCACACAGCGGGTTGTGAGTTCATGGAATGCCCTGCCCGTATCAGTGGTGAACTCTCCTTCTTTATGGTCATTTAAGCGGGCATTGGATAGGCATTTGGAAGTTATTGGGCTAGTATAGGTTAGGTAGGATTCGGTCGGCGCAACATCGAGGGCCGAAGGGCCTGTACTGCGCTGTATCCTTCTATGTTCTATGTTCTGTGCTGTTCTTTACCAGGGCAAGAGCCTGTTTTGGTCTTTATTCCTTTTTTAAACTTCATCATTACTGATGAATGTTTGAATTTCTAGGTTTGCTCTTGAATTTTTAATCTTGTTTCGGAGACCAAATGCCAAATTAATAGTTAATTAATAAATAATTAACTGAGGCTCACCAGCTAGGAGGTGACTCTGATCTGATCCTGTTTACAAACTTTTTAAACCCTTTTTTGATCAGATCAAATTTATGCTGCCAATTCTCTCCAAAGCTCAAATATTGATTCTACAGCAATCAAATGTTATAATTGATTTTCAAATCTGCACTTTGAGTTGAGACCACTTTGGCATTTTTTTTGAAGTTTGCAAATTTCAGATCTGTGCGTCTGTAATTTACAAATGTACCTTTTTTGATCATTGTAACCAGTCAAATATTGAACTCTCCAATTTTTCAATCGTCAAGTTGCGTGTTCCAGGTTTTGGCATTCAGTGCTTGCCATGAACTTTAAAACTGAATTAGCTTTTATACTCCTAGGCTGTTAGTCCATCCCAACTGGATATGCGACAAGGTGCCATGGAAGGCCTTCCCTTTGCACAAGATTTGCACATGCCAGGTGGAGATGTTTACCAACCTGGATATGGGAAGATGCATCATGATCACAGGGATGGCTATAGGGTCAGGTATGGAATTCCGAGTAACACCAGTCTGTTATCATAAATGCATAAAGTAATAGATTTAATTGCTATACTCCATCTAATGAAAGTTTATTTGAGGGTTGACATTTGTCAATATTGTTTGTCATACCACACCAATTTCATGGAGCTTAAATTTGCGCAGTATTTAAAAGCAATTGTAATCAGAAGAGATCACTTATAGCATTACTTGCTAATTGTTTGAAACAAATGTAGTCTGCAAAAGGTGACCAGTTCCTTTTGTGGTGATGTTCTTGTTACTGCCTTTTAATAGCAGTTGTATTACAGAAGCTTTTACATTTGGAAGTACAAACAAGGAGCATCTTGAGACCATTTAGTTTTTTTTTAAAAAGCTTATGCTTATCTGTAAGATGACAGTGGTTAGCATTGCTGCCTCACAATGCCAGAGACCCGGGTTCAATTCCCACCTTGGGTGACTTTGTGTGGAGTTTGCACATTCTCCCAGTGTCTGCATGGGTTTCCTCTGGATGCTCCGGTTTCCTCCCCCAATACAAAACAAATGTGCAGGTTAGGTGAATTGGCCATGCTAAATTTGAGAGCATTCTTTTGAGAGCAAGATAAATGCCTGTCGTCAGTGTTTATTTTGCAACTAATTGATTTAGTTGTCTCTAGGCTAGAGTACAGCAACACTTGCAGCATCTAGTTTTGGGTCATTGTGTAATTGCACGTATCCTGGTTTTAGGCAGCAACGAATTAGTAGATCACCTGGGCCAGCCAGTCAACACCGACTCAATGCAGCATCGCCATCGCAAGTTTCCTCATTTACAAACATGGTAAGAATTTATTCAGGGCCTTTTTTGGATACATTCATAGACTGGATGAAAAGTTGCTTCTAATTGGATTGAGCATGAAGGATCATTATGTAACCTTGTCAATCTCGAGCCCCTGGGTAAAAATGACCAAAGTAGATGTGGAATTAGGACACATACTCATTTCGCATGTTCCATTAAACTAGCACCAAATCAAATGATCTGTAGCTGTGCTCTACATGTGATCTATGTTTGTGGCTTGTGACTTCAGTTCATTAGATCAAAGACCCAGATGTGCTGTGAAAGCTTGTTGCCAAGGGTAATGTTGGGTGCTTCTATCTCTCCCCTGCCAAAATATGTTGTGCAGGACAACATCTAAGGCAAGCAGAGAAGACCTGAAATTAGTCCGTTAATGAACCGACACACACACTTTTTTTGCAAAACATTTCTACCCCTCTCCTCTGACTTGGAACTTTGGCAAAACCCTCAAAAGATGGCAAATCAGTTGGTGTGGCAGTGTCTGAGGTGACCAGTTAAAACAAATTGCCACAAGCTGCTACAATGGTTAATCTATCCTTTCCCGTGTTTACCCCCTCCATGATCTGAAGTGGTATTGACAGGTTGGACTTGGAAACTACCTGTCTTGGAGACTGTAGATCCAGAGTTTGACCCTTTTTTTTTTTGAAGAAAAAAGGGTAGCCTTTTCTGGAAACAGTTGAACAGTTTTGAGGTAGATTTCTTTTTTTTTGATCAATGAGGTAAAAGGTTATCGGGATAGCTGGGAATGTAGGGTTGAATAGCCTCCTCATGATTATAACCATGTAATTTTGTCTACAGATTTTTCATTCTTTTTATTTTTCCCTCCTTCCCAAATAAGCTTTCTCCATCGTTCACCCCTACCTCAGTAATTCGGAAGATGTTTGAAAGCAAAGACAAGAGCAAAGATGGAAAAGAGAATCGTCCTGTGAAAGACTGTACAGAGGATGGGCACCTTCTGATAGAAGGTATTAGATGGTCTTAACATATTAGCTTTTATTACTAGTCATTCATCCTGTCCCTCAGTTGGGGCAGGCCAGCTAATGTAGACTCCAGCAGGATTCCTTCCTCCATAGTTTTAGGTGAAGGATATAGCCAATCTCAGTTCTGTACAGAGCCAGCACTCTGGCCATCTCATAGCTGTCATTTACTAGTGCAGTGGTCTAGCTTCTAAAATATACAACTGATTTACTTCAATTCATGTTTGCTATCTCAAACATGCTTAAGTCTAAATTTAAAATCCACCAGTTGTGATGGGATTTGCAAGTGTCTTTGAAGCATTAGTCTGGGCCTCCTTGATTGCTGTTTGGTGATGTTACCACTGTTTCTTTATTTGGTGTCATTGGCAAATGCTGAAATGTTCTAATATTCCTAGCCTACACATTTTAAGAAATATTGCCTGCCAATTGCTACAAATAGCTATTTCCTAACCTTGTTGCCATTTCTAATCAATATTGACACTAAATATTAGTCCATTTGGTTTGTTTTTAAGGGACAATCAGACCATATAGAAACCGGAGTAAAAATGAGCCTTTATCAGTCCACTTGAGTCTGCTCCTCTATTCAATAAACTCTTGGCTAAACTGAATCCTAAATACTAATTCCCTGCCTCTTCCCTTGCACTTGATTCCTTTTTTATTGCTTACAAATCTGTCTCCATCTCAAATCTTTTGACCTGGGCAACAGTATCACTTTTACTTCCACTTTCTAAGACTTGATAAAGTTCAACTGAGTGAATAAAAGATTTACCTAGCAATGTCTTAAATTCATGCTGACCTCCTAACTTTCACCAGGATAAGCTTTCAGATTAATTGACTACCCTGTTGCCAGAAATGTCCATTACCTGTTTTTTATTTTTTTCCCCAAGAGGGTGACATGTTTTTGCTGCCCTTCTTGCACTTTTCTAATAACTGAAAAATGGATTGTGGCAAGCCATCCTCCTAGCTTCACTCCTACTTCCTCCTTAAGCAACTAGTGATTCAAGATATCCAGACCACTGATTTTAACTGTTTTGGCAAACTCTTCCATCAAAGTACTGAAGTGTTGTAAGTTTCCACATGATTCCCTTAATGGCCCCTAATCTAATTCTTCCTCCCCCACCCCGCCCAGTACTGATTTTATGCTGGCCTGCAGAAGGTGCAGTCAATCCTCGGGTTTCACACCATTGTGCATACAAAATTTCCACATACTCTTGCAAACCTCTCCTCTTCACCAGCCTCTCCCACCCCCCCACTTCCCCCCCCAGCTCAGAATAAAAGCCAAACGGTAGATCAGTTCTTGATGGAACATAATTTTGAGCATTGTGGGCCAAATGTTTTAATGTTTAGTACTGCCCTGGTTCTGCAGATCATCTGTCTCCTGGCTCTCCATTGGAAAACACGGACAGAGGGACATCCCCAATTGGAGGAACAAGATCGACTTATCACAGATCAGCTTGTACAACTCCCCAATTAAACCAGATGCGTTTTACCAAAGACCAAGACTACAGGCCTAGATCCACAGGAAGGAAAACTCCTCCTACCAGAGCTTCTCCAGTTCCTGGATCCCCTTTCCCGCGACCTATTTGTCCTGTGCCCATTATGTCACATGTTCCACTTGTGCGCCAGTCTCCTCCTCACTTACCACCAAGTGTAGTTCAGAGGATGCTGGCACAAGGAGTGTCACCACAACAGTTACATCCAGCACTTCTACATACAGGTGAGTGAGCAATTCAGTATTTTAATCAGAGAGTTGTAATCCTGTTTTCTAAACTTGAGTCCAATGAGAGGATCCACTGTTGACCAGGACACCAGAGATGAGGAAAAATTGTACGCTTGAAGTTTTCACTCACTGCATAAAGCAAGAGTTGGGAGCATGTCTTATACAAATTTAGAATCCATCTCTTTAAAACTTAAGTGTCTTTTGTCCTGTACCAAAGGCAGAAACTGCTGAACTGGCTGTTTTCTTTCAATAGCTCTCTAGCCCTTGAGGATTTCTAATAACCAAGAATATGAATGTTCAGCTAGAACAAGTCTGGTGCTTAGCAAACACTTTGAGCCAAGGATTTGTGAGGGGGACATGCACGAGTGATCATTGAATCTTTTGAAGGCTTAGACTCAGTGCTGAGTGAGGATCATCCCAAGATAGGGGATGTGACTAGGAAGAGAACTCCCTTCAGTGTGGTGGGATGGATCTAGCCATGGTCAAATTGAAGCAAACAATCCCATGAAAAACGAGTGGGACCAATGATCTTTTGAGATGCTTCAGTTATTGGCTAGGTACATTTCATCAATGGTGAACATTTAGACACACCAAAAACATTAGGCTCCTTTTTTTACATGTAGACTTTTTTTAACTAATTTTGTATCAGATGGATTTGAGTGAGAACCAGGTCTCTCTCTCGTTGCAGAGGAAAGCCAGACTGGAAGAGAGCATGAGAATGATTGTTATCATAAGTGGACACTTCTGACTCGTGTGTAAATATGAATTAGGTTGTAAGAGGTGGTGAGGATCTTATTCAAGACCGCTTGATGTTTGCTTAAAGGTGAAGCTAGAATTTTGTTGACAAAAGCAGAAATTGCTGGGAAAGCTCTCTGGCGAGAAATCAGTTAATATTTTGGGTCCAGTGACAATTGCTTGACTGATTTCTCCCTCTAGGTGCAGCCAGACTTGCTGTGCAATTTCTGCTTTTTTGATTTCCAACATTCACTGTTCCTTTTTTAATCTAATCTAGAATTTTAATTGTTAATCCTAATTTGCCTCATTACCTGGTGGTCTTAAATAACTGGTTGTCTGGTTTGATCTCTTATTAATGGTTTGGCACATCTGAGTGGCTCACTCTACTGTTTTGAGGCCAATTCAGTCATTCACTGCTGTTGGCTGGAGGTTTGTGCATGTCCAACCAGGAATGGCAACTTTTCTTTTCCAAAAGAACATTTTTTGGTTTCTAATGGTCTGTTTCATGGTTGCCATTATGGAGACTGGCTGTCATTCACCTTTTTTTTTGAGTTGATGTTTGAATTCCACCAGCTGCCCCATAGCCCAGTATTTCACAAAGGACTAAGTTGGGCTTCCTGAACTGCTAGTCAGTTAGTATTGTGTGGAGTAAAGATTGCATCTGGGGTGGAGAGGGGGAGAAGAGAGGAGAGTAGAAGGAGAAAGGGCTGGCAGGCACACTACCACTTTATGCAAGTGCATTACAGGCTAGTCCTGCCAGGTACAGGCTAGTCCTGCCCGGTACAAGCCATTCATTTGGAAACTATCAGGGTTTTTTGGAGAGATTTAGTGAGCCATGAATTTAAAAGGCAGCTGATGGGTGCATTTCTTTTTAGTGACTGATTTTTGAAAGTTTAGATTTTCAGGCAGCTGACAGCAAAGACTTGTTTGGTTAACACTTGAGGTTCATGGGGTAGAAGAATCTGTCCAAATGTATGATAAGTGAATCGCTGCTTTTTTGTGGGCCTCAGAATTGTGTATTTTTACAGTAAAGTTTAACGTATTGGGCAAGGAAGCAGTGAGTATGATCTGGACTACCTGAAGCTATAAGGATGTGCAAATAAATGAAAGATAAAATTAGTAACTTACAGCAGAAGGGGAGGGGTAATTTGATTTGATGACCATGGTAAAGTGTCCAGGACTAATCTCTTTGAACGTGGTGGGACAGTTGGTGACAAAGCATAAGTGATCTTGAGCTAGAGTGTAAAAGCAGGAAGCTGTGCTGAACCTTTTTAAGGTGAAAGTGAGTGCTGGAGATTAGTGTGGTGCTGGAAAAGCACAGTAGGTCAGGCAGCATCTGAGGAAGAGGAAAATCGATGTTTCGGACAAAAGCCCTTCATCAGGAATAAGAGTGCCTGAAATGTCTTTTTTTTTTTTAAACCTTTTTCTAGCTCTGGCACAGTTTTAATTGTGTCCAGTGCTGTTCACCACGCTTCACTTTAAGAATGCAAGTATCCTTGAGGGTGCAGAGGGAATTTACTAATTTCACAGATATAGGGTTTTGGTGCAAGTTAATTGGAAAAGCTGAGGTGGCTTTCCTTGAAGTGAAGGATTTTATGAACATTGCCATATTAAAATAGTAAGAAAGATCTGTTCCTATTGGTGTGAAACTTGAACACATTTGAAGTTCTGTAGAGAGACAGAAATGAAGGAAAAGCTAGAGTTCAAGCAATGTAGCAGTGACTTAGAGCTATTTCCTTAATGAAGGTAGAATCAAATTTTCCAAAGGAAATTGCCTTGAAGCACCAATTAACTAGTATGTGAATGACCAAAATTTCAGGCCACAAGATTAAGCAGGCAGTAGCATTGACTTGACTGCTTTGAAGAGTTGGTGTAGACTCTGAGCTGAATGACCTTGTTGTTAATGGTTCTTGCAATCACAATATTTCTGACTTGCAAACTACAAGATGCAGAGTTATTGTGGCCCCAATTGTATAAGGAGAGGAGAGTTGATATTGAATTTTGGCTTTAGGATCTTGAAATGAGCACACCCTAAAAGAAGGAATTAAATTTCAGCAAAAGACATGGGTGCAGCTCATCAAACTTGAAACCAGCTGAGGCAGTAAGAGCCATTGTGAGCAGAGCACTAAATGTTTGTATAATTTTGCGTGAGAGAGACCGTGTCCATCTCAAATTCCAAGTGCTGTAATTGGTGATGAAACCGGCTGTCTGACAGCTCCCAGTTCTTTTGAGGCCCCTAACTGGTATAGGCTGGACAGTGTGTCGGTTGCGATTGATCTCCGTTTTCCAAAACTTTCTAACTTGCATAAATCTAGAGATCAACTCTTCACCCTAAATGCCAGTATGTAACTATCTAAATGCAGCTTGTTGCAGTTTATTTTTACAAGAGATCTCCAGTAAACCCTCCAGACTATACTCAATGTAACTCTACTAGTGACTGAAACTTTTTAAACTATTTCTTCTCCATCTCCCCAGCAGGTATGTTTCCATCAGGCGTGGATCTGTCACATTTGCAAAGCCTCCCTCCAACCCTGCTTGGGCAGACATTCTACCCTCTTCCAACAAGTGGTCTTCCTCTTCTAAATCCTCGTGCTACACTCTCCACGACACAAATTCAGGCTTCTGCAACACCTTTACAGCACCTGGCCATGATCCGACAAGGTAATGAGTATTTCACATTTACCTTGAGACTTCAAACCTCCTGGATGTGCCCTTTTTGTTTTTGCAGATTTTTTTAAATGAAACAAACTTTGAGTGTTTCCCTCTTAGCCATGTTTGAGTTTTGTCTCTGGAATGGCTTGTGTTTCCATTCTGGGACCTCTGGTAGGTGGTTTGGCAGGATTAAGATATTTGTAGTAATAGGAATGCAATGGTACTCCTTTGGACTGCAGAGGAGGATTGGTTGGGGGGTGGGGATGTGAAGAAATGATGACAATTTGATTTTCATATTCAGTGCCAATCAGAATAAGTTGAGAGAAAGCTGTATACACGGTCACTTCTCCAGGCTGGTGCATTCCTTTGGGGTGTCAGCAGTTGTCTGTGGAACTGGCCATTTCCCAAGTGATAATTTATCTGCTCAGTCAGCATTTAGCTATTAAAAGCCATGGTTCATCATGCAACATCAGGAGTCTGTATTTGCTGAACAGCTTTGAATTACTGACAGTAACTTCTGGACTTCATTGACTCCAGTGTGTTGTCATGGCATTACTACCTTCTGAATACAATGAATGGAAAACTGGTTTAATAACTGCTTCAGGCTTTTAAAACTCAGTAATCCCATTTTAAGTATAGTTACAGGTGAGTCTTCAGTGTATGAAGGTTAGAATTTACTGCTAATTTTTTGCCCTTGAATTAGATTCTTGCTCATGCAATCACTTGGCTTTAAGGACATTTAATGTCAACACTTCATATCCTTAATTTTTTCTGGGACTGAATTTGCTGACATTACTGGTGCATATAAGACATTGCTTTTGAATTGACACCAGACCCAAAATCATGCCAGAGAAGAAATGATGCAGAATATTGAACTTATGAGCAATTTTCTTGAGGGTGAGTGCTGCTTTGCCACTGATCACTGAATGATGTTTCCCCTTCCAGCCAGAAATGATCTGAGGCTGTGGCTGGATGTATTGAGACAGGACAGGTAAGGCTCTGGAGTGATTTTTGAAAATAAGAATTGGACTCTTTAATTAATCTTGAGCTCCCTGTCTCAAGTAGGTATATTGGGTGACTGAAATCAGGCAGAGTATGAACAACTTTGACCTCCTAATTTAAGCAAGCTAGGAGATGGTCAAGTTTGTCACTAAGAAATATCTCTTTTCTCAAGAACACTGACCATGAGTTTCCGTACTGAAGTTGGCCTCTGTTTTTACATCTAATATACAGCTATGCAAAGGAAACCCCCTTGCATTCCAATCAACCACCTACTGCAAAAGAATTAGAATGGGTGTTCAAAAATCCTGGGATCAATTTCCCCATCTGAAGTGGGTTTCTTTTGGGACATGGACATAATTGATTTTGTTCATCCCTCGTTGCGCCTAGTTGGCTTGCTAGGTCATTTCAGAAGGTGTTGAATCAACCAATAAGGCCCAGACCAGTTAAGGAAATCAGACTAACGAACTAACTCAGTTGGATTTTACTATAATCAGTGGATGTTGACCGCATTTATGATGGGTCAGTGAGACGTGTATGGGATCATAAGTTCATTTTGAGCTCAAACAAGATTTAAATGATCAAAGGATATTTTGGTCAAGATAGTCCATTCCATTGTTCTCACTTACCCACTAAAACTCCTTTGTGAACTGATCAGATATTTTCTTCTTCCTAGGAGTTGGGTGTCGCTGGTAAGGCTAATACTTAGCTATTTCCAATTGCCCTCACTAGCTTATTACTTGAATTGTCAATTCAAATCTTTTTTTTTAATTGAGCTGTGTTTTCTTCCACTGAATTTGTTTAAAAACTGATTTTTGAATTTTAAAAATTTTGTTTAACTTTTTTGTCTCCTTTTTTTTTCTCCATTTTCCCCCCCAAAAAAAACCAAAACCACTCTTCCCAGTTCTGAAATTCCAGATCTAGGGCCAAAAGGTTGCTGTACAAATCAAGTGATGCATCGTGAACCATTCAAGCTGTCTCTGTAGAACAGCAACCCACCTGTGTCAAACTTTCTAATCAACTGTTCAAATATTACTACAGATTGAGCTATAGGGTGCAGCTGAAAAGGCTGAGGCTGTTTTCTCTGGAGTGTTGGAGGCTGAGGGGTTACCTTAAAAAAATTTATAAAATCATGAGGGTCATGGATAGGGTGAATAGCCAAGTCTCTCTGCAGGAAGGAGAGTCCAGAACTAGAGGGCATAGGTTTATTGTGAGATGGTAGAGATACAAAAGAGGGCCTAAGAGGTAACTCTTTCATGCAGAGGGTGGTGCATGTGTAGAATGGGCTGCCAGAGAAAGTGGAGGAGGTTGGTACAATTACAACATTTAAAAGATAAAAACAATGACTGACTGCAGATGCTGGAAACCAGATTCTGGATCAGTGGTGCTGGAAGAGCACAGCTGTTCAGGCAGCATCCAACAAGCAGCAAAGCGATGTTTTGGGCAAAAGCCCTTCATCAGGAATACAGGCAGAGAGCCTGAAGCGTGGAGAGAGAAGCTAGAGGAGGGTGGGGGTGTGGAGAAAGTAGCATAGAGTAAGAGCTTCGGGGCAGAGGAAATGACCTGGGAGTTGCAGTGGGAGAGGGACTCCGAGATTCCTAGAAGAGGAAAACCTCTTCAAGGCAGGCATCCTTGCAAGAGGATTCGCAGTGAGGTTAAAATCAACGAGGTAAAAACAATGACTGCAGATGCTGGGAACCAGATTCTGGATCAGTGGTGCTGGAAGAGCACAGCAGGTGTGGATGGGTATATGAATAGGAAGGATTTAGAAGGATATGGGACTAGATTAATTTAGGATAGCTGGTTGGCATGGACACATTGGACTGAAGGGTCTGTTTCCATGCTGTACATTTCTTCGACTGTTTCTAGAGGAAATGGATCTTGACTTTGAACCTGGGTTTCCTGACTCCTGGATTGCAGGAGTCTGGAAAGATCCTTTGCAAAACAATAGACAACAGCTGTCAAGACTAACTGAAGTTAAATTTAAAATAAATGCCAGCAGGTGTGAATTTGATTTCTTGGTATGCTCCTTTCAATGATCCCCTCACTTGGATGTGGTGGGAGGATAACTTTTGGGTGTTTACCAGCATGGTACAAGCCTTCCAAGAGAAATGGGCTCTGGGGCTTGGGAGTGAAGAGCATCAGTGACATTCAATTTTTAATGTTAAATTTCCTTTGCAATGCTAAGTGTCATTCTTTTCCCTCTCCTGCAATTCTTCCAATAGTGCCCATCAGGGGTATCTAACTTTTTTACAAAAAAACGTGAAGTCAGTCAATCTCTTGTCTGGAAAATCAGGTGATACTAATTTGAAGTCACTTTCTCACCCCACTTAATTTGCTGAGTTGCCACTTGTCCCTGTACTCCTAAAGTATGTAATTGCTATTGACAAGAGGTACAATGGCTTAACACTTCATACACCACCTCATACAGTATATATCTCTACTATAAAAGTTCAATACTTCAGTACTTGCATATGAATGTCTGGGGATGTAGTTTGCTTGTGAAATGATCCCATTTCTAGGATCTGTTATTGAATTAGTACTTATGAAACTTAAAGTCTCTTCGTTTGTTTTTTCCACTTCTCAGTGCTGCAATCTCCCAGTGCAGGTGGCCAAGGCCCTGGAGCCCACCTGCATCTGAACCAACAGACTTCCACCCTGAGACCCCTGCATCATAGAAGTGGATCTCCAGTTAATCTTTCCAAGTGGTTTGGCAATGATGTACTTCAGCAACCATTACCATCTATGCCAAGCAAAGTGATAAGTGTAGATGAACTTGAGCTCCATCAGTAGTATGCCATGTAACACATTTGGTGCAACAGTTTTATGAAGGTACCTGCAGGTGTCCAAGTATGAGGGTGTCCTTGAAGTTTTTTGTTTTGTTGCCCCAGTGGTCGACTTAGTCCCTGTTTTGACTTTGTAACCGACCATAGGAACATGACTACTTAAACACTGCCACCTGGGGTTATAACTCAACTGTGCCAGTGAAACATGGCAGCAAGTTCTGTGGGGCAATTGCCTGCATTACAGCTTTTTTAAGAGAACCCAGTGAGCACTTCACTTTCCAGTGAAAATGCAACCAAAAAGGGGTTTTGGGAGATTTTACAAACCATATAAGCCACCATAAAAATTGTATAGACCCTTGTGTACAGAAACTTGTGTAAAATAACACTGCTTACATCTGTACATAAGCATCTGCAGTGGCTGACTTTGTATATAAATGCTGCTGGAAGGACAAATGCAATGACACTTGTGTTCCAGTTTTGAAATATATTTTGTAAGTTTTTTTCTTTTTGCAGCATGAAAGATTGTGTGGGAATTTTAATTTCCAATGCACTACGTGGTTCCTAAAGTCTGTTGGTAGTGACCAGTAGGTAGGAACTAAGCAGGTGTCACTGTACCTGGGAGTGTTTGTGTATATACTAATTCCTTTTAATACTGGAAGCAGGAAAAGGCAAAGAGACTTTATGTATTTTGTTTTTTTTGGTGTGAGAAACTAGGTGAGACCAGAGATTAAACCTAAATCTGGGCTGGGAACTTCTTTGTTTCAGTGTGAAGCTTTCCCAACTCTACCCACTTGATCCTAATGTCCACAAAAGGGACTGTGTTGGGTCGTTTCAGTTACCACCTTTTTTCTTTGAGGGCCCTGGAATCTGACAGTTGCTTGCCAGTAGAGGGTGCTAGACCCCACAGCACCAGTATGGACACTGTTGCCTCTTTTGTGCTCATTTACTGAAATACCTTTATTTTGTGTGCCTTTGTTCTGTGGCTGATATGCTTTCATTTTTGTCCCATGGTATCCCCTTGCCCTTCCTATCCAATTTGATGTAGAACCCCTTCATCACACTGAAGAACATTGCTTTGTACTCTTCAGAAAGAAGACCTGTGACTTTTCTGGAATTTACTGTTTTAGGGAAGGGAAAGCACAAATTGATTTACAAATGAAGAAAATAAAATTTCACCTCTCCATGTTTTTGTCTTAATCTTTAAATTGATGCATGCCAGAAATTCTGCACTAAACTTGCAATCCCAATAAGTTTAATTCTATTATAGACCCCCTAATAGTCAGAGGGAACTTGTAAAACAAATTTATAAGGAGGTCTGAACTATCTGTAAGAATAATAGGGTAGTTATGGTAGGGGATTTTAACTTTCCAAATGTTAGACTTGGACTGCCATAGTGTTAAGGGTTTAGATGGAGAGGAATTTGTGTTCAAGACAATTTCCTGACTCCGTCTGTGGATGTACCCACTCGAAGGTGCAAAACTTGACCTACTCTCTAAATAAGGCCAGGCAGGTGACTGAGGTGTCAGTGGGGGAGCACTTTGGGGGCCAGTGACCATAATCCTATTAGACTTACAATAGTGATGGAAAAGGATAGACTAGATCTAAAAGCTGAATTTCTAAATTGGAATTGGAGAAAGGTTAATTTTGACAGTATTAGGCAAAAACTTTCAAGCTGATTGGGGCAGATGTTTGCGGGTCAAGGGACAGCTGGAAAATGGGAAGCCTTCAGAAATGAGATTTGTCCAGAGACAGTATATTCCTGTTAGTGAAAGGAAAGGCTGGTAGGTACAGGGAATGCTGAACGAGTGGAGAACTTGAGAGTTTGGTTAAGAAAAAGAAGGAAACATTTGTCTATACCTGACATGAGAGAGTGAATCCTTAAGTATACTCCTACTGCCTTTGTACTGTAAGAGGGAAATCAGTAAGGCCAAAAGGGATGTGAGATAACTTTGGCAAATAGAATTGAGGAGAATCCAAAGGGTTTTTGCAAATACATTAAGGACAAAAGGGTAACTAGGGAGAGAATAGGAGCTCCTCAAAAATCAGCAAGGTGGCCTTTGTGTGGTGCCGCAGGAGATGAGGGAGATACTAAATTAATATTTTGCATCAGTATTTATTGTGGATAAGGACATGGAAGATAGAGTGTAGGGAAATAGATGGTGACATCTTGTAAAATGTCCATATTACAGAAAATGTTGGATGTCTTAATATATAAGTGGATAAATCTCCAGACCTGATCAGGTGTACCCTAGATTTCTGTGGGAAGCTAGAGAAGTGATTGCTGGGCTTCTTGCTGAGATTTATCATCAATAGTCACAGGTCAGGTGCCACAAGACTGTAGGTTGGCTAATGTGGTGCCACTGTTTAAGAAAGGTAGTAAGGACAAGCCAGGGAACTATAGACCAGTGAATCTGACGGTGGTGGGCAAGTTGTTGGAGGGAATCCTGAGGGACAGATGTACATGGTTTTGGAAAGGCAAGGACTGATTAGGGATAGTCAACATGGCTTTGTGCGTGGGAAATCATGTCTCACAAACTTGATTTATTGAAGTAATAAAGGGGATTGATGAGGGCAGAGTGGTAGATGTGATCTATATGGACTTGATTAAGGTGTTCGACAAGGTTCCCCATGGGAGACTGGTTAGCAAGGTTAGATCTCATGGAATACAGGGAGAACTTGCTATTTGGATACAGAACTGGCTCAAAGGTAGAGAGGCTGGTGGTGGAGGGTTGTTTTTCAGACTGGTGGCCTGTGACCAGTGGAGTGCCACAAGGATTGGTGCTGGGTCCTCTACTTTTTTTTATATAAATTATTTGGATATGAGCATAAGAGGTACTGTTAGATGACACCAAAATTTGGAGGTGTAGTCGACAGCAAAGAGGATTACCTCAGAATACAACTGGATCTTGATCAGATGAGCCAACGGGCTGAGAAGTGGCAGGTCGAGTTTAATTCTGATAAATGTGAGGTGATGCATTTTAGGAAAGCAAATCTTAGCAGGATGTATACACCTTTTTTAATGTTAAGGTCCTAGGGAGTGTTACTGAACAAAGACCTTGGCAGTGCAGGTTCGTACTCCTTGAAATTGGAGTCGCATGTAGGTAGGATAATGAAGATGTTTGGCATGTTTTCCTTTATTGGTCAGAGTATTGAGTGTAGGAGTCAGGAGGTCATGTTGTAGCTGTACAGGACATTTTGGTTAGGCCACTATTGAATATTGTGTGCAATTCTGATCTTGCTATTACCAAGATGTCGTGAAACTTGAAAGAGTTCAGAAAACATTTAGATTACTGTGTGGAAACAGGCCCTTCGGCCCAACAAGTCCACACCAACCATTCCCCTACATTTACCCCTTCACTGAACACTATGGGTAATTTAGCTCCAATTCCCCCAACCCTTTGCTATGTGAGGCTGAACACGATGGAGCTGTTTTCCCTGGAGCTTCAAAGGTGGAGGGGGTGACCTTCATCGAGGTTTACAAAATTGAGGGACATGAATAGGATAAATAGTCTTTTTTTCCTGGAGTGTGTCCAGATCTAGAGGGGATAGGTTTAGGGAGAGGGGAATTTTTTTTTTAAAAAAGACCCCAAGGGACAACTGTTTCTCAGGATGGTTTGTGTATGGAAATGAGCTGCCAGAGGAAGTGGTGGAGGCTAGTATAATGGCAAAATTTAAAAGGCATCAGGATGGATATATGCATAGGAAGGGTTTGGAGGGATATGGGCTGAATGCTGGTAGGTGGGACTAGATTGGGTTGGATGAGTTGGACCAAAGGGTCTGTTTCTGTGCTGTGCATCTGATTCTAGGACTCTAAGTTCTAAAACACTGATCACTGAAGCAGTTGTTACCAATTTTACAGGTACCATTTTGATGATTGTGATCACAACTCTGTGACCTTTGCTCATGGAGAGGGATAGAGCAGATGGTATGGGATAGTATTTAATTGGGAGAGGGCAGGTACTGAGGTTCCTAAATTGAACAGATGTTCTCTGGGAAATACACCAAAATGTTGGGGTTGTTAAGGGAGCACTTACTGATGATGCTGGACTGGTTTGAATCACTGAGGTAAGGAAGAGATATTAGGATGATGGAACCATGGATTACAAGGAATGTGGAGCATCTAGTCAAGAGGAAGAAGGAAGCTTGCTTGAGGATGAAAGGATCTGATGGGGCTTGAGTTGCAAAGCAGACAAAGGAACTGAAGAATGGACTGAGGAGAGCTAGAAGGGAACATGAAAAAGCTTTAGTGGGTAGGATTTAAGGAAAACACGTTTTACTCTTGTGAAGAACAAGAGGGTAGGACCAATCTGGGATAGTGGAGGGAACTTGCACTTGGAGGTGGATGTAGGGGAGGTCCTTAGTGAATACTGAAGCAAAGTATTCACTACTGGAAGGGACCTTGACATTTTGTGAGGGCATCCCAGATGGGATCGACCCAAATTTGATACAGGAAGTGAGAAGAGATTGCTGCACCTTTGGTGATAATCTTTGTCCTCACTATTGGAGTAGTTCCAGATGATTGGAGAGTGACAAATTTTATTCCCTTGTTCAAAAAAGGAAATGAGAATTAGACCAGTCAGTCTTAAGTCTGCAGTGGGCAAACTTATTGGGATGATTCTGACCCAAGATTTATTACTTGGGAAACCATAGTTTTGATTAGAGATAAAGCCATGCTGACTGAAGGGCAGGTCATGCCTCAAGCCTTATTGACATCTTTTTGAGGATGTGACGTGCACATTGAAGGTAGAGCAGTGGATGTGGTGTACATCAACTTTAGCAAGGTGCTTGATAAAGTTTCTCATGGTAGGTTCACTCAGCAAGGACGCATGGGATACAGTAAAGTTAGGCTATCTGAATACAGAATTGGCTGGCCCATATTCAGCCTGGAGCTTGGTGATCAGTGGTGTTTGTCAGGGATTGGTTCTGGGACTTCCGCTCTTTGATTTATCTAAATGACTTAGATGAGGAAGTGGAAGGGTGGATAAGTTTGATCATATGAAGGTTGGTGGAGTTGTGGAGAACTTTGTAGGTTTCAATAAGACATTGACAGGATGCAGAACTGGGCTGACAAGTGGCAGATGGAGTTGGACCTGCAAAACTGTGAAGACCTTCCAAAAATGACTGACAAATTTGAATGCAGAATACTGGGTTAAAGACAGGATTCTTGGGTGGCAACTTTGACAGACAAAAGATCTCAGTTCCTTGCCAAGTTGATAAAGTTATTAAGGTGTATGGTGTGTTTGCTTTCATTAGCAAGGGGATTAAGTTTAAGAACTGCAAGGTTTATGCTGCAGCTATACATACCCCTGGTTAGACCACACTTGGAGTATTGTTCAGTTCTGGTCACATTTATAGGGAAGAATTGGAAACTTCAAAGAGGATTTATCAGGATGCTGCCTGGGCTGAAGGGCATGCCTTACGAAAGATTGAGGGAGGTAGGACTTCTCTTATTGAACTGAAGAAGGATGAGGAGTGACTTCATTAGAAGTATACAAGATAAGCCTAATGGATATCTAGAGACTTTTTCCTATGGTGGAAATGTCTATCATGAGGCATAATTTTAAGGTGACTGACATCTTCCCTAAACCTTCCTCCAGAGGTAGGTTCTTTGGTAGTAGTCAGATACATTTGAGACATTTAAATGACTGGTAGGCATCTGGAAGCTAGTAGAATGAAGAGTATGTAGGTTAGTCTGATCTTAGAATAGGATAAAGGCTGGCATAACAAAGGACCAAAGGGCTATGTTGTGCTGTTCTATGGCTGAGCTTGGTAAGGAGTATTGCACAACTGCCGCAGTTAATTAAATGTCACTTCAATTTGCACATGCTCCTCCAAAAAAAAATCTAGTAGTGGTATACTGAAATAGGGCAAATATGAAGTTGTACATTAATTCCTTTTACATATCCTACTACTTACTTTTCCTACATAAATATTTTCCTATCTGCAGGAACAGCAGACAATTCCACATAGCTAATAAGTAGCTCTATGATGTGTGTGACTAAAATGAGATCTTAGCACGTAAATCAATTACTTGGGATTCAGACATTTTCTTGATACCACTAGCTCCCTGCTGCACTGAAGTCTATCTGGATTTTTCACAAGGTGAACCTAAAACATTCAATTGCAAGATGATTCAATGGAAAGAGACCTCTGACCCATTAGCAAGTTTTATTTTGTACTTGCTGATGGCATTCTTCAATAGTAGTGGACAGTATTGGTAAATTTAATTTCATTAAACATTATGGTTCTATCCATAACTGGAAGAACTACAGATGCTGCACGTCAAACAAAAATAGAAGTTGCTGGAAAAGTTTGATCAGACAGCATCGGAGGGAAAAATCATCAGTTAACATTTCAAGTCACAGAATCATAGATTGTACAGCACAGTAAAAGACCCTTTACTCAAACTTGTCTATGCTGACCAGATATCCTATCCTATCCTAACCTAACCAGTCACATTTGCCAGCACTTGGCCCATATTCCTCTAAGTCTTTCATATTCCTATACCTATCTCTATGCCACCTTAAATATTCTAATTGTACTAGCCTCCACCACTTCCTCTGGCAGTTCATTCAACCCATGTACTACCCTTGGGCTGAAAAGTTTGCCCCTCACATCAGTTTTATATCTTTCCTCTCACCTTTAAACCTATGCTGTCTAGTTCTGGACTCTCCCATCCCAGGAAAATACTTTTATCTATTTATCTTATGTATGCCCCTCATGATTTTCATAAACCTCTAAGGTCACCCCTCAGTCTCTGACACTTCAGGGAAAACAGCGCCAACCCTGGCAACATCCTTGTAAATCTTTTCTGAATCCTTTTCAGGTTTTGCAAAGTCCTTGTGGGAAGAAGACCAGAATTGCATATAATATTCTAAAAGTTGCCTTACCAAAGTCCTGTACAGCTGCAACGTGACCTCCCAACTCCTATACTCAATACTCTGCTAATAAAGAAAAGCATGTCAAATATGTTCTTTACTGTCTTATCTGCCTACCTGCAACTCCTCTTTCAAGGAACTATGAACCTGCACTCCAAGATCTCTCTGGTCGGTAATATTCCCCAGCATCAGACCAAGTGTACGAGTCCTGCTCTGATTTGCTTTTCCAAAATGCAGCACCTTCGTTTTCTAAGTTAGAGCTGAAACTGTGTTGCTGGAAAAACGCAGCAGGTCAGGCAGCATCCAAGGGGCAGGAGAATCGATGTTTCGGGCATGAGCCCTTCAGCTAAACGCCAGCTCGCGGACACTACCTCCTACTGCCCCCTTGACCATGACCCCACCTCCCACCACCAAACAATTCCTGAAGAAGGGCTTGTGCCTGAAACGTCAATTCTCCTGCTCCTTGGATGCTGCCTGACCTGCTGCGCTTTTCCAGCAACACATTTTCAGCTTTGATCTCCAGCATCTGCAGTCCTCACTTTATCCTTTTCTAAGTTAAACTCCATCTGCCACTCCTCAGCCCATCTGATCAAGATCACATTGAACTCTGATAAGGCTAAAAATCACAACACCAGGTTATAGTTCAACAGGTTTAGCTGGAAGCGCACGAGCTTTTGGAGCATCGCTCCTTCATTAGGTGGTACCTGATGAAGGAGCAACGCTCCAAAAGCTAGTGTGCTTCCAATTAGACTTGTTGGACCAAACCTGGTGTTTTGTGATTTTTAACTTTGTACACCCCAGTCCAACACCAGCATTTCAATCATTGAACTGAGGTAGCTTTCTTCGGTGTCCACTACACCTGCCATTTTCATATCATCTGCAAGCTTGCTAACGATACCCTTTTATGTTCATACAGAATCAGATGTTAAAATGCAAAACATCTGGAATAGAAACTGAAGCCACTCCAAACCTACCTACTTCTGATCTGAACAGAACTGGGAAGAGGGGAAAACAACCAAACTTCCGGCAAGTGGTTAAATATGTGCTACAACATGGGGGGGGGGGGGGCGCGCAGAAAAAGAATAGGCTCTCCTCTAACACTTCAGTGGTCTCCATTGTTTTTCTTTTTCGCATATAACTATCACACTTTGATTAAATTATAGTTCAATAAAATGAAGATAATTGTCAAGATTGTCTTGTGAATAAAATAATTCATGCTTTACTAAATAAAAAAAACTTAATACTATGTGTCTGTTTAACAGGGAAGTAGGGCCATGCAATTTAAAGGTCCTTAGAGTCTGAAGTGTTTGATTTTAATTCCGAGACCCTTTATTCAATTGATTGTAGCAAGGAAAATGTTGGCTCACATGCAAAAGATAGCTGAGGGGCTTAAGGAGTAAATGAAAAGTGCAGATAAAGCCCAAAGAGAGAATAACAGTTGGACAGATGAAGGAGTGGATAACTGTTAATGGAGACTATTAGTGGCTAACAGTAGGTAGTGTGTAATGGCAAACTGTGATAACCAGGACTGGTATGAGAGATTTGGGCTAGGACATGGGTGAGTCCAAAGGAGAGAAGGGAAGGCTGAAGTGTGGGAATGGGTTGGACCCAGTTGAGGGTCCTATTGACAATAGTGCAAGGAAATCCTCAGTTGAGCAAGATGGACTTCTCTAAGACTTCCTTGGCAAAGTTGGCCTCTTTGCAACATATACAGGTAGACAACCCTTTATCTGAAATCTGAAGGCTTTTTCGCGAAGTCTTTTCCCTCAGTAACAAGTTTGTTTGGCATGCTAACAGTTAATCCAACTCTGCACTTACTCTATGCATGTCACATGAAATGGGGCATGGCCTAGCCCTGGCAGACCTCAATTGTGCCTCAGGGCCCATAGTAGTCAGAGACTCTGCTGTTCGGTAAGATTTTATTTACATTCAAAGTTTGGGAGAAGATTTATAGCTCGGGTGCTCGTTGTTGTGGTTCCGATCGCCAAGCTGGGAATTTGTGTTGCAAACGTTTCGTCTCCTGTCTAGGTGACATCCTCAGTGCTTGGCAGCCTCCTGTGAAGCACTTCTGTGATGTTTCCTCTGGCATTACAAACATCACAGAAGCGCTTCACAGGTGGCTCCCAAGCACTGAGGATGTCACCTAGACAGGACAAAACGTTTGCAACACAAATTCCCAGCTCGGTGAACAGAACCACAACATTTTTTTTTTACATTTCACAGTCACTTTATTCCAAAATTCAAAATTTGCAAACCAACTGGTTGAGTGTTTTGAAAAAAAAATTGTATCGCCGTACAACAGAGATGGAGGAAATGGGAGAATGAAATTGTATCTTTGCAGGAAAGGTATGAGAATGTTTAGGCCAAGTAGCTGTAGGCGTCACTGGGTTTATAGTGGATATTAGTGGCCAGTTTATCCACAGCAATGGAAACCTGTTGAGGAAAACGAGAGAAGTCAGACCAGGTAGAAGGGAGGATAGGGTGGGGTGGAAATTAGAAGCAAAATCGATTAACTTTTCCACTTTCATATGAGGGAAGCAGTACTGATGACATCATTGATATAGCAGAGAGTGAGTTGTGGACGGGGGCCGAAAGAGAGTCGAAACAAAGAACGTTCCACATACCCCACAGAGGCTCATATGCATACCCATGGCTACCCCTTTGACCTGAATCCCATTTTAGTCACTGTACAAACAGTAGAAGTACATGACACTTATTGAAGTGGAAGCAGGGAAATTAAGTTTAGGTCAAAAATGAGATCGTTGTGTGATTTGTGCATATGCCATAAATTTTTCATATCAATAAGAGATCAATGTGGAGTGTAACACATCTTCTGTAATATTGCCTTTTCACCAATATACACAACTTGATGACCAGGTGCATGAATTCATAGTTTTTATCTGGATAAATATTGTATTTTGCTTGCAAAGAGCATCCCACCTTCTTCCCTATCCCTCTAACCCTGCATTTCCTGTGACTTAACCACCTGGCTGGTTAGCATGGCATATCTGTGGGGCACTTGAAGGAATCAGACAGACATGGGGAGAATCTACATGGAGTTCTCCCCATGCATAGTCACCCAAGGTTGATGCTTTTCTCAGAAGACTGGTGCTAGTTTAACTCCATGGTCTCTCACCTCAGAAGATTAAGAGGGGACCATCATGACCTCAGCCAGTAAAGGAACTGATTGTGTGCTGTTGGTGTTATTATTTCCAAGCCAAAATAAGTGTTTTAAAATGACAGCCTCAACAGCCCTCTTCAAAGAATTCCACAGATTGTCAACACTCAAACTTCTTCTTGCATGTGACTTTTTGAGATTATACACTCCAGTTCTACGTTGAGAAACAGCATTACTGTATCTATCCTGTTAGTAAGTTCTCCAAGAGTTTTACCTTTCAATCAGGTCACCTTTTTATTCTAAGTTTCGAATAAGTACAGGCCCAATCTATACACTCTCAGGATAGCCCCTTAAACTTAGTATCAGCTAAGTAAGCTTTTTGGCACTGCTTCCACTGTCAGTATTTCTTTCCTTTGATCCAAAACTGTTCAGAGTATTCCAGCTGTGATTTGACTGGTCCTTTGTATTGTTTTAACTTGCCTAATTGTGTGCTCTATTCTCTAAGAAATAAAAGGCTAACATTACTTTCCTTCATCATGACCCACTCAGTTTGGATGATTACTTTCTGCAGCCTTAAATAAAATTTGGCACTTCTTCCTTCCAAAGTGCATAATATTTCCTTACTGCCAACATTTTTTTGGCCAACTCACTTAACCTATCTCTTCCTCTGCAGGTTCTGTCATAGTTCTTACCTATTGTTGTCATCTGCAAGCTTGAAAAGAGAATGCACTATTTCCTTATCCAAGTCCATATAATAAACATTTTATACCAACATAGTTAAACAAGAACCTAGTCTTCAATTACATGGGTTGTACCCAGCCAGAACTGAGACCAAAGACAAGTTGATACCTACTTCTGTGGAAGTTTGTTCTGCCTTGATCCCAAACTGGCTGTTAAAAGCCTTTTGAACAGGGTTTAAACATTAAAGCTACACCATTTTTAGCATTCTTCTTCTGTTCCTCTATTTGCTTTTTTTGGTTAAGTACAAACTTTTTATTTTGCAATTAAATTCATTTCATGCACCAGTCTCTTTTGTACTGCATTCCCTTTAGTATATCCTTACTGAGCCCAGCATTACTTTCCAAGGCTTACTGTAATAAATAACTTCAGTCCAACATTTCTATCTGCATTCATACCTGCTGTTTACTTACTTCAATCACTACCTCTTTCATTTGAAAGTTTTGCCTTAAAAGGAAACCAAATGCTTTTAGATACATTCATTTCTTAAGTTTATTTCTCTTGGGTTCCTACTACTTGTTTAGTTTCAATTAAGAGCATTTTCTTTTTGCAAGTCTTCATACCTTTATCATGTTCCTCCAGCTCCATAAGCAAGTCTTGAGAACAAAACAATGAAATGTCTCCGTTATAGTCTGTGTTTCAGGAGCAATATGTTGATTTATTACTAAGCTACTGTTTAAACATCCTGTTTAACAAAATCTCATTTCCCACTGATTTTGCTACACTTGAAAGTCTAACAGTTCTAGCTTCCCATCTGTAACTGAAGTTCTTTAAATCTAACGTCCCAATAAGTCTCCATTCACTCAATTACTTGGTCTCCTTCCAAAATTCTGGTACTTTGGTGATCTAGTGCATCCAATTCAGAGATCTGACTTGTGCTTTATGAAGTTACTATAACCGTCATAATTTGATACTATTTAAAACATTAGACATTCTAGTAGTGGGTTTATGAGTTCACATAGCTGGAGTTGTGATTATGGTCGTACTTTGAATTCAAGTGCCACAGGCAGTGCTGCTGACTGAATTTCAATCATGGTACCAAATGTTGTGTTCGGCTCCTCTGGTAGGATTTATTAGCAGAATTATGCAAGTGATTGTTAAAACAATTGTTTGCAACCATAATGGATTAAACAATTTGTCTGGTGAAGTAGATAACGTCCTCCATTCAGAACAGAACACTTGCACTGACTTGGGAGTTTATAACAAGAAAGTTCGCACCATCAGGAAAACAAGAGAAAAGAAGCATTAGTCAGGGATGGAAAGCATGTGTCCCATTTTACTTTTTGACTATTTGAATTACATCCTCATCTTCCAGCACATGGTCCTTGCCAACTTTCTGTGGATTGTACTTCACAGAGGAGCCCCACACCAAAGCACTGAAAATGAGAGAACAACAAAAACAATTGTTACACTCAAAATTCACCTTAAGTCCAATCCATCCACCAATTACCAATGTGGAGGCAACTATAGCGTATGCTGCTGAAGAGAACTGATCCAGACAAAGGAGTAAAACTTACTATTTGAATTCTTTAATTAGGTTCTTATGAATTTTCATGCAGAAATCCTCAACAGTAGTTTTTCTATGTGGTAACACAACTGGTGAAGTATAGTCAGGTAATTGTCCCTTGGGTTTGGTGTAACTGTATATTAAAAAAATGCAGATTATTTAGTTAAAGAATCCCAAGAATGTAGAAACAGTCAAAGTTTATCATCCACATGGTCAATACCTACATCCGTACAAGTTGTAAGTAATCCCATAATTTTTCCAGTAGATCATCAAAATTCCAGCGGTGATGAGCAGAGATCGGCACACAATGTGGTATTTTGTAAATGACATCCAACTCCTCCAACGAGATCTGGTCAATTTTGTTTAAAACATAGATACAGGGGATGTACACCCTGCAGCATACAACACAGCAAGTCAGTATGTTAGCCAAAATGATAAGTTTTGGATTCTTGATTTCAAATTTTAAACATACAACAATTTTAATCAAAACATCTTGTTTTATCAAATAGTCAGTTTCCTGTTCATTCTAGTTGGCCACTTAAATAGTCCAAAGCATATTGCTGGAGAAACACAGCTGGTCATACCGCATCTGCAGAAAGACAAACTCAAGAAAAGTCATTGGAGTCGAAACATTAACTGTTTTTCTCTCAAATCTCTGATTTCTAGTTTGTTTTTCTGTTTTATGATACCACTGTGACATAGAGATGTACAGCACAGAAACAGTCCAACTCGTCCATGCCAACCATATATCCTAACCTAATCTAGTCCCAAATGCCAGCACTATCCCTCTTCATATACCCATCCAGATGCATTTTAAATGCTGCAATTGTACTAGCCTCACTACTTTCTTGGCAGATCATTCCATAGAGAGAGAGAGACACACACACACACACACACACACACACACACACACACACACACACACCCTTCTGTGTTAAAAAGTTGCCCTTCAGGTCCCTTTTATAGCTTTTCCCTCTCGCCTTAAACCTATGCCTGCTAGTTTTGGACTCCCCCACCCCAGAGAAACAATTTTCTCTATTTATCCTATCTATGTCCCTCGTGATTTTATAAGCCTCTGTAAAGGTCACCCCTCAGCCTCTGACGCTCAAGGGAAAACAGCCCAACCCATTCAGCCTGTCCCTATAGCTCAAATCCTCCAAACCTAGCAATATCCTTGTAAATTTTTTCTGAACCCTTTCAAATGTCATAACATCCTTCCGATAGGAAGGAGACCAGAATTGCACGCAATATTCCAAAAATGGCCTAACCAATGTCCTGTACAGCAACATGATCTCCCAACTCCTACACTCAATGCTCTGACTAATAAAGGAAAGCATACCAAATGCCTTGTTCACTATCCTATCTACCTGCGACTCCACTTCCAAGGAACTATGAACCTGCACTCCAAGGTCTCTTTGTTCAGCAACACTCCCTAAGTGTACAAGTCCTGTTAAGATTTGCTTTTCCAAAATTCTGCACCTCACATTTTTCTAAATTAAACTCCATCTACCACTCCTCGGTTCACTCGCCCATTTGATGAAGATCTTGTTATATTGAGGTAACCTTCTTCGCTGTCCACTACACCTCCAATTTTCGTGTCATCTACAAAAATACCTCTTATGTTCACATTTAAATCATTTCTATAAACGACAAAAAGTAGTGGACCCAGCACTGATCCTTGTGGAACACCACTGGTCACAGGCCTCCAATCTGAAAAGTTAGCCTCCACCACCACTCTCTGCCTTCTACCTTCAAGCCACTTCTGTATCCAAACGGCTAGTTCTGCCTGCATTCCATGAGATCTATCCTTTCTAACCAGTCTTCCGAAGGGAACCTTGTCGAACGGCTTATAAATCAAGTCCATTGCTCTGCCTGCATCAATCCTCTTGTTACTTCATCAAAAACTCAAGTTTATAAGACATGATTTCCCCCACAAATCCATGTTGACTATCCCTAGTCAGTCCTTGTCTTTCCAAATACATGTAAATCCCGTCTCTCAGGATTCCCTCCAATAACTTGCCTTCCAATGACATCAGGCTCACCAGTCTACAGTTCTCTGGCTTGTTCTTACCATGTTTCTTAAATAGTTAGCCAACCTCCAGCACCTCACCTGTGACTATTAATAATACAAATATCTCAGCAATCACTTCCCTACCTTCCCACAGAGCTCTAGGGTACACCTGATCAGGTCCTGGGGATTTATCCACTTTTATGCATTTCAAGGCATCCAGCACCACCACCACTGTAATATAGACATTTTTTAAGATGTCACCATCTATTTCCCCACATTCTAAATCTTGAATGTCCTTTTCCACATTAAACACTGAAGCAAAATACTAGTTTAGTATATCCCTTATCTGCTGCAGCTCCACACAAAGGCCACCTTGCTGATCTTTGAGGGGATCCTATTCTTCCCCTAGTTACTGTTTTGTCCTTCACAAATTTATAAAGACCCTTTGGATTCTCCTTAACCTTATTTGCCAAAGCTATCTCATGTCCCCTCTTTGCCCTCCTGATTTCCCTCTTAAGTATACTCCTCCTGCCATTATATTCTAAGGAATCACTTGATCTATCCTGTCTAGACCCTGACATATGCTTCCTTCTTTTTCTTAACCAAAACCTTAATTTCTCTAGTCATCCAGCATTCTCTACAATTACCAGCCTTTCCTTTCATCCTAACAGGAATATACTGTCTCTGGACTCTCATTATCTGATTTCTGAATGCTTCTCATTTTCCAGTCAATCCTTTATCTGCAAACATCTGCCCACAATCAGCTTTTGAAAGTTCTTGCCTAAAACCATCAAAATTAGCCTTCCTCCAATTTAGAACTTCAACATTTAGATTAGTGGTTATCGACTCCGCATTCGGACTGGATTAGAACTTTGTGTCGAACTTAAGTTGAATGAATTTTTTTTTAAGAAAATACTGCAAAAACTTTTAATTATAGAGAATGAATAATCAGCAATGTTTAGTTTATTGTACAAGGTTTTGCCAGCTGAGGCAATGGATCCAGAAAGAAAAAGGTGGAGTCTGTTGATTTTTCTGTAGAGTCAATTTAACCAAAACATGCACACTTGTCAACTATTTCAATTACACATTATGTCCAGATTTATAATAGAAATCACCCATGTGAACATATCACACTAATTAAATACCTTGCTTGTGCAGAAGACAATGCATGACATGTTGTAGACGACTTTGATTACAAATGAGAATTCAAGGATTTAGAATGGGAATGTAAGTTAAGGTAAGAATCATGTTTGAAATAAAAACAAAAAAAAGCGAAGGACTCAGGATGTCAGACAACATGAAGGAAGAGAACAGTTTAGGTTGGGATAAAAAGTGACCCTGAACTGAATCAATAGCAGTTTCTCTTCCACTATTGCTGCCTTATCTACTAAGCATTTCCACCATTCTCCTTTTTATTTCTGATTTCCTGTATCCATTGTAGTTTACATTGTAATTAGTGACATCCAATTATCAGTGGCCTCTGACCCTAAACTTTACAGAGAAAAAGCAGGTTTGCATCTGGTTCACTTTAAGAAAAGAAACAATAGGCAAGTTTTCTCAGCACTTCAACATCTCAAAACACTCTCAATGAAGAGTGCATAACTATGACATGTCTCACAGCATTGAGAACTCTCATCTGAGAAGTAATGACCATTTTTAATAACCTCTTTCCAAGTAATAGTCATTAGATTGTAATATCAAATAGTTCAGAACAGTATCTAATACACAGTATCCAATAACACTTACCGATTGCCCTCAACCACATCAATTAGATCATCTGCTGTTGAATCGCTGCGTAAAGTGACATCCGCGTTATGGATTTTGTACTCAGCGAGGATGCTTTTAACAGTATCCATGTCCAACTCACTCTGCACACACTATCAAGAGGGAAGGAGGAAGTGAAGAGACATTATACATGATTAAGCAGACTGCAAAAGAAATTCAAAAACATACCAGATCGTACACACTTATGATCAAATACAGCATAATTTTGCCGAGTGATAACTAAATCAACTGATCATTCAACTTATTTAAATAGCCAGCACAAATGCTTCTTTAGAGAGTAGGAAACGGGGGGGGGGGAATCTTCCAGAAGTGTATAAGATCATAAGAGGTGTGATAGGGTGAATACACTCAGTCTTTTTCCCCAGGGTTGGGGAATCGAGGACTAGTTTAAGAATAAAAGGGAACCTGAGGGGCTTTTTTTTATATATATATGCAGAGGGTGGTACGCACATGAAATGACTGCCAGCGGACATGGTTGAGGCTGGTACATTAACGACATTTTAAAGGCATTTGAACAAGTACATGGAGAGAAAAAGTTCAGACGGATATGGGCCAAGTGCAGGGAAATGGGGTTAGTGTGGTTGGACATTTTGGTCAGCATGGACCAGTTTGGGCCTGTCTCAGTGCTGTAGGACTCAGTGTATGAGATGCAGCATTTTTACCCTACACATTCAAAGGGATGCTGCTTCCGGTGGAAATTCCTCTTTTAGTTCATGATTTTTACCACACATTTTCCTTAAGTATTTGGACAGAGCAACCTTTTGTTAAAAATTAAGTTCACTTTGTCAAACCTCCTCACTTTGAATGTGGCCCAGCACTCCTCCCCAAGCAGAATTACACACAGACACGTAGTGCCAATTGGTTTTAACTGTATTAAATGACAAACTAATTTTGAATCAATTTGTGAAATGTGCACATCACACAATTTTAAAAAGCCAGAATATTCTTAGCTAATACACCATACAACCCAACATGAATTTGAAAGCACGCACACAATACCTAAGCCTCAGTTGATTTCCAATAAACTAACACCCACAACCCCCACACCTCCACCGTTGCCCCCCACTCCTCCAACCACAACAACGATAGAACCCAGTCCTCACCTTCCATCCCACTAATCTCTGGATACATTGCATTAGTCACTGCCACCTACAATCAGAACCCAAAGATACACTTCTCTCCTCCACCCCTGCAGAGACCCTTCCCTCTGTGACTCCCTGGTTAGGTCCACATGACCCCATCAAACCACCCTCCACACCCAGTATCTTTCCTTGCCACCAGAGGTAAAAAGAACCTCCACCCACACCTCCATCCAAGGACCCAAAGAATCTTTTCACATCCGACAGATTTTCCTGTACATCCATCCAACCACCTCAACTACTGTGTCCATTGCTCTCAATGTGGTCTCCTCCACACCAAGGAGACAGGATGCCAACTCATGGAGTGTTTAGGGAACATATCTGAGATACACAAAACAACCCCACTGCCCTGTGGCCAACCACTTCACCCCTCCTCAGGTCATTCGAGTCCTGGGCCTCCTCCAGTACAAAATCAAAGCCACATTGGGACCCTTCAACCATACGGCATCAACCTAGTCTTCACCAGTTTCTAAATCTCCCGTTCCCCCACCTCATCTCAGATCCAACCCTCCAACTTGGCACGCCCTCGAACTGTCAATCTCCCTTCCCACCTATCCACTCCACCCTCCTCACTATTACCCGTACTTGCATCTACCTATCGTTTTCCGAACTACCATCCCCCCAGCTCACCGCCCTATTTATCTCAACACCATTCCCATTCCTGATGAAAGGCTTATGCCCAAAATGTTGACTCTTATGTGCCTCAGATGCTGCCTGACCTGCTGTACTTCTCCAGCATTCGCATTCCTCACTTTCTTTTAATACCCACAACAATCAAACCAGGTCATTACTTCAACTCTGATTTAATTTCAACCTTTTGCCATTCAATTCTTCTCACTCACTGTAGATGTCAAATTAATGCCTCCTTTGTCCTTCTTCCTGAACCCAATGTTGGGTGGCTGCTTGTTGAGTCGGATTCCAAACCCTTCCACCTCATTCTCAATTATCTTCTTGTGCGCTAATGGTTTCAGCACATCCAATACAATCAGGATCAAGTTGCATGTTCGCGCCACTAAAAGGTATGGGAGAGAAAATGCAATGATCACATTTAGCAGGTGAACCTACCAAAAACAAAACAGACACTTCGCAAAATCTCTCTTCCCCACCGTTACTGAGTGCCTTGTTCTCCATGTGTGCACGGATAAACGTAGTACAAAACTTCACAAAACTATGCAATTTCATTGTTAGCTGTATACAAGTTAAAGCATACAACATACCTGCAATTACTTGGCGCCCTCGGCCTTTACCATCTTTGGCTCCCTCAATGATACCAGGAAGATCGAGCAGCTGGGCAGGAAATATAAACATTTAAACAGTAGATGTGCAAACAATAGATAAATGAAACATTGCAGAAATTAAACTGCTTTCAACTCCACAGCATTTCGCTGTCTCACACAGCCTCTCCTTCATAACTTACTGTCCACCTGAGGCCTAATTTAACAGACCACCTTGTTCAGGTTTCCAGGAATTGATTCCAAGCCCATCATTCTTTTCACTGTAACATGCCTCACAAAGTCTATTATTGACTTTGAGATTATGCTTCTTTGCAGTCTGTACAGTTAAACTTTAACTGCTTTAATTTTTTTAAAGAGGAATCTCTAATCATTATGTCCACAATATATTTGTGGAACCACTACTCACTGCTTTCATACAGTATTTAAGGAGACATAGCCTGGATTATCCGTGCACAATGATGATCAGAAGGCCACTTTTGTGAAATCCAACAGCAGATTGTTTTGACATTTGCTGTCAACTACAGTGAATGGACACTCCCTATACTCAGCAAAAGGGGAACCTGATTTAAAGTTATGCTCAAATTGTGTGGGAGAACTAGTAAGAGTGAAAGAAAAACTAAATTTAATTTAGTCAAGGATTCTCATCCTCTAACTGCATACATCTCAATGCCTGTAATGCTGAGTTTCCACCTCATACCTGTATCTTGGCGCCTTTATACCGAATCACGCCTGGTACAGTGGTCAACGTCGTAAATTCATAGGCTGCAACCTCAGAGTACACTCCAGCCAAGTTGCTCAGTAATGTTGACTTTCCAACAGAAGGGAAGCCCACAAACCCAATCCGGGCATCTCCAGTCTTTGCCACATCAAATCCTCATAACAGAAGAAAACACAAGTTCACATCAGGGCAAAGATTCAGAAACATTAGCTCCTGACGTATCTAAGAGATAGACCGAGGAACAAGGACATGCCACAACCAAAAGGACTAGCCACTCTACCATACGTCAGGAGCGTCTCAGAACTGACAGCCAGACTACTGCGACCCTTAGGACTCATAACAGCACACAAGCCAACATCCACGCTCAGACAACAACTCACTAGAACAAAGGACCCAATACCCAGCATGAGCCAAACTAACGTAGTTTACAAAATACCATGCAAGGACTGCACAAAACACTATATAGGACAAACAGGAAGACAGCTAACAATCCGCATCCATGAACATCAGCTAGCCACAAAACGACACGACCAGCTATCTCTAGTAGCCATACACTCAGACAACCAGCAACATGAATTTGACTGGGAAAACACCACTATCATAGGACAAGCCAGACAGAGAACAGCCAGAGAATTCCTAGAAGCATGGCATTCATCCCCAAACTCCATCAACAGACACATTGACCTGGACACCATATACAAACCACTACAGCTGAAACTGACACCCGGAAACGGCAAGAACATCCATCAACAGACACATCGACCTGGACCCCACATACAAATCACTGCAGCTGAAACTGACACCCGGAAGCGGCAAGAACAAACCACTATAAATACCGGAAGAAACATCAAAGCAGCACTTCACACAAGGCTCCAACAGCACTGATGATGTTCCCTAGCCAGGGAACGAAACGTTTGCAGCAAAAACTTCCAGCTCGGCGAGCAGAACCACATCATATCCTTCAATTCTCTTCATATCCAAAAACCTGTTCTCTGGGTATACTCAATGACTAAGAACACACAGCTGCTTGGGTTGAGATGTTCAAAGGACACAATCTTTTGAGTGAAAGGTTTCTCATCCTCAGTCTTTATTCTGAGATTGTGACTCTCCAACTTCTAGATTACTCAGCCAAGGAACCATTCACCTGAAATCTTCCCTGTTAATCTCTTGAAGCATTTTACATTTCTCAAAATGATCACCCCTTACTCTTCCAAACTCCAGGCAACATAAGCCCAGTTTACATAAACTCTCCTCATAAAAAGGTTCATTACATTGTCTCATAAACCTTTGTTGCACACCATGTATCCTGCCAGGTCACCTAAGAATTTGAACCCAGGCCTTTGTATCTAGAGTACAGGACACTACCACAGTGCCTCAAAAACTCTAGTTGTGAAGCGATGCAACTATTTTAAATCAACCGGTTCAGAAATATCATGATCTGTCAATACTGCATCATCCAAATGAGGTCCACTCAATTGTACAGTTAAATCTGACTTTCCTCTTCCATACCTCCCAACTATTTCCTCGCATGACTCAATTTCGATCTCATGCCCTCCAATCTGCATTACTGCTCCACCCAATGAGCATACCAGTAAAGGTTGATGAACCCACCCTCTGCAGCATGCTTCTGAAGTTCCTTTCCCAACTATTACAAAACCATTATCATCTCCAGCACTGTTCCCAGCCCCAGTAAAGAAAACCCTCAAACCCATCCTTCCCCATCAAACAACCAAATGCAGTCTCTCACTCTTCTCAATCCTTGCCAAGTTTCACACCTCCCTGCATTTAACAAATCTGATTTTAAGATCCTCAGCTTTGTTCCTGAAACTACTCTGGTCCCATTTCATATCATACAACTATTATTCATCACTTAACTACCACTGATAGCTTGATCAAACACCGCATTACAATGATTTGGAATACTGCTTCCGAAGTCATTTTTCTATAAGATTTATTAAAGCAAATTAAAACAGAATAATTTGTGAATGTGTGGAAATATTAAACTTTTTCACAAATTTCATTTTAATGTCTCAATACCAGTGTCCTAGAGTCTGAAAGCCAAAGCACTCCTCCCTGTTTCTCAAAACATTTCCAAATAAACTAAGTGACTATACCTTCACCCGGTCCTCCACCACCTCCACCTTTCGGGGTGATAAGCTCTCGTCGCAGTTTGGCCAGCCGAGCTTTCAACAGCCCGAGATGGTGAGCTGTTGCTTTGTTTTTCTGTGTCCGAGCCATCTAACCAAGAGAGCGAGGAAGACATTTATAGGCATAAGTACAGGAGAATGCTCCAAGAATATGCTAATAAAGTTGAAACATTTACTTCACCTGATTTCAACTATACCTCCTTGATTATTCCCAAATATTTTATCAAAGATCGCACCAGGACTGAACCCTATCAGTTGTATCAACGGTGACACACCTTTTACTCTCTAAAGTTACCTAAACACTTCTGCACTTACGGAAAGCATGTGAACACCTTGACCCCCTTGTACAACAGTCAGACTCTACAGATTCAGTTACAGGCTATATTCAATGCAAACTTACAAAGCAAAATGTGTAATAGCAAGATTAAAATGCAAGCAAAGTGGTTGACAAAAGTTTTCTTGATAGATCAGTGAACACAAAGGAGACATTTCATGGTAACTTCGAATAAAGAGTTCTGTATCAAATTTCATAAACCACAATCAAATGGGAAAGCAGATTTGACAAGCCAAATAGTCTAACTCCGCTCCATTATCGTACAGTCATTAAGGTGAGAGTGGCAGTAATCCAGGATAAGTGTGGATAAGAAGCTGGCTGAAGGGTGGTGCTCAGCTGATTTGGGTCACTAAAGTTACATTACTTTACAAGAAGTGAAACAGTAGGGATTCCCAATTGGGCTACATCAAGAATCACAGAATCTCTAAAATGCATAAGGAGACTATTTGGCCCATCAAATCTAATCCACCTAGCCTGCACATCCGGGGACACTACAGAGCAATTTAGCATGGCCAATTCACCTAATCTGCATATTTTTGGATTGTGAGAGGAAACCAGAGGACATAGTGGAAACCCATGCAGACTTGGGAGAACATACATACTCCACACAGACAGTTAGCCCAAGCTGGAATCGAACATGGATTCCTGGTGCTATGAGGCAGCAGTGCTTACCACTGTTCTGCCATGCTGCCCTAATTTGACAGGATTCATGGGTGCTCAGTCCTTGCATAATATTTAATGGGTTAAATTGCAAGAACAGTTGCAAAGGTGAAGTACGTGTTCCCTTGCGCATAAACAACGAAGATACATTCAACTGACAGAGTCATAGAATTATACAGCACAGAAACAGACTGTTTAGTCCAAACAGTGCACACTGACCACAATCCTACCTGCCAGCATTTGGCCCTTATCACTCCAAACACTTCTTATTCATGCAATTATCTAAATGTCTTTTAACTGTTGTAATTGTATCTGCATCCACCATTCATTCCACACATGAACTGCTGCTTAAAATTGCCTATGTCTTTTTTAAAATCTTCCCCCCTCACCTTAAAAATATGCCCCCTAGTCTTGAAATCCCCTACCCGAGGGGAAAAAAAAACTGTCATTAACTTTATATACCCCTCATAAGTTTGTAAACCTCTAACTTCATTTCTCAACCTCCTACACTCCAGTGCATGAGATTCCAACCTATCTTTATAACTCAGACCCTCTATTCCCAGCAATCTCCTGGTAATTCTCTTTTGAAGACTCTCCAGTTTAATAATCTCCTTCCTATAACTGGATGACCAAAACTGGACACAGTACTGCAGAAGAGGCCTCACCAACATCCTGTACATGCTCAACATAACAATGAGCAATGAAGGCAATTACGCTAAATGCCTTCTTAACTACCTTATCTATATGTAATGCAAACTTCAAAGAATCATGTACCTGAATCCATAGGTCTCTCTGTTCTACGACACTGTCCAAGGCCCTACTTTTAATTTGTTAAGTCTTTTCCTGGTTTGTTTTTCCAAAATGTAATAAGGTAAGCTTATTCCTATCACCAGGCCAAAAGATAAGCTATGTCTGAGATTTAGCCAAATTAAACTCTCTCTCCTATTCTTCCGTGGTGCTGAGAGTTTTGTTCCAATTATCCTGTTTAGTTTAGAGGGAAGAGTCCAGAGGAAGTGGAAGAGCCTCAGAGCTAAAGCCAGGCTGTTTAGGATAGAAATCAGTAAGGATTTGTGGAGGGGAAATCGGAAACCATATCCCTCAGAATGCTGTTGAGGCTGCAGGATCAGTGAAAATTTCATGAGAGTGAGATTAATGTTGACCCATTATTGTCAGTGGGCCAAACTCTTTCATCAGAATCTTAAAGTGGCAGGAGCACCACCAAGAGATTCGGAATTGTGCACAGATCTACTGATCATGCATGTGCATTGTAGTGATATGGACTTTTGGAAATCTTCAATTGGATTAATGGTTAGAACTTTGCTACAAAGAAGCGCACTTAAGACTTCTTAAATTCCTGATGAAGGGCTCCTGCCCGAAACGTCGATTTTCTTGCTCCTCGGATGCTGCCTGACTTGCTGTGCTTTTCCAGCATCACTCTAATCTCGACTCTTGAGACTTCTTCATTCAAGTCCCATCCAACAGCTTTACAGTTCTCGAGGCTCTCGATCAGGTTCTGGTGATAAGGTATTGATCGATTTGCTGTACAACAAATCAGACTTATACTTATTTATCACTTCACAAGAGGGCCCAGTTAGTTGCATCATGACCTAGGTTCAGAATTTTAATGTGAACGATCACTTTTGATTCTGAAGAAACAATCAAGGAACATTAACATCAGCTAAGAGTGCTACCTTCCCTCATACAAGGTATTTATTGGGTTCTATTTTAAAATCCTACATGGAAATAGTTTCCATTAAAATTACTAGGTTCTACAAACTAAATAAATAATGACAACATCTCCAAAAAAGCACACATTATACGAGGGTAAGCTGGTTACGGTCACCAGGCCAAAAGATAAGCCATGTCTGAGATACAACAATGTCTCTTAAAACTTGAAATTGACAGGAATCAGAATTGAGGCATGCTGCTGACCAGAATGCCTGCAGTCACGCAGTCAGAAAAGTTCAGAGACAAAGCAAATCATGGGAGAAAGGCTTTTTGTTTTGTCTGTGTCCTATTAGAAGCAAAATACAGTCTATCTCAGATTAATGCTATTTATCTGTATCAGTTGTGAAAAATGACTAACTAATTGGCCTCTCCAGACACAGCAGATGATGGGTGATCTGAGAGACATTCCCCAGGTACAATCAATGAGATATACAGCACAGAAATGTACCCTTCAGTCCAACTCATCCATGCAAACAAGGTATCCTAAATTAATCCAGTCCCATTTGCCAACATTTGGCCATTAACCCTTTAAACCCTTCCTAATCATGTACCCATCCAGGTGCCTGTTAAATGCTGTAATTGTACCACTCTCTACCACTTCCTTTAGCAACTCACTCCATACACACACCACCCTCTGCATGAAAAAGTTGCCCTTCAAGTCCTTTCTAAAACCTCTTTCACCTTAAACCCATGCTATCTAGTTTTGAACTCCCCTACCCTGGGGAAAAACCTTAACTATTCAACCTATCCATACCCTTCATAGTTTTATAAACTTTGATAAGGTCACCCCTCAGCCTCCAACACTCCAGGGAAAAACAGCCCCAGTGTATTCAGCCTCTCCCTATAGCTCAAACCCCGGCAACATCCTTGTAAATCTTTTCTGAATCCTTTCAAGTTTCACAACATCATTGTGACAGAGGGAGACCAGAATTGAATAAAGCATTCCAAAGTCCTATACAACCACAACATGACCTCCCAACTCCTGTATACAGTGCACTGACCAATATTGGCAAACATACCAAACACCTTCCTCACTACCCTGACTAGCTGCAACTCTCCATTTTCAAGCAACTATGAACCTGCAGTGCAAGGCAAGGGGGATATTGGGGAGAGGGATACTGGGGGGGGGAAAGAGGGTGGAGTAACGTTGCAGGTGACAGGGATATCAGGCAGGGAGAGGGCGAGAATGGAGATAATGGGGAGAGGGCAAGGAGGGAGAGGAGAGAGGGGCGAGGAAGGAGAGAGGGGAGTGGTGACGAGGTCAAGGATGACCTCTACCCCCCACCCCCACCAGGCCACTCTCCCTCCATCCCTGACCCCACTCGGTGTCAGATCCATGCTCTCATCCCAACCCCCCACCGTGAGGCCCACGCGTGAAAATCATAACTCTCGACCTAGCATTACCTCGGCCTCAATCTCGGAGATTTTCTGTAGGATGCTCATTTCGATGAATGTACGCCCGCGGTGCACAGCCGACCACCAGAACGAGTAAAGCCCGTCAGCAGCGCACGACCTGGCCCCCAGCAAACCCTCGCGAGACTAACTACTCAACGGGATTTGGGAGCGGGAAGGGGTGGAGCTTCTGTACGCATGTGCATTGTCTCCCTCTCCCCGCCCCCAACCTGGCGCGAGGCTGATCGTTAGTAACGGTTTAAACGGTCACTGAGGCTTGTGAGGGAATACAAAGTTGTACATTTCAATTTTCAGAGCACAGAATTACAAAAATACGTTAACCAACATCAATGTAGTGGTTAATTAAGAAGTGTTATGTAGATTTAAACAAACTATTATTTTGTCCCAACCTTAATCTAGGGATATCCAAGCTTTATGGATATCATCCATTTAACCAAGCGGTGGGTTAAACCTGGTTTTCAGAACGTTTAGGAGAAAGTGAGGACTGCAGATGCTGGAGGTCAGAGCTGAACGTTTAGTTTACTTGATTTTGAGAGTGCATGATAAACCTTCAGAGCCAGTGATAGTGTTCCTAAATCTGGTTCAAGTTCCACAGATGTGCGTGATCACATCTCCGAAGAGATTCGTTGAAAATAATTTTAGAAAGGCCTTACTCTGTCACGTTTCGTCGAATTTCGGATGCACCTGGGATCTTGGTGAATTAGGGAGTTCGTGGAAGAGGGGGAGGAGATGCTTTGTTTTTCTCTCTCTACGTTGTTGAGCCCTCAGTAATTAGTTCTCTGGTACAGGAGAAGAAGCAGTTTGGTGAGTAACTGGTAGTTACTCTGCATATTCTAACTAATAAGTAGTTTTTTTTCAAGTTACAGAGTGGCAGGTCAGTTCAGCCTAGTGGAATGTGCATCTTGACAAATGTAGGGTGTTATACATGTCCCAGTTTTCCTAGATGAAGACATCTGCAATAAATGTTACCGACTGAAAATTTGAGCTCCACGTATAAGAAGTCAAGTAATGGCTGGAGTCACTGTTGTGCATCGACAGGGCAGAGAACTACATAGATGGCATATTTTTATTAAGGAGGTTGTCACATTTCAGGCTCGGATCATACAAGCTGCAAGGAAATAGGTGATCAGGCAGCTGAAAAGAACTAAACAGTCCTCTGAGTCCACAGTGTCACCACGGGTGATAAAGAAAGGAAAGAGTGGAAAAGCAATATTGATAGATGATTACAGTCAGAGATCAGACAGTCATTTACATGGCAGTAAAAAGAACTGCAAGACATTGAGTTTCCTCCTGGTGCCAGGGTCAAGAATGTCTGCAAGGCATCCTTCTGCAGTGGATAACCAGCCAGAGGTCATGGTCCTCATTCGTACCAATGACAAAGATGGGAGGAGAGATAAAGTCCAGAAAGTAGATTTTGGAGAGTACATAAAGAAATTAAAAATCAAGACTTTGGGAGTAATTCTGAAATTACTACTCAACGCTACCCATTGGTGAGCATCAGAATAGGAGGATTGATCAATTGAACACATAGCTGGACAACTGGTAGAGAAGTTCAGTAGATTTCTGAAACGATGTTCTGGGGCAGATGGGAATGCTGAATAGTTTACACCTTTACAAAACCAGGACTGATATTTTCACGGGGAGATTTGCAGCTTCAATTGGAAGGAGTGTAGCTGGCAACAAGAAGTAGATAGGTGGTAAGTAAAATCAGGAGGCAGGCAAAAGATTTTTAAGTAAACTTAGAATGCAGGATAATGGAAACAATGAAATCAAGGCCACTCATAGTCATAGAGATGTTCAGCATGGAAACAGACCCTTCAGTCCAACCCGTCCATGCCAAGCAAATATCCCAACCCAATCTAGTCCCACCTGCCAGCACCTGGCCTATATCCCTCCAAACCCTTCCTATTCATATATCAATCCAAATGTCTTTTAAATGTTGCAATTGTTACCAGCCTCCACCACTTCCTCTGGCAGCTCATTCCATACACGTACCACTCTCTGTGTGAAAAAGTTGCCCCTCAGGTCTCTTTTATATCTTTCCCTCTCACCCTAAACCTATGCCCTCTAGTTCTGGACTCCCCGACCTCAGGGAAAAGATGATGTCTATTTATCCTAACCATGCCCCTCATGATTTTGTAAACATCTATAAGGTCACCTCTCAGCCTCCGACGCTCCAGGGAAAACAGCCCCAGCCTGTTCCGCCTCTCCTTATAGCTCAAATCCTCCAATCCTGGCAACATACTTGTAAATCTTTTCTGAACCCTTTCAAGTTTTACATCTTTCTGATAGGAAGGAGACCAGAATTGCACGCAATATTCCAACAGTGGCCTAACCAATGTCCTGTACAGCCGCAACATGACCTCCCAACTCCCGAACTCAATACTCTGACCAATAAAGAAAAGCATACCAAATGCGGCCTTCACTATCCTATCTACCTGCGACTCCACTTTCAAGAAGCTATGAACCTGCACTCCAAGGTCTCTTTGTTCAGCAACACTCCCTAGGACGTTACCATTAAGTGTATAAGTCCTGCTAATACTTGCTTTCCCAAAATGCAGCCTCTCGCATTTATCTGAATTAAACTCCATCTGCCCATTGGCCCATCTGATTAAGATCCTGTTGTAATCTGAGGTAACCTTCTTCGCTGTCCACCACACTTGCAATTTTGGTGTCATCTGCAAACTTACTAACCATACCTCTTATGCTCGCATCCAAATCATTTGTATAAATGACGAAAAGTAGAGGACCCATCACCGATTCTTGTGACACTCCACTGGACACAGGCCTCCAGTCTGAAAAACAACCCTCCACTACCACCTTTGAGCCAGTTCTGCATCCAAATGACTAGTTCTCCCTGTATTCCGTGACATCTAACTTTGCGAACCAGTCTCCCATGGGGAACCTTGTCAAACACCTTAATGAAGTCCATATAGATCACATCTACCGCTTTCCCTCATCAATCTTTTGTTACTTCTACAAAAAAAACTCGATCAGGTTTGTGAGACATGACTTCCCATGCACGAAGCAATGTTGACTACCCCTAATCAGCCCATGCCTTTCCAAATACATGTACATCCTGTCCCTCAGGACTCCCTCCAACAACTTGCCCACCATTGATGTCAGCCTGGTCTGTAGTTCCCTGGCTTGTCCACACCACCCTTCTTAAACAGTGGCACCACGTTAGCCAACCTCCAGTCTTCCGGCACCTCACCTGTGACTATTGATGATACAAATATCTCAGCAAGAGGCCCAGCAATCACTTTTCTAGCTTCCCACAGAGTTCTAGGGTACACCTGATCAGGTCCTGGGGATTTATCCACCTTTATGCATTTCAAGACATCCAGCACTTCCTCCTCTGTAATATGGACATTTTGCAAGGTGTCACCATCTATTTCCCTACAGTCTATATCTTCCATATCCTTTTCCACAGTAACTACTGATACAAAATACTCGTTTAGTATCTCTTCTATTTTCTGCGGCTCCACACAAAGGCCACCTTGCTGATTTTTGAGGGAGCCTATTCTCTCCCTAGTTACCCTTTTGTCCTTAATGTATTTGTAAAAACCCTTTGGATTCTCCTTAATTCTATTTGCCAAAGCTATCTCAGGTCCCCTTTTTGCCCTCCTGATTTCCCACTTAAGTATACTCCTACTGCCTTTATACTCTTCTAAGGATTCATTCGATCTATCATATTCAATCATATGCTTCCTTCTTTGTCTTAACCAAACCCTCTATTTCTTTAGTCATCCAGCATTCCCTATACCTACAGCCTTTCCTTTCACCCTAATAGGAATATACCTTCTCTAGATTCTCGATATCTCATTTCTGAAGGCTTCCCATTTTCCAGCCGTCCCTTTACCTGCGAACATCGGCCCCAATCAGCTTTTGAAATTTCTTGCCGAATACCGTCAAAATTGGCCTTTCTCCAATTTAGAACTTCAGCTTTTAGATCTGGTCTATCCTTTTTCATCATTATTTTAAGTCTCATAGAATTATGGTTGCTGGCCCCGAAGTGCTCCCCCACTGACACCTCAATCATCTGCCCTGCCTTATTTCCCAAGAGTAGGTCAAGTTTTGCACCTTCTCTAGTAGGTACATTCACATACTGAATCATAAAATTGTTTTGTACACACTTAAGAAATTCCTCTCCATCTAAACCTTTAACACTATGGCAGTCCCAGTCTATGTTTGGAAAGTTAAAATCCCCTACCATAACCATTCTATTATTCTTACAGATAGCTGAGATCTCCTGACAAGTTTGTTTCTCAATTTCCCTCTGACTCAGTTCTATAATATAATCCCAATAAGGTTATCATCCCTTTCTTATTTTCCAGTTCCACCCAAATAACGTCCCTGGATGTATTTCCGGGAATATCCTCCCTCAGCACGGTTGTAATGCTATCTCTTTTCAAAAACGCCACTCCCTCTCCTCTTTTGCCTCCCTTTCTATCCTCCCTGTAGCATTTGTATCCTGGAACATTAAGCAGCCAGTCCTGCCCATCCCTGAGCAATGTTTCTCTAATTGCTATGATATCCCAGTCCCATGTTCCTAACCATGCCCTGAATTCATCTGCCTTCCCTGTTAGACCCCTTGCATTGAAATAAATGCAATTTAATTTATTAGTCCTACCTTTTCCCTGCCTGCCCTGACTGTTTGAACTCGCTTCTGTTCTCAACTGTAGCAGTCTCAGATTGACCTCTTTCCTCACTATCTCCCTGAGTCCCATCCCCACCACCTTATTAGTTTAAATCCTCCCGAGCAGCTCTAGCAAATCTCTCTCCCAGTATATTAGTCCCATTCCAATTTAGGTGCAATCCATCTTTCTTGTACAGGTCAGCTCTACCCCAAAAGAGATTCCAATGTCTAAAAATGTGAATCGTTCACCCATACACCAGCTCCTCGGCCATGCATTCATCTGCTCTATCCTCCTATTCCTGTCCTCACTAGCTTGTAGCACCGGGAGTAATTCAGATGTTACAACTCTCGAGGACCTCCTTTTTAAATTCCTGCCTAACGCTCTGTAATCTCAATCTTTTCCCTGTGTCGTTGGTTCCAATGTGGACAATGATCTCTTGCTGCCCCTCTCCCCTTTGAGAACATTCTGCACCCTCTCTGAGACATCTTTGATCCTGGCACCAGGGAAGCAACACATCATTTTGATTTTTTGTTGCTGGCCACAGAAATGTCTGTCTGTACCTCGGACTAGAGAGTCCCCTAACACAATTGATGTCTTGGAACCTGACAAACCCCTCGTTGCCTTCGAGCCAGTCTCAATACCAGAAACTTGGCTGTTCGTGCTACGTTCCCCTGAGAATCCATCACTCGTTACATTTTCCAAAGCAGCATATCTGTTTGAAATGGGGATAGCCACAGAAGACTCCTGCACTAGCTGCCTACCTCTCTTATCTTTCCTGGAGTTAGCCCATCTACATGACTATATCTGTGACTTTTCCCCCTTCCTATAACTTCCATCCATCACATGCTGTTGCTATTGCAAATTCCTCATTGTCTCTAACTGTCTCTCCAACCGATCCATTCGATCTGATAGGATTCGCAACCAATAGCATTTATTGTAGATATAATCCGCAGTAGCCTTTAAACTCTCTTCAAACTCCCACATCTGACAAGAAGCACATATCACTCTACTTAAGGCCATTTTTGCTCCTTCACAATCTACAGACCAAGAAAATAATACCATCTTATTCCTCTACAAAATACTGCCCCAGGTTAAATTAATAGTTATGGCTTATATTTTAAGTTTAATCAAGAGCCATATCTCAAAAAACATATAATCAACAAAGAAGCCACACACTTAAAACAATTCAATTATCTGTTTCTGTGCTGTGAACTTCGCCCAAACAGTTCCTCCAAGATCAGTTGTGAATTCCACTGTTCATAATTTTCCCAGACACACTCCGATGTCCAGCGATACATGAATTCAAACAGCAAAGGCAGTAACTGCGCAGTTTCACTGTAGTGTCAGTTTCTTTCTCTCTCTCTCTCTCCCCCTCCAGCACTGACCTCACCATGTGCTTCCTTTGTCTGTTCTTCTCCCTTTTAAAACTGCTGTTTGACTTTTGTTTTCCAAAGTTCTAAAACAATGCAACAGCATAAAACAGTAATTGCTGCTCCTGGAATTCAAGGAAATCATCTTCAACACTTAAAATACATCAAAAAAGGAGCAGCTGTTACAGCCAGAAATTTTCCTGTCCTCCATCTTGGATTATCTTAGGGAGTATCTTAGATTGGAAGACCAAAATGTGGAATCTGGATGAAATGAAGAAACATTAAGGGTCAGCATGCATTGGAAAGACTGGTTTATAGGCCGTGAAACAATAGTGTGGGCCTTGTATTAATCAGGAGATTAGAGAAACATTCCCCCACATGGAGAATCTCATAAGCATTGGTGACTTCAATCTGCGTATAGACTGGACAGTCCTAATGAGCAATAATGCTGCGAAGAATGAGTTTCTGAAGTGCATTATGGTTTTCTAGAGCAGTATGTTGAGAAAGTGACTGGAAAAGGAACTATTTTAGATCTAGTATTATGTAATGAATAATGGCTAATTGATAGTCTTGTAAATTAATCTTTAGGAATGTGTAATATAATATTTACAACATAATGTACATTTATCATAAGGTAGTTCAAACTGAAGCTGGATGAAAATCAGAACAAAAGATAAAATTAAATTCTGAGCAGCAAAATTGACTGAAATGGATTGACAAATTACATTAAAGGGTATAGTTCAAAATCACACAAACCAGGTTGTAGTCCAACAGGTTTATTTGTAAGTACTAGCTTTCAGAGCGCTGCTCCTTCATCAGATAGAGTCATAGAGATGTACAGCACAGAAACAGACCCTTTGGTCCAACTCGTCCATGCTGATCAGTTACCCCAACTTCATCTAATCCCATTTGCCAGACTCTAATTTCACATCTTTAATACATTGTCTGAACTGAGGTGTCATTTGTTTTTATAAAACCTTAAGTTATCTCGAAAATGTGGCTTTAAAAAAGTTCTGGGATTTATGTATTAATGAACCAAAACCTGCAACCCATTCTAAAAGATGAAAGACTTAACAGCAATCTGGTTTGTTCAATATATCATTTTAATTGTATGACATTGTAATCTTTTGCTATAAATTGTGTCTTATGATCCTGCCTCTTTAGTTGAAAGCTAGTACTTCCAAACAAGCCTGTTGGACTATAACCTGGTGTTGTAATTTGTAATTTTATCTACCGCAGTTCAACACCAGCACCTCCACATCATTAAAGGGTATGACAGTACACAGGAAATAGATAGCCTTTAAAGAGTTCTTACATAATTTACTCATGCCACTCTCCCCACCAACCTCACTGAATCCCTGGCACTTTTCTCTGCAACTGTAAAAGATGCAAAGCCTGCTGGCACACCACCCCACTCATCTCCATCCAGGGCCCCAAACAGTCCTTCCAGATGAGACAGAGGTTCACCTGCCTCTCAACCTTGTTTGCTGTATCCAGTGCACCAGATGCAGTCTTCTCTACATGGTGAGAGCAAAAGTAAACTTGGCACGTTGCACCAAGTATCTCAGCCAGGCCCGCAGTGACCGACCTGACCTCCCAGTCACTGCCCATTTTAATAACCTTTCCAACATGACCATCCTCGGCCTCCTCTACTTCTACACCGAATCAGACTGCACATTGGAGGAACAACACCTCATCTTCTGCATGGGCAGCCTTGCAGCCCGGAGGACTCAACATTGAGTCCGCCAATTTCAAATAACCTCCCTTCCCATCCCACAACCTCCTTTCCAGCCCTTTCTCTCCCTTTCATTCCTCTCACCAACCCTTCCTTCCAGCTACCGACCAGATTCATTCCTCCCATCGAACAACCAGGTTGTACCCTCTAACCTCCACCTATGCTACACCACTATTTGAGAATAAAAGGACAGAGAAAATGGTAGAAGGGCAAATATTACAATTGATTATGACTGAAATGATAAATGGATGCTGGAATGATAATGACCTGATTGGATGTAGGACAGATTTATGATTGAAAATTTATGTTTGATGAACCTTTTCGATTTTTGTGAAGATGGTATGAAAAAGATTGATAAAGGAGATTTGGTTTTTGGATTTGGATTTTCAGAAGAATCTTGACAGGGTCCCCCACAGGCGGTTGGTTCACAAAAATAAAACACATCATTTGTATGAGATAATGTACTTTTATGGATTAAGTATTGTCCAACAGGGAGAAAACAGATTGTGACTAGTGGGCTGCCACAAGGATAATTTGACAACATATAACAATGATTTGGATGCAGGGACTAAATAGCAAAAATTCCACGTTACAGACGATGCAAAGGGAATGTATGCTGTGAGGAAGATGCAAGCTGACTTCAAGAGGATTTGGATTGACTATCTGAGTGGGCAAGAACATCACCAATGTCTGGAAAACTATGTGATTATCCATTTTGGTCAGAAAACAGATGAGCAGAATACTTCTTACACATGATAAAAGGTTAGAAATTATAGATATACAAATGGCTATTTATCAGTAAATCATTGAAGACTAACATGCAAGTGCAAGAGGCTATTAGGAAGGATTGTAGTATGTCAGCTTTTATTACTAGAGGATCTGAGTATAGGAATGGTGAAGACTTGCTTCAGTTATATAGAAAATAGGAACAGGATTAGGGCATTCAGTCCCTTGAGTCTGCTGTACCACTCAATATGGCTGATCATCCACTTGGTACCCTGTATTCATTTTCTCCCATACACTTTGATATCTTTAGCCCTAAGACCTATATCTAACTCCTTGAAAAAATTCAATGTTTTAGCCTCAGCTGTTTTCTGTCACAGAGCATCCTACAGGCTCAGGAGAGTTTAACACAATTGTAAAAGAAAATCCAATTCTCTGTAAGACCATTTCACCTCCAGGGATTTGATTTTGTTCAATGGGTGGTCCAACACAATTATCAAATTAAAGTTATGTAGTTAAAATAAAATTAGGAGGAACGCTCCTTTTCACAAAGGATAGTGGAAATATGGAACTCTCTTCCTAAAAGAGCTGTTAATATTTGATCATTTGAAATGTTGAAGGTTGATATGGATAGAACTTTGTTAAATAGTGATATGTGGGTTAGGAAATAATGAGTAATAAATTAAGACAATGTACCAACTAGCCATTATCTGATCAGCAGATGGACTTCAGCTGTGAAGAAGGCAGTTCACCACCATCTTAGCAGTTAGGAATGGAAATAAATGCTGGCCACCATGGTATAGTAGAACAATCGTGCAGGATTGAATGGTTAAATTTTGATCTCATTGCTAAAGGAAAGCTGTTGTTAAACTTTAAAGGATTCAGAAAAGGTTTACAAGGATGTTACTGGGATTGGAGCTGAAAATGTGTTGTTGGAAAAGCGCAGCAGGTCAGGCAGCATCCAAGGAACAGGAAATTCGACGTTTCGGGCATTAGCCCTTCATGATTCCCGAAGAAGGGCTTATGCCCAAAATGTCGAATCTCCTGTTCCTTGGATGCTGCCTGACCTGCTGCGTTTTTCGAGCAACACATTTTCAGCTCTGATCTCCAGCATCTGCAGTCCTCACTTTCTCCTGTTACTGGGATTGGATAGTTTGAGCTAAAGGGAGAGGCTGAATAGGCTGGGGCTTTTTTACCTGGGCATTGGAGGCTGATGTGTGATCCAATGGGGGTTCATAAGATGATGAGAGGCATGGATAGATTGAATAGCCAAGATCATTTTCCCAGGGTAGGGGAGTCCAGAACTAGAATAAATAGGTTTACGGTGAGGGGGAAAGATTAAAAGGGACCTGAGGGTCAACATTTTCATGCAGAGGGTATGGAACGAGTTGCCAGAGGAAGTGGTGGAGGTGGGTACAATTATAGCATGATACATGGCGAGGAATCACTGAAACAACTTCATAGCGATATCAACAAGTTTCATCCCACCATCGGACTTACAATGGACTACTCTTCAGAATCAGTCTCATTCTTAGACACGCATCTCCTTCAAGGATGGACACCTTAGCACTTCATTCTACTACAAGCCCATGGACAATCTCATGATGCTGCACTTCTCTAGCTTCCACCCTAAACATATTAAGCCATCCTTCACAGACAAGCCCTGCCATATATAGGGTTCTCTCAGATGAGGAGGACCAGAACGGACACCTAAAGGTTTTGAAGGCTGCCCGCATAAGAACAGGATTCAGTGCTCAAATCATTGATTGCCAGTTGCCACACCAAAACACCACAAAGATCTCAAAAGATAGACTCAAGATACGACCAATAGAGCACTCTTCTTCATCCAGGATTTCCCTGGAATACAGATACCGTGCCATGTTTTTCACAGCCTTGAACATGTCATCAATGACTTTGAGCATCTCGCCAAGATCACCCCTATGTCTCCACTTCTCACCTGTAGAACAGCCACCAAACCTTAAACAGACCATCATTCGCAGCAAGCCAGCCTTCAGAACAACATCGACCACAACACCACAGAACCCTGCCATGCCAATGTCTGCATCATTCACATGGATACTACCATCACATGTGGGAACACCACCCACCACATGCACAGCAGATGCTCATGTGACTTGGCCAATGTTGTCTATCTCATACCCTGCAGACAAGGATGCCCCAAGACATCATATATTGGTGAGACCATGCAGATGCTACAACAACGGATGAATGGACACCACGCAACAAACTGTTCCTTCCCAGTTGGGGAACACTTCAGCGGCCAAGGATATTCAGCTTCTGATCTTCAGGTAAGTGTCCTCCAAGGCAGCCTTCAAGATACTCAATAATGCAAAATTGCTGAGCAGAAACTGATAACTAAGTTCCATACCCACGAAGGCAGCCTCAACTGTGATCTGGAGTTCATGTCATGTATGTGTGACCCCACTATACTTCTGTATCTGTAAAATCTTCCTTACTGTCCTGTTTTGACACCATCACATTGATAAATTATGATCTCTCTACCTTAGTCAGTTTGTACAGTTTTGGATTACTTATTACTTTGATTAGAACCCTCGGCATTCGACTCTTTTACTTATCATGTTATGCCAGTCAAGTAAAAACCAAAAGAATTGTGGATGCTGTAAATCACGGGGCAGGGGTTGCTGGGGTGGGAGTGGGGGTGGGAGGGGGAGCGCTCCATATCTGGTGGGATCTGTAAAGAAAAATCAGAATTAAAATTTCGGGTCCAGTGACCCTTCGTCTGGTTTATCCTCACAGATGCTGCCTGACCGGCTGGGCTTTTCCAGCGGCTTCTGTTTTTGTTCCATGTTATTTTAATTACTTGGAATGTGTCCAGCCCCACCTTTTTTTTTGTAATTATCTCTCTGCCTCATTTAATCGGATTTAATCCCTTCAGTTGTTTTTTCAGCTCTTGACACTTCACTGACACTATCTAACGCCCTTGATCACCTGTAGAGACTTCTTATTCAACACTCAACTCATACTTATATTGCATTTGCAGATATATGCTTTTGTTCAAAAAGTACACAATCTGTAGACAAGCAGTCAGTCTTACATTTTATAAATTCCTACTTTGAAAATAGAACCAGTCTGACTCAAGGTTGGGATACAGAGATTCTTAATCTCACACGTTTAATGCATTGTCTGATCTGAGATGTCACCTTTTTTATATACTGATAAAATCTTAAGTTATCTCTATGACTGTGACTTGAAAGAAGTTTTGTGATTTACATATTAATCAATCAAAACCTGCATCCCCATTCTAAGTGATTAAAGACTAACAGCAACCTTGTTCAATATATGTTGCATCAGTTTTATGACACTTTGATCTTTTACTATAAATTCTGTGTCCTATGATCTTGCTCAATAGCTACCTGACGAAGGAGCAGCACTCCAAAAGCTTGTCGTTTCAAATAAATCTGTTGGGCTACAATCTGGTGTTGTGTGATTTTCAACTTTGTCCACCCCAGTCCAACACTGGCATCTCTACATCATGACCATTTGTATGATCTTTTGATCTCGGCCCATAAATTCTGTGTTCTATGTGCTTCCTTCTCACTACACCTGACAAAGGGGCTACACTCCGAATGTGATTTCAAATAAACCTGTTGGACTATAACCTGATGTCGTGTAATTTCTGGCATTTAAAAAGCCTCTGGATGGATACATAAATAAGAAGAGTTTAGAGGGATATGGACCAAGTGCTGGCAAATGGGACTAGATAAGTTTAGGATATCTGGTTGGCATGGATGAGATGGACTGAAGGGTCTATTTTCATGCTGTATGACTCTGTGACAAGCTCCTATCGCTGTTTCCTTTGAAGAGGACATATAATGTCTGATCATTTTAGACTTACACATTAATTGAGTTTCACTTTGTTGAAAGCCTACTTGAAAAAAATTAGCTGGCTCATTCTTGACTTCTGTATTATTTAACAATAGATCTTATAGTTTATTTAGTAATAACTAGTGGTTTCTAATAATTTCAGGCTTTTCTCAGGCCTGATAATATTTTCAGTGAGTAGATTGTGTTCCTTACAATCGGAGATGTCTGTGTCTCCTAATAATTGTTCCTATTACATCTCTGCTACTGGATTAAGTTATCCTTCCAGTTCACTTCCATGTTTTTTGCAGAAATGGCAAATATTACAGCAAAGAACAGGTTTCATTTCTTTACAAAATCAGATAAAATAACATCATAGTGAATTAAACCCACAATTAAGATTTACAACACATGATTCATGAGAACTCTTACCTATTCTTCAGCAGTTAAAACTGTTTGCTGGTGTTAAAACACAGAATATTAATTGTGTAATCCCACTGTGACCCTTCGATAATTGTCTTCTGTTCCACTGTTTAGGTTCAGAGTTCTGGGTATAACCCGAACTCCTGATTTAATAGACCAGCTCCTCTTCACTTAATTTCTTAGTGGAAGGAGAGCAGATCAATCTTGAAGACTATATCATAGCAAGATTGTAATGCTACATGGAGTCCAAGGCCATTTCATTGATACATTTTATTCAGTTTTAATATGTAATCACAGTGGGACCATGTTTGAATCTAATATCACACAGTGACAAAATGCAACAGAAAATTTCCTAATCCTGAATTTACTGGGTGGAGTTAATCTGTAAACTACCTGCAAGATACAGAATCTAATATATTTAGATGTAGCATGTCATCCTAACTGATTATGATGAACTCTGTTCTGGGAAAAGTCTATTTTCTTTTATGCAATGTCTCTTTAAAAAAAAACAAAGTTTTATTATTCATTCACGGAAAATGGCTTTCTCTGATTAGATCAGCATTTGTTGTTGGTCCCTAATTGCCCTTGAGAAGATGGTAATGAGCTCATCTTCTTGAACCATTGCTGTCGTTGTGATATGGATACACTTAATGAGGAAGTGATTTCTAACATTTTGACCCAGTGGTAAGGAAGGAATAGCAAGTTACAAGTCAGGATAATGTGTTACTTGGAGGGAAACTTGCCGTTAATGGTGTTCTGAAAGAGCATTAATTAGTTAGTGTTATGACATCAGTAGGTTTCAAGAAATACTTGTGTGACTTGTGATTGTCATGGAAGTGAACATCTAAGAAGCAACAGGTAAATAGAAAGCTAAGCGCAATTGTCACAAACAAGAGGGAAAGGGGAACTAAATTATTTTTCCTGTTTTCCTCTAGTTCTACTGTCCATTACAAAGGTAGATTTCATTCCTTCTTTCATTTTGAAAAATAACAGTGATCTGCTTCTCTCACGCATAATTTAAAATTGACTTAAAATTTCTGAGGGTAAAAACAGATCGGATTTATTAATACGTTCAAAACCCAGGGAACACACAGTGACACACAGTCACATGCACATGGCCCAGGGAAGAAAGAAAAAGAAATTCTAAATTACAAATTATTTAAAATCAAAGATTTTAAATGTGAATTAGACAATCCAGTAAGTCAAACGTCCAGTGAAGATTTTTTAGTTGTCTTGTTAGGTCCACATTCCCCACCAACCCCTCCTCCACAACTGGAATCTTCCCCTGCGGCTGCAGGAGGTGCAAAACCTACCCTCACACCTCTCCCTTCACCTCTGTCCAAGGCCCCAAAGAATCATTCCAACTCCAACAGAGATTCACATGCATTTCTTCTGAGCTGATTTATTGCATCTGTTGCTCCTATTGTCGTCTCCCCTACATCGGAGAGTCTGAGCACAAACTCAGGAACCAGTTCAGAGAACACTTATGGGCCATACACTCCAATAAATCCCACCTCCTGGTTGCCAGCCATTTCAACTTCCCCTCCTACTCCCCACCGATGACATGTCCATTCTGGGCCCCCTCCACCACGCAAACTGAAGGAAGAACACCTCATCTTCTGCCTCAGGAGCCTACAACTATGCGGCCTCAATATTGAATTCATCAGTTTCCAAATCTCCTCACACCCACCCCATCCCAGATCCAACCTTCAAGCCCTCTTGACCTGACCTATCTGTCCATCTTCCTTTCTACCTAACCACTCTACACTTCCCACCAACTATCACAATCACCTCCTACCTTCGCCCACCTATTGCCATCCCAACTACCTTTCCCTTAGTCCCACCCCTATTTATTTCTCAGCCCCCTTCTCCATCCCCAGTCCTGTTGAATGGTTATGCCTGGAACATCAACTCTCTAGCTCCTCAGATGCTGCCTGACCTCATGTGCTTTTTCCAGTTTATCGACTGACTCTCAAGCATCTGCCGACCTCACCCTCTCCAATTGTAGCTATCCAGTCTCAGTCAGTTTTGCAATGGTAGCTTTGATTGTTCCTGCACTGATATCTTCAGTACTGCCTCAAGGATCTATCATTCACCATTTATCCTTTTTCAGCTTCATGTTACCCCTTGGTGTCATCTGAAAATATAACAGCAAGTTGCATATATACACTGACCAAGCTCCTCTCTTGGCTCCTTCACCACCTTCAATATTTCAGACTATTTGTCCAACATCTATTTCTCAACAAGCAGATATTGTCTGCAACTAAATTTTGTGAAGTCTGAAATTGTCTTCTGTTCCTGCAACAGATTTCATTCACTAATCACCTCTGTGCTTCCAGACCTGACTGATTTTGTCAGCATCCTGACGGTAAAATTCTCGTTCTGAGAACATAGAATAATGCAGCCCAGGAACAGGCCTTTCAGTCCACCATGTCTGTGCTGGCAATGGTCCCATTTAAACAAATCCCATATACCTGCACATGGTCCATAACCTGTTAATGCCTGTTAATGCATTTGTATAAATGCCTCTTAAATCTTGTTAACATATCTACCATCTCCCCAGCAGTCTAGGCCTTCTAGAATCTAGGCATTCTAGGTTCATTCTAAACCACCTTCTGTGAAAAAAAACTTTCTTTACACATTTCCCTTAAACTTTTCTCCTCTCACCTTAAATATTTGCCCATAGGATGAGACATTTCCACTCTGGAAAAAGACTTCAACTATACATCCTATCCATGCCTCTCATAATTTTATATACTTCTATCAGGTCAACCCTCAGCCTCCAATACTCTGGTGGAAACAATCTAAGTTTATCCAAACTCTCCTTATAGCTAATATAGTTCAATCCAGACAAGATCCTGGTAAACATCTTTTGCACCCTGTCCAAAGCCTCAATATACTTCCTGTGCTTTGGGCACCAGAACTGCATGTAATACAAATGTGGCCTAACTAATGTTTTGTATAGATGCATTATGACTTGCCAACACATATATTCAGTTGCCCGACTAATGAAGACAAGCATGCTATATGCCATTTTTTACTACCTTATTCACTTGTATTGCCACTTTCAGGAAACTATGAACTTGACCCCAAGATCCTTCTGTATTTCAATGCTCCTAAGGGTCCTTCCATTGTTATACTTGCCTCTTGCATTTGACCTACCAAAATGCAACACCTCACACCTGTCCGGATTAAACTTCATCTGCTATTTCTCTGCCCAACTTTCCAACTGATCTACATGCTGTATCCTTTGATAACCTTCCTCATTAGCCACAATGGCACCAATCCTTGTGTTTGAATACCTCCAGCTCATCCCTATCCCTGTAACATTCTTAGCCCACCAAGTGCTAAGAATTCCTCCAATCTATTTGGCCCACCATTGGCAGCCACAAGTACAGCTGTCTTGGCTATAATTCTAGATTTCCCCCTAAAGTTCTTTAACACTCTATTTTTCTCCTTCCTTAAGTATATTGCTTCAGAATGAAAAGAAGATTCAGTAGATTCAAATGTGTTGTCCAAGAAAGAGAAGAGTTAAATGACAGCAAATGCGGAGAGTAAAACATTACTGAAGAGAGGAAGAGATAGATAGAAAGAATGAGGAAGAGTCAGAGAAGAACAGTCACAGAGATGGAAAATGTAAAAGAAGACAAAAAAAGTTGAAGAAAAACAAGGAATATGAAAAAGGCATTAAAAAGTTGGAGACTCAAGTTGATAGAAATTTGAGCTTATTGGTCTTACTACTTGAGTATTATTTGACTCATATGCCTTACTTCATACTAAACATGAATTAAACCAGTTGAACTGTTTAGCTGCAGGGAATCTAATGATAGGCTATTTTGTTACACTCATTCTGAGGTACTATTTAAGGGTCAGCCTAATTTATTTGCACTTGTGTCTCATGTGGGAGTGAATCACGGCCTTCTGACTCAGAGGTAAGAGAATTGACAACTGGTCACAGGGTGGTATAATTCCAAAAACTATTGAATGTCAATCCCAATAGTGACTTGTTCAACAGCACATTAGTCTAGCTTCCTTCTCATTTCAGACTGTAGTAAGATAAAGTTGTTAGAGTGAACACTAACAGGCATTTTTTCTACTATGTTATGAGCATTGTTGATTAGGCCAGCATATTGCTGTGTATTCCTAATTAGCTTGGGATAGGTGGTAGTAAGCTGCCTTCTTGAATTGCTGTTAGTTCTATGGTGAAGGGGTGCCCACAGAGCTATTGAGAAAGACGTTCCAGGAGTTTGGTCCAATGACAGTGAAGGAACAGTGATATAGTTCCAAGTCTGGATGATGTGTGACATGGAGGGGAACTTGCAGGAGCAGATGTTCCCATGCAATTCCTGCCCTGACCAGGCAAGGTTGCAGTGTCTGTGGGTATGCTATTGAAAGAGACTTGGTGAGTAGTTGCAGTGCAAATTGAAGATAACATAGACCGCTGCTATTGTGTCAGTGGGAAGGGAGTGAATGTTAAACATGGTGGATAAGATGCCAGTGAAGGAAGTTGGTTTGTCCTGGATGGTGTCAAGCTATTTGCACTCATCCAGATAAATGGAGATTATTCTATCTCACACCTGACTTCTGTTTTCTAGATGGTGGGAGACACCAGGTGAGTTACCCACTGCAGAAGTGCCACCCTCTGACCTGTTTTTGTAACCACAGTATTTGTACAGCGGGTCCAGTCCAGTTTCTGGTCAATAACACTCAGGAGGTTGAAAGTGGGAATTCATCAAAGGTAATGCCATTAAACATCAAGGGCGAGCAATTAGATTCTATCTTGTTGAAGATGGTCATTCAATGGGCACTTGTGTAATTGTCTACATATTTTTGTCTTTTCTAGGACTATTAACTGAAATGGAAATTGGAGTGCTATATAACTGAAACACCAGGAAGAAGTTTGCAACTTGAAATTCAAGTGCTGCATATTTTTGAACTGTGCAATACAATATTACCTTTTGAAGCAGTGAGGGGAAGAGTTCAAGACTGAGTGGCACCAAGAATGTGTTAATTTGAAGAAATTCTGCCTGATGCAAGCCCTTTGATTGATTAATTGGTTTAGCTGCAGAATGTTCGAAGCTTTAATTACCGTGGTAGCCGAGAGAGGAACATCCAAACGTCTGCAAGTAGAAACCATATCACTCTCTTTCTCTCTCTCTCTCTCTCTCCACCCCCCTCCCCCCATTCCGTCTCTTTGAATTGTGAACAAGTGCATTTGTATTTGAGGTTTTTACGCATAGTTTAAATTCCATTAGAAATCCTTTATTCTTTCTGCTTTTGTTAAAGTTAAGTTTTACAATAATTAATTATTTCTGTCCATGACAAAATATACTTGCATTCCGAGTAGCATTCAATCAGGCAAATTGATCACCTTGATGGTCCAATTACGCTTTTTCGAATGGCTTGTGAAAAGATGGGGTACAATTATCAGTGCACTCTTCCTAGTTAAGTTATAACACTTGTGTTACAAATGTTACTACCACTTCAGGGACAAAAACAATGACTGCAAATGCTGGAAACCAGATTCTGGATTAGTGGTGCTGGAAGAGCACAGCTGTTCAAGCAGAGCATCCAAGGAACAGCTGCTCCTTGGATGTTGCCTGAACTGCTGTGCTCTTCCAGCACCACTAATCCAGACTACCACTTATCAGCTCAAGCTTGGATGTTGTCTCAGGCTTGCAACATAGGCATAGTTTCAGTACGTAAAATATAGCAAATGGTGCTGAACATTGTACAGTCATCAAAAAATATCCCACTTCGGACCTTATGATGGAGTGCAAGTCATTGATGAAGTAACTGAAGGTTGATGGCTTTAAGTTCACCCTGAGGAACCCGAGGATGAGATAATTAATCTCCAACATTTGATTGACGGTGGGATGCAGAAAGTAGCAGTGGAAGAGTGCTTGTTGGACTGGAAGTCTGTGACTAGCCCATTGCTGTTTGTTATCTGTATCAGTGATTTGGATCAGAATGTACAAGACATGATTAATAGGTTTGCAGATGACACTAAAATAGGCAGCATCGTGCGCAGTGAGAAAGATTATCAGAAATTGCAGCAGGACCTTGATAAGCTGGGGAAGTGGGCAGAGAAATGACAATGGAGTTTAATATAGATAAGTATGAGGTCTTGCATTTTGGAAAGTCAAATCAAGTTGGGAGTTTCATGGTAACTGGTAGGGCCTTAAGGAATGTAGTGAAACACAGGGACCTTGAAGTTCAGGTGCATGATTTTCTGAAAGTGGAGTCAGAGGTAGATAGGGCAGTGAAGAAGGCTTTTGATGCACTGGCCTTCATCAGTCTGGGCATTGAGTACAGAAGTTTGAAAGTTATGTTGCACTGTACAGGATATTGGTGATTTACCTTTCCAAAATGCAGCACCTCACATTTATCTAAATTAAACTCCACCTACCACTTCTCGGCCCATTGGCCCATCTGATCAAGATCCTGTTGTAACTTTCCTCATTGTTCTCTACATATCAAATTTTGGTGTCATCTGCAGACGGACCATACCTCCTGCGTTCACATCCAAATCATCGACCAGTATATAAATAATAAAAAGTAGTGAACCAAGCACTAATCCTTGTGATACTCCACTGGTTACTGGCCTCCAGTCTGAAAAGCAACCCTCCACCACCTTTTGTCTTCCTCTGTCTCCACCTTCGAGCCAGTTCTGTATCCAAATAGCTAGTTCTTCATCTATTCTGTGATCTAAGCCTGTTAACCAGTCTACTATGTGGTATATTTTAGATGATGAGATCAAGTTATTTTCCCTTTTGTTGTTTCCTTTACCACATACTCTACACCCCGTCTAGCAGCCAAATCCTTTAGATGAAGTCCCCTAACAATGTACATTCTTTTCCCTTGCCTCTCTTAGTGCTTCCTCCAACTGATTTTTAACATGGACAAGTACTGATTAATTAGCAGAGGAAGGGGCAGTCAGTGATAATCAGAAGGAGATTTCCTTGCCCATGTTTCACCTGATATCTTTGGGCACAGAGTCAATGTTGAATGCACCTTAGAAAACTTCTTCCTGACTGTATACCACTGTTCTGTCCTGCAAAAGATTGTGTATGTGATTGTGGCATCTGGGATTTTATAGTTATGAATCTGTCAGCATAACTGTGTCATGCTGGGGACAGCTCTCCCAATTTTGATGCATGCCCTCAGATGTTAGTAAGGAAGACTTTGCAGGATCGACAGTGCACAATCAGGAAAGGGAGATCCATCTGTAGTGAGACATAACCCAAGTGAGTATATAGTTCAGGTAACCTGGAGGCATTGTGAGAATTCAGTGCAGAGGGTATGAAATGCTCTTTGCTCACTTTTTTGGCCCTTAGTTTATAAGGTCTTCTTGCAGGATATGTTAAAGCCCAGGATTGGGGCCCCAGCACAAAGAGTGACATCACAGGAAAACTGTAAATTCATTTGTTGGTAATACTAATTTGACTATCTATCACACAGTACTTTCAGATTAAAAGTAAGTAGGAGAAGTATAGCCTCACCGGTAGGAAATCTTTAAAGATCAAATTAATAACTAAGTAAATAAAATGAGGATGCCAGGCCAGGCAATGTTTTGCATCTGCATGATGTGGAGCTGGTGAACTCCATTGTGGTTCATTTTGACCATATCCAGAGCAAGTGCTGGTTGCTTGAGGAACTCCGGCTCAGAATTGATTAGCTGGAGTCTTAACTTCAAACATTGTGACACATTAGGGAGGGGGTAATTACCTGGATTTCTTTTTTCTCAGAAGGCAGTCACACCACTTAGATTAACTTGTTATGCAGGTGTAGCTGTATATTGTACCTTTAAGAGAGAGGAACCTAGCAAGGACTGACCAAAAGCACAGAAAGTGCTGAACAAGCTAAAAATATAACACTTGTTCAAACAAATAGCTGAAGTTCTGTTGCCATATAATAAAAAAAATTAAAATTCAGCTAATCGGTTTAAATTATACCCCAGATACCAAAATCCAATTAAATTTGAATTTAATGTTTTGATGACATCAAACCAATGAAATGATCCAATGTTTTGGGGTATAAAACTGTACATTCTGAACAGTTGGGGAGAATTGCCAAGCACCAACTAGTATAGACTGCTAACCAAATAGCTCTCTGAAAGATACCTGTCCATAAGAAAAGTTGTGCAGCAGAAGACCAAAGAAGAGACGACCCAGGAAAACCCAGAGGAAAGTCTACAGAGGAAAATTGACACAGTTGATTGGTTTTGAAATGTGATTTTGTTTTATAAGTCTTATTCAGGGTTTTCTTTTATCAGACCAGTATTGTAGAGTAGGAGGTAAAAGATAAGTTTAAGAGAAAGGAGTTGTAAATAGTGGTTTTAATGTTCTCTGTTGAACTTAAAGAATAAAATTATTCATTTTTTACTTTAAATAGTAAAATCTGGTATAGTTCTTTGCCTCTCGAAATTTAACAGATTACGGTGCAAGGTGAGCTTCTCTGTGTGTCGGGTTTAAATTAGCAGAGGGGTTTACTCCATGTTGTAACAGTTTGAGGGGCTTTCGTCCATGATTTGAACAGGTTTAGATAGATCCCGTCTGAGATTTGGACAGATTTGAATAGACTTGGGAAATTAAAGAAAAGTCCTGTAGATTTAAACACTTACCGGTTAGTGTCCTGGATCTTTAAATAAAACGTAGGTGAGACAATTTGTTTAATTTTGGTTAATTGTGGTTGGTTAAATTAAAGGTTAGAGAAATGGCTCTTAAAATTGCTGAAGAGGCTCTGAGGTTTGAAGATGATTGCCATATTTGTCAAGAAAGTTTAGAAAGAAAAGAATAGACCATACTCTTAGAACTAGCAAAGAGGTTCGGATTGGGTTTAACCAAGGACAAAAGTAAAGCTGTAATTGTAAGGGAATTAATTACTCAAGCACCTTAGGTGTGTCAGAGAAACAGACAAGTGTAGTAGAGTTAGAAAAACTTAAATTGCAATTGATAAAAATGGAGTTAGTAGATAAACAAGAGGAAAGAGAAAAGAAAAAGAGAGAAGGTACTTACTCAGCTGAGCAAAAAGAGAGAGAATTTGAACTTGAGAACTTGCGACTTAGTCAGCAAAGTCAAGTTAACTGGATGGAGATTAAAAGAGAAGGTAGTGATATATACAAATGTATCCAACCTCTGTCACATGTTGATGAGAAAGATGTCAAAGCCTTTACTTCATTTGAAAAATTGGCTCGGCAGATGGGGTAGTCCAAGGACTTATGGGTAATGCTAGTACACACTAAACTGGTAGGCAGAGCTAGTGAGGTATTTGCTGCGCTGTCAGATGAGTGGTCAAGAGATTATGTAGAGGTCAAACAGACTATTTTAAGTGCTTATTAATTGGTAAACAGTGATTAGACAGATTTCCAGAAACATTAAGAAGGTTTCAGGTCAGACTTATGTTGAGTTTGAAAGAATTAAACATAGTCGTTTTGATAGTTGGGTGGGGGCCTTCAAGATAGATAAGACCTATGAGGTTCTAAGAGAGATTATTCTGCTGGAGGAGTTTAAAAACTCACTTCCAGAGATGGTAAGAATTCATGTGGATAAACGGAAAGTTCAGGAAGTGAGAAGGGCAGAAGAGTTAGCAGATGAATACATGTTGCTGCATAAGACAGGCTCTGGCCAGACTTTTGTCCTGTTGGGGAGAGAAATTGGGAGAAGGGGAGAACCTACACTATAAAACCAAGAGTAAAGAGCACTGGTAAGAGTTTACCACAGGTTAAAAAAGAAGCCCAAGAAGGTGAAACGGAAGTGAAAGGCCTCCATTGTGGTAAAGTGGGACACGTAAGAAAGGCACTGTGGGAAAAGATGGGATGAAAGACACCATGCCAGTGGCATTAGTATAAGTAGTAAAGGAAACTTTAAGAAGAGCTGAGGAGCTGCAGAAGAGTGCACAGCCTAGGCAGAGGCTGGGTATGAAGTTAGTGCCTGACCTCTATAAAGAATTTGCCTCTGTAGGTAAAGTTTACTCAGAAATAACAAGGGGAGAAGGACAAGAAGTCATAATTTTAAGAAATACAGGATCTAACCAGTCTCTAATAGTAAGAGATGAGTGAACTTATACTCTTTCTGATCTGTTACCTGAGAGTGTGATAATTTGTGGGTCAGATAGACAGAAATTTAGCGTTCCCTTATGTAAGATCAGGTTGGAGTGCCAACTAAGTCTAGGGAAGTAACAGTGGGAGTGATTGACGGAGTGTCAGTCCCAGGAATCCAGTTGCTTCCTGGCAATGATTTAGCGGGGTCCAAGGTGGTAGTGACATCCCTTGTTGTGGAAAAGCCCAAGGAAGACCCAGAAACTGAAGAATGAAAAGAAAAATATCCTGGTATTTTCCCAGACTGTGTAGTGACAAGATCCCACTATCATAACTCACTGCACGAAGCAAAAACTAAAGGGAAATGTGGAGAAGTTGAGGTTCAGTTAGTGGACACCCTGTTTGACATCATGGTGTGCAGGAAAAGCCTGAAAAGGCAGAGGGTCAGACGGAAGTGTTTTAGCCCTGAAAGGCTAAGGGACTTGCAACAGAAAGACAAGATGATAAAAGATAAATATGTGAACACATAATCCAACAAGCAGCAGAGAATATTCCTGAGGATTATTATCTGAAAGATAGAATCCTAAAACGGAATTAGAGACCATGACAGGTTAGTGCAGAGGAGAAATGGGCCGAAGGCACCAGAATGTGTTGCCAGTAGCATACAGACAGGAAGTGTTACGGGTAGAACATTAACTACCTATAGGAAGTCACCTAGGTGTACGAAAGACTCAGGCTAAAGTACAAAAACATTTTTATTGGTTTGGATTGCATAAGAATGTGGTTAATATTTGCTGTACGTGTAATACATGCCAAATGGTAGGTAACCCAGAGGCAGTCATAAAGCCAACACCTTTGTTGCCAATTCCCACGTTTGAAGAACCTTTCAAATGGATATAGTTGATTGTGAAGGTCTCCTCCAGAGAACTAAAAGAGAGAAAGAACTGGAGAAACAAGTGATATTTACTGTCCCGGCGGAATGAGGAATCAAATCCAGATGCTGTGGATTTTGATGTGCCTCAAAATATGTTTAAAAAATGAAGAAGTCCTGGAAGAGTTGGATAGGTTAGTAAACTATCTGTCTCAGGAGCAAAGAACACAGTTGAAAGGTTTGTTACTTCAGTGTGAGGACGTATCAGATATGAATCAGATAGGGAGAACTAATGCTATTGTACATGAAATAGACGTAAGGAATGCTGTTCCGATAAAACAACACCCCTATTTGCTTAATCCTTTCAAAGCCAGACTGGTCCAGAAGGAAGTGGAGACCATTCGCAAGAGGATATCATCGAACCAAGCCAGAGTGAGTGGAGTTTGCTGATCGTCTTAGTTCCCAAACCTGACGGGACTCTATGATTTTGCTTGGATTATTGCAAGGTCAACACCATTACAAAATCAGACTCATATTCAATACCGAGATTGGAGGACTGTATCGGGAAAGTTGGACAAGCCAGTTATATCAGCAAGGTGGACTTACTGCATGGTTACTGCATTTATCAGAGACGGTGAAAGAAATTTCTGCATTTGTAACCCTAAATTCAAAGTGATGCACTTTGGAATGAAGAATGCACCTGCCACATTCCAAAGATTCATGAACTGAGTTTGGCTGGGTTAACAAACTGTGCAGTCTATTTCAATGATGTAGTGATCTTTAGTAAGCCCCGGTGGCGCAGTTGGCAGAGCTCTTTGAATGACTACGAGAAGCAAAACTGCTAGTAAATTTAAACATAACTGAATTCACAGACGCAGAGATGACGTTCTTGGGACATAACATTGGTGATGGAAGATGACCCCACAGAACACAAAGACAAAGGCCATCAAGGAATTCCCACGATCAACCTCGAAGAAGAGGATATTTGGGACTAAGAGGATTTTATCGGAAGTTTGTTCCAAACTTCAGCAGTGTAGTGGCACCATTAACCAGTTTGCTGAAGAAGAACACAAAGTTTCGGTGGATAGAACAATGCCAGGAGGCATTTGACAATTTAAAAGCAATATTAACCATTGCACCAGTTTTAGCTACACTAAACTTTTCGTAAACTTTCAAAGTTGCCATCAATGCTAGTGACATGGGATTGGGAGCTCTATTGCTAGAGGAAGGTGATGATGGGATTGAATTGCCAGTTGGTTACTTTTCGAAGAAACTCAATATCCACCAGAGGAAATAACTCCACGATCGAAAAAGAACTATAGAGTTTTGTACTGGCCTTACAAGATTTTAATGTGTATGTCACAAGCAATGTGTCAGAGACGGTTGTGTGCACAGATCACAATCCTCTTACATTCTTGGAACACTTTAAAGGCAAAGGCAAGAGTATGAAACTATTTCGTTGGAGTCTTATGTCACGGACTTTTAATTTACATGTCATACATGTTGTGGGTCATAAGAATGTAATCGTAGATGCGTTATCATGGATTTAATTGATAAAGTATAGACAAGATTGGTATCTATTCAATGTTTTATATGGGGAGAAGTTAAGATGAAAAGAATTAAAGTTAGATATCTATCATGATAATGTGATTAAGGAATAGCAAAAACTTGAACCATCTTTTCATTATCATGGTTCAATTTTTTTCTTGAGTTGGGGAGGTGTTATGAAAGTGTAGGTGTGTACTGTACCTTTAAGAGAGAGAGGAAACTAGCGAGGACTAACCAAAAGCACAGTAAGTGCTGAACAAGCTATAAATATAACACTTGATTCAAACAAGTAGCTGGAGTTCTATTGCCATGGAACAAAAACAAATTCAAATTTGGCCAATCAGTTTAAATTATGCCCCAGATACCAAAATCCAATCAAATTTGAATTTAATGTTTTGGTGACATCAAACCAATGAAATGATCTGATGTTTTGGGGTATAAAACTGGACATTTTGAACAGTTAGGGGGAGAACTGCCAAGCACCAACAAGTATAGACTGCTAACCAAATAGCTCTCTGAAAGATACCTGTCTATAAGAAAAGTTGTGCAGCAGAAGACCAAAGAGGAGACGACTCAGGAAAACCCAGTGGAAGATCTACATCGAAAAATCAACAAAGCTGATTGGTTTTGAAATGCGATTCTTTTTGTAAATCTTAATTGGGTTTTTTTTAATCAGACCAGTATTGTAGAGTGGGAGGTAAAAGAAAGGTTTAAGAGAAAGGAGTTGTAAATAATGGTTTTAATGTTCTCTGTTGAACTTAATGAATAAAATTGTTAATTTTTACTTTAAATAGTGAAATAGTATAGTTCTTTGCCTCTCGAAAATTAACAGACTACGGTGCAAGGTGAGCTTCTCTGTGTGTCGGGTTTAAATTAGCAGAGGGGTTTACCCCATGTCGCAACAAACTACATTAAATTCAGTCAATGGTCAGGGACAAAAGAGTGTGACTATGTGTGAGGTAAGTAGAAGGATCCAGGAGGTAGTGCTAACTAGCCTCAGCCCTTTAGATTTGAGATTCTTGCTCCCTGTGTGGATGAGAGCCAGGACAACAGGGAGGAAGATCAAAATCACCATAGCACCGTGGTATAGGAAGCCATTCAAAAGAGGGGAGAAAAGAGAAATGTAGTTGTAATTGGGGATAGTGTAGTCAAGATAACTGAAATTGTTCTCTGTGGCCAGGGTTGAAAGTCTCAAACACAATGTTTCCTGCCTTTTGCCCAGATTCAGGATATCTTCTCTGGGCTGCAGAGGAACTTGCAGTAGGAGGGGAAAGGTTCGGTTATTGTGGTCGACTTAAGTACCAACAATATAGGTAGAAAGAGGTTCTACTGAGGGAATATGAGCAATTAGGGTCTAGATTTAGAGAGGCAAAGGCCTAGTGGTATTTTCTTGGGCTGTTAATCCAGAGACCCAGCTAGTGTTCTAGGGATGCAGATTCAAATCTGCCATGGCATATGGTGGAATTTGAATTCAATAAAAAGCTGGAATTAACAGTGTAACAATGATCATTGATTGTCAGGAAAACCTGTGTGGTTCACGAATGTCCATTACAGGAGGAAACTGCCATCCTGACCTGGTCTGTGAACTTCAGACCCAAAGCAATGTGGTTGACCCTGAACTCTGGGCAATTAGGGCTAGGCAGCGATGCTCTCATCCCATGAATGAACTTCATGTAATTCATGATTCATGTGTGGCTCAAAAGTTTGTACTGGAGAAATGGTTTTGAATTCCTGGAACATTGGTACCTGCACTAGGGAATGTTATGGGCTCCACCTGAATCATACTGGAACCAGAGTCCTGGAAAATCACATAACTAAGGCTATGGATAGTCAGGTGTGGATTCATTTAGAGTCATAGAGTAATAGAGATGTACACCATGGACACAGACCCTTCGGTCAAACTCATCCATGTCGACCAGATATTCTAAATTAATCAAGTCCCATTTGCCAGCACTTATCCCATATCCCTCTAAACCCTTCCTATTCATAAAACCTTCCAGATGCCTTTTGAATGTTGCAATTGTACCAGCCTCTGTACTTCCTCTGGCAGCTCATTCCATGCATACACCAGCCTTTGCGTGAAAAAGTTACCCCTTAGGTCTCTTTTTTTTTAAGATTAGATTAGATTACTTACAGTGTGGAAACAGGCCCTTCGGCCCAACAAGTTCACACCGACCCGCCGAAGCGCAACCCACTCATACCCCTACATATACCCCTTACCTAACACTATGGGCAATTTAGCATGGCCAATTCACCTGACCCGCACATTTTTGGACTGTGGGAGGAAACCGGAGCACCCGGAGGAAACCCACACAGACACGGGGAAAACGTGCAAACTCCACACAGTCAATCGCCTGAGGTGGGAATTGAACCCAGGTCCCTGGCACTGTGAGGCAGCAGTGCTAACCACTGTGCCACCGTGCCGCCCTTTTAAACCTTTTCCCCTCGCACCCTAAACCTGTGCCCTCTAGCTCTGAACTCCCCACCCCATGGAAAAAATTTTGTCTATTTACCCTATCCATGCCCCTTATGATGTTATAAACCTCTATAAGCATTGAAAAGTGGAGGAGTGGGCTCAGCAGGGGTTATTAAAGTTTCCAGAACAAGAAGTAGGGTAGAGAGTATGGAAAGGCTCAGGAATCAAACTTGAGGCACAGCAAATATGGTACAACTATGAGTAGGGGACAGTCAATGCAGGACTGAGTGTCTTGTATTTATATTTTGTTCGTAAGAAATGAAGTCAAGTCAACAGCAAGAAATTATACACTTTAGAAAGGCAAATCATGTACAGGCTTTCTAGCAGTAGTCAGGATGTGGAAAAGAATTAAATCAGGAGATAGAAAAGTCATCAAAGAAAGGCGCTATTACAATAATTCAAAGGGACTTCAATACACAGGTGGACTGGGCAGATCAGGTTGGTAACAGATTGCAAGAAATTTGTGCAATGACTGAGATTGCCGTGGAACAAGCAGTTCTGGATTTGATGATGAGCAATGAAGCAGACTTGATCGGGGAGTTTATGGAGAAAAAAGCCCAAGGGGGCAGTGACCATAATATGATAGAATTCATACTGCAATCTGAGGGGGGTGGGGGGAAGCTGTAATTGGATGTAACACTTTTATAACTGAGTAAAAGTAACTGCAAATGCGTGAGGGAAGAGCTGATCAAAGTTGATTGGAAGAGGAGCCTAGCAGGGAAGACAGTAGAGCAGCAATAGCAGGATTTCTAGGGGTAATTTGAGAGGCACAGCATAAATTCATCCCAAGGAAGAAGAAACGTTCTAAAGAGAGGATAAGACAACCATGGCTAACAAGGAAGACTGAGACAGCATAAAAGCAAAAGGAAAACCATACAAAGTAGTGAGGATTAGTGAAAAACTTTGAAAAGCCAGTAGAGGACAACTAAAAATGCAATAACGGAGGAGAAGATGAAAGATGGGGGTAAGCTAGCTGGTAATATAAAGGAATATTGCAAGAGTTTTAGATATATAAAAGATAAGAGCTAGGATAGAATGGACATGGAAATGCTGAAAAATTAGGCTGGAGAAGTAGTAAAGGGGAACAAAGAAATGGAGGAGGAACTGAAAGGATACTTTGCATCAGTCTTCACAATAGAAGACTCTAGTAGCATATCAGAATTTCAAGGGATTCTAGGGGCAGAAGTGAGTATAGTGGTCATTTCTAAAGAGAAAGTACTGAGGAAGCTGAAGGGTCAGAAGGTGGATATATTACCTAGAACGGACTGACCACACCTCAGAGTTCTGAAATTGTGGCAGCATTAGTGGTGATTTTTCAGGATTCACTGGAGTCAGGGAAGGTCCCAGAGGACTGGAAAATGGCTAATGTAACACCTTATTTAAGAAGGGAGGGTGGTAAAAGACAGGAAATTAAAGGCCAGTTGGTCTGACTTTGGTTATCGGTAGGATTTTCAAGTCCATTATTCAGGATGAGAATGCGCAGTGTGTGGAAGTACAAGTAAAATAAGACCATAAGACATAGGAGCAGAAATTAGGCCATTCAGTCCATCAGGTCTGTTCCACCATCCAATCATGGCTGATGGGTATTTCAACCCATTTTCCTGCTTTCTCCCTGTAATCCTTGATCCCCATGACAATCAAGAACTTATCTATGTTTTAATATATTCAATGACCTGGCCTCCACAGCCTTCTGTGCCAATAAATTCCAGAGATCCACCACTCTCTGGTGAAAGACGTTTATTCTTATCTCTGTTCTAAAGGGTCTTCCCTTTACTCTTAGGCTGTCTCTCGGGAATAATGTCCAGGCTGTTTAGTATTCTGTAAATTACAATCTGATGCCTCCTCATTCCTCTGAACTCCATCGAGTATAGTCCCAGATTCATAGAGATGTACAGCATAGAAACAGACCCTTCGGTCCAACCCATCCATACCGACCAGATATCCCAACACAATCTAATCCCACCTGCCAGCACCCGGCCCATATCCCTCCAAGTCCTTCCTATTCATATACCCATCCAAATGCCTCTTAAATGTTGCAATTCTACCAGCCTCCACCACTTCCCCAGGCAGCTCATTCCATGCACATACCACCCTCTGTCTTCCAACTTGTCTCTTAGGTCTCTTTTATATCTTTCCCCTCTCACCCTAAATCTATGCCCTCTAGTTCTGGACTCCCCGATCCCAGGGAAAAGACTTTGCCTATTTACCCTATCCATGCCCCTCATAATTTTGTAAACCTCTATAAGGTCACCCCTCAGCCTCCGACGCTCCAGGGAAAACAGCCCCAGCCTGTTCAGCCTCTCCCTGTAGCTCAGATTCTCCAACCCTGGCAACATCCTTGTAAATCTTTTCTGAACCCTTTCAAGATTCACAACTTCTTTCCAATAGGAAGGAGACCAGAATCGCACGCAATATTCCAACAGTGGCCTAACCAATGTCCTGTACAGCTACAATATGACCTCCCAACTCCTGTACTCAATACTCTGACCAATAAAAGTAAGCAGACCAAATGCCTTCTTCACTATTCTATCTACCTGTGACTCCACTTTCAAGGAGCTATGAACCTGCACTCCAAGGTCTCTTTGTTCAGCAACACTCCCTAGGACCTTACCATTAAGTGTACAAGTCCTGCTAAGATTTGCTTTCCCAAAATGCAGCACCTTGCATTTATCTGAATTAAACTCCATCTGCCACTTCTCAGCCCATTGGCCCATCTGGTCAAGATCCTGTTGTAATCTGAGGTAACCTTCTTCACTGTCCACTTTTGGTGTCATTTACAAACTTACTAATTGTACCTCTTATGCTCGCATCCAAATCATTTATGTAAATGACAAGAAGTAGTGGACCCAGCGCCAATCCCTGTGGCACTCCATTGGTCACAGGCCTCCAGTCTGAAAAGCAACCTTCCGCCACCACCCTCTGTCTTCTACCTTTGAGCCAGTTCTGTATCCAAATGGCCAGTTCTCCCTGTATTCCGTGAGATCTAACCTTGCTAAACAGTCGCCCATGGGGAACCTTGTCAAACGCCTTGCTGAAGTCCATATAGATCACATCTACCACTCTGCCCTCATCAATCCACTTTGTTACTTCTTCAAAAAACTTAATCAAGTTTGTGAGACATGATTTCCCACGCACAAAGCCATGCTGACTATCCCTAATCAGTCCTTGCCTTTCCAAATACATGTACATCGTATCGCTCAGGATTCCCTCCAACAACTTGCCCACCACCGACATCAGGCTCACTGGTCTACAGTTCCCTGGTTTGTCCTTATCACCTTTCTTAAACAGTGGTACCATGTGAGCCAACCTCCAGTCTTCTGGCACCTCACCTATGACCTATACAAATATCTCAGCAAGAAGCCCAGCAATTACTTTCCTAGCTTCCCACAGAGCTCTAGGGTACACCTGATCAGGTCCTGGGCATTTATCCACCTTTATGTATCCTCAAATGTTCCTCGTATCTTAAGCCTTTCATTCCTGGGATCATTCTCGTCAACCTCCTCTGGATCCGCTCCAAGGCCAATACAACCTTCCTGAGGAATGGGGCTCACAATTGCTCACAATATTCTAAATATGGTCTGACCAGAGTATTATAAAGCCTCAGAAGTACATCCTTGCTTTTATATTCTAGTCCTCTTGAGATGAATGACAGCATTCTATTTGCCTTACTAACAACTTTCTCAATTCTAATGTTTACCTTAAGAGAAATCTGGACAAGGGCTCCCAAGTTCCTTTGCACTTCAGATTTCTGAATTTTCTCCCCATTTAGAAATTAGTCCAGGCCTGTAAACTTCCTACCAAACTGCATGACCTCACACCTTCCCAAATTGTATTTCATCTGCCACTCTTTGTCCACTCTCCAAACCTGTCTAAATCTTTCTGCAGTCTCCCTGCTTCCTCAATATTACCTGTCTCTTCACCTATCTTTGTATAATCTGCAAACTTCACCAGAATGCCCTCAGTTCCTTCATTCAGATCATTAATGTATGAAGTGAAAAGTTGTGGTCCCAACACTGACCTTTGTGGAACACCGCTAGTCACTGGCTTCCATCCTGAGAAGGACCCTTTAATCCCCACTCTCTGCCTTCTGCCAGATAGCTGATCTTCTATCCATGGCTAGTACTTTACCTCTAACACCATGGGCTGATATCTTACTCAGTTGTCTTCTGGATGACACCTTATCAAAGGCCTCCTGGAAGTCCAGATAGATAATGTCCTTTGGCTCTCCTTGGTCTAACCTGCTTGTTAACCCCTCAAAGAATTGATTTGATTCCCTACAGTGTGGAAACAGGCCATTTGACACATCAAGTCCACATTGACCCTCCAAAAAGTATCCCACCCAGACCCAATTCTATGAATTTACGCCTGATTAATGAACCTAGCACTATATAATTCTAACAGATTTGTCAGGAATGACTTCCTCTTGATGAAACCATGCTGACTTTGCTCTATTTTACCATGCACTTCAAAGACTTGAGAAATCTCATCTTTCATAATGGACTCCAAAACCTTACCAATAACTGAGGTCAGGCTAATCTGCCTATAACTTTGTGTTTTTTGCCTTACTCCTTTCTTAAAAAGGGATTACATTAGCAATTTTCTAATCCTCTGGGGCCCTCCCTGACTCCAGTAATACCTGAAAAATCAAGATATTCTACTATCAACTATCTCTTTAGCTATCTCCTTCAGAACTCTAAGGTGAAGTCCATCTGATCCAGGTAATGTATCCATTTTCAGACCATTCAATTTTTCTAGCACCTTCTCCTTGATGATGGCTGTCATACTCATTTCTGCCCCCGACTCTTGAATTTTTGAGATATTACTCATTTCTTCCACTGTGAAGGCTAACACAAAGTACTTATTCAGTTTTTTTGAGATTAGACTACTTACAGTGTGGAAACAGGCCCTTCGACCCAACAAGTCCCTCAATTATTTTTTTGTTTCCCATTACTGCTTCTCTAGCATCACTTTTCAGTGGCCCAATGTCCACTTTTCTCTCACTTTTGCCCTTTATATATCTAAAGAAACTCATGCAATCTTTCTTAATAATACTGGCTAGCTTACCCTCATATATAATCTTTTCCCTGTTATTTCTTTCTTCATTGTCCTCCATTGGTCTTTGTCAACTTCCCAATCCTCTGGCTTCCCACTGCCCTTTGCCATACTATTTTGCTTTTATGCCGTCCCTGACTTCCTTGGTCAGCAATGGTGCTTCATTCTCCCTTTACTATGCTTCGTTTTCCTCTGTTTGAATTTTTGCTGTGTGTCTCGAATTACTCCCAGAAACTCCTACCGTTGCTGTTCTACTGTCTTTCCTGCTTTGCTCCTCTCCCAGTCAATTCTAGTCAGCTCCTCTCTCATGCCTCTGTAGTTCCTTTTATTCAACTGTAATACCGTAGTACATCTGATTCCATCTTCTCCCTCTCAAACTGCAGAGTATTATGGTCACTGCCTCCTAAGGGTTCCTTCACCTTAAGCTTTCTTATCAAGTCTGCCTCATTGCATGGCACTAAATCCAGAATTGCCTGTTCCCGAGTGGACTCCACCATAAGCTGCTCCAAAAAGCCATCTTGTAGACATTCCACCAATTCCTTTTCTTGCAGTCCGCTACCAACCTGATTTTCCCAATCCACCCGCATTTTAAAATCCCCCATGATCATCACTGTAACCTTGCTTTTCTTACACACCTCTCCTATCCCTTGGTGTATCTTATGCCCAAAATCCTGTAGATAACTCCCATTATGATTTTTTAACCTTTGCTGTTCCTCACCTCTACCACACAGATTCTACATTAACTGATGCTACTTTGTTTATTGCTATTGATTTACTTTCTTTTATTTTACTAACAAGGCACCCATGTTGACAGGGTTATTGAGAAGGCATACAGTGTTTTAGATTTTATTAATAGAGGGATCGAGTTCAAGAACCATGAGGTTATGCTGCAGCTGTACAAAACTCTGGTGCGGCCACATTTGGAGTATTGTGTACAGTTCTGGTCACCGCATTATAAGAAGAATGTGGACGCTTTGGAAAGGGTGCAGAGGAGATTTACTAGGATGTTGCCTGGTATGGAGGGAAGATCTTACAAGGAAAGGCTGAGGGACATGAGGCTGTTTTCATTGGAGAGAAGAAGGTTGAGAAGTGACTTAATAGAGACAATATAAGATAATCAGAGGATTGGACAGGGAGAGCCTTTTTCCAAGTATGGGGACGGTGAGCACGAGGGGGCATAGCTTTAAATTGAGGGTAATAGATATAGGACAGATGTCAGAGGTAGTTTCTTTACTCAGAGAGTAGTAAGGGTATGGAATGCTTTACCTGCAACAGTAGTAGATTCGCCAACTTTAAGTACATTTAAGTTGTCATTGGACAATCATCTGGACGTACATGGAATAATGTAGGTTAGATGGGCTTCAGATTGGTATGTCAGGTCACGCAACATCGAGGGCCGAAGGGCCTATACTGCACTGCAATGTTCTATGTCTATGTTAACCCCACCCTCTCTGTCCATCTGTCTGTCTTTTCGATAGGATTCATATCCTTGGATATTTAGCTCCGAGTCTTGATTCCTTTGCAGCCATGTCTCTGTGATGCCTTCATATCTGCCAATTTTGATCTTCTGTGGTTCTGTTCGCCGAGCTGGGAGTTTTTGTCGCAAACATTTCGTCCCCTTTCTAGGTGACGTCTTCAGTGCTTGTGAGCCTCCTGTGAAGCGCCGGAGGAATCAGCACAGAAGCGCTTCACAGGAGGCTCCCAAGCACTGAAGATGTCAACTAGAAAGGGGACGAAACGTTTGCGACAAAAACTCCCAGCTCGGCGAACAGAACCACAACAACGAGCACCCGAGCTACAAATCTTCTCACAAACTTTGAAATTTTGATCTGCGCCACAAGCCCATTTACCTTATTTCATATATTGAACGCATTCAGATGCAACACCTTCAAGTCCTGTATTGATTGTCATCTTGTCATTGTTATTCATTTGTCCACTGTGTTTCAAGTTTGATGCCTACCCTTTCCAAGCACTGTCCTATTTTGTATGCTGGAGATTTTATTAGTGTAAAAAATGAGGTCTGCAGATGCTGGAGATCACAGCTGAAAATGTGTTGCTGGTCAAAGCACAGCAGGCCAGGCAGCATCTCAGGAATAGGGAATTCGACGTTTTGAGCATAAGCCCTTCATCAGGAGTGAGAGAGAGTAGCCAAGCAGGCTAAGATAAAAGGTAGGGAGGAGGGACTTGGGGGAGGGGCGATGGAGGTGGGATAGGTGAAAGGAGGTCAAGGTGAGGGTGATAGGCCGGAGTGGGGTGGGGGCGGAGAGGTCAGGAAGGAGATTGCAGGTTAGGAGGGCGGTGCTGAGTTGAGGGAACCGACTGAGACAAGGTGGGGGGAGGGGAAATGAGGAAACTGGAGAAATCTGAATTCATACCTTGTGGTTGGAGGGTTCCCAGGCAGAAGATGAGGCGCTCCTCCTCCAGCCGTCGTGTTGTTATGTTCTGCCGGTGGAGGAGTCCAAGGACCTGCATGTCCTCGGTGGAGTGGGAGGGAGAGTTAAAGTGTTGAGCCACGGGGTGGTTGGGTTGGTTGGTCCGGGCGGCCCAGAGGTGTTCTCTGAAGCGTTCCGCAAGTAAGCGGCCTGTCTCCCCAATATAGAGGAGGCCACATCGGGTGCAGCGGATGCAATAGATGATGTGTGTGGAGGTACAGGTGAACTTGTGGCAGATATGGAAGGATCCCTTGGGGCCTTGGAGGGAAGTGAGTGTGGAGGTGTGGGCGCAAGTTTTACATTTCCTGCGGTTGCAGGGGAAGGTGCCGGGGGTGGAGGTTGGGTTGGTGGGGGGTGTGGATCTGACGAGGGAGTCACGAAGGGAGTGGTCCTTGCGGAACGCTGATAGGGGAGGGGAGGGAAATATATCCTTGGTGGTGGGGTCCGTTTGGAGGTGGCGGAAATGACGGCGGATGATACGTTCTATGTGGAGGTTGGTGGGGTGGTAGTGAGAACCCTCTCCTGAATTGTCCTATCTTTTAATTTTTTCATATTTTTCAATGCAGGTGAATCCACCCCCACTGATGTTAACCAGCAGCATGGCTTCATCAAGGGGAGGTCATGGCTGACAAATATGTTAAATTCTTTGAGAGGTAACAAGCATGTTAGGCAAAGAAAAGCCAGTGAATATGATCTGTTGAATTTCCAGAAGACTTTTAACAAGATGCCTCAAAGGAGGCTGCTAAGTAAGATAAGAGTCTAAGCTGTTAGGGGTAAGGAACTGGCATAGACAGAGAATTGGCTGACTAGCAGAAGGCAGAGAGTGGGGGTAAAGGGGTCTTTATCAGGATGGCAATGGCTGACTAGTGGAGCTCTGCAGGGGTCAATGTTGAGACCACTCTATTCACTTTGACGATCTGGACAAAGGCATTGTTGCTAAGTTTGCAGATAACAGAAAGATAGGTGGAGGTAATGTGATGTGGGGGTGAGAAGGGTTGGTGAGGGTGGGGGAAGGCTGAAGAAGGTCTTGGACAGGAAAGGAGAGTGAGCAAAGAAGTGGCAGGTGGCATACAATGTGGGAAACCATGAGGTTATGTACTTTGGAAAGAAGAATAGAGAATCATAGAATCCCTATGGCTCTTTGGCCCAACAAATCTACACTGAAGAGTAACCCACCCCGACCCATTCCCCTATCCTATTATCTTATAGTTACCTCTGACTATTACACCTAAACCTACACATCGTGGGCAGCACGGTGGCACAGTGGTTAGCACTGCTGCCTCACAGCGCCAGAGACCCGGGTTCAATTCCCGCCTCAGGCGACTGTGTGGAGTTTGCACATTCTCCTGTGTCTGCATGGGTTTCCTCTGGATGCTCCAGTTTCCTCCCACAGTCCAGGTTAGGTGAATTGGCCATGCTAAATTGCCCGTAGTGTTTGATGCAGGGGTAAATGTAGGGGAATGGGTCTGGGTGGGTGCTCCACACTGTAAGTAATCTAATCTAAATAACTATGGGCAATTTAGCATTGCAAAATTAAGCTAACCTGCACATCGTTGGATTGTGGGAGGAAACCGGAGCACCTGGAGGAAACCCACACACGCGGGGAGAATGTTCAAACTCCACGCAGTCGCCCGAAGCTGGAGTTGAACCCAGGTCTCTGGCGCTGAGTCACCGTGCCACCCCAAGGTATAGTGTATTTTACTAAGCAAGGAAAGGCTTTGGAAATCTGAGGTACAAGCAGACTCAGATTCTCTTCAGGTTGACGTATAGGTTTAGTTGGCAGTTAAGAAGGCAAGTGCACTGATGCATTCATTTCAAGAGGGCGAGAGTACAACACAGATTTACTGCTGAGGCCATATAAAGCTCTGGTCAGACCACATTTGGAATATTGTGGACAGTTTTGAGCACCATATCTAAGAATGGATGTACTGGCAATAAAGGGGGGGTCTAAAGGAGGTTTACAAGAGTGATCTCAGGAATGAAAGGCTTGTCATATGAGAAGCAGTTGAACACTCTGGGTACTTAATGGAATTTTTAAGGATATGGGGTCATCGCAATGAAAAACGGCACAGTGGCTCAGTGGTTAGCAGGACCAGGTTCGATTCCAACCTTGTGCGACTGTGTGTATGGCGTTTGCACATTCTCCCTGTGTTTGCATGGGTTTCCTCCCGGTGCTCTGGTTTCCTCTCACAATTTAAAGATGTGCAACTTAGGTCAGTTGGATATGCTAAATTGCCCATAGTGCTTCAGGGATTTGTAGGTTAGAGGCATTAGTCAGGGGAAATGTAAAGTAATAGAGTAGGGGCATGGTTCTGGGTGGATTACTCTTCCTGTTGGGCCCAATGGCCTGTTTCTACACTGTAGGGATTCTATGAAAAAAACTCACAGAGTACTAAGAACCCTGGATCGAGTGGATGTGGAGAAGATTAGATTAGATTAGATTAGATTACTTACAGTGTGGAAACAGGCCCTTCAGCCCAACAAGTCCACACCGACCCGCAACCCACCCATACCCCTACATTTACCCCCTACCTAACACTACGGGCAATTTAGCATGGCCAATTCACCTGACCTGCACATCTTTGGACTGTGGGAGGAAACCGGAGCACCCGGAGGAAACCCACGCAGACACGGGGAGAACGTGCAAACTCCACACAGTCAGTCGCCTGAGGCGGGAATTGAACCCAGGTCTCTGGCGCTGTGAGGCAACAGTGCTAACCACTGTGCCACCGTGCCGCCCAAAAGTCCACACCGACCCGCCACCCACCCATACCCCTACATTTACCCCTTACCTAACATTGCAGGCAATTTAGCTTGGCCAATTCACCTGACCCGCACATCTTTGGACTGTGGGAGGAAACCGGAGCACCCGGAGAAAACCCACGCAGACACGGGGAGAACGTGCAAACTCCACACAGTCAGTCGCGTGAGTCGGGAATTGAACCCGGGTCTCAGGCGCTGTGAGGCAGCAGTGCTAACCACTGTGCCACCGTGCCGCCCACTTAGTAGATGTTGCCACTAAGAGTAGAGACAAGGACCTAAGGCCACAGCCTCACTGAAGGGACACAGGTTGAAGAGTTAATGCTTTAGAACGAAGATTGTAATATGGTCAGTCAGGTGGACCTCATTGAATAAATGTTCCCTGATTCGGGCTGTTACAGAGTCACAAATATGTAGAACATGTAAACCTTCGGTCGAACTCATCCATACTGACCAAATATTCCAACTTAATCTGGTCCCATTTCCCAGCATTTGGCCCATTTCCCTCAAAACCCATCCTATTCACAAATCCTTCCAGGTGCCTTTTAAGTGTCGTAATTGTATCAATCTCCACCACTTCCTCTGACAGCTCATTCCGTAGAAGCACTCCCTCTGCATGAAAAAGTCCCTTAGGCCCCTTTTTAAATCTTTTCCCTCACACCTTAAACCTATGCCCTCTAGCTTTGGACTCTCCCACCCCAGGGAAAAGACCTTGTCTATTTACCCTATCCATGCTCCTAATGATTTTATAAACCTCTTTAAGGTCACCCCTCAGCCCTCGATGGTCCAGGGAAAATAGCCTAAGCCTACTCAGCCTCTCCCTATTCCTCAAACTCTCCAATCTTGGCAACATCCTTATAATTCTTTCCTGAACCCTTTCAAGTTTTACAACATCTTTCCTATAGCTGGGAGACCAAAATTGAATGCAGTATTCCAAAAGTGACAGAACCAATGTCCTGGACAGGCGTAACATGACATCCCAATCCTGCAATCTTCTTCCTGACCTCTCCACCCCCACCCCACTCCGGCCTATCACCCTCACCTTGACCTCCTTCCACCTATCACATCTCCATCACCCCTCCCCAAGTCACTCCTCTCTACCTTTTATCTTAGCCTGCTGGACACACTTTCCTCATTCCTGATGAAGGGCTTATGCCCGAAACGTCGAATTTCCTGTTCCTTGGATGCTGCCTGACCTGTTGCGCTTTTCCAGTAACACATATTCAGATCCCAATTCCTATACTCAATGCTGACCAATAAGGGCAAGTGTACCAAACACCTCTTCACTATTCTCTCTACCCTGTGCCTCCACTTTCAAGGAAGTATGAACCTCCACTGCAATGTCTCTTTGTTTGCCAACCCTCCCCAGGACCTTACCATTACATGTATATGTCCTATCCTGATATACTACACCAAAATGGAGCATCTCACATTTATCTAGATTAAACTCCATTTGCTACTGCTCGACCTCTCGGCACATCTGATCAAGATCCCATTGTATTCTGAGTTTACTGTCCAACACACCTTCAACTTTTGGTAATCTGGTCCAGTCAGGGAGACTTGGTTGACAGATACAAGCAGGTGTGTCAAACATTCTGACACCCTTACATGTGGCTCTGAGGGAACTGGACCAGTGTCAAGCACTTTCCATGTGTAAATAAAGGGTGATATGGTGGCAGGATACCGGCTTCTGTAGAGTTATTTCAGTAGCAACGAGATTAAAGTATATTCCTGAAGAAACTTGCTTCAGGGGGGTAAGAGAGGAAGGGGTTTGGTGTTTTTGATAAGGGATAGCATTACTGGTGTTTTTTGGGAGGATATTATTGGGAATACATCCATAGAGGTTATTTAGGTGGAACTGAGAAATAGGAATGATCACCTTATTGGGATTGTATTATAGACCCCCCCCCCCGATAGTCAGTGGGAAATTGAGAAACAAATTTGTGAGGAGATTTCAATTATCAAGTAAGAATAATAGGGTGGCCACGGTAGGGGATTTTAACTTTCCAAACATAGACTGGGACTGCCATCGTGTTAAGGGTTTAGTTATAGAGGAATTTGCTAAGTGTGTACAAGAATGTAAAACTCTGTTATCTCACTTTTTAGATTAGAATCAATCTAAACATCAGGTCATAGACAGAGAACACAGGGGGCTAACACCTTCAACATATTGTCTAGCTATCACCATTGTTAACAGCTAACCCGAGAATGCAACTTTAAAAAAAAGGGTTTGTGATTTACACATGAAAGAAGTGAAACTATCACTGTATTCTAACAGATGAAAAGCTTAACAGACAATCAATTTTTCAATGTATAATTTCAGTTACATCACACTGCAAACGTTTGGTATAAATTCTGTGTTACGATCGAGCCCTCCACAATCACCTGATGAAGGAGCGTCGCTCCAAAAGCTAGTGTGCTTCCAATCAAACCTGTTGGACTATAACCTGGTATTGTGTGATTTTTAACTTTGTACACCCCAGTCCAACACCGGCATCTCCAAATCATGTGTACAAGAAAATTTTCTGATTCAGTATGTGGATGTACCTACTAGAGAAAGTGCAAAACTTGATCTACTCTTGGGAAATGAGGCAGGGCAGGTGACTGAGGTGTCAGCAGGGGAGCACTTTGGGGCCAGCTACCATAATTTTAATGTTTTTAAAATAGGGTTGGAACAGGATAGACCGAATCTAGAAGTTGAAGTTCTAAATTGGAGGAAGGCTAATTTTGACAGTATTAGGCAAGAACTTCCAAAAGCTGTTTGGGTGCAGATGTTTACAGGTAAAGGGATGGCTTGAAAATGGAAAACAGTCAAAAATGAGATTATGAGACTCCAGAGACGGCATATTTCTGTTACGGTGAAAGAAAAGGCCATTAGGTGTAGGGAATGTTAGATGAATAGAGAAATTGAAATTTTGGTTAAGATAAAAAAGAAACATATGTCAGGTATAGACAGGAGAGATTGAGAACTCAAGAGGGCAAATAGGGTGAAGAACATCCAAAGGGTTTTTGTAAATACAGGAAGGACAAAAGGCTAACTAGGGAGAGAATAGGGCCCCCCAAAAACCAGCAAGGCAGCCTATGTGTGAGAGATTTTAACTTTCCAAACATAGACTGGAAATGGGGGAGATACTAAACAAGTATTTTGAATCAGTGTTTACTGTGGAGAAGGATGTGAATGATGTAGAATGTAAGGAAATGGATGGTGACACCTTGAAAAACATACTGGGTGGCCTGTGGGAGATCTCTAAAGTCACCTCCTTGACCACAAAGGGGGGTTGAAGTGGGAGATGGCACGGGACAGTGGGACACTAAGCACACGGACACAAAAGATGGCTGCTGAGCCATCAGTTGGCCACTTGACACATAAGATGGCCACTGCACCACAATATGGAGAGAGACAGCAGAGCAAACACAGACACTACCTGGGGCCACCAGAATGTCAGCACAATGCATGCATAACCTAGTTGATTAGTTAAAGGGGGGTCAGGGAGAGAATACACATGAGTAATGTACGCTGCCCACTGAAATGTCAGGGTCCAGTCAACACCCTTTATAGAAATACGAAAAGCTTGATACGGACTCAATACAGTGCGCTACTAGCCAGGGCTGCAGGAAGAGTGATTAGTGCCCATTACTAGAGCAATGGACATCCGTGCAGACATTGAAACTGATAATGTCTGTGCTGAAACTAACAACAACTGCTCTGAAATTAACAAAGGCTGCGCTGGAACTGACAATGACTGTATCGAAACTACCAATGATTCTGCAATGATTACCATAAACAAACCATGTTACAAAGACAATAATCTCATCACTGACCTATTGTATCACAAGATGTATAATAGCATCTTGACATGTGCTCCGGGTCAAGGGAAGAATTGCAGCTGACTACTGTGCTGTTGGTGTCGTTCTCTCCCCAGAGGTCTGATATTTCCTTGTGCACTAAATTTGCCATTGAAACCCGACTCTGACTCCGAAACTGGTGATTTTCCCAAAACAATTGACAATGCGCGCAGGGTCCTTATTAGTGGTGCCCTGATCGAAGGCCACGATCAGGGGGTCGGGGTAAGAACCAAGTTGTACCTGCAAATGGGAAAAGTCAGACCGGTCCAAGGACACAGAGAAGAATCGCTGCTAACCATTGTGCTATTGGTGTCTTTCTCTCCCTGGAGCTCCAGTATTTCCTTGTGCAATAAACTTTAAAATTGAATCCAAGACTGGTGATTTTCCCCATAACAGTCCTTTATATATCTTTCCCCTTTCACCTTAGACCTAGGCCCTCTAGTTCAGGACTCCCCCACCCCAGGGAACAGACTTTACCTATTTATCCTATCCATGCCTCTCATGATTTTATAAACCTCTATAATGTCATTCCTCAGCCTCCAACATCCCAGGGAAAACAGCCCCAGCCTACTCAATCTCTCCCTATAGCTCAAACCCTTCAACCCTGGCAGCATCCTTGTAAATCTTCTCTGAATCCTGAGATCAGAATTGCATGCAATATTCCAAAAGTTACCTAAACAAGGTTCTGTACAGCCACAACATGACCTCCCAAATCCTATACTCAATACTCTGACTGATAAAGGAAAGTTTACCAAATATCTTCTTCACTATCCTACCTACTCTACTTTCAAGGAACTGTGAACCTGTACTACAAGGTCTCTTTATTCAGCAACACTCCTCAGGATCTTACCATGAAGTGTATAAGTCCTGATCTTATTTGCTTTTCCAAAATGCAGCTCCTCACATTTATCTAACATAAACTCCATCTGCCAGTCCTCAGCCATTGGTCCATCTGATCTAGATCATGTTGTACACTGAGGTAACCTTCTTCACTGGCCACGACACTGTCCACGGGTGGTGGTGGTCCTGTAAAATCCACCTGAAGGTGTTCCCAGAGTTCCCTAGGTCTCGGTTGGTGTTCCATCCTAACCTTTATGGGTCTCCCTGGGTTATGTTGTGCAAAAACCATGCATCTGTGGCATATTTGGCCAGGTCTCTTCCCACTCCTTTCTACCACCAATCTCTCCCTAGGCTTGCTATCATGGCCTTTCTACCTGTGGTGCAGTTCAAGGAATGTGTTCTGCATACACGCTGGTGCTACCAGCTTGTCTGCTCGCCTCCAGACACCACTCTCCCCTTTGAATGCGCCTGCAGTTTCCATTGCTCCCTCTCTTCCTGCAGGGTGTCCTCCTGTAGCTGCTGAATTTTCGCTAACATCTTTCGCTAATTCAATAGTGGCTATTGCAATCTCATTAATGGTTTCTTGCTCTAGGGCTTTCTGAGCTGCTTGGTCTGATGCTGGTTTCCTTTGAAGTTTAGCCAATTTGGGCTCTCTTTTGCTGGCTCTTTTTGATGGGCTTTTATTTTTATTGCTGCAGCCTCTTTTGGCTGTTCACTTGCGCACAATAGTGCCTGAATTCTTAGTTGGTGTCTAATAGGAGATCTCCCCGCAGTGGTGAACCCTCTTCTACTCCATGCTACCATGTAGTCATGGACTACACCTAAGGGATACTGACAGTCTGTATATATATATATATATATTCACGGTTTTTCATTTTGCTATTTCCAATGCTTTGGTAAGTGCTACCAGTTCTGCTACCTGTGCTCACTGACTTACATCAATCCTTCCAGACATAACTGTTTCTAATTTATCATTTACCACAGCCCAACCTGTTCAGGGTGACTCTGCTACGTATTTTCATGAGCCATCCACAAAGAGGATCTCCTCACCTCTGTTAGAGGGTTATCTTTTACTCGCCCCTATCCTCATCCCCATCTGTACCCCACAGTTGTGCGGCTACCCTGCATCTAGAATTCCCTCAGCTGGGTTTTCTCCCATATCCCTAACTATTACCATGAACCGACTTGGGGTAAAAGAACTACCTCTGACTTTGCTCTTCTTATATTGGGTACGGCCCTCAGTTTCCCTGTCTTTAGCTTCTCTACTAGGGTGTGTTTAGTGTGGAGGATGACGTTCCCTGTCATTACTATGGGCTCACTAACCCTAACGGCCCAAGCAGCACAGTCTAAGGCTGCTATGCACCTGGGCAACCCGGTGACAACTGGCTTTTCTGTAGTTGAGTAGTACTCTACGGGCCCCTCCTGCTACCGTGGTTTTGGGTGACCACTGCGGAGTAAAACCCTCCCTCATTATTACAGTGAATATGAAAATCCTTGCTGGGATCTGCAGCCCTAGCCCGGGGGCCGATACGAATCGAGTTTTAAGCTGACTGTATGCCTTCTCCTGTTCTAACCTCCAGGTTACAGGTTCCAAGACGGGCTTGTCTCCTTTAATTACTCTCTGGATCAGTTAGTCAATTTTGCGAACTTGGGTATAAAGCTCCGACTGTAGTTGAATAGCCCCATGACCTTTCTGACTCTCCTGACAGTGGCAGGTCGTGGCATCTGTTGGATTCTTGTGGTTGTAGTGCATTTTGTTTGCATCCCTGCGATATAAGGTGTCCCAGGTAGAAGACTTGTGTTTTGCCAATCTGTGCCTTTGAGGGGCTGACTTTTAACCCTGTGATTGCCAATTTATGCTTTACTAGACATAAAGCTTCCTGGTGTCCTGGTCCGGATTCTGAGGCAATTAGGATATCATCTACATATTGGAGGGTAGTGCTACCCTCTGGTAAATCTACTCTCTTCAGAATGTCGCTCATCACCCTGTGAAAAATAGTGGGGCTCTTGTGGAACCCTTGTGCAGGTGAGTCCATGTATACTGCCTGTTCTTCACTTTAAAAGAAAATTTGTTCTGGGACTCAGGATGCAACGGGATAGACCAGAAATCATTAGCTATGTCTAAAACAGTAAAAATTTGTGCTCAGGTGCCAAGCCATTTAAAACGGTGGAGGGGTCTGCTACAATGGGGTGCAATTTGGGGGTGACCTTATTTAGTCCTGCATAATCAATGGGGAGCCTGTAGCTCCCATCAGGCTTTGGTACTAGCCACGTTGGGGAATTAGTTATACTTGTGGTTTCTTTCAGGATTCTCTGTCTCACTAGTCCTTGCACTATCTCCACAACTGCTTTTTCTGCTTTTGGGTTTTATTGGGTATTGTCAGTGGGGCTTATGCTCCGGTCCTGGAACCCTTATTGGGTCTATGTTAACTAGACCTATATCTAACTTTGTTTCTGCCCATGCTCCGAGGACGGAGGCACAGATGCCTTCGAATTTCCTCCTTTTCGAGGTTCCAGTCCCTACTGGTGACGATAGCCACTTTAGAAGTTTCAAGATGGCTTGTAAGTTTCCCAACTTCAGTCTTCCGACCGTCCTGTCTGGGCCAAATCAATTTCCCTCTTGCACAATAAATTAGAACATTATATTCTTTCATGACATCATTACCCACTATGGTGTCCTCGTTATATTGGCATACATAGAATCTCATGGGGATGTATATATTGTTTATTTCTACGAGGGTAGTTTCACTTAGGTAAGCTGGTGTTTTATCCACTCCTACCCCAGTTAAGTGAATCATTTTATTTGTGTGGGGTAAGGGTAAGTTTGTGATAGATACGGCCGCTCCTGTGTCTACTAGCATTTCACATTTTCTCCCTCCAATTACTGCGGGCATGTAAATTCACCCCTCTTCCTTGCCCTCACGAATGAGGGCAGCTGGTTGTCAGCTCTGCTGACCTTGGGACTCCCGCAGTTCCGCAGTGTTCCCGGTGCCCCATACTTTTCCCAGCACATGGCTACTGTGTGTCCTGTCCTTTTGCAGAGGCTGCAGTAGTTTATATTGTTCCCTGGTCTATCCCCCGCTCGTGGCAGCCACATTTGTGATAGGATCATTTCATTGTATTCTAGCCTCCATTCTGGTCGGCTGCTTTGTCAGGTCTTGCCTTTATTGCAGGAGCTTCTGCATTTTGCACCCCACTAGCCCACTCAACTAAGTCATCATAATCCTGGGACATTATTACTCCCATTTTCAGGATGGCTTGGTGGGCGCTAGAAAGCCCACCTTTAAAAGCTTGGATGAATGCCTGGTGCCCCCGATCTGGATTTACTTGCCCTGAGCATTCCTGATAGACCCTAAATAATCATTCCCCATATTCAGAGACTCCTTCTCCTTTAAGTTGCTTAGTCATTGTGATCTTGCTCCATTTCATGGGAGTGTTTCCTACACCCTCTGGATTTCTTCTTTAAAGTCAGTGAAGGGGGCATGCGGGGGCATCCATCTCCGCTGTGAGGGCAATGGCATGTGTCCACCATCCTCCCCTAAAGTCTCGGGCTGCTGTGGTGTCAGGCCCACCAGCTACCTGTCTCCACTTGTCCACTGGGCAGGCTGCCCACCAGCTGGTGTATGTCCCTCAGGTGTAGTTAGCGCTCTACACTATCCAGCTCTTCACAGAACCAGGTGTTTGCGCTCTGGGGCTGTAATTTGCGCAGGGATCATTAGATTAGATTAGACTTACAGTGTGGAAACAGGCCCTTCGGCCCAACAAGTCCACACCGACCCGCCGAAGCGCAACCCACCCATACCCCTACCCCTACATTTACCCCTTACCTAACACTATGGGCAATTTAGCATGGCCAATTCACCTGACCCGCACATCTTTGTGACTGTGGGAGGAAACCGGAGCGCCCGGAGGAAACCCACGCAGACACGGGGAGAACGTGCAAACTCCACACAGTCAGTCGCCTGAGTCGGGAATTGAACCCGGGTCTACAGGCGCTGTGAGGCAGCAGTGCTAACCACTATGCCACCATGCCGCCCACTTGCCACCGTGCCGCCCACTTGTAGAATGGGAGACAGTCAATTTCTCTCTCCTGTTGTATTTTATCTAATATGAATTCCACGTCCTTTATCGTGCTCTCCAGGTCTTTAACTTGTTTTTGGTCCTTTCTCCACCTACTTGTGGAGGCACTCACTTGTTCAAATAGGCATGCTAATTGCTAACATTATCCCTATCTTTTTAGTTTTATTCCCTTTCTGCTTATCTATCCACTCTCTCTGTTGTGCTAATGTCTGGGATGGGTCCCAACCACTTTTCTTCATTTGTTTTGTCAACCCTTGTCGGTCTGCCTTGTATTTCTCAAGAAGGGAACCTGCAGTATCCCCTTTAAAACTTTGATCTGCCATTTAGCAGATTGTGTACCCATGGATACCACTAACATAAAATGTTCCTAACCAGTGGGGACTTCCCCTTGGCCAATAACACTGTCCCAGCACCATCGGTATGGCTATAGCAGCCTCCTAGTAAGGTGTGCTCTCTACCGGTGGGACTTCTCTATCTTCCCGGCCACCACTACTAGCCGGTACCTAACGGTCAGCTGGGAATGCTGGCTCAATAGGGTATACCTTCTACTGGTGGGACTTCTCTACCCTCCTGGCCATCTCTACTGACCAAACGCCTTCCGATAGGCCCAAAATCTAGCTCTAGCCCGGTGGGACTCTTTACCCTCCTGGCCACTGCCACTATTCAAGCTCTGTCGTTTTACTATGGGCTGATAGGGAATCACGGTTACTTACAATGTCCACGCTCCCCATCTTGGTAACGTGCACTCCCCTGAGGTTTAGCTTTTGGTCAGAGTGATCAGCTCCTGTTCCTCACCACATTCGAAATTACAAGTACAAACAGCAGCCAACTTTTAACTTAAACTCTACCTGGACTCTGCATTGTCCAGTGTTGCCAGGCTTCTGGATAGATATATGAATAGGAAGGATTCAGAGAGATATGGGCCAAACACTGGCAAATGGGGCTAGATTAAGTTGGACCGAAGGGTCCATTTCCATGTTGTACATCTCTATGATTCTATATGAGTTGCAGGGTATTCTGTTGGAAGAGGACAAGGCAACTGAGTAAAGGCAATTGCATAGACTGACTCAGGATGTATCCTGAACAGAAAGTCAGTCCACAGCAAAACCTGAAAACAAAGCCAAGTCTTGGCCAAACTGTTAAAATTTTCTTTAGGATCTGGGCTGGCAAGCCACTGTGGTTGCTGTTGGTGTGCAGACTAGACCTGAATTGAAGAAGAGAACTCATAGGAAAGTACACCTAGAAAGTCCACCTATATCTGGTTTGGAGCAGTTAAGTTGCTTAACAATGTCCAAATCAGAACCAAGCAAAACAAATGATCATCCACTTCCAATGGAAATCAATACCAGTGCAGCCATTTCAGTGATTGCAGAACCAGTCTTTAACAAAATTTACTCTCTATGCCAACACTTAAGTTTGCTCAAGACTTCGGTTAGACTAAGAAGCTATTCTGAGGAACCTTTATGGATTAAGGGTACAACCTCAGTTCCGGTCTTGTTTGAGAAGTAGCTTGTTCAGTTACCACTGATCGTAGTAAAAGACTCATGCCAAAGGTCAATAGGGAAAAATTGGTTGAGAGAGACTCACCTACATTGGCTCAGCATTTTTCAGTTAGAAAATAGCTGCCTAAGTGAAGTCCTAATTACATACCTAGATGTCTTTCAGGAAGGTCTAGGGACAATCAAAAGAGCCTGGGGTAACTTGCATATGTACCACGAAACATTTCCAAGATTCTCAAAGGCCATAAAATAAAGATCAGAAAGCTGGGAAGCAAAGGAATCATCAAATCAGTCCAGTTTGCAGAATAGGCAGCTCCGGTTGTACTGAATTTGAAACCCAACACAGCTGGATAAATACACAATCCCTCACTAGAGGATTTATATGCAAACTTGGCAGGAGGGGGCTGTCTTTCATGAAGCGGGACGTGAGCGTACTTGTCATTGCAAAAAGGTGAGGATTCCCTGAAGTATGCTATAATTAAAACCCATAAGGGTTTGAACCATTATATGAGACTGCAATTTGGGGTATCGTCAGCCTGTGCAATTTTTCAGCTGATGACAGAGAACATTTTGCAAGATCTACCCCAGGTCACCTGGATGACATGTCAATGACAGAGAAGATCGATAAGGAGCTCTTAGAAAACTTGGACATAGTCCTTACTTGAATCTCCAAGGCAGGGTATGTCTGAAAAGGGAAAAAACATATGTTTCAGACATCCCAAATGACCTACTTTGGTTACAAAGTCATTAAGATCAACTTACGTCCATTGGAAGATAAATTAAGGCGATTGAGGTGCTCCGGCTCCTATGTCAATACTGGAGCTCAGGTGTTTCCTTGGGCTGGTTAATTAGATTCCCTACAGCCATTTGGCCCAAAAAGTCCATATCCTAGTTGGAGTGAGGACTTTCCAACAATACTTTTATGGATATAAATTAGTTGAATGGAAACAAAGTTTCATTTAATGCCAAAAAGTCCATATCAACCCTCTGAAAAGTAATGCACTCAGACTCATTTCCCTCTGACTAATGCACTTAACATTGTGCACCTTCTCGATCCTTATGCAAATTTTACATTGCATGCCTTGGTTCTTCATAGCATTCAGGAAAGTGAAGAAACAGCTATCATCCTTTGATCCCAATCGGGATCTGGTATTGACGTGCGGTGCTTTCCTGCACGGCATTCAGGGTAGCATTAGCTCATAGGTGACCCACTGGAGACGAACACCCAATAGCGTATGCATCCAGGAGTTTTGCTAATGAGGAGTGTAAATGTGGCAAGATAAAGATGGAAGGTTTGATCATCCTAGTTGGAGTGAGCACTTTCCAACAATACTTTTATGGATATGCAGAAGGGCTTATGCCCGAAACGTTGAATCTCCTGTTCCTTGGATGCTGCCTGACTTGCTGCGCTTTTCCAGCAACACATTTTCAGCTCTGTTTTCCATTCGTCACTCTATTTCAGTTGATTATGTCACCTGACAAAATATATCAATCTTAAACTCTATAGTCTTTTGAATAGAGAGAATTTCAATTTTGGTTTACCTTTTTGTGTTTTTCTGAATCAGTTCTTGTGCCTTCTTAATCCTTGTTCAAATTTTACATTGCATTCCCTGGTTCTTCATTCTCTCTGTATCAAACCCATTAAATCCTTTCAAGGATTTAAACATCACCATGAGATCACCCCTCAACGTTCTATTATGGAATCATAGAGATCCATGCCGACCAGCTATCCCAACCCAATCTAGTCCCACCTGACAGCACCTGGCCCACATCTCTCCAAGCCCTTGCTACTTGTATACCCATTCAGATGCCTTTTAAATGTTGCAATTGTACTAGCCTCTACCACTCCCTCTCACAGCTCATTCCATACATGTACCACCCTCTGCATGAAAAAGTTGCCCTTTCCCCTCTCACCCTAAACCTATGCCCTCTAGTTCTGGACTACCCCACCCCTGGGAAAAGACTTTGTCTATTTATCCTATCTATGCCCCTCATGATTTCATAAACTTCTATAAAGTCACCCCTCAGCCTCCAACGCTCCAGGGAAAACAGCCCCAGCCTGTTCAGCCTCTCCCTATAGCTCAGCATCCTTGTAAATCTTTTCTGAACCCTTTCAAGTTTCACAACAGCTTTCCAATAGGAAGGAGACCAGAACTGCATGCAATATTCCAAAAGTGGCCTAACCAATGTCCTGTACAGCCACAACATGGCTTCCCAACTCCTGTACTCAATACTGTGATGAATAAAGGAAAGCCTTCTTCACTATCCTATCTACCTGTGACTCACTTTCAAGGAGCTATGAACCTGCACTCCAAGGTCTTTTTGGTCAACAACACTCCTGAGGACCTTACCATTAAGTATCTAAGTCCTAATAAGATTTGCTTTCCCAAAATGCAGCACCTCATATTTATCTAAATTAAACTCCATTTGCCACTTCTCAGCCCATTGGCCCATCTGATCAAAATCCTGTTGTTAATCTGAGGTTACCTTCTTCGCTGTCCACTACACCTCCAATTTTGGTGTCATCTGCAAACTTACTTACTATACCTCTTATGCTCACATCCAAATCATTTATATAAATGATGAAAAGCAGTGGATCTAGCACTAATCCTTGTGGCACTCCACTGGTTACAGGCCTCCATTCTGAAAAATAACCCTCTACCACCACCTCTGTCTTCTTTGAGCCAGTTCTGTGTTCAAATGACTAGTGATCCCTGTATTCCATGATATCGAACCTTGCTAGGCAGTCTTCTATATAGATCACATCTACCGCTCTGCCCTCATCAATCCTCTTTGTTACTCCTTCAATAAACTCAATAAAGTTTGTGAGACATGATTTCCCACACATAAAGCCATGTTGACTATCCCTAATCAGTCCTTGCCTTTCCAAACACATGTATACCCTGTCCCTCAGAATTCCCTCCAACAATTTTCCCACCATCGATGTCAGGCTCACTGGTCTATAGTTCCCTGGCTTGTCCTTACCACCTTTCTTAAACAGTGGTACCACGTTAGCCAACCTCCAGTTTTCCAGCATCTCACCTGTGACTATTGTTGATACAAATATCTCGGTGAGTGGGCCAGCAATCACTTCCCTAGCTTCCCACAGAGTTCTAGGGTACGCCTGATCAGGTCCTGAGATTTATCTACTTTTATGTGTTTCAAGACATCCAGCACTTCATCTTCTGTAATATGGACATTTTCAAGATGTCACCATCTATTTCCCTACATTCTATATCTTCCATGTCCTTATCTACAATAAATACTAATGCAAAATACTTGTTTAATATCTCCCCATCTCCTGCGGCTCCACACAAAAGCTGATCTTTAAGGGGCCCTATTCTCTCACTAGTTACCCTTTTGTCCTTAATGTATTTGTAAAAACCCATTAGATTCTCCTTAATTCTATTTGCCAAAACTATCTCACATCCCCTTTTTGCCCTCCTGATTTCTTTCTTAAGTATACTCCTACTGTCTTTATATTCTTCTAAGGATTCACTCGATCTATCTTGTTTATACCTGACATATGCTTCCTTCTTTGTCTTAACCAAACACTCTGTTTCTTTAGTCATTCAGCATTCCCTATACCTACCAGCCTTTCCTTTCACCCTAAGAGGAATATACTTTCTCTAGATTCTCATTATCTCATTTCTGAAGGCTTCCCATTTTCCAGCCATCCCTTTACCTGCGAACATCTGCCTCAAATCAGCTTTTGAAATTTCTTGCCTAATACCATCAAAATTGGCCTTTCTCCAATTTAGAACTTCAGCTTTTACATCTGGTCTATCCTTTTCCATCACTATTTTAAAACAATACTCCCCCTCTTCTCTTGCCTCCCTTTCTGTCCTTCCTGTAACATTTGTATCCTGGAACATTAAGCTGCCAGTATTGTCCATCCCTTAGCCAAGTTTCTGTAATTGCTATGGTATCGTAGTTCCATGTTCCTAACCATGTCCTGAGTTCATCTGCCTTCCCTGTTAAGCCTCTTGCATTGAAATAAATGCAATTTAATTTATCAGTCCTATCTTGTTCTCTGCTTTTGTCCCTGCCTGCCCTGACTGTTTGAATCGCCTTTGTTCTCAACTGTAACAGTCCCAGATTGAAATCTTTCCTCACTATCTCCTCAGTCCCATCCTCCCCAACTTATTAGTTTAAATCCTCCCAAGCAGCTCTAGCAATTCTCCTTGCCAGTATATTAGTCTCCCTCCTGTACAGGTCACTTCTCCCCCAAAAACGCTTCCAATGATCCAAAAATGTGAATCCTTCTCCCATCCACCAGCTCCTCAGCCATGCATTCATCTGCTCTATCCTGCTATTCCTCTGGCTATGTGGAAGGCATCTTGAAACCTATTGTACAGGGGATCTCCAGCTTCTGTCATGACACTACGGATTTCTTACAGAAACTCCGCACCCATGGACCAGTCGAACCAGGAGCATTCCTCTTCACAATAGACGCCTCCGCACTCTACACCAGCATCCCCCACAAGGATGGCATCGCGGCAACAACCTCAGTACTCAACACCAACAACTGCCAGTCTCCAAACACCATCCTACAACATCCGCTTTATCCTTGATCATAACGTCTTCACCTTTGACAACCAATTCTTCATCCAGACGCACGGAACAGCCATGGGGACCAAATTTGCACCCTAATATGCCAATATTTTTATGCACAGGTTCGAACAAGATTCCTTCTCTATGCAGGATCTCCAACCAACATTGTACACCAGGTACATTGATGACGTTTTCTTCATCTAGACCCATGGCAAGGAGTCACTGATAAAACTACACAGTGACATCAACAAGTTTCATCCCACCATCAAACTCACCATGGTCTACTCTCGACTGTCTGTCTCATTCTTAGACACGTGCGTCTCCATCAAGGATGGACACCTCAGCACCACACTCTATCGCAAACCCACAGACAATCTCACAATGCTACACTTCTCCAGCTTCCACCCAAAACATATTAAAACAGCCATTCCCTATGGACAAGCCCTGCGCATACACAGGATCTGCTCAGATGAGGAGGAACGTGATGGACACCTGGATGTACTCAAGGATGCCTTCACAAGAATGGAATTTGATGCTCAATTCATCGACCGTCAGTTCCGACGTGCCACAGCAAGGAACCGTAATGACCTCCTCAGGAGACAGACATGTGCTGCAACTGATAGGGTACCCTTCATTGTTCAGTACTTTCCAGGGGCTGAAAAATTACGCCATGTTCTTCATGACCTGCAACACATTATCAATGAGGATGAGCACCTCACCAAGACCTTCCCCACACCTCCCACTACTTTGCCTTTAAACATCCGCCAAACCTCAAACAGATCATTGTTCATAGCAAACTGCCCGGGTCTCAGGACAACTCCATACAACCCTGTCACGGTGGACGCTGCAAGACATGTCAGATTGTGGACATAGATACCACTATTACGCGTGGGAACACCTCCCACCTTGTACATGGCAGGTACTCATGTGACTCAGCCAACATTGTCTATCTTATACGTTGCAGGCAAGGATACCCGGAGGCATGGTACATTGGGGAAACCAAGCAAAGGCTACGACAACGGATGAATGGGTACCGCACAACAATCAATAGACAGGAGGGTTCCCTCCCAGTTGGGGAATACTTCAGTGGTGAAAATGTGTTGCTGGAAAAGCGCAGCAGGTCAGGCAGCATCCAAGGAGCAGGAGAATCAACGTTTCGGGCATGAGTCCTTCTTCAGGAATGAGGAAAGTGTGTCCAGCAGGCTAAGATAAAAGGTAGGGAGGAGAGACTTGGGGGAGGGGTGTTGGAAATGCATTAGGTGGAAGGAGGTCAAGGTGGGTGGTAGACCGGAATGGGGGTGGGGCGGAGAGGTTAGGAAGAAGATTGCAGGTTAGGAAGGTGGTGCTGAGTTCGAGGGATTTGACTGAGACAAGGTGGGGGGAGGGGAAATGAGGAGAAATCTGAGTTCATCCCTTGAGGTTGGAGGATTCCTAGGCAGAAGATGAGGCGCTATTCCTCCAGCCGTCGTGTTGCTATGGTCTGGCGATGGAGGAATCCAAGGACCTGCATGTCCTTGGTGGAGTGGGAGGGGGAGTTGAAGTATTGAGCCACGGGATAGTTGGGTTGGTTGGTCTGGGTGTCCCAGAGGTGTTCTCTGAAACATTCCGCAAATAGGCGGCCTGTTTCCCCAATATAAAGGAGGCTACATCAGGTGCAGTGGATGCAGTAAATGATGTGTGTGGAGGTGCAGGTGAATTTGTGGTGGATATGGAGGGCTCATGCCCGAAACGTCGATTCTCCTGCTCCTTGGATGCTGCCTGACCTGCTGTGCTTTTCCAGCAACACATTTTCAGCTCTGATCTCCAGCATCTGCTGTCCTCACTTTCTCCTAGAACACTTCAGTGGTCCAGGACATTCAGCCTCGGACCTTCGGGTGACCATCCTCCAAGGTGGACTTCGGGACAGGCAACAGAGGAAAGTGGCCAAGCAGAGGCTGATAGCTAAGTTCGGTACCCATAGGGAGAGCCTCAACCGGGACCTTGGGTTCATGTCACATTACAGGTGATCACCATTGCACTACACACACACACAGATATTCCTACACACACACATTCTCACATACACACGGATACAGGTACACACAGATGCGCACACAGACACCCATACATACCCGTATAGATGCACACACTCCCACACTCTCACATGCACCCTCTCACAGACTTAACACACTCTGCACTCACTACACACACACATACACACACACTTTCTCACACTCTCAATCCTCACCCCAGACAGACACACACACACAGATAGACAAAGTCCCACATGCACACATATATTTTGTGTGGTGAATTTGTACTCGCAGAGTTACGTTCCACTTCGCTGAAAAACTGCACACATTCATGTAGAACTCTGAGCTCAAAAATTGCATGAATTTATGTAAAACTCTGTTATCTCACTTTTTAGATTAGAATCAATCTGAACATCAGGTCATAGACAGAGAACACAGGGGGCTAACACCTTCAACATATTGTCTAGCTATCCATTGTTAACAGCTAACCCGAGAATGCAACTTTAAAAAAAAGGGTTTTGTGATTTACACATGAAAGAAATTAAACTATCACTGCATTCTAACAGATGAAAGGCTTAACAGACAATCAATTTATCGATGGATAATTTCAGTTGCATCACACTGCAAATTTTGGCTATAAATTCTGTGTTACGATTGAGCCCTCCACAATCACCTGATGAAGGAGCGTCGCTCCGAAAGCTAGTGTGCTTCCAATTAAACCTGGTGTTGTGTGATTTTTAACTTTGTACACCCCAGTCCAACACCAGCATCTCCAAATCATGGCTCCTATTCCTGCCTTCACTAGCTCGTAGTACTGGGAGTAATCCAGATATTACTACTCTCAAGAACCTCTTTTTTAAAGTCTTGTCTAACTCTGTAATCTCCCTTCAGAATCTCAACCTTTTTCCTTCCTATGTCATTGGTTCCAATGTGTACAATGACCTCCTGCTGGCCCCTCTTCCCCTTGAGAACATTCTGCACCCTCTCTGAGACATCCTTGACCCTGGCACCAGGAAGGCAACACACCATTCTGATTTTTCGCTGCTGGCCCCAGAAACGTCTGTCTGTTCCTTGGACTAGAGAGTCCCTTACCAATCGATCCCTTGGAACCCAACGTACCTCTCATTACATTAGAGACAGTCTCAATACTTAGCTGATTGTGCTACGTACCCCTGAGAATTCATCTCTCCCTATATTTTCCAAAAGAGCATACTTGTTTGAAATGGGGATAGCCACAGAAGATGCCTGCACTACCTGCCTACCTATCTTACCTTTCCTAGAGTTAACCCATCTATGTGACTGTACCTGAGACTTTCCCCTCCTTGCTATAACTGCTATATCCATCACATCCATGTTCTCAAGGGAACAATAGTCAGGAGTATGAAAAGTGTCCTCATAATTTAACCCCCTCACCTGTAATTATAGCTCTTAATCAATATGCTCAACTCATGTAAAAGCAAATTGCTGGAGAAACTCAGTCTGTCTAGCAGCCTCCGTGTGAGGACAAAAGTGAATATTTAAAATTCTGATATGCCTTTATTGGTCAGTGCATTGAGTACAGGCTGTACAGGTCATTGGTTAGACCACTTTTGGAATACGGTGCAGTTTTGGTCTCCCTGCTATAGGAAGGATGTTGTGAAACGTGCGCGGATTCAGAAAAGAATTATAAGCATGTTCCCAGGATTGGAGGCATTGAGCTATAGGGAAAGGCTGAATAGGCTGGGGCTATTTTCCTTCAATTTTCAGAGGCTGAGGGTGACCTCATAAAGGTTTATAAAATCATGAGGGTCATGGATAGGGTGAATACACAGGAACTTTTCCCTGGAGTAGGGGAATCCAAAACTAGAGGGCAAAAAATTAAGGTGAGAGGAGAAAGATTTAAAAGGGACCAAAGGGACAACTTTTTCACACACAAGATATTGGGTGTATGGAAAGAGCTGCCAGAGGAAGTGGTAGAGGCAAGTCCGGTTACAACATTTAAGCAGCATCTCAATAAGCATATGAATAGTAAGGGTTTAGAGGGATATGGGTCACATATTGGCAAATGGGACTTTATTTAGGATACCTGGTCGGCATGGACGAGTTAGACCAAAGGTTCTGTGTCCATGCTGTACAGCTCTTCAGCTATATGATCTATTTAGAAAACTTCCGAAGAAGAGTCACACTGGACAAATACTGTTACTCTCCCTGTGTATGCTGCCAGATCTGTTGAGTTTCTCCAGCACATTTTGTTATTATTCCTCAAAATATATAGTATTGTTGTTTGGGACCTTGTGTACAAATTGGCTGCCAAGACATTGAAATGTGATTATACCTTGAAAGTACTTTGTTTCAGAAACAGCATGAGGCATCCTAGGAACTGGAAAGGCACTATGATAAATCTCAAATTGCCTTTCAACACGTTTGTCTTCAAATTGAGTGAATCCAGCTTTTCAAAGTTCAGAGTGCAGGAGAAGTCTTTATCACCAGTGTAGTGCTTTGTCTGGAACTGGAACTGGAATGTGTGTGGGTGTGGGTGCCAGTATGTAAGTGTGTTAGGGCAAACGGCAATACATGATAACATAAAGCTGTATCTCTGATGGCAGAGCTAAATGCATAATCGTCCAAAATGGAATTGCAGTATTCAGAAAAAAAACTATTTACTTCCACATCTAACCAAAACTATTTTTTTTAAAAACCTAAATGATTGGCAATAAACTCGTGGCTGCTTTGCACAAGTTGAAATAAAGCATGTGTAAACATGCAGTCTACTGGAGTAGCTGCGAAATGGGAATAATGAGTGTAGGGTCAAGTAGAAAGTGCTTTGTTTTGCGTCTGAAAGGAACACACGTGGTCGAAGCGTAAAATCTTCGTTTATTAAACCTCTTTTAATGTTGTAGTTTGAAAATATGTTCTGCAGCCAAGCGAAAACAAACCACATTGTCAATAAATGCCTCGAGGAGACGCATATTTATTTATTATGAAAAGAACTGCGCGCCATAAAGTATCTGTGTTGATCAACACGCGTTTGTAGTATTATTAGTGATGTATGTATGGATGGCATACTAATGTTTTGCAATCTACAAAAACTCACACTTCCAAAGTGTACAGACCCATTGTCTGATTTAATATGTGGAAATAGGAAGGACAAAAGCACATCTAAGAAGCATCGGGCATCTCACCCCGAAGGACAGAACACATCTTTGTTGGAGACGGAGGAAGTTAACTGCTTTTCCAATGTGATTTTTTAATTCAGAGAGTGTGATATATTGCATTCTGAAATAGAGTCAATGACACTTTACAGTACTCGATCGTGCAAACATTTAATTGCTTGAAGAATTAATGCATCATCTATTTATGAGTCTTATCTCGCGCAGGAGACTTTATTGCATTTATATTTGTTTTCTTGATCTTTCAAGTAACAGAAGCACTGAAATATAGCAGCAGCTTGCTCACTCACCCCCTTGTTTTGCAAGCTACTGTGTTAAAAATTAACGTAAAGTTGTATGAAGGTGACACACAGCTGAATGGTTCGGGGGGGGAACAAATGAGTGAGATTGGGAGGGAGAGAAAGGGAAGAATATGAGGGAGGGGATTACAGGCGTGGAAGCTACAGAAAACGTGGGCTGAGACAGAATGGTTATGAAATGTAGAAGAAACAAGGAAGGAGAGAGAAGGGGGAGGGGAGTGAAGGAGTGGGAGGATGGGAGAAGGGAGGAGTGATGAGTAAAGGAGAAGTACTATGGGGATGGAGGAGGAGTTATTGGAGGGGGTCTGGGAAGGAGGATGGTGAGGAAAAGGAAGTAGTGGGGCAAGAGAAGGGGAAGATGTAGAGTGGTTATGGGAATGGAGAAAGGGGCTGGGCTGGTGAAGGTGAATGTGTGTGAGAAGAGAGGTATAGTTAGTGGGGAGGGCATAAAGGGTGGTAATATAGGATCTGGGTCGTTGATGTGAGAGGGTCTGAGTAATGTAGAGGATGTTCAGCTGGGTGATATGGGGAGTGCTACCTGGGTAAGGGAAGGGATGCTCTGGTGAGGCTGGGGAGAGTGGGATATGTGAAGGTAGGGTGGAGGAAAGTGGTGAAGACTGTGTGGCTGGAGGGGTTTGTGATGTGATCTGGTGGTGGGGTAGAGGAGATTGTGGGGTTTTGAACAGCAGAAACGTTGATGTATATGGATTGGATTGGGGAATCTTGATGTATTGGAGTTGATGGTCAGGGTGGGGTGATCTGGGATAAGAGGCAGCTGGGTCCTGGCCAGGGTTAGGAGGAGTTGTGGTGGCCACAGAAGGAATTTTGGTATGGTCTGGGAGAGAGTTGGAGTTTTGAGCCAGGGTGGATATGATCAGGACATCTGAGGGCAGGGAGGGTGGATGTTTGGCTGGGTAGTGGTGTCCAGGACAGGAGGTTTCATGGAAGCTGAGGGTTTAGTCAGGGAAGGAATTCTTTCTCTGATCAAGCCCTCTGCTACCGCTGCCTGGCCGGGTGGTGGTCTGGGGTCAGAGAGAGAAAGAGGTCTAGGATACACCAGGGTGATTGGTATGGAGGGGGAAATGCCAATATACTAAGACCCAGAGTATTAGCCGAGGGACAGAGGGGTGGGAGTAAGGCCAAGAGTGTGGGGAGGAGATGAGGGTCTAGGCATGGAGAGTTTGGGGGTTGTCTTGGGCAGAGGGGGATGGTATAGAACAGAAGGAATGAGGTAACTGTCAGGGTGGGGGTTGTCACTGAGGTGATGGGTTATGATCCTGACTGTGATCTGAAGCAATGCGGGATGGTCTGGGGGTAGCGGGGGATGAGTATGTGTCCTCCCAGGATGGGGGTTGGGGGTGGTGCGTGTCCGGCTGGGAAGCGGAGGTGGGGGGGGTTCCTGCCCGATAGCGGGGGGAGGGGTCGCCGCCAGCGGAAGCGCCCGCGCTGCCATGTTGTTTGGAGGCGGCTCCGGATGGTGGGGGCCCGGGCTCGGAGGTGAAACAAAAGCAGCGGAAGGATCTCCCCCCATCCCTCCGCGGCCCACGCTCAGGCTTCGGCCTAAAGCCATCCCTCAAGCCCGGCTGTCGGTGTGGCTGCAGCATCGGGCTCCCAGAGTCAAGCGAGGCGGGGAGCGTGCTGCTTTCTAAAAAAAAATCTGGAGAGCTTTTCCTTTTATTATTTATTTCTCTTGGGGAGAGGGGGGTGGAGTTTTCTTTTATCCTGTTGTTGTCCCCTGTTTGTCGCTGAGTGAGCGAGCGAGCAGGCGGGCGGGCTGCCATGGAAAGAGCTGCCGAGCAGGCCTGGAACAGCTACACCTACCAGGTGAGCCAACACAGTGCCGACATGTTGAAGAAACTCAACGGCCAGAGGAAGAACGGCGGCCGCTTCTGCGATGTGGTGCTGCGGGTGGGCGACGAGAGCTTCCCGGCTCACAAGGCCGTGCTGGCCGCCTGCAGCGACTACTTTGAGTCAGTGTTCGGGTCGGCGGCGGCGGGGGACGAGGCGGCGGGCCGCGAGCTGGAGATGCACACTATCAGCGCCAAGGTCTTCAGGGACATCCTGGACTTCGCCTACACCTCCCGCATCGTGGTCAGGCTGGAGAGCTTCCCCGAGCTCATGACAGCTGCCAAGTTCTTGCTGATGAGGTCCATCATCGAGATCTGCCAGGAGGTCATCAAACAGTCCAACGTCCAGATCATGGTGCCCCCAGCCCGAGGTGATATGATGCTCTTTCGCCCCGCAGCTAATGTGGACTTCGGCTTTACCCTCGATCTTGCCGCTGCTACTTGTGCCAATGGGACCTTTGTGGGTGAGAATGGACACCTACTGGGGGCTGGTGAGGTCAAAGTGGGCAGCCCCGGTGCCCCTGCAGCTAGCCTGCCCTCCTTGCCTGGCTCACTGCCTGCTGTGGATGGTATGGTGACCTCGCCTGCTGCACCTACACTTGTGGCTGGTCAGTTCCAGGCCCCAGTGAACTCGGTGGGCACCGATCATGCCAAGGTTAAGAGGGGACGTGGGCGGCCTCGGAAATCCTCCTTGCTGGATCTGCCATTGCTGACGGCCCCTTTGGCCATGAGAGATGAGGGTTTTTACCCCTGCAGCTTTTGTGGGAAAGTCTTCAAGAATGCAAATCGCCTGTTGCTCCACGAGGCTCAACATACTGGGCTGAGTGTGGAGCTGGCGTCGGGGGAAAATCAACTTCCAGGACTCAGTGATGGTCTGCTGGCATCGTCGAGTGGCCTCGATCTTCCTCGTAAAAGAGGGAGAATGCGGAAAAATGTGGCCTGTGAGCTTTGTGGCAAAGCTTTCAGGGACGTTTACCACTTGAATCGGCACAAACTGTCGCATTCGGGGGAGAAGCCATTTGAATGTCCTATCTGCCACCAGCGATTCAAGCGAAAGGACCGGATGACTTATCACATTCGATCTCATGATGGAGCGGTGGGCAAACCTTACATTTGCATCAGCTGTGGAAAGGGCTTTTCCAGGTGAGTAGAAAGAGTTAATTTCTCTTTAACACTTAAAATGCCGAATCAGGAGAAATTATCTGGTTAGCACAGTAAACCCTGTGCAAGTGATGAGAACAAACCAGATTGAAAAACTGAAGGTAGTTTGGAGAAATTGGAATTCTAAGAGTATTAAGATTTCCAAATTATCTCCACTTGCAATGTGTCAAACATTTAAGCAGTAGTTATAATTCTCTGACTTTCAAACTCATGCACCTTAAATGTAACATTGGCCACATATTTGATGGTAAGTATTTCAGGACCTTAATTTGGGAGTGCATTGTGAACAATCTTAATTGCATTTCTCCTTTCAACTTCCTTAAAATAAAATTAAAATGTCAACCTGGGAAAAAAAGAATGGTAGAAAATTTGAAATTGCTGGGATTTTGAAAGAGGAAGTTATCTAACTCTCAGAATTGAAAGTCAGGTTAAATCCAGTTTGAAGACGCATTCAAAAGAGCATTGTCACCATAAGTTAAAGTGTACTTTTTTACTGAGTGCAGCATTCCAAAGCATTTAGAAAGTCATGTTATGTTATATTGTCTACATTTAAAAATAACAGGTGTATTGTTTCAAATCAAACTTTGTGCTTAATATAGATAATTATTTTTCAATTCTGGATGCAGTGTGAGATTAAAAAAGGGAAATATTTAATCTGTCTCATTAAAGTTCAATAATTTATGGTGAAGGATTATAGCTAAACAAAAGTAACAGGGTCTATTAGACAAAGAGCAGCATGGAGTTAAAATTCCTATTGTCTTTCAGCGATAAAGTTTGAATCTCTGAACTTGCCTTAAATCCTGTAGTAATAGATGGTAACTTTCTATTCTGAAAATATGTGCTCTGTATTTATTTTAAGACATTGCTTAACAGAAAGAGCCCTATTTTTCAACACAATCTCCACCATTTTGTAAGCCCTTTGCAAGTACTAACACCGCCCCCCCCCCCAGCTTCTGTCTTCCAGGCCGCCCCCAAGTGTTATCCACAGAGCATTGCTAGGCATGCTGTTACAGGCTGTGTGATCATCAATGAAACGCCAATAACCAGAGGGCATGTACAAACAGCACTATTTCACTCAACTTCAGAAGTTTGTTTCTTATTCTCTACCCTCCAAGTTTACTCAGCTGAGATTTTAGAAATTTTTCTTATTCACTCTCAGAATGTGGGCATCTCTGGCTAGGCCAGCATTTATTGCCCATCCCTAATTGTCCAGAGGGCAGTTAAGAGTCACATGTAGACCGGACCAGGTAAGGATAGTTGTTTGCTTCCCTTAAGGACCTTAGTTTCCTAGCCTACATGTTAATACACCTGATTGCACTGATGATGGCTGATTTCTTTCTTGCTTCTGAATTTTTATCACATTGTTTCTTTTGTCCTCAAGATCTTGTGGTATGTTAGAAGGCCAGGTGAACAGTAAACTTACAGGCTCAGCTAGTAGCATTATAAGACTGGAGTAAGGAGCAACACGTGGGCCAGGAAAGAAAATGGGAATAAGTCTGATCTTATTGAATGGTGGAAGTGGATTCTCTTGCTCCTAGTTCTTGGGTTCGAGGCACATGTACTGCTTCGCACTATTCACTTTGTTAGTTGGTTTTTACCCATGTTTCAGATTGCATCAATGCAGTCAGCTGGGATTCAGTTACATCCGCCCCCAGGGTTGAAATTTTCATATTGTGGAAAAATATCAGTGGAGCAATAGGGATTTTGATTTAGATTTACAGAAAGTAGGTAATTACGTTCTCTGACCTCATTTGAGTGTTGTTTATCGACAACATTTAGTATAGGCAAAAGTGAGGGCTGCAGATGCTGGAAACCAGAGTTTAGATTAGAGCAGTGCTGGAAACTGATGAAGGGCTTTTGCCTGAAACATCGATTTTCCTGCTGCTCAGATGCTGCCTGACCTGCTGTGCTTTTCCAGCACCACTCTAATCTAGACAATGTTTAGTGTGTCTTATTGCTGGTTGCATGTGTGTGTCTAGTTTAAACATTTGCAGGATGAATTAAAAGCACCACTCTGGAAATGTTTCTCTCGATCACTGTTTGGCTATGAGCATTGCTAGCAAGTTTGGCGTTTATTGCCCACTTCAAATTACTTTGAGAAGGTGAACCACTTCCTTGAACCATGTGATATAGGTGCTTTCACAGTTCTACGAGAGTGTTCCAAGATGTTTACTCAGTGAAAGTGAAAGAAAAGTGATAAAGTTTTTAAGTCAGAATAATGTGTAGCATGGAAGTAAATGTATGAGTTTTGTGGTCTGCTGCCTTCATTCCTCTGGGTGATTGAGCTCAGGTTTTGACGATGCTGTTGAACAAGCCTTGCAGAGCTCCTGCTGTTCAGTATATGTTATGCATTTACAGAGGAACCTCAATTATCTGGAGAAGATCTCAAGGTACCAGTAGAAACATTACATCAAAGACATGTTTCCAACACTGATCAAGTCTTTTGTTTACAGTGATTAAAAGTGAACTCGACTCACTGAAATGCTGCCAAGAACAGTCCTGGACATCGATGAGGAGCCCAGGCACTGGATCTCACTCCTTCACACCCCCCCCCACCCCCACCCCCACCAACTTTCCCTGGAGTTCTACACAGGGGTGTACCCTAAACCCCCTTCCACAGATAATCTCTCCAATGTTGTCCTATACAGGGCAACATTACTGTTGGTGTCCGGTTCAGCTGCCCCAGAGGGGGTGGGGATGGACAGGGGTTGGGGCGGTGTTGGATGGGGTGGGGAGGCAGCAGTGTTGGGGACGGCCGGGAGCTCGTGTACGGTATGCTGCTGCCTTGTCTCCTGAACGGGCAGTGGACTTAACAGAAAACTCCGAGCCCCAGAGGAAAGACGTCAAATCAACTAATCAAATAAGCAGTTATTGCATATGGATAATCCAGGTTCCTCTGTACACACTGCTGCCACTGAGACACAGTGACTGAGAGAGTGAATGTTGATAGGCTGCCAATCACGTGGGCTGTTTATTGGATTGTCTCAAGCTTCTTGACTATTGTTTGACCCGAAATTGTTCAGGCAAGTGGAGTATATTTTATCTCAATTCTGACCATTACCTTATAGATGGTGTCATTACTTGAGTTACTCATTTAAAATTCCCAGTCTCTGCCCTACTCCTATAAACACAGTATTTATTTGGCTGATTAAGTTTAGTTTCTGTTAAATGGTAAATTCTCAGCCTATTGATAGTGGGGGGATTCAGTGATAATAATGATCTTGAATGTCAAAGTGAGATGGCTAGATTCTCTCTGTTGGAGATGGTTGTGTAATGTGAATATTATTTGTCAGGTCTTGCTACATGTGGACATGACTGTATCAGTAGCTGAGGAGTTATGAGTGGTGCTAAATATTGTGCAATACAGCGAACATCTTATGATGGAAGGAAGGACATTGATGAAGCGTGAGACAGTAGCCTGTGAAACTCTTGCAGAGATGCCTAAGTGATGTAATTATTGGCCTCTGATAACTACAACCATCTTTTATGTTGGGTCTGTTACCATCCAGCAGACTGCTCTCTTTCGTGTGCCTGCTCAGTCTCATTCTCTCTTGTGGCTACTTTTGCTGTTATTCTTCTGCACTCACCCTCATGCTCTCTCTCTGTCATTCACTGTCTTGTCGTTTTGCCCTTGCCCTCCTGCTTGCTGTCATTCCTTCACACTTTGTCTCCAGTTTATCCTCCTGCTCTCACTTTGAACCAAGAATGTGATGACATCTGAAGCTTAGAGTCTCTTGATGAACCAGCTGAGCATTGGTGAGCATATTATTGCTGTATAACTGGCATTTGATAGCACCGCCCATCTTCCTTCGTTTTGATGATTAAGTGTGGATTGGTGGGAAGGTCATTGGCCAAATTGGAATTGGTCCTGTTTTGTCGAGGGCAACAGTTTCTGTCTCCCCACCTAGGATGAATTGCTGATCGTGACCATTTGGTCCCAGCTGGGTAGAGGTGGGGTGAAATTAAATGGATCTGAGACATTTATGGAGAGGAAAACATGTGACTGCTTCCCAATGACTGACTGAAGAGGAACAGCAGAGGTTGGCTGTTCCTTCTCTCTAGGGCTTGTGTGAAACACAATTGGAAGTAGTTTGAAACCCAACAACATTTTTCTTCTTCCCTCGCAATGAAGACATAATGTGTATTTAGAAGTAATTAAGTATTTTATCTTAAGGATCCAAATACCATGGGACCTCAGGCCATATGCAAAGTGTAAATTCTCATTCAATTAACTGGCTGGTGCTCATAGCCCTTGGTCTTCTGATTTAAGATTTGTTCAACATTAAGCAATGTTGTTCAGAGTAGCCTTTTAAAGGCTTTGAGGCCAGACAATTCAGCAAATATTATGAGCACAATTACATTGAATATTTTAGCGCCACGAGAGCCTAACTGTCTGAGTTTATAGATATAGTTGTACTTAAGGAAAATAGAAGTTACACTTCAGAAGTATTAATTAGTTGTAATGTATTTTCAGATTTCCTGATAATAAGGAATGTGTAGGATCAATCCAAGTTTGTTCTTTTGCCATCACTGAAGCTTTCCACTTTAATCCTGCTGAGCTGTTAATGACGTGACTTTGCCAGTTTGTTTTGAGTGTGAATTTTATTTTTTCCCTAGCAATGTTATAACAGGAGACTCCAGTCATAGGCTTGGATTCTTGTAATTCGCTAACACAGTCTATGATTTGTTCACACTGTGAAGTCCTGATTTCCATTATGTTGCTGTGGGCATTGCTCCAATAGAGACTAAATATGTATTCCCCATTACACTAGGAAGATGGGAGGGGTCGCCAGTGCTTGAAGTAACATAATTATTTAACCAGTTGCTACAAGGTTGAAAATAGTGCAGTGTAGCACTGAAAACCAGGTTGAGTAGGCCTTGAAAGAATGCACACAGGACAGCAGATTGTAGGACTTTCCATTGTGGTGAGGATGGTCGCTTGCAGATAGGTCCAGTCAGATAATTGGTAATCCTATGCTCCAGAGGATGCTAAAATCTAATTGGCTGAATGCATCTTCAAAACTAACTGCATCCTGTCTGCAGTTCGTCATGAATTATCCATCAATGATACCCAATACAGATGGGAAGGAAGCATTTGGCTACAAGGTTTTTGCTTAGTGAAATTTTTTTTTTCATCGAGATGACCCAAACAGAGTGACAAACATTGTGGTGACACAGACATTTTCTTCCATTTTAAAAATTAAAGTTTTCCAACAATCAAGACTGATCACCTGCTTGGAGGTTCATTCCAAAATAATGCCCTGGTTTGATTAGTCAAATATAGTTATTTTTAAGAACTCTGTTAGGCTAAAACAAGAAAAAAATGCATGTTACGACATAACTTGTGGAGTTGTGGGGCTGAATGATTCATTTGTATACTGATTGTGGGTGGAATCCCTGTATGATAGCAGCTGGTTTGTTTAATTCTTATTAATATTTTTGTTGGAATGTTGTATCACTGGGGATATAACAATCTGTAACAATATTCTGAAGCCAGTTACCTTTAATTGTTGAGAAAATGTGGAGCTGGAAGTGCACAGCAGGTCAGACAGCATCAAAAGAGCAGGAAAGTTGACCTTTAAGGGTCCTCACCTGAAACATTGATGTACTATAATTTAACTTTAATTTTAATTGGAAAATAAGTTTCTATTTAATAGTTTAACATTGTGAGCCTTACTATGTATTCCCTTTTAATTATTGACCTTCCATTCTTTTTTCCTCCCTCTCTATGGTTGAGATGTCTTTGGTGCCATGGACTAACTCTGAAATTAGTTCTCTTGAAGTGCATGTTCTGAGGAAAATTGTAAGTATCTGGAATTTGAAGGTCATGTTGAGGCATCATTTAGTTAGTTAGTAGGTAAGTCCTCACTAACAGCATGTGAAATATAGAAATTTACAGAAAGAATCACAAGTATATCAATCTGATTATCATAGTGATCCAATTTAAATACAGGCTGATACAAGACTTTCCTAAGAAAGAAGGCTGGAGTTGCAGCCAGCACAAGTCAAACTGTGTGCAGTGATATGCTGTACTTTCAGTTATGAATACATTCTAGTAACAGAAACTTAAAAAGCAGTGTCCCTTTTCAATTTCAGTTAGAATTACTCACGAGTTTTAATGAGAATAGAAAAGTCTGGTAAAGTATTAATATCTATAATTAAAATAATTCCCTGAAATAGAAGTTGATTGTAACAAAAAGGCTGCTGATTTTTTTTAAACTAAAGGAGAACTTACTGTGGAATAAAAACATCATTAAGATTGTTTAAAAGATGTTGTAAATTTTAAAATTTTGGAGTAATTGATATTTTAGAAGTGGCTCAAAGTTTTAAACAGCTAACTTGTCAAACTGAAGCAGACTAAAATTTCAAACACATCTTGAAAGCCATGGCTGAAATAAAATTTAATACTGATGTTCACCAGGTGATGGCTCTTGATTTGTTGCATGATAATCCAGTTTAGCAGATGAAGTAAATAACATCTAATAATCAATTGAATAAGGATACCGAATTCTGGTAGGAAGAATAAGGAGACGACATGATACCTGGAAAACTAGTGAAAATGGAGTAAAGGAGCAAAGCAGACAAGTTATGCAAAGCCAATTTTTGGTTATAGTTATCTTGCAATGATAAAAAGATATAGCCATGGAGAAGGTGCAGGAACAGCTCAAGGGTTAAAATTGAAACTGAGATGATGTGTTTATCAAAAAGATAGCGTAAACTGGAGGTCACTCTTTGAGAAATGAGAAGGCTGAGAATAGACCAAATGGAGGTCTTTACAATTTTCGAGTTTGTTAGGGTAGTTTTGGTAGTGTTATCACTATTTGTAGGGGAGGCTATAGATAAAGAAAATAATCAGCAATTAATCTCTTGGGGAATTCAGGGAAAAAGTTCTTTATCTAGGAAGTGGTTAAAATGTGGAAAACGTTACCATAAAGTATTGAGATAAATAGCATAGATGCGTTTATGAGGAAGCCAATCATGGAAGTACAAATAAATAGAAGGCTGTGCTGATCAGTTAGGATCAGCAGGAGGTGATTTATCTGAAGCATAAACACAGGCATAGACCAATTGAGCGAAATTACCTGTTGTCGACTCAATGTTATTTCAATGTATTGTTATTTGTATTCAGACATTTGATTTGTTTCATACCTTATTTAACTTCAGTGAAATTTACAATTCAAAAACTTTTTTTTTCCTGCCTTTTTGAGAGGCTTCAAAGATGAATTATTTGCAGAGCTATTATTTAAAACAGGGAGGATGGGTGGAATAAAAAAAGATAAAATACTCAATAGTTCATTGCTGTTCTTAGGGTTAGCACTGGATCATTATTTACATTGCAGATTGCGTCTCTATCTAGTTCCGAAAATTTGAGCCCTTAGCAATTAAGGCATCGCCACCTCCTAACTCTCCCACCCCGATCATGTGAAAGGATCATGTCTTTAAAATGAATATCAGATCATTTGAGTGGACTGTGTGGATGTCATTTTTGAGGACTTGAGCATTCCTTATACTGTTACAGCCATTTTGGTTATCATGTGCTTATAGTGGGTTGTTGAATTCTGTTGCCATGATTTTTTGAGAAGATAAAATCTCTCACGAGACCATTTAGTCCATTGTGCCTGTACCTGTTCTTTCCTAAGACCAAAGTTAATGCAGTTGAATTGATCATCTGCTTAGATATGAACTAGCACTTGAGATTATGGCTTTTATGAGGTATGTACAATTGTCTTTTAGTTTTTGTTCCTGGGAGGAGGGAATTGCTAGTTAGGCCAGCATTTATTGCCCATGCTTTTCTGTTCCAAATAATACCTGTATGCGCTTTGAATTGTGTAAATTTTTCACAAAGGTACTTCCTACTTTTAATTATTCCTTTCAATGAAGTTTAAATTATAAAGTTCACAATGTAAAAACGAATCACCGTGCATAAAATAAGATATTGAAAATTGTGCTTATGTTTGTAAAACAGAGGCCGTGCACTTGTGCTGTTTCTCTCCAAATGCAGTTCACCTAGTGACATTCCCCACCTTTTTCTCTGTAGCCCTGCTCATTTCTTTTTTTTCAGATAATGATTTTTTTTTAAACACCATATTCAGTTAGCCTCTATCACAGTCTCAGACAACGCATCCCACTGAGAATCATAGAATCCCTATGTGGAAAGAGGCCATTTGGCCTATTGAGTTAGCACCGAACCCCTGAACAGCATCTCATCTAGACACCAGCCTATCCTTGTAACCCTGCATTTTTGCCATTGCTAATCCACTTAACCTGCATGCTCCTGACTCAGCTTCCTGTTTGAAAAATGGGTTTTCTTTATATTTGATATTGCTTTTTTGTCAATTGATTTCAACTTATGAACAATGATTCTCTATCCTACCACCAAAGGATGCAGTCTGTCATTGGGTTCTGTCCAGTCCCCTCATAATTTTGAATATTTATATCAAAGCACCTTTCAGCTTTCTCTACTCTCAAGAGAACACTCCTAGTTCCTGCAATCTGTCTAAGTAATTGAAATTCCTTATCCCTACGAACTAGGATTGTGAATTTTTTTTGCACTCTTACAAGGACCTTCTTGTCTTCCTTAAGTGTGGTATGTGGAACTGAATGTAATGCTGCAGTTGAGACCAAACTAGCGTTTTCTACAGATAGATCCTAAGTAGCTTGTTTTTGTACTGTTGCCCATGAACCAATATGCTTTATTAACTGCTCTTTAAACCAGTACAGACATCTTCAACAATTTGTGCACATGTGCATTTAGTCCTTTTGCCTCACATTGCTTTAGAATTATATTATTTTTATTGGAGTTCCATGTTTTTTCAATCAAAGTGAAACACTTCAGTTCGCATTAAATTTCAATTGCCACTTGTTTGCCATTTCACACCTTTTCTGTTCTTTTCAAGTTAACATTGACCTCCTCACAATTCACAATAGTTCCAAGTTTTGTGTTACATGCAGTCACAGAATTGAAAATCATTTGACTCATTGTCTTTTCTGACTCACTGAAGGTACAGTCCAGCAATTACCATTTCCTATTTCAGCACATTTTTACTCAGGTAGCAACTAACTCCCTTGTGAAAGCTTTGATTGAACTTGCCTCCAGCATTCTCTTAGGTAGTACATATCAGATTAACCTACCCATGAGGACAAATTCAAACGGGATCTTGGGTTCATGCCAAACTCTTGCATTCAGGTAGCCGCACCACACCAAGTAAGTACTCACCCCACTCACAAGTATATACTTTGTCACACTTGTGCATGCGCACACTCTTGCCTCTTGAACACATACTCACTCTTCCTCCCCCACCCCATCCACGCACTAGCACGCACACACACATTTCCCTCTCCCTCACATGCATACTCAGCTATAAGTCTACGAGGTGAATTTGTATTTGCAGATACATTATATTTTTTTGAAAAAGCACACAATTTGTAGGCAGTCAATGTGACGTTTTATAAACTTCTACTTTGGAAATAGAACTAGTCTGACTCCAGGTTGGGTTAGTGACAGACTCTAACCTCATACCTTTAATGTTGTAGTTCTGTTCGCCGAGCTGGAAGTTTTTGCTGCCAATGTTTCGTTCCCTGGCTAGGGAACATCATCAGTGCTATTGGAGCCTTCTGTGAAGCGCTGCTTTGATGTTTCTTCCGGTATTTATAGTGGTTTGTTCTTGCCGCTTCCGGGTGTCAGTTTCAGCTGTAGTAGTTTGTATGTGGGGTCCAGGTCGATGTGTCTGTTGATGGATGTTCTTTCCGTTTCCGGGTGTCAGTTTCAGCTGTAGTGGTTTGTATATGGGGGTCCAGGTCTATGTGTCTGTTAATGGAGTTTGTGGATGAATGCCAGGAATTCCCTGGCTGTTCTCTGTCTGGCTTGTCCTATGATGGTAGTGTTTTCCCAGTCAAATTCATGTTCCTGGTTGTCTGAGTGTATGGCTACTAGGGATAGCTGGTCGTGTCGTTTTGTGGCTAGCTGATGTTCATGGATGCGGATTGTTAGCTGTCTTCCTGTTTGTCCTATATAGTGTTTTGTGCAGTCCTTGCATGGTATTTTGTAAACTACGTTAGTTTGGCTCGTGCTGGCTATTGGGTCCTTTGTTCTAGTGAGTTGTTGTCTGAGTGTGGAAGTTGGCTTGTGTGCTGTTATGAGTCCTAAGGGTCGCAGTAGTCTGGCTGTCAGTTCTGAGACGCTCCTGACGTATGGTAGTGTGGCTAGTCCTTTTGGTTGTGGCATGTCTTCGTTCCGTGGTCTATCTCTTAGGCATCTGTTGATAAAGTTGCGTGGATATCCGTTTTTGGCGAATACCTCGTATAGGTGTTCCTCTTCCTCTTTTCGCAGTTCTGGTGTACTGCAGTGTGTTGTGGCTCTTTTGAATAGTGTCCTGATGCAGCTTCGTTTGTGTGTGTTGGGGTGGTTACTTTCATAGTTTAGGACTTGGTCTGTGTGTGTTGGTTTCCTGTGTACCCTTGTGGTGAATTCTCCGTTGGGTGTTCTCTCTACTAACACGTCTAGGAATGGGAGTTGGCTATCCTTTTCCTCTTCTTTCGTGAATCGTATTCCTGTGAATCGTAAACTCTGGATCAGATACGTCGATGACACCTTTGTAATCATCAAAAACACAGAAATAGAAAAAACACACCGAATCATCAACGCCACACTCACAGGAATACGATTCACGAGAGAAGAGGAAAAGGATAGCCAACTCCCATTCCTAGACGTGTTAGTAGAGAGAACACCCAACGGAGAATTCACCACAAGGGTACACAGGAAACCAACACACACACACCAAGTCCTAAACTATGAAAGTAACCACCCCAACACACACAAACGAAGCTGCATCAGGACACTATTCAAAAGAGCCACAACACACTGCAGTACACCAGAACTGCGAAAAGAGGAACACCTATACGAGGTATTCGCCAAAAACGGATACCCACGCAACTTTATCACCAGATGCCTAAGAGATAGACCACGGAACGAGGACATGCCACAACCAAAAGGACTAGCCACACTACCATACGTCAGGAGCGTCTCAGAACTGACAGCCAGACTACTGCGACCCTTAGGACTCATAACAGCACACAAGCCAACTTCCACACTCAGACAACAACTCACTAGAACAAAGGACCCAATAGCCAGCACGAGCCAAACTAACGTAGTTTACAAAATACCATGCAAGGACTGCACAAAACACTATATAGGACAAACAGGAAGACAGCTAACAATCCGCATCCATGAACATCAGCTAGCCACAAAACGACACGACCAGCTATCCCTAGTAGCCATACACTCAGACAACCAGGAACATGAATTTGACTGGGAAAACACTACCATCATAGGACAAGCCAGACAGAGAACAGCCAGGGAATTCCGAGAGGCATGGCATTCATCCACAAACTCCATTAACAGACACATAGACCTGGACCCCATATACAAACCACTACAGCTGAAACTGACACCCAGAAACGGCAAGAACATCCATCAACAGACACATCGACCTGGACCCCACATACAAACTACTACAGCTGAAATTGACACCCGGAAGCGGCAAGGACAGACCACTATAAATACCGGAAGAAACATCAAAGCAGCGCTTCACAGGAGGCTCCAATAGCACTGATGATGTTCCCTAGCCAGGGAACGAAACGTTTGCAGCAAAAACTTCCAGCTCGGCGAACAGAACCACAACAACGGACACCCGAGCTACAAATCTTCAACCAGACTTCATACCTTTAATGCATTCTCTGAGCTGAGATGTCACTTTTTATTTAAGATACTGATAAAGCCTTAAGCTATCTCGGTGCTATAACTTGAAAGAAATTCTGGGATTCAAAGTGACTAAAGACTTAACAGCAATCTAGGTTTGTTCAATACATCCTTTCAGTTGTATGACACTTTGATCTTTTACTATAAATTCTGTGTCCTATGATCCTGCCTCACTGCCTACCTGATGAAGGAGTAGCTCTTCGAAAGCTTGTACTTTCAAATAAACCTGTTGGACTATAACCTGGTGTTGTGTGATTTTTAACTTTGTCCACCCCAGTCCAACACCAGCACCTCCACATTATGTGAAAAACATTATTCTTTGTGTCACCATTGGTTCTTTGACTAATTACCATCGACCTATGTCCTCGATTCTTCTGCCATTGGGAACATTTCCCCGACTTACTCTGTCCAGATTCTTCTTGATTTTTGAACACCTTTATCAAATCTTCTCTCCGTTTTCTCTTTCAAATGAAGTCAATTTCTAATGTCTCTGATCTATCTACATAACAGAAGTTTCACACATGGAGTTATTCTCATGTTTGCAAAAGTTGAAATTACATCCTGTGTGCCAAAGACTAGGTCATTAATAAAAATTATGAAGAGTTGAGTTCAAACTCTGAAACCTTCCCTCCAGCGCAAAAAATATTCAGTTACCACTGCATTCTGTTACTTGTCATGATGCCAATTTTATGCCCATGTTGCTACAGTTCTTTTATATGCTATGAGCCAAAACTTATCTGTCAACTCTGTTTTGTCGCACTTCATCAAATGCTGAAATCACTTTGGGCAGTTTGTTTAAAAATATCTAAAGCGGCAATGAGTAATTTGTTTGAAAAATGCATCATTATCTGGCAAGAGCATATTATATTTACAAACTATGACTCTGAGGCACTGAAGCTGTGCTCCTAACTTCTTATATCGTTTAAAACTAATGTCCATGTTTTTAACATTAAAATTGAATAGTCCTCTGTTTTCTAAATGTTCAGTTGCCACAAATGTAGCTTTGAAGTTTGGTTTATCTTCTTTAAATTTTCAGTCACCAAATGGTTCTGCAATGTGCAGCAATGGGCTGTGCTGGTGGTCTGGAATGTTGAAGGTGAACTGAGCTGGGAGTGAATTCTTCGGTGTTGACGAGTATTTCTCAGTCAGGTGGAAGGGAATTCTGGAATGTGACAAAGCTAAATCATTCTTCCAGTAGTGCAGGACCATTCAAGAATCTTCAATTTTCAAACAAATATGACTTGGGCGAATATATGTTTAAAATATATGAAAATATGAAGAATTTGCATTTAGATTGTGCATCTCATGTAATCCCAAAGTGCTTTTCAATTGGTGATTCAATCGAGCTCATCATTGTTTTCAAACAATTAATTTGCCCACTGCACGATCCCACAAGTAACAACTAGATAAATGACTTGTTGAATCTGCTTTTTGGTTAGGCCACTGCAAGTTCTTTTTGTGGGTAGGAGAAGTCTTGGTTTAATGTCTGGTTAAAAATATTATTTCTGGTAGTGCAGTGCTGTCAGAAACATCAGTGTATGTTATATATTCAAGCTCCTGGAATGAAACTTGTACTTGGAACATGGAGATAGGTGGGCTACTGACTGAACCAATATTGTTTTCCCTGCTTCTGTTGACTGTCTGTAGGTTAGTTGTCACTTGCACTTGGGCAAAGTTATATATTTATTTAAATGTTCAGTCGCTAAGTGAAGTTGTTACTGTATTTTTGATAAGAATTTCAGTTTGACAGGTTTTTAAGCACCACTCTGGTCCTGAACCCATTTTGAATGTTCAGAGTTCTTAGTACATAATTTTCACCACCTCTTGAAACTCATCTTGTGCTTTATAACTCCCAGATTCTTGAGTGTGAGAAATATAACTCTGGGAAGGCAATAATAACACCTAGGGCAATATGAGAACTCTTGTAGTATGATAACGAACTATATTTTTATATGAAAGAGAGTTTTAAATTACTTTTGTATACTTGTCAAAACATTGACAATTGAATCCACTGCTACACACTGGACTGTAGTTGCATTGGAAACTGTGTATTAACTCGCAACAGTGACTCCTGATTGGCAATAAACTCTGACCTTATGTTGCTTAAACACCCATTTACTTGAGCAGGTTGAAGGGCAATAATTTTATGTTCATGAATATGGATGTAACTTTGTAGTATCATGAGACACTCAATTGTAAGATCACAAGATGTGTTGAGTTGAGGATAGCCATTCAGTCCGTCAGAGCTCGTTTATTTAGAATGTATTTATTCTCCTGACTGCAGCATTCGTTTGCCTCATAAATGATGCAAAATCTGTTCTGTTCATGGCTGTCTGATAGCAGTCTTTTTTTTTCAAAATTAGTTTGCCCCCACCACTCGCAACTTGCTCTTGATCGTATTGTCCTTCAGAATTATTGCCCATATCTGATCCTGTTTTCCTTTGCAAAGTCGTTGATTATGTTATTTTGCCTCAAACCTAATTGATCCTGCAGTTTTATACTTTAATCCTTTCGATAGAATTTCTATTCCTTGCAAAATACAGAAATGGCCCTTATCGAGGCACAAATGACATCTCATGTGACTAACTGTGATAAACTATCCATTTGCATCCTTCCCTAATATCTGCTGCCTTCGACAGTTGTTTGATTATGCCATTGTCATCTAAGCACCCTCCCACAGCATTTTTTATTCATTCATTCATTCATGTGATGTGGGCATCATTGGTTAGACCAGCATTTATTGGCCATGCTTGATTACCTTTGAGAAAGTAGTGATGTTTCCTTTTTGCACTGCTGAACTTCATGGGGCATAGATATAAGGTAGGAGATTCCATGAATTTTCACCCTGTTACAATGAAAGAATGGCAGTTATGGTTCGAAGTCTCTATGGTGTATGGCTTGTAAGGCAACATTTAAGTGTTAGTGTTCTTGTGCATCTGCTGCTCTTGTCCTATCTAGTAGAATTCACTGATTTGGAAGCTGTTGTTTTTGGACCTTCTTGAATTGCTGCAGCGCAGATCGAAAATGGTTTGTCGAAAATAGAAGGAATGCTTGTTCAAAATAAAAGATGAGGTATCAATAAAACAAGCTACCTTGTTGAATTTGTTAAGTGTTGATAGAGCTGCTCTCATGCAAGTAGAGAGTATTCCTTCACAGTCCTTATTTGTACCTTGTATATGGTAGAAAGCTTTGGAGCGTGAATTACTTGCCTCAGAATTCCTAGTCTCTAAGTTGTTTTTGTAACTACTATCATTTTATGGATGGTCAAGTTCAAGTTCTGGTGATTAGTAATCCTCAGAGTCTTAATTGTTGGCAGTTTAACAATGGTAATGCCTTTGAATCTTGAGGGGATGTGGTTAGATTTTCTGATTTGGGCTTGGTCATTGCCAGGCGTTTGAGTGGCTTGAATGTTACTTTCCACCTATCAGCTCAACCACAAATGTTGTCTAGGTCTTGCTGTGTATGGACATCAACTGCTTCAATGTCTGAGGAGCCACCAAAGGTACTGAACATTGTATGATCATCAGTGAACATCTCCACTTCTGATCTTTTATGATGGAGGGGTGATGAAAGTGTTTGAGCCTAGGATACTATCTTGAGAAACTCCTGCAAGAATGATCCGGCAGAGATGTTTGCCCTCCAAAAGTCACAACCAGTTTCCATTGTGCTTGGTGTGACTCCCGCCAATAGAGAGTTCACTTCTTAATTCTAATATACTTCATTTTTACTAGGAGTGCTTAGTGCCACATGTGGTTGAATGCTAATTTGATGTGAAGCAGTCACTGTCACCTAAATTATGAAGTTTAGCTGTTTTGTCCATAGTTGGACCAAAGCTGCAGTGATGTTAGGAGCTGAGTGGCTCTGGCAACATCCAAACTGGATGTCAGTGAGTTGGTAATTGCTAGTGAGTGTTGCTTGATAGTACTATCAACAACCACTTCCAACACAAGGACAAAGCCCTCCCGTTCCTCACCTTCCACCCCACCAACCTCTGTATACATCGCATCATTCTCCGCCACTTCTGCCACCTCCAAATTGACCCCACCACCAGAGAGATATTTCCCCCCTCATTCATACCAGCGTTCTGGGGAGTCATGCCCTCCATGATTCCCTCATCAGATCCATGCCTGCCCACCAGCCCACAACCAACTCCAGGCACCTCCCCCTGCCACTGCAGGAAGTGCAAAATCTGCACCCACACCTCCCCCATCACCTCCGTTCAAGGGCCAAAAAGGATCCTTCCACATCCGATAGAAATTTACCTGTACCTCCACCAATGTCATCTACTGTTTCTCTTGCACCCATTGTGGTCTCCTCTACATCGAGGAGATAGGATGCCAACTTGCGGATCGTTTCAGAGAACATCTCTAGGACACGCGTATCAACCAACCCCACTACCCTGTGGGTCAACACTTCAACTCCCCCTCGCATTGCCCAACCCTTACCACCCGACGTCTAGAGAAAGAATGCCTCATATTCCATCTTGGGACCCTGCAACAACACAGGATCAATGTGGATTTCACCAGTTTCCTCACTGCACCCCCCCCCCCCCCCCCCCCACCCCCAATATTATCCCAGTCCCAAGCCTCCAACTCAGCACCGCCCTCTTGACCTGTCCATCACCTTCCCCATTTATCTGCTCCACCCTCCTCCCCGACCTTTCACCTTCTCCCCACCTTCATCTACCTCTCGAGTTCAAAGCTATCTTCACCCCATCTCCCTCCCATTTATCTTTCAGCCCCTTGGCCCCTAAGCCTCATTCTTGATGAATGGCTTGTGCCCGAAAACTCAATTCTCCTGCTGTTGGGATGTTGCCTGACCTGCTATGCTTTTTCCAGCACCACACTATTGATTCTCATCTGCAGTCCTCACTTTCTCCTTCCATCACATTTACCAATGTTCAGGAGTAGACTTGGTGACAGTGTGATAATTGGCTATGTTGGTTCTGGCTTGCTTTTTGTGTACAGGACATGGAATCCGTAAAGTGGGGAAAGAGGCCATTCAGCTCATCACGTTTGTACCAACCCTCCAAAGAGCACTTGGACCCCATAATCCCAGATTTACCATGGTAAATCCACTGATTATCCATTGAATAATCAACTTAACCTGCACATCCCTGGGGCAATTTAACATGGCCTAGATTGCACATCTTTGGACTTTGGGAGGAAACTGGAGCACCTGGCCAAAACCCAAATGGATACTGAGAGAAGTGCAAACTCCACACAGTCATGCAAGGCTGGGATCGAACCTGGGTCTCTGGTGCAGTGAGGCAGCAGTACTCACCACTAAGCTGCCCATACCTGAGTAATTTTCTACATTGTTGGGTAGATGACAATATTGTAGCTATACTGGAACGGTTTGGCTGAACCTGTGGCTAATTTTTTAAAAAATTAATTCATGGAATATGGCTGCAACACATGGGCTGGCATTTATTGTTCATTTCTAACTGCCCTTCAGAAGTTGTGGTGAGCTGTTTTCTTTATCGCTGTACAAATAACTCTGTTAGAGCAGGTTTTCCATGTTTTGACCCATGACACCGAGGGGACATTGATATATATACAAATATATCAATGGCTTGTAAGGGAACTTGCAAGTGATATTGTTCTTCTTATCTGCTGTCCTTGTCCCTTTTAGGTGGTATTGGTCATGGGGGTTTAGAATGTGCCATCTAGGGATTCTTCATGAATTTCTGCACTGCGTCATTTAAAAGGAAGCATTTGTGGTGGAGGGAGTGAATGTTTGTAGATATGCAAATCAAAGGGACTACCACTATCTTGGTATTAAGCTTCTTGAGTATTGTTGGAGCAGTCTAATTCATGCTAGAGGAGGGTATTCCATCACATACCTGTACCTATGTCTTGTAGATGGTAGACATGCTTTGGGAAGACAGGACTCCTAGCCTCTGACCTGCCATTTAAACTATTGTATTCATAATTGTGTTGAGCCACAACACACTGCAGTACACCAGAACTGCGAAAAGAGGAAGAGGAACACCTATACAAGGTATTCGCCAAAAACGGATACCCACGCAACTTTATCAACAGATGCCTAAGAGACAGACCACGGAACGAGGACATGCCACAACCAAAAGGACTAGCCACACTACCATACATCAGGAGCATTTCAGAACTGACAGCCAGACTACTGCGACCCTTAGGACTCATAACGGCACACAAACCAACAGCCACGCTCAGACAACAACTTACTAGAACAACATGAGCAAAACTAATGTAGTTTAGAAAATACCATGCAAGGACTGCACAAAACACTATATAGGACAAACAGGAAGACAGCTAACAATCCGCATACATGAACATCAACTAGCCACGAAACGACACGACCAGCTATCCCTAGTAGCCACACACGCAGACAACAAGCAACATGAATTCGACTGGGAAAACACTACTATCATAGGGCAAGCCAGACAGAGAACAGCCAGGGAATTCCTAGAGGCATGGCATTCATCCACAAACTCCATCAACAAACACATCGACCTGGACCCAATATACCAACCACTACAGCGGACAGCTGAAACTGACACTCGGAAGCGGCAAGGACAGACCACTATAAATACCGGAAGAAACATCAAAGAAGCGCTTCGCAGGAGGCTCCAGAGCACTGATTATGTCGCCTAGCCAGGGGACGAAACGCTTGCAACAAAAACTTCCAGCTCGGCGAACAGAACCACAACAACGAGCACCCGAGCTACAAATCTTCGCACAAATATTGTATTCATATGGCTAGTCTGGTGCTGTTTATGGTCAATGGTAACCCCCAGGATAGAGTCATAGAGATGTACAGCATGGAAACAGACCCTTCGGTCCAACCCGTCCATGCTGACCAGATATCCCAACCCAATTTAGTCCTACCTGCCAGCACCCGGCCCATATCCCTCAAACCCTTCCTATTCATAGACCCATCCAAATGCCTCTTAAATGTTGCAACTGTACCAGCCTCCACCACATCCTCTGGCAGCTCATTCCATACACGTACCATCCTCTGCGTGAAAACGTTGCCCCTTAGGTCCCTTTTATATCTTTCCCCTCTCACCCTAAACCTATGCCCTCTAGTTCAGGACTCCCCGAGGAGTAATTTTGTAAACCTCTATCAGGTCACCCCTCAGCCTCAGACACTCCAGGGAAAACAGCCCCAGCTTGTTCAGCCTCTGCCTGTAGCTCAGATCCTCCTACCCTGGCAACATCCTTATAAATCTTTTCTGAACCCTTTCAAGTTTCACAACATCTTTCCGATAGGAAGAAGACCAGAATTGCATGCAATATTCCAACAGTGGCAACATGACCTTCCAACTCCTGTACTCAATACTCTGAACAATAAAGGAAAGCATACCAAACACCGCCTTCACTATCCTATCTACCTGCGGTTCCACTTTCAAGGAGCTATGAACCTGCACTCCAAGGTCTCTTTGTTCAGCAACACTCCCTAGGACCTTACCATTAAGTGTATAAGCCCTGCTCAGATTTGCTTTCCCAAAATGCAGCACCTCGCATTTATCTGAATTAAATTCCATCTGCCACTTCTCAGCCCATTGGCCCATCTGGTCCAGATCCTGTTGTAATCTGAGGTAACCCTCTTCGCTATCCACTACACCTCCAATTGGATGTTGATAGTGATTGATTCGTTCACAGGTAATGCCATTGAAATTCAAGGGTGATAGTTCTCTCTTGTTGGAGAGGTCATTGTTCAGCATTCACCAGTTGTCAGTCCAAGCTGATTATTGCCCAGGTCTTGCTGCATTTGGACATGACTCCTCAGATACTAAAGTAGTGTGTGAATGGTGCTGAATGTTTTGGAATCGTCAATGAACATCCCCATTTCCCAAGATGGAGGGAAGATCATTGATGCCACCAACTCCAGAAATTTGTTTAATATCCTTTTCAGGTTGGTTAGAAATATCCACCCTGAGCTACTCCTGCAGAGATGTCCTGGACCTGATATGACTGACTTTCAGCCATCACAACCACCTTCCTTTGTGTTACGTATGACTCAACCTGTGGAGAGTAGTTAAGGATTGTAAGTCTGTAGTGCTACTAGGGAAATACTACCAGGGACCGGAGTCGTTGTAATTCCCAATGCTTTCAGCTTTTTTTAACGTTGTGGAATGCATCAAATTGGCTAAATTGATATTGATGATGCTGGGGACCTCAGAAGAAGGCTGAGATGGATCATCCACTTACCATTTCCAGCTGAAGAGATGGCAGATGCTTGTTTGTTTTTTGCACTGATGTGTTGGACTCTACCGTCATCGAGATGGAGTTACTTGTGGAGTGTCCTCTAGTTTTGCTTTTGGAGGTTGATTCAAAACTATTTCAGGCTTTGATCGTGCAGCTGTTTGTCATTTTTATACCTTGGTGAGGACGTAGATGGATGGGTTAGTAAATTTGCAGACGACACTAATGTTGGTATAGTTGCGGATAGTGCCGAACAATGTTATAGGTTACAGAGAGCCATAGATAAGCTGCAGAGCTGGGCTGAGAGGTGGCAAATGGAGTTTAATGCAGAAAAATGTGAGGTGATTCACTTTGGAAGGAGTAACAGGAATGCAGAGTACTAGGTGAATAGTAAGATTCTTGGTAGTGTAGATGAACAGAGAGGTCTCTGTCCAGGTACACAGATCCCTCAAAGTTGCCACCCAGGTTGATAGGGCTGTTAAGAAGGCATGTGGTGTGTTTAGCTTTTATTAATACAGGGATTGAGTTTCGGAACCATGAGGTCATGCTGCAGCTGTACAAAACTCAGGTCCAGCTGCACTTGTGTGCAGTTCTGCTCACCGCATTATAGGAAGGATGTGGAAGCTTTGGAAAGGGCTCAGAGGAGATTTACTAGGATGTTGCTGGAATGGAGGGAAAGTCTTACGAGGAACGGTTGAGGGACTTGAGGCTGTTTCCATTAGAGAGGAGAAGGTTGAGAGGTGACTTCATTGAGACATATAAGATAATCAGAGGGTTAAATCGGGTTGACAGTGAAAGCCTTTTCTCTAGGATAGTGACGGCTAGCACGAGGGGGCAGAGCTTCACATTGAGGGATGATAGATATAGGACATCTGTCAGAGGTAGTTCCTTTATTCAGAGTAGTAGGGGCATGGAAAGCACTGCCTGCAACAGTTGTGGTCTCACCAACTTTAAGGGCATTTACATGGTAATTGGATAGGAATATGGACAAGAATGGAATAGTGTACGTTAGATAGGCTTCAGATTGGTTTCACAGAGTAGCGCAATATTGAGGGCCTATGGGCCTATACTGTGCTGTAATATTGTATGTTCTCTACGTTCTAGTGTCCCTTCATCTGGGCCAGAAGGTTTGGGCTCAGGTCTCGCATGTCTCAAACACGTTTTGTAACATGTTCAAACTGATTATTTTAAATATATATCTGCTGTGTGGTGAATTAATACATGGATCCAAATATTACTGTTTCATGCATGGGTAAACTGTTGGCAGTACATTCTCATTTTTTAAAATCACTCATGGGACACGGATGTTGCTGGCTGGCCAGCATTTAATGCCTGTCCTTAGTTGACTTTGAGAAGATGGTGTTGAGATGTCACCTTGAGCTGCAGCCAGTGGGGAGGGAATTCCAAGATTTTGACCTAGTGAAGTGAAAGAAAGGAGTTATATTTCTAAGTCAGGATGAGGGTGAGTGGCTTGGAGGGGAATTTGCAGGTGGTGTTAATCTTCAGAATTATTTTTTGTGTTTGGGAGGAAATTTTGGATCTGACTAACAAGCCAAGAGTTGGATTTTTTTTTTCTTGAGAAAATAAGGAGACAGTATTGATATGCTTGATACGTAATCTACACATAACATTGCAATCCTCACTGGCTTGAGTATGCTACATATCAAAAGCTCAGAATGAATTGTGTGCATGTAGGCAATACTGTGGAAGTGCACAAATGTATTTGGAGATTCAGCAGCACAGAAACAGATCACTTGGTGCAGCTGGTCTATATCCGTATAAATGCTCCACACAATTCTACCACTTGACTTGGTCCAGTCCTGACCAATGCCTGGATGTAGTTATTGGCATTTGTGTAAGACTAACTGATTTTCTTTTGTTTAAAACTGATACAGAACTCTTCTATTTATCTGCCTGTTTTATTTTTAATTTAAAAGTTAGCTTTCACTTTTGAGTGAGCTCATTGTTTTAAGTTCACCTGCACAGACGTTCACCCAGCCAAGAATCATTTTTGTTTATTTGACTGTGGCAGATTTTTCACTAAATGTTAGTTTATAAAGTTGTATACTAGCCAAGTAAACCAGTTGTATAATATGTTGACACTTCCTTGGTTCAGAAGGATCTCCAGTTTTAAATCTCAGTAAAGTTGCATCACTGGACATTGTTGAAACCATTGTTATTTTATTATACTTTGTTGTTTTTAGTTTGGAGCTGTGAAGTGAGATCTGAAAATGACCTTGGACTGTGAGCTGCAGCTTGTTTTTTTGTAAATAAAAAGAACAAACAAATTGATATTTGTTGATTTAGCCCAGGCTTGTAGATTGGTTCTTGTTCAAAGTACTCTGGTTGTTTTGACTCTGGAGATTCAAGGTTTGTGTAAAGATTTGTAGCTTGGGTGCCAGTTACAGTTGTTGTGGGTATGTTTGTTGAGCTGGGAAGTTGGTCAGCAGCAATTTTGTCCCTTTTGAGGTGGCATACTTAGTACGGTGGAGCCTCCTGTGAAGCGCTGCTATACTGTGGTGGTTGAAATTTATTTGGTTTCGTTCCTGCTGCTTCCAGTTGTCGTTCCAGTTCGTGCAGTGGTCACTATATGGGTCCAGGTCAATATGTTTATTGATGGAGACTGTGGATGAGGGCCATGCTTCTAGAAATTCTCTAGCTGTTCTCGATTTGGCTTGAATATTTTTGTTGTTGTGTTGTCCTGGTCAAATTTGTGGTCCTTGTCATCTGTGTGTATGGCTACTTGGGACAGCTGGTCATGGTGTTTAGTGGCCAGTTGATGTTTATGAATGCAGATTGCTAGTTGTCTGCCTATTTGTCCTATATAACGTTTAATGCAGTCCTGCATGGCATCTTGTACACCACATTTGTCCTGCACATGAAGGGTCCTTTGTTCTGGTGAGTTGTTGTCTGAGCGTGGCTGTCAGTTCACGTGTTGTTATGAATCTGAGTGGTCGGAGAAGTTTGGCTGTCAGTTCTGAGTCATTTTTTAAATAAGGTAAAGCTGTTAGTGTGTTGGGTTGTGGCATGTCCTCGATGCATTGTTTGTCTGCCAGGTATCTGCAGATGAAGTTTGTTGGGATATCCATTCTTGGCAAAGACTTTGTCGAAGCGTTCTTCTTCCTCTCCACAGGTTGGGAGTGCTACCAGTATGTTGCAGCCCTTTTGAACAGGGTCTGACTACAACTTCTCTTGTATGTGTTTGAGTGGTTGCTGTTATAATTCAGGATCACTGACCACTGCAACAAACGACCAGAACCAGCAACCGCAAGCAATGGGAACAAAACCAAATAAATTCCAACTGACATAGTACAGCATTGCTTCACAGGAGGCTCCACAGCACTGAGGATGTCGCCTAGAAAGAGAATAAAACAACTGCAAACCAACATCCCATCTTGGCAAACATATCCACAGCAACCACTCCAGAGAGGTATTATGCAGTTGGCCGATTTTTGAATGGCAACTGGGGCCTTATAGGAAGACAAACAGTCCAGCAAAGTGAAACCAGAGCTTTTGAACAGTGCCTTGATCAGAAGGCTTTTGGCTACCACAACTACAAGATGGAGGTTTGATTTGCTTCCTGGTTGTCCTCCTATTATCAATTCATGGAATGTTCAGAGAATAGAATCTCCATGATAAAAATCAAATGAGATTCAAGGTTTGTGTTCCTTAGAGCTAACTAGACTCCATCTGCATGCATTGGTGTCTTCAGAAGCCAAACATGGTACAATCTTATGTGCCTGTGATGTTGTGGATCATGGAGTCTGCTAAGTGAGCTGGCCAGGTGCATCTCTTCAATTTTTCTTTTTTTGGTTTATCCATTAACTGTGTCTGTGTAGCCGAATGGCTGCATCGTAATTCCTACACAGTACCAGAATGTTCAACAGCTAGGTCTCCACAAGGATAGTGGGAATTAGGAGATAGTGAGGACTGCAGATGCTGGAGAGTCAGAATGGATAAAATGTAGAGATGGAAAAACCACAGCAGGTTAAGCAGCAACAGAGAAGTCCTGATGAAAGTTTCCAACTTGAAATGTTAACTTTCCGCTCCTCTGATGCTACTTGACCTGCTGTGCTTTTTTTAGCTCCACACTTTATTGACACCAACTTCATAGGGCCAAATGCCCACTATGCAAGAAAGAACCAGGCATTGCTGGTTCAGCAGAAGTCTGGTAATAAGGTTTGTTAAAAGGCAGCTTGATCTTTGTCGTTATCAAGGTCACTGAATGAAATACGGAAGGGGAGGACAATGAGACAGCTATATCTTGTCTATATGATTCTTGGATGGACGATCTTAGAGTCAAAAAGGGCCTAGGTGAAAGTCAAACCTGTGAGGGAAAACATTTTATTAGTGTTTTGAAGACATCAGCTTAACCTAAGAAAAACTATCGCAGGAGCAGGACCCTGTGGTGAGTCTGAAGCAGCTTTGTTTGTAACCTGCTTTTTTTTTATACTATAGTATTAAACTGACTGATAAAGAAGTAGATTGCAGTAACAGTACAGGCTGTAATCATTCTGTTTGCTGATGTTGCTTTGGAGAAGGCAACAGATGACATCAAAGAGGATTAGTTTTAAATAATAGACATTAGAGACCTTGTAATTTAGCCTAGCTCTGTTGAAGTTACTATATTATTAATTAATTGTTAAATCTTTTGTTTAAACTGTAAACTTGATGTCTGGTATTGATTATTCATAGTCTGGTACTGGTTTTTCAAAAGATTGGTTAGGAACCATTATGGTCAGTTTTGAGGGTCATTGAGTATTATAATTTTGCTGTTGTGTATACAGAGATAGAGAGGCTGATTTGATTTGGTTATCTGTGTTTGTGTCAGAATGACATGGATTGCCAAAAGTTGGTCCTACCTCCTTAACTCTTTACTATGAATTATGACATCCCTAATGTTTCCAGAGTACCCCATTCCTTTATGGGAGCAAGCAATGATGAGTTATGATTAACAATAATTCAAAATATTTAGTACATAAACTTGATAGAGGTAGCGAGAAAAAAGCAGACAGGGACTGAAAGGGATAATTGTAAGGACTCACTGAGCTGAAGAGCTCCCAGAATGATGAAACAATAACTAGATTCAAATACAGTGTAATTGTTGGCAATTTTTAAGATTGTTAAAAAAGCTGCTCACAGTTGGTCAAAGGATGAAAGTGGTGTACATGATTCCTGATGTTTCAGTAAAACAGTCACAGCAAGGCATAATATTACTGAGTTTGAAAAATATCACCACACCTTCACTGTCTCTAGGTTATAATCCTGAAATTCCTTAATGGTGAAATGGATGAACCTAATCTTTTGTAGCAGTTCAAGATGATTGCTCTTGAGAAGGCTGCTCATCATAACTGCTCTTGAGAAATGAATACTGGCCTTCTGCTGTTCTGAACCCAAGATCAGATATTTTAAAAAATGAATAAAGCAAAGAGAAACATCAACCAAACAGCTTGACAAGCACAGAAGTTGTAAGAGGTCATTTGGCCAATTACTATGTAGCACAGAATTAAAGAAAAATAGGCATGAGGGAGAGAGAAAAGGAAGACCTGCAATTGGAAAACACAAAACAATGTATAAGTGGTTCTGCAGTTGATTTCTTTGTAATCTGTTAGCATATTATTTACCTTGCTTGTCAAAATGAAATCTGAATTTTCTTTTTCACTGAAACTTTGTAAGTAAGTTGGAAGAAAAATGAGTTATTATGTTAGATATGTTGTTAGAAAACTCTCCAGTGACTGATAGGGATGATATTAAGGATTAAGAGAGAAAATTGTTCTTCATGGATGTATATGCACGTATTTGCTGGAAAAAACCTCGTTTAGAAATGATGCATCTGTCCTCTAGTGGTCAAAACAATGGCAGGTGAAATTTTAAAAATATTCAGTTGCACCTGGGAAGAAAATGTGAGCAATGTTTGCATTCTGAGTTGTATTGAAATACCAATGAAAAAAGTTCGAATTCTATTTGTTCTAGTTACTGAGTTTGAAAAGGATCACCCCACGTTCACTGTCTCTAGGTTATAATGCTGAAATTCCTTAATAGCAAAATGGATGTATTTATATCTTTTGTAGCTATTCAAGAAGCCAGCTAACTACCATTTCTCAGGAGTAATTAAGGATGAGCACTGAATACTGGCTTTGTGCTGTTCTGAACTCAAGATCAGATATTTTTAGAAAACGAATAAAGCAGGGAAAAATGAACCAAACGCTTCAACAACCACAAGTTGTAAGAAATCATATGCATTCCTACATTTAGGTGATCAACCATACCTTGAGTACTGTTGCCATTTATGATGCTGTAAATGGTCCCACTGTAATGCTGTGACGCCACATTGGAACCCCAAAATGCTTATGGGGCTTTCAGTTCTTAATTCCAAAACTTTTTTTTAAAATGGAAGACAACAACTACAGAGATTGGTTAATTAATGATCTCATAATGAAGACATTGAATTTTACATTAATTTGGAAGGAGACCTGAGTGAGTCTTTTGTTTAAATTTAAATAAGGGCACTTATAATGGCATGGAAGTTGAATTGATTAGTGTGACTTGGCAAATTAAGTTAAAGGATAGATCAATAGAGATGCAGTGGCAAACATTTAAGGAGATATTTCAGAACATAAGCATAGGTATATTCTAAAAACTAAGAAAACTTCTAAGGGATTAACCCACTATGGGATACTAGAAAGGTTTAAGATAATATTGAACTTAAGAAAAAGCACAGGAGTTTGAACAGAATATATATAAAAGCAAAGAATGACCAAAAAATTTAAAAAGGAAAATTTCAAGGACAAGAGAAAGCTAGCCAAAACCTATAAAAATAGATAACTTTCTATAAATATTTCAAGAAGAATAGCGTGCCCTACAAAAAGTGAGTCTGGAGAATTAATAATGGAAAGTAAGGAAATGGCAGATCAATTGAACAGGTGCTTTGCATCAGTCTTCACTGTAAAGGACACAAGTAACATCCCAGAACCCACCATAGATCAAGAGATGGAAGAGGGGGAGGAACTCAAGAAAAGTGATACTGAGTAAACTGTTAATCGAGGATTGATAAGTACCCAGTTCTTGGTGGATTTTCACTCTGTGGTCTTAAATGAAGTGGTTAGTGAGGTATTTTGATGCATGGGTTTTAAGTTTTCAAAACTCCCTTGATCCAGGGAAAGTTCTTTCAGATTGCAAGATAAAAAATGTGAATGCTTTCTTCAAAGGGTGAGGGAAGCAGAAAGGAGCAGCTGATGAGGAAAGTGTAGGCCTGCATAACACATGGCGCTTCTCCCTCCCAAAGCACAATTTTTAGACTCGGATGGCTTCAGTAGCACCTCCAAACCCACAAACTGTTCAGTCTAGAAAGGCAAAGTCACAAGGTGTATAACAACATCATACTTATTTGGACATATATCACCATTAGTTAATTATTACTGGGTCAACATTGTATGTAGGTAGCATTGTTGGAGCTTTTTCTTCACCATATGCTTTGCAGCAGTTCAAAGAGAATACTCATCACTAGTTTTTCAGCAGCAGGAAATTATGGGTTAGTTAGCTTAACATCTATCCGCACATCAACCATGATCTCAATGAAGCAAACTCAATGGACCGAATGGCCTATTTTTGCTCATATTTCTTATGGGCTCCCTCAAGTCCAAATTTAGTTTAATATTCAGAATTAGATATAACTTGAAAACAAGTGTAAAGAAAACAGGAAGTTAAGATATCTACTATACAGAAACTGTATTTCTGCCTGACCGTTAGTTGTCAACCAGTTACAAATGGTTGCCTAATTAGTTACTAATTAGTATTGCAGTAAGCTAAGTTTTCATAATCAATCTGTTAGAGATGTTATTATACACGTATAGAGTAGGTAGGACTTGAATCCAGTCCTCCCACTACCCTGCAAGAGGCCCTTCAATCTGAATTAATTTTTAACTTTTTAATACCTATTTTTCTAATTGACCTGTTCAGAGATGTTACTACACACCTGGAGCAGGTGGGACTTGAACCTGGGTCTCTTGGTCCAGGGATAGGGGTGTACCTCTGTACCACAAGAGGGCCCAGTAAGCTGAATTAATAAGTCAAACTTGAATGAGAATCACTTGCAAGTTAACAGGATTGGCTACCACAAAGTGATTGCAGAACTGAATACATCTTCAACAAGAGTGCAGAAAGGTTTGGGGGAGGAATAGTGTTCTTACTTCTACCCCAGGAGGCTGAAGTTCAAGTCTCCCCTTCAGAGGCTGTACTTTAGAGGCTGTACATTAGCATTGATGAAATAGTTGATTTGAAAATCTCTGAACAGGAGTGCTAAAGTTAGAAAATTGTTAAGGTGCAAATCAGTGCAGTTGGGAATGGGTTTAATTTGACTAAATCAGCAATATAAGGTAATAGACCAATTAATCTAATAAAACAAAAAGTTGTGATTCAATTAAAAATAAGGAAGTAATAAAAAGTAAGGTCAGACAAGTAAAACAAGGCAGGTGTATATGATAATGACAATATGTGGGAGTACCTGAAGCTCAAGGAACTTTGGTCAGAGCTAATACAAATATACAAACAAGGAGAAGGTTACCACCCTGAAAATGCCCCCTGAATCCCTACTACCTGTCTTCTGTTAGTTAGTTAATCCTCTTATCCATGCTAATATACTACCTCCACCTCATTCTCTAAACGGCATATGTTCACTCTTGCTTCTGTCTCTTTTTATTATACTAAAAGAAGCTTTTGCTGTCTGTCTTGATATTACTTGATTTACCTTCAAAGATTGTTCTCACCCTCTTTATATGTTTTAGTGTCTTTTGCTGTTTTTAAAAGCTTACCCAATCCTCAGGCTTGCAACTAACCTCTGCTGCATTGTATGTTCTTACTTACCATCTGATGCCATCATTAACATCTTGGTGTCGTTCCCTCCTTTGTTTGAATCCTCCTCCTTCACTGGGATATTTGTTGGCTGTGAGCCATGAACAATTTACTTAAATAACTGCCATTGTTCCTCAACTGTCTTTGCTGCTGAACCCTCCCCTCAGTCTACTGCAATCAGCTGTGTTCTTATTCCTTGGTAACTACTCTTACTTAAGCATAGCTGAAAATGTGTTGCTGGAAAAGCGCAGCAGGTCAGGCAGCATCCAAGGAACAGGAGATTCGATGTTTCAGGCATAAGCCCTTCTTCAGGAATGAAGACTCCTGAAGAAGGGCTTATGCCCGAAACATCAAATCTCCTGTTCCTCGGATGCTGCCTGACCTGCTGCGCTTTCCCAGCAACACATTTTCAGCTCTGATCTCCAGCATCTGCAGTCCTCACTTTCTCCTTATTTAAGCATAGCTCACTTATTTCAAACCCAAATTCCTCCCTTTCAAATGGAGTGCTAAATTTTGCCATGTTATGATCAAAGTTTGAGGAAATATTTTACTGACACAATTTATGGAACCCACCGCATTACACGTTACCAGTTCCAAAATAGTCTGATTGTATCCACAAGGTTTTGTTCTAGGAAACTGTCCTGAATATGCAATCCAAATTTTTCTGTATGGCTTCCTCTGCCAATCTGACTATCTGTATTGAGACATAGCAGAGAATTCCCATTTGCACGAAATAGCATTCTGTTAATAATGCAGTTCTGTAGTCATTTTGAGCTCTACACTATTGTTTGGGTATTAGTTTATCTGTAACATGAATATGTTCTCCTTTTTGGGCATTTGCTGTTTTGATTGTAAAGGCACACTCACTCCAGGTACAGAAAATCATGTATTTTCTTGCTTGTGTGTTACAACCATGAGAACGATGAACCTGCTAGGTATAGTTTCCTAGTCAGGACTGTTTGGGACAATCATTGGGGCATGTTTGCTAGCCCTTTTCTCGAGCAAAGTGAGTAGAAATTAAGATGACTGCTCTGTCATGGATTCCATTCCTGGAGAGCTACTTCTGCCCCAAATCCAAGAGTTTGGTAACCATCAGTGATAAGAGCAGATTTGTGACTGGGGACTTACAGATTCACAGCCCTTTTTTCCATTGCAATTCATCCACAGCGTAGAGCTTTTTGGTGTCCCTGGCAGAGAGTTATATATAGAGCAACCTAGATTTTCCGAATAACAGATTATCTGACAAATCACAAGGTCCCAATGCTTGGCTAAACTGTTATCTGGCATTTGGTGATCTGGATTTCAATTAACGGAACCAAATACTCCCCACCTGTGTCTTTCAGATAATCAAGGTTCCTCTGTACCTGGAGAGTACCAATTGCTCTGTAGTCTTCGTTCACGTTCTAGCCATTGATGTGTGCACGTGCCTTGTTCGTCTGGTTAAATATGCTTTTGAGACCTTGAAATTTTTTTTAAAATAGCGTTTCTCCCTCTGGATCTGCTCAAATCAACTTTTAGGGTTTTAGCAGGAACGACTTTGTTAGAGCGATAGGCTGTGAGCAGAGCCACAACTAATCTGCATTCCTGACATTCAAGGGCCACTACCAATGGGAGGCTACTACTCATTGGAGCCTTTGGGAAACAGGAGGAAATGTTAAATCCATGACTTGGTTTCACCATCAAGAACCAGAATGGGGGATACAAGATTGCAGAGATCTAACAGGCCTGCCTTACTGAACTCTGCACCACAACTCAGGCAAAATAGTGCTTTTACCCTACCCACCTAAGCTGTTTTGGAGAAAATCAATATTGGTAGAGGTGCAACATAGCTTTTTTTTCCAGCAAGGGAAGATGACTAGAGGCAAAGGATTAACCAAATCGCACCATGAGGACATTTGCCTGCAGCATCGGACACGCATCGGCATCCTCTGAAACCTGCTCAGCAAGTTGTGGCTGCAGAGTTTGTGAAGCTCTGGAGGATAATCAAAGAAAGTCTCATCAGGCTGGAACTGATCTCAGTCGTGCTACAGAAGCATGATCAGGAGCTGGAAGGACTCAGGAGGCGAGTGGAAGAGGTCAAGTGAGCGGATAGTGGTGTTGGTGACCATGGTCCGCCATGGACCATGGACCACCGAGAAGCAGGTACAGGCGTTAATAGAGCAGGTTCACAACCTCAATCTTAGAGGTCGAAAAAATAATATCCGGGTTGCCGGGCTGCTGGACGGAGAGGAAGGCAAGCAGCCAACAGTTCTTTTGAAGACCAGTTGGCGCGATTTCTTGGCTGGGAAGCCTAGGCAGACCAGGTGCGGATCGACAGAGCTCACCAGGTTGTGGTGCACAGATCCAGTTCGGATCAGCACCCCCAGCAGGTTCGAGGGCGATTCCAGTGTTGCAGGGACAAACAAATGGTGATGGAAGCCTCCAGTTTGCTGGGGAAGGATCCACTGGCCCTGATCTACAAAGGATCCAGGATTGTTTTTCTGTGGTTGTGATCTGGAAAAGGGAGTCCTTTGATGAGGTGAAGAAGAGACTGAGGGATCTTGGTATTCAGTACTCTGTGAGATACCTGGCGGCGCTCTGTTTAACCCATGGTGGGTGAAAAAGCAAAAACTTTCTGGACACTTGAAAATAAACCAGTTTGTCTAAAGGGTTGTGGAGAATGATTGGTTTTTTTTCTTTCCCTTTACCTTTTTGTGTACTCGTTTTTTATTACAGAAAGTGTTTTTGGATTTTTTCCAGTGTTAATTGAGGTTAATATATGGCTGGGAATGGGTGATGCCCTCTTTTAATTTCTTTGTCCATAATACCTGTCTTTCTCCTTTGCTTGAGTCTGGGACGCACTCAAGTTAGAAGGAGCTATGGAGGTGTATTGTTAAGTGCCCCTGTGGGCAGGGGGAAAAGTCCCACATAAAGTGTCTTTTGTATTTTTGTTTTTGGTTTAGTTTAATGTGTTGATTTTTAGTAGATGCAGCTTTTAAAAGTTCTGTTAAAGCAGTTTTAGTGTGTGTTTGTGTGAGTGTTTCCTAGGCTTGATGAGTCTTTATTTACTTAGCGTGTTGTAAGTGGGGTTCTTCCTCTTGGGAGTTCAAGGGTTGTAATTGACATGGCTAATTGTCTTAAATGGTGCACCTGGAATATTAAGGGGAGACACTCACCGGTCAACAGAAAAAAAAGTACTCTTGAGTCTTAGGAAGGATAGGGTTGATATTGCCCTATTGCAGGAAGCCCTTGATGATAAAGAACATCGAAAATTGCAGCAGGGTGGGTTTGATCAAGTGTTCTTTTCATCATTTAACATTATAAGAGCAGGGGAGTGGCCATACTTGTTCGGAAGAATCTCCCACTTAAGTTACTAGGTTTCGTTAAGGATGAGTATGGATGGTTTGTAATCCTTAAAGTCTTTATACATGGTGAAGAGTATGGCGTTTAAAATGTCTATTGTCCCCTGACGCACCTTAAATTCCTGGCAGATGCACTCTCCAAATTGATTGCCCTTGAAATGCAAATTACTATCATAGAGGGAGATTTTAATCATCCCATGGACCCTACGGTAGATAGAATGCCCAAATGCTCTCCCAAAACCTGTCTGCAATCTAAACAACTGGTTGACTTGTGTGTGTAATTGGGAGATGTCTCCACCCTACAAGTGGGGACTTCACCTTTTTTTTTCCTAATCCACATAAGTGTCATACTAGGCTTGGTCTTTTCCTAGCCCCCTCCTGCTTTTCTGGATTTGATGATATTCTGTACAATTGGAAATATTGCCATTTTCGATGAGGCAGCAGTATATTTGGAGGTGAAGATTAAGGGCAATGGAACAGGCTTACGGCACTGGCAAATGAATGGGTCCCTTTATTCTCAAGGACAGTCAGTTTATTGAGTGCTTCTCGAATGAGTTCAAAGCATTCTTAGTCATTAATTTAGGTACGGCTAGCAACCCATCTGTACTCTGGGAGACTGCTAAGGCCTATGCTAGGGGCTTAGTTACCTCTCACTCGGCCAGTCGGAAATGACAGTAAGGAGAGCAGCAGCGTCTGCTGGAGGCATACCTGAAGGAAGCCGAGACAGCATACTTTGATAGGACATTGGTGACTAATTTACAGCGGGTTACAGTTCTTCAGCTTACTTTGAACTCCATGCTCACTCAGACAGCGAAGAGAGAACTCTCTTTTACGAAACAAAGGTTGTTTGAACACAGTGATATTTTTTACACCCTGGAACAGTTTGGTCTAGGTGAGGGGAATACCTGACATTGAGGGTAAATCACAATTTCCGTTTAAATGGTTGCAGGGGTTTTTTATTACTTAGCCATTTTTGTTTTTCCCAACTTTGATCAGTTATTTAAGGCTAATTTTATTCACTAGCTTAACAAGATTGAACAAGTTCTTCAATGATGGAAGGCCTTTCCAATATCTTGGTTAGGTCGAATAGTCTTCAATAAAATGAATGTCCCTCCTGATTTGCTACATCCCATGTGAATATGGTCCCTCTGATATTTTTTCCCCAGGCAAACATTGCAGAGACTTACTGGCTGGTTTAGTTTTTTTTATTTGGCACCACCAGCAGCTCGCCAAATTGCAACTCTCCCAAGGGCTTCGGGGAGTAGATTTCCCATAGAACAATACAGCGCAGAATAGGCCCTTAGGCCCTCGATGTTGCGCCAATCTGTGAACTATTCTCAGCTTGTCCCCCTACACTATCCCATCATCATCCATGTGTTTATCCTAGGATTGTTTAAGTCACCGTAATGTGGCTGAGTTGAGTACATTGGCAGGTAGGGCATTCCATGCCCTTACCACTCTCTGAGTAAAGAACCTGTCTCTGACATCTGTCTTAAATCTATTTGTAGTTATGCCCCCTTGTACAAGCTGACATCACCATCCTAGGAAAAAGACTTTCACTGTCTACCCTAGCTAATCCTCTGATTGTCTTGTATGTCTCTATCAAATCCCCTCTTAGCCGCCGCCTTTCCAGTGAGAACAGACCCAAGTCTCTCAGCCTTTCCTCATAAGACCTTCTCTCCAGACCAGGCAACATCCTGGTAAATCTCCTCTGCACCTTTTCCAATGCTTCCCCATCCTTCCCGAAATATGGCGACCAGAACTGTACACAATATTTCAAAGAGGCCACACGAGCATTTTGTACAGCTGAAGCACGATATCGCGGCTCCAGAACTCAATTCCTCTACCAATGAAACTTAACACACCAAATGCCTCTTAACAGCACTATCAACCTGGGTGTCAACTTTTGGGGATCTATGTACATGGACTCCAAGATCCCTCTGCACATCCACACTACCAAGAATCTTTCCATTGACCCAGTACTCTGCCTTCATGTTGTTCTTCCCAAGGTACATCACCTCACACTTAGCTGTATCGAACTCCACCTAAGAGATACCACCTTCTGTCTTGTGAGTGATTGGGCTTGTGAGGATCTGTTGTCAATATGGTTGGATCTAGAAACTTCTCAGACAAAGTGCCCTTTTACTAGCCTGTTCTTTATGGATAAGATGAGGACCGTTGCGGAATACTGTCAGAATCCAGTCATGAAGGGCATTGCAACAGAGTCAGGGCAATATATCTAAAACCTCTTTCCTCACCCCTGTAGTTGGTATGCTGGGATTCTGGCCAGGGATAATGGGTACTGGGTTTAAATTTTGGGCAGCTAGGGGTGTCTCCTGTCTGGGTGACTTGTTTGAGGGTGAGATTGTGATGTCCTTTGACCAAATAAGCTGCAAGTATGGGTTATCTAGAAGAGACATTTTTTGTTTTTTCCAGGTGAGGGACTTTATCCAAAAATGAACTACCTTACGATCTGTAGGGTTTTGACCAACCCCTACAGATTCAGTACAGCGAAGAGGGTGCTCTATGCCAAGAGCACTCTCTTGGTTAGTACTCTCTATCGTTTACTGGGAGGTGGTTCCTTGGATAATATTGACAAACTATGTGAAGTCTGGGAGAAAGTGTTAGGAGTTAGATCTCCTCCAAGTCATGGGAGGATATTTGTGAGAATGCGAGAAAGATCTCGATCTGTAACAGGACACCTGCCATACAGTTGAAAATTCTTCATAGGGTCCATCTGGCCCCAGATCATCTTTTGAAATTTAAGGTGGGAGTATCCTCAGGGTGCCCCAAGTGTAAAATAAGTACTGGTACACTTATGCACTGTCTGTGCTCCACAGGCTTCATAAGTACAGGAGTGCTATAGCAGGAGTGATCAAGGAAGTCTTAGGGACTGAAGTTAAGATGATCTCGATCTCTCCTCTTCTGGGCCGGTCCAACTTACCCGCTCTAGATATACATGGGAAAAAGCTTTTTAATATCCTCACTTTCTGTATGAGGAATGATATTCTGATGTGCTGTGTGTCTGAAAACCCCATAGATGTCAGGTTGGCATAAGTTAGTCATGGAACACATCCCCTTCTCCCCCCAGACTTTCTCACATGTGGTGCACAAAGAACTGCAAATTTTTATGAAACATAACAGCAATATTCTACAGATCTGCTTGCTGGACCAGCAACCAAGACAAATTGGCATTAAGACACCAGTTGAATCAAAGTTGGATGCAACTAGACCAGCTGAAAGGCATGATGAAAACTGAAAAATCAAATGCCAACATTCTCCTTACAAGATGATTGGAACTTGGCTTAGCCTTTCATAACATACTTTAGGCCCTTGTGAGTAACTGGTAGGAAAGTGAAGGCCTGAATCACAAAGTTTCTCCCTCCTAAGTGATTTTAGCAGCACCTCCACAACACTGTTCAGCCTAGAAAGACACCATCAGAAGGTGTATGATGTCATCATACTTATTTACTGGAACATATATTTCCATTCATTCATTATTGCTGGGTCAAAATTGTACATAGTAGCATTGTTGGAGTTCCTTCTTCACCATACAGTTTGCAGTCGTTCAAGGAGAAGGCTCATCACTTGTTTTTCAGCAGCAATAAGTGCTTGCCAACAATTTCTTAGAATTGATAATCAAATACCAGGACATTTTTTTAATGTACTGATGTGCCCTGAGGTTCTGTGTCTTGTGCATGTATTTAAGAAAATGCTGTTCAAAAACAAAATTTTCTTACATTTCAATACCTTGCTAATTTTGATGTTTTCATTTACAGACCGGATCACTTGAATGGCCACATTAAGCAGGTTCACACTGCAGAGAGACCCTTTAAATGTCAGGTGAGTTCACCTTTTAGTTTGCAAAGCCCTGTGTGTGGAATTGATCTGTCTAAGGGCAGATCTTCTACTCATTGCTCAACATTTTGCAGTTCTACAGTTTCCTCATCAGCTGCTTGTGAGACCCTCTAATGTTTCACTTTAGTAACCAAGGTGACTAGGCTGAAGAATCCATGCTGCAATTTCTAGTTGGAGAAAGTGAGGTCTGCAGATGCTGGAGATCAGAGTTGAAAATGTGTTGCTGGAAAAGCACAGCAGGTCAGGCGGCATCCAAGGAACAGGAGATTCGACGTTTTGGGCATAAGCCCAAAGATTCCTGAAGAAGGGCTTATGCCCGAAACATCGAATCTCCTGTTCCTTGGATGCTGCCTGACCTGCTGTGCTTTTCCAGCAACACATTTTCAGCTGCAATTTCCAGTTGCCTATCTCGTTTGCATAAAGGAAACACTAGTTCTCTACTTGAAGGATTATCTGTGAGCATCTGTTATCTAGCTCATCAACCATCATCATCAAAAAATTGATAGTTGCACCGTTGACTGTGGCTTGTAATCCTTCTCATGGGACCCTTACCTGGAGTTAGTGACTCTCAAAGAGCAAGGATGATTGTCCTGTGAGCCCCAAGTGAGCTTCCCCATACATGATGAATTTTGGTCACTCCATGCCTTTTTCTGTAGCATGAGCTGCCTCTGAAGTAATTTGATGGGAAGAGTTTTGTCGAATGCTTGGTCCTGTCTTCATTCATTATCGACCCATTAGAAACGACTGGATAATAATTATGTGTAGGAACTCTAACTAACATTAACTTTTTCTGACTCAAGGACACTTCAGATTAATTCCAGCAATTTTACTAAATCAAAAACACAAGAACTGTGGATTCTGTAAATCAGAAACAAAAACCAATTGCTGAAAAATTCACCAGGTCTGGCAGCATCTTTGAAGAGGAATCAGAGTTAATGTTTCGGGTCCAACTCTATAAATGCTGCCAGACCTGATGAGCTTTTCCAGCATTTTTTGGTTCCAACAATTTTACTGCTGTTTTACCAAGCAGTAATATAATCTGTAAATTGTTATTTGAAATTATACTATTCAAAAGGTTAAAAAGAAATTGAATTTGTATTAGCATCTTTGAGAAGTGTCAAATATCTTTGTGATTAACAGCTAATGAGGTAATTTTGATGTGTTATCACGATTGTAAGAGAGCAATTAATGTGTAAACAGCAAGCTCCCACACACAGTAGAGTGATAATGATCCAATAACCAGTTTTTAAGGTATTGATTGGGGGATAAATGTTGATCAGTACTCCCTTCTTCAGAATAATGTCACAGACTCTTTTATGTCTAATCAATTATCTCTTTTAATGGGAGATGTAGCATAGTGATAATATCACTGGGCTAGGCAGGGGTTCAGACCCCATGGTGTCTTCTCATGTAACCACAGAAGGTGTAACACCTGCCTGTTCATCTCCTCCCTGTTCACCGTCCAAGATATGAAACAGTCTTTACAGGTGAAGAAGTATTTCACCTGTACCTCATCAAATCAGGTCTGTTGCATTCGCTGCATCAATATGGCTCCACTCTATATTGGAGAAAGCAAACGCGTACTAGGTGACTGCTTGCAAAACGCCTCCAGTCGGTGTGCAAGCATGACTCTGACCTTCCTGTAGCCGGTCATTTTAACACCGCATCCTGCTCACACGCCCACTTGTCCATCCTCGGCATGCTGCAGTATTCCAGTGAATCACACCAAAAACTGGAGGAATTACATCTCTCAGACTAGGCACTTTACAATGTCTGGACTTCATGTTGAGTTCAGCATCTTCAGATTGTGAACTCGCTCCCATTTGTTTTCTTTCGTTTAACTTTAATTGTATTCTCTATCACCATGCCCTCTCTCCCCTCCCCTCATTTCAGTGACTCCATCTGTTCTTTTCAGTTTGGCGATTGGAAATGCCACTGTTCTGCCGTTCTGACATTCTGGTCACTCAGTCTGCACGATCAACAGCCTCTCTTCCCCCAGCTCTCCGCACTTCCATGCTATTGTATAAATGCAGTCCCCTCTGCACTTCTCATGAAAAATCATCTGGACTTGAAAGGTTAGCTTGTTCTCTCATCATGGATGCTGCCTGACTAGTTAATAAATCTGGAATTAAAATCCACTCTTGAGTAGTCCTGATATAGCACAATGTCAAAAAAAGTCATCTGGTTCACTGATGTCCATTAGGGAAAGAAACATGGGGAGGCAATGGCCTAGTGGTATTATCGTTGGAACTTTAATCCAGGGACGCAGATAACATTCTGGGGACTTAGGTTCAAATCCAGCTCAGCAGTTGGTGCACTTTGAATTCTGGAATTAAGAGTCTGGTGATGACCATGAATCCATTGTCGATTGTTGGGAAAACCCATCTGATTCACTTATGTCCTTTAGGGAAGGAATCTGCTATCCTTACCTGGTCTGGTCTGTATGTGAATTCAGATCCATAGGACTCTTAACTGCCCTCTAGGCAATTAGGGATGTGCAGTAAATGCTGGCTTTGCCAGCGACATCCTCATCCTGAGAGAGAATTTTTTTAAAATGTGTTATGTTGGCCTGGATTGGTCTCTATATGACTTCAACATGACTCAGCAAAGTGATTGACTCTTTATTACCTTTTTTATTACTCAGTTGTATTAAACCACTACAAGGCCTAAGGAAGATAATTGGATAGACTGCCCAACCTCAAACTACAATGGCAAATGCAGCCCTGTCAACCTTACAAAGTTCTTAGTAACATCTTGATATCTGTGCCAAGATTTGGGAGAGCTGCCTCTCAGACAAGAAAAGCAACAGCCTGGCATAAGTCCTAATCACAGAACCAGACCGTAGAAACTCCTAAACATGACCATGACCAAATATATAGTCTTTGGACTTAAAACGTCAATTCCATTTCTTTCTCTACAGGTGCTACCAGATCAGTTTCTACAGTCTTTTTTTATCATGCTTCTAGCTTTTTGAGCATTTTGATTAGGGCTTCCAACATCAACTGTGAATCCTATGATCTCATGGGATCTAGTCAAACAAGGGCAAGGAAACCTGCAGGCTACCACTTGATGCACATCTCAGTTAATGAATAAGTATTTCTCCATGTTGAACACTACTTGGAAGAAGTAATAAATATGCAAGAGCGCAGAATATATTCTGGTTAGGGAACTTCACTGACCGTCACCAAGAATGACTTGCTAGCACCATACAGACTGAACTGGCTGTGTCCTAAAGAGTCTATGTCTGTATCAGGTGTTGAGGGAACCAACTAGAAGGAAGAAAACCTACTTGATGTTGTCCTCATCAATATCATAGATGCCATGGTAGTACAAGTGTATCTACGTAATCATTGTGACACCAAGTTGTGTGTCTGTGTTATTTTTTTTTTAGATTAGACTTACAGTGTGGAAACAGGCCCTTCGGCCCAACAAGTCCACACCGACCCGCCGAAGCGAAACCCACCCATACCCCTACATTACCCCTTACCTAACACTACGGGCAATTTAGCATAGCCAATTCACCTGACCCGCACATCTTTGGACTGTGGGAGGAAACCGGAGCACCCGGAGGAAACCCACGCAGACACGGGGAGAACGTGCAAACTCCACACAGTCAGTCGCCTGAGTCGTGTGGCATCATCACTATCCTAAATGGGATAGATTTCAAGTAGATCTAGCAGTTCAAAACTGAGCATCCAGAGGCACTGTGGGACTGGACATCTAAAAAGAAACCAAAATTGCATAACATCCACACAGGATGGGGTAATGATTTTCTGTTCACAATTATAAAACTTTTGCTTTGTATGTCACCAAAGTGTATCAGTAAGTTTAAAAAAAGAGGAATATGGGATAACAGCACATAGCACATTCAAGGATAGTTTTATCTCAAGCAGCACACCTTCTACAAAGAAAACTATTGAGTAGATAGCTGTTTTGAAGGCTCAACAGGATTTTTTCTAAACTAGCACCAAAGCCTAAGGCCTGCACTGAAGCATCATTTCATGTGTGCCATCTTCTGGCAAAACATGATCGTTTGTAGTTGGCGAAGTAATTAAAGAAGTACTGGCTGTGGCAGTTGACTCTTTATTCAGAGACTTTAAGAACACTGAAGGAATAACAACAACAATTCAAAGCACGTTACTTGGTAATTCCATAGTTGCAAGATGAGTGGATGTTTTTTCCAAAGATGTCTTTCAGCAACTACAAGAGGACCTGAAGGACTGTGAATGCTCCTCACTGCAGTCAATTAATTGATCAACGTGATGGGCATGACTCAGATACTTATTTTCGTGTGCATGGGTTTTAAAGGCATAACTAAAAACTATTTTCTCACTTTTGTCTGTGAGAGACAGACAAAGGATGAGGATCTCTGCAACAAATTCAGAAGGTAATTGTTTGAGAAAAGCATTCCAATCAAGAAATTGACTTCCATCGCACCTGATAACATACCAGCCACCTTTGGCGTGAATGCAGGCTTTGTTGGCAAAATGACCCTCTTTTGCCAATTATCATTGTTTAATTCACCAGTAAGCATTATTGAGTAAAGTATGGACTTTTCTCATGCATTGAAAGTTGTTATTAAGATTGTAAGATTCATCCAAAAACCTTTCACCACTGCTTATTTGAATTCTTATTACATAAGACCACTAAATCGTAAGCATTAGGAACAAGAGTAAGCTATTGTGGACTGCAAAATCATTCAATAGGATTATGGCTGATTCGAAATTCCTCCTATCTACTTTCCTGCATTTTACTTCATAAACTTGATGCAACTAATGGTGAACTAATCCTCTAGGCTGTTGTGAGGTGGTTTAGTCAAAAGAAGATCCTTCAAAGATTTTCTTTTTAGATCTGATGCCTGAAATAGCCAATAGCCATCAAGGAAAAATCTGCACTGAAGTGTCAGACAATGCGTGGTTGTTTCAGAATCTGTATCTGGATTCCTTACAGATATAATGTCAAAACTGAATGAGCTCAACTCTAAACTACTGGAAAAGGACAGAGACTAAGCAAATATGCTGCAGCATTTCAAGTCTGAACAAAATATGCAAAAAATCAAAGGCAAATATAAATGATCCCACCCAAAAGAAATTGTCTGTGCACACCTAAGGAAGTTACAAGAGGAATTCAACAGGTGATCTCAGAAATTAAATGCTGGAACAAAATGTTTGGTCAAATCTATTTCTTCAAGTAGACATTGGTGCATTGGCTATCAATTCCATCAGGTGTCTAAGCATTGGAGTTGTCACAGAAAAAATTACTATTTGTAATGATTCTGAACTGAAAGCCACACCAACGGAGGGTGAATTCTGGGGATTCTTAAACAGAGAAAAATACCTGCTTCTATCATCCTGTACTTTTAAAACTTAAGAGTTAAGTGGACTAAAAGTAAGACCACATTCTCCCAAATGAAGAGAATCCTGTCCCAAGCATTACAGTCATCTCTCATCCATTTGACATACTATATATGACTAGCAGTCTTAAGCTGCAACTGACAGATAATGTGCAATTATTGGTATTACACTGATACTTGATGATTAGAGGACGTATATATACACACTTGGTTTTAGTTTTATCTAGCACTAAAAATAAATTGTTCTTTGTGATAGATGATGGGTTTTACTTAATTAAAAAAATGATTATGTACTTCAGAAGAACCTTGAAGAACAAAGACAGCAGATACATGGGGACAGAACCAGCTGCAAAGTTCCCCCCAAATCTCAACCATCCTGACCTGAAAATGTAAGACTGTTCCTTCATTGTCACTGTGTTAAAAAATCTGATACTCCCTAGTAACATTGCAGGTGTATCGACATCACATGAACTGCAGCAGTTCAGAAGACAGCTCCACCACTACCTTTTCGGGGCAATTAGGGATGGCCAAAAAGTTCTGACCTAGCCTGTGATGCCCATTGCCTGAAAAACAAATAAATAAAAGGTCCATCTGAGAGGACAGGTGGTGACTTGGTTTATGCCTCATCCAAAAGACTACACCTCTAGTTGCACTGCACTCCTCAGCGTTGCATTGGAGTATTAGGCTTGATTTTTGTGCTCAGTTCCTGAAGTTAGTCTTGAGCTCTCAATCTTCTGACTCAGAAGCAAAGGTGAGATTAACTGAGCCACAGCTGACACCACTGGTACTGTCAGGCTACCAGAATGATTTCCATTTTGTTCACCTGTTCCTACAGACCTGCGAAGCTTCCTTTGCGACCAAAGACCGCCTGCGTTCGCATTTGACATGCCATGAGGAAAAAGTCCCCTGTCAAGTGTGTGGGAAATATCTACGTGCAGCTTATATGACTGATCATGTCAAAAAGCATAATGAAGGACCAAATAACATCTGCAACATCTGTAACAAAGGTAACTTTTAAAAAATAATCTAAAGATCAAGGTGTGTTGCTTACCTCTAAAGGTTGTTACTATAGAGATGGCGTTTGAATCTGATATGTTTTGTTGCTCTGAGGAATTTGTCTTTAACTGCACAAAAATAATTAAGCCAGAATATAAAGGAGTCTAATTTGCATCAGGCTTAGTTGTGAAACATTTTTATGGTAAAGTTGAAAAACACAACTAAATATTTTAGTACTTTGAAAGATGTTATTAACTTCTATGTAATTAAGCAGTAAGTTTAGCATGAGCCTGGCCTTGTGGAAAATATACAGTACTAAGTGTCACATATGCAAGTTATTGATCATGCTTAAACCTAATTACCTCAAAAATGCATTTGGAAATTATGGTTAACTGCACATTGATAGAAAATGTAGAAGATTTACCAGTAGATAAACAACTGCCAAAGGGAAGACTGGCAAACAGAATAGTAATCAAAAATGTGCTGAAACTGAGTTTGATTATATCTTTAAATACTTTGAGAATTTTGTTGAAAGTGTAGTGCTGGAAAAGCACAGCAGGTCAGGTAGCATCCGAGGAGCAGGAGAATCGATGTTTTGGGCTTATGCCCGAAATGTCGATTCTCCTGCTTTTCAGATGCTGCCTGACCTGTGCCTTTCCAGCATCATACACTCAACTCTGATCTCCAACAACTGCAGTCCTTACTTTCTCCTTTGAGAATTTTGTCAACAAATGGAGTGATTGTAAACTGACTACTGTAGATTTACTGTTTTGTTTTTTTTTAAAAAAAGCTTACCTCTAAGCTTAAACCTTATTTTATTCTGTTGTTGGTCAAGTGTGATGGGATATTTAAGAAGCAATTAACAGTTGGATGTCATGACCAGCTGAGGGTGAAGGTAAAGATGTTTTCTGGAAGCTTTTTGAGAAGGCCACGTGATTTTACTAATCCATCCAGTGAAATATCAAGAAATTGGAAACTAGGATTTGATTGATGACTTGTGACTTAAATCTATCCACTTCAGTTCTGAGCATCTGATCATTTAGTTTATTTAGCCTAAGACTTTTTTTTTACCTTTTACCCCATCATTTCAATCTGTCGATTTCATAGTAAAGTAAATATTGATGATGGAAAATAGTAATGACTGTCTGTTTTCCTCTTCATTTCAGTTGATAAACGCAATACTGTACTATTCATTTGTACATGATGCAAGACTTACTTTATCCTACAAATATTCTGACTTATCCTAAAACACCAAAGATTACATCAGATTATTTTTCTCCAGATTTGTTCTTGTTTTGTTGTTCTTCTTCATACATCACTCTTGCTATTACAATTGAAACAGTAGTTTCAGGTTGCAAAGTTGCAAATGCTGTCTCCAAACCAACCAGTTCATGTTTTGTTCTTTGTGTTAGACTTGCATTTATTATATAAAGTTTTGCATGACCACCAAACACATCAGTAATCTGTTTCTATGAATTTGATTGAGGGATAATTTTTTTTCATGATACTGGGGGTATCTGCCTTAATTGATCAAGGTAATGCTGTAGGATCTTTAAAATTGGATTTGCATATTGTTTGTTGGTGTATGAGAATATTTGAAAATGATTCCCAATTGGCCTACACCGATCCTCATTTTTTTTTGAGTTCTGTGCCTGAAGGCAGTTCCTTGGCAATTATTCACTGCAGCTTAGCAGTGTATCATAATTTTTCCCTGAGGGTGGATTGTGGGGAGACAGTCTAAGCCCATTCCAGCCAGAAAGAGAGAGGGTCAAACATCATACTATTGACATTAATCTGATCCAGGCTGTAGCCATCTAGCTAACTGAATTAACCAGTCCCAAGATTCAGTTAGGACCATGACTTATTTTTTCTATATGTCAATCTGTTATCTGTGTTTTGTTCTATTAGTACTGGTTGTTGATTTGCAGAGTGGTGAGCTGAAAAGCTTGAATTTTCCATTCTAATGGGAAGGCCTTTGGACACTCAGTTGCTCTCTAGTTTTATTTAGCTCAAGAATTTGTGCCAACTGTGTTCTTTTTGTGAAGAAAAATCAAAAGTCTCCAATTATCTCGCTCCTACAGGAAAAATGCACAGTAGGTGGCAGGTAGGAGAAAGCAAATTGGATGGTTGATTCATGATTATTTTCTGGGCTTACCAATGCTTGAAATGCTGCTGTGTTTGGTCAAACTGATGTTTACTGACTGTCACTGTTTAGTTTAGACTGCCATGCATGTGTACTCTATGACTGGTGTTGCTGCTTTTCTGCATGGTCTCCGTCTACAACACAACTTTTAACAAACTCATCCACTGTGAGAAGACCCTTGGTCAGTCTCTCTTTTTTTTCTCAGGGCTCATTTTTGCTATGTTCAGAACCAGAAGAACAGTATTAAATCTAAAAAGTGACTTGGCTTCTACTTTATCTATTTTCATCACCAGTTTGACACCATAAGTTTACACAAAGAGAAACTTTTGGATATATTGCGAATTTACCATTACTTTGGGGGAAAAGTGACACTCTTACATCTCAAGTTCTGTATAGAGCCAATACGTGTTGTAAAATATCATAGTCTACCTCCCAGATCCCTGCTTATTTAGATTTTATACCATAAAAATTGGTAATCTTTCTATGCTGAGTGATACTCACAATGCAACATTTTCTTTGGCATATCCCAGTGTTGGTTCAAATGTTTTGAGGTTATATATAAGAATTTTAGGTGCAAAGGTCCTTCTATATAACCATAACAATACTTTCTGGCCCCAGTCTAGAAGAGTGCTTCTATTTTGCCAATTTGATAACTTTTCTCTTTACAGTTTTAGCCATCATGTTGCCTTGGAATTACATTTATATTGAACCAATTCTGAGTGTGATATTTTTATCCAATAAATGATGCAAAGCATCTGTTAGCTATAACCAGGATGCTCCAATATGGGAGTAATACAGTATTTCCAGTGTTTGAAGGGTCAGTGTAGGACTTTTGAGCGAGGTTATTTAGATGATCATGCAAACAGTGATCCAATTTCAGAGGAAGCAAGGTTTTCTAGATAAATCTGTTAACCTGAGATTTATTTTGCAACACAAAAGAAATCAAGAATAAACCATGCAATGTGGAGTGCAGTTTAATGCAGAGTTTAATGTTCTGCAAATACAATATTAGCTAGTTGAGGCATTGCAAAGATCAGGTCAACCTCTTCTTATTTCATTTTTTTAAAATCCTTTTTTCATTTCTTGCTCATACATTTCGACTAATGCTTTAGTCAGAAGTATCAAACTATTGAAATCTCCACACTGAATCTCTGAATTAATGTGCATTCAGGCGTATTTGGATGGTGAGCACTATAATGGGTTGATCTGAACCACTTCTCTCTAACTTTCCACCAGGAGGTGCAGTTTGACTTGGGACAGAAGGATTTGTTTGCCACAGTGTAAATCTGAGTTGAAATTCTGTGTTCAGAGTCAAGTAACTTAAACCAATGCGTGATGAATGGATTCCTTGAGAGTGTGTATGATGTAGATTTAAAAGAATACATAAACTTAGCAAAAATTTTGACAACTGATCAAGTTATACATTTGCACTGCATTCATTCTGAGCCCTTGGATGACTGTGTGAAGTGAGTGAATGAATGCAGAGCTGGTAAGTAGACTAATGGTGACCATAAGGCAAACCATTTTTCATTGTCATAAAAACCCTTCTGGTAAGCTAATGTCCTTTCGGGAAGGAAATCTACTGTCTTTCCCTGCCTGGCCTACATATGATTCCAGACCGCAAAAATGTGATTGACACTCAATTGCCCTTCAGGCAATTAAAAATGGGCAAAAAGTTCTGGTCTCATCAGTAATGCCCTCAACCCATGAATGAATTTTGTTTTAAGTTAAACATGTGACCCCCTCCAGTACCACCACCATTACCTCAGTTCCACCAGTTTTTTAGATTAGATTAGATTAGATTACTTAGATTACTTACAGTGTGGAAACCGGCCCTTCGGCCCAACAAGTCCACACCGACCCGCCGAAGCGCAACCCACCCATACCCCTACATTTACCCCTTACCTAACACTACGGGCAATTTAGCATGGCCAATTCACCTGACCCGCACATCTTTGGACTGTGGGAGGAAACCGGAGCACCCGGAGGAAACCCACGCAGACACGGGGAGAACGTGCAAATTCCACACAGTCAGTCACCTGAGTCGGGAATTGAACCCGGGTCTCAGGCGCTGTGAGGCAGCAGTGCTAACCACTGTGCCACCGTGCCGCCCACACAGTTTGATCTCATCCTTTTTTTTTGAAGGCATTCACCATATGGTGCTAAGGTCCCACAAGCACCGACTGCTTTCTGATATTCCATTGAACTGCCAGTTGTTAGTATGTGACCCTCTTCAGGCTATCTCACCATCACATGGCATTAATACTGGGGCTACTACTGCCTGAACTGTAAGTGAACGGAACTTCCGTCTTAGTGAGGCTTGCTGTCTTTTCAGCTGTTGAATCAGCAAAGAGAATAAATATTTAACATTTTTTTGGTGGGGGGAGCAGGGGCATCTTTCCGCATGTTGTTACTCTGGCAGCTCGTTCATGTTCAGTAGTTCCTTTTCTGTTATTGGATGTCAACTGTTGTTGGCCTGTTCTGGGTAGTCAATCACTATAGGATTTCACTGTTTCTATTTGTGATTCAATTTATTAACTCTGCTACCACTGTATATTGTTCCTTGTCAGTATGTATCTTTTTTTATTTCATTTTTCTAGCTTTATTTCCTTTTTCTCTTGCTCATGTATCTCCTCTACTGCTGTAGTAAAAAATATTGCATTGTCAATTTTGCAGAGATCTCCACGCTGAATCTCTGAACTAATGTGCATTCGGGCGTGTTTGGATGGTGAGCACTAGGATGAGTTGATCCTAACCACTCCACTCCAACTTTCCACTAAGAGTGTAGTTTGACTTGAGATGGAAGGATTTGTTTGCTTCAGTGCAAATCTGATTTGAAATTCTGTGTTCAGAGTCAAGCTTCTCAAACCAAAGTCCAGTTCTGTACTCTTGTAATTACTTAATGCCTCATGTTTACATTCTGTATACAGCCATGTACTGAATGATCAGGTAAACAAGACTTCTGACAGCATCCGCCTGTACTGATGTTTTGCTAAGACAAGGGAAAACTACTCTAGTTAATTTCTTTTAGGTTGACGTTGTCTCCATTAAGTCCTCTCTATCCCATGCCATATACCAACAGGTGGCTCAGCTAAAATTGGAAACTATCTATCTCTGTGCACCAGACGTGGTTTCCACGAGGTGTTCCCTCTAGTTAGATATTCAAAAATATAAAGTTGATCTAATTTGGTAGCTAAAGGGCCATCCTTAACTTGGAGCTTTTTCTCACTTTTTCACAGTGAATGTAAATCCCTGGAGCCAAACAATCATTCACTGAGTTTAAGATGATTAATCAATCACTTAGAGTCTGGAGATGAGACACGTCTTTGTAATATGTAACATTGTTTTGCGTACTTCAAGTGCATTAGGTATTTGAATTCAGACCTTGTTGGTGGAGGTTGACAGCTTGTTCTGAATCTCTTTAGTAAGGGCCATCTCACTATATAGTTCAAAGCCCTCAAGAGATATATTTAGTACAAGGAGCTTGTTAGTGGCTTCCTGTATTCCCTGATCCTGGATCCTTGGGATGTCTGCTGGTAGATCTTGCTCAGGAATGTTGCTTAAAGAGAAATCGTTAGAAAGCAAGCTTTCTTCACCCATTATCAGTTTGGGAAAGCATTTTACAAATTTGGACTTTGCATGTCCAATCTTGACTCTTATCTGGAATGAATATTTGGGGCTGAAAAACACTGGTATATTAAAATGTTGATGATACATGTCCCATTTATGATGGTCTTGCTGAGACCAGCTGGAGGGTGATGGTACCATTAAATGTACCATAAAGCATGAGAATGCAATAGTTTGTAGTTCCCCTGCACTCCATATGATGCGCTAGTGCTAATATACTAAGCCTGGTGGCAGCACTATTGTCTTTCTCTCCCAAGTCAAAACCGACTGCTTGATAAGTGTCACATTATACAGGGCGGAAATGAGAAGAGAGAGCTGCTCAGAAGAAAATGTGTTGGACATAAGCAGCCCCCCCCCAGAGATCAAACTGGTGGCATATTCTAATTTTGAATGTACGGAAGGCTTGGAAGAGTTTGGGTTTCATCTGACGGAGTGACAGAATCTCTTCTGTCTTTTTCCTCAGGTTTTTCTACTGCTTCCTACTTAAGGGTCCATATTAAAACCCACCATGGTGTCCCTCTGCCCAACTCGCACACCTCTGACCCTTGTGAAAGGCGATGCAAGCCCCAGCCTCAGATCATGATTCACAAGCAAACACAGAGCGGGGAGATGGCTTTTCACTTTGACAGAACACGCTCGTTACAAGGCAAGCCAACTGCCATCATTCTTTGTATTGTGTGAGTGGGCGGGTCCATGCAGAAGTAGTCATTGTTTGACTCAAATCCTACTGTAAATCTATACTGGTACCTGCTGAGGAATAAATGTTTTACCACGGAGATGCTGTTATCAGTGGTTAGATAAGAACTGTACAAGTACTAATCTGTGTGACGGGGAGTGACGGCACAGGTATGTATGAGTTCCCTTACCTGGTGCAATTATCAACTCCAGCTGTCTGTTTTTAAGTGTGGCTTAATCTTATGAGCAGAGGAACAAAATATCCTTGAGAATAACTAACAAATAAAATTGCTATCTTTGTGTCTCTGGTTGGCTATAACACAACCTGATAGAAGGTTATTTTTTTTTCTGGAGAAGGACTGGAACTAAAGAAACATTATTCAACAACTTGGGAAGAGGGTAACGAGAATTGTTGCTGACAAAATGCTCCTGTAAATGGAGTGATTGATAATGGAATCTACACTGATATGATTGGAGACGTCAGGCATAGCCAAGAGCGCAGTAATAGTCTAGACTACAGTCGTGTTAACAGACAGATTTATTCAAAGGAAACATTCGTGACATTTGGGCAAAGGACATGATATCTCCCATGCCATCCAATTTGGAGGTTTCTGTGCTGTCCTATCTATCATCCTAATGCAGGATCCTGATATAGAATTTGCAGAAAGGCTAGCAACTTCTGAGGTCTATGCGGTTTCATTTCTTCCCTCAATTTTTTTTTCTCTGTCAGCAGATATTACACAAAACCTGCAGCATCAAAGATTCCCTGTTGTTCTTTGCCAACCACACTTGCACATTTGAGTAGAGGCCTGTGGATAGCATTGTAAGAGAGGTATTGTGGCTTTCGTCCCCTCCCCTGCCCTCCATGGTTGCAGGGGTCTTTGTTGCACACCCACCCACTCACTGGCCATTGTATTGACAGTCAAATGTTAGGAAATGTATGCATTCAAAATTACATGCTAATTCTTAGTGCTACACTAGGCAGTGTCTTTCCTAACTAATTGTCATAAATACTACCGAACACTGTTAAAAGGGAATTATTTGCGCTCTTGCAATATTCCACTACCAAGCCCCCAACTTAATGCAGTGCATTTCCACGAGCAATGAGACAATATACTTGTATATTAAAGGTCACATGTTAAAAACTAAGCATAATGTGAGGCCCAGTTCATGCAAAATCAATGAAGCTGCTCCCATCTTAGAGCTTGTTGCATTCTTTTGACAGTGAGAGCACTGTTGAAATTTAATTTCTACGTGGATACCATCTTGCATTCAGTTCTCAATGGCTCCAGGTTAATGCATTAATTTACTACCTGACAGGGAACACGTGCTCCTATTCACATGCAACAGCTTGGACAAAGGGGAGATGTATATTTGTAGTTCAGCAAAGAAGAATTATCACCTTTGCCTTTCTAAGAATGCCTGTTGTAAAAAAGAAGTGTTGACAGATCCAACTGCTCTGTGTGGCAAAGGACTGAGTAGACTTTGGAAGAAATAGCTGAAGTTGAGGTGAACTGACTAAAGTGAAGTATTTAACCAAAAGGAATTGAAATTGCACAGTGAGATGCACATTTGTTTGTAATTCCTTTCAGTAGTAGTCTGCGATTCAGTAGTAGATTTAAATCGTTGGCTTTAAATGGGTTGATCATCTTTTAAGTTGGGAACAGAGCAATTTCCAGAGAATGTGCTTAAACTATTCACTGACCAAATCAGTACAATAGTTTCTTTTGAAGAATTATGCAATTTTGAAAAGAAAAGAAAGCAACCTTTGAAATTTGGTTTAAAATAATGCTAAGTTGTGGGATTTTAAATTCTAATGATGATGAATAAAAATGTTTTCCAATGCATTTGTCATTTCGAAACAAAACTTGAGCTGACCCAAATATTTCAGTGACTTGAGGTGAGGAGGTGGTGTCTCATGAATGTCACTAACACTTCAAGAAAAGGATGGTCTAAACAGATGAAGTTACATGCAGCGCATTTAAATTGCCTGGTTCATCTGAAACTGATATTTTCAGATGAAGTGTCATGAATTATTTTAAGTCACCCTACTTCCTGTTTTCTGCTTTATTTTGTCAAAATTCATATCCACATGCCAACATTTTAAATTATATTGCTTCAGGTTGAGTGAACCTGTATGTTACTCATCATTAAAGAGCTGCTTTCTGATTTCCTCTCAAGCTTCGCACATTATGTAGTAGACTTTCAGTGATACATAATGCCTGGTAGATGTGAATGTATTGTTTAGCTTACATTTTCATTTTAGTTAATATAGCTTTGATTTTTAAAATTAAAGGCTTTTAATTTGTATATATTTCCCCAGTTGTGAAAACAGGTAATTATTGTTAAGACTCTGAGACTAGCTATATTGTCTCTTCAACCCTGCAGATCCCTGTGTTGCTGTAGTAATCACATTGCAGTATGAGTGGCCCCATAAGTTTAATCTTAGATTTTCCTTGTGGCTTTTCCCTTGCACCTTATTCAGGAACATAACATCAGAAACTTCCCATACCAGATTGGGTGCATTAGTCTATCACTCTGCCATCACTATAACTTATTCTGGGAAGAAGAGAGGGTTATGGTGTGGGGGAGGAGAGAGAGAGAAAAAGAATAGGCTAGAATATTTTTCCCTCTGGTCTAAACTAATGGGCAAGTAAATAGTGCATAGTTATTCCAAGATGTTTGCTGTCAACCAAATGCAAATGTTGTAGCTCTTCCAAAACAATTAATTAGGTTTAAGAATTGTTTATTGGTGAATGTTCTGAATGTAGCATGTAAATTAATGGAAAGCTCTTAGATCAAAAACATATTCTGCAAAGTGAAGCAAGCCTTAAAGCCACAGCCAGGTCACAGAATCAGATGTTATGAAGGATGTTATGTTTGATTTCTTTATGCCACTGCAGGCTGTGGCTAACATTGATTTTGCTGTGTTTCTGCAGATGGTGAGATGGATGGATTGAAATGTCAGCATCAGGACTCACAGGACAACTCTGACTCATTTGGAGATCTCTCTGACATCAGTGACCTTAAGTCTCCTTTGAAACATGACCAGGATGAGTCTTTTCAATGTGACCTCAACAATGGAAAAGTTAAAATAGAAGCCAGTGCCGAGCAGTATGCTGAACCGAAGAAATACAACTGCCCGGACTGCGGCTCAGTATTTAAATCCAAGTCCTATCTGAACAAGCATATGCTGAAGGTCCATGTCAAGCCCACTGCTGGTGCGCTGGCTGACTTGCCCACTGGCCTAAGCTCACCATTTTCACCTCAGCAAAACATGTCTCTCTTGGAGTCTTTTGGGTTTCAGATTGTACAGAATGCATTTGGCTCTTCTTTAGCTGATCCTGATCCTGGCCCAGAACCTGAACCAAGCACTGAGGACTCTGCTGAGCAGAAGTGAGGTCTCATCCAGGAATAGCTTCTCAAAGTACAAAAGATGGTCGGCTTCCAAGGAATGGCAGTACTTAGATTGTCCAAATTTCTTTTTAAAAATGACATAGAAAACAGAACAATGGGTGCTGGATCTGTAACCAGCCTGGCCATCAGACTTGGTGTTCTCCAGGACATTTTCTTGGGTTGAAGACAGTTCGTTACCCTTTCATATAGAAGGTGTCAATTGCCCACAAGTTGGATGTAGCAGGTGTATTTGTAGCACTCTCAGTGTGCGAATTGGGGGTTATCTCCAGCAGCTAATTATTTCCAAAGAACTGCTTTCATAGATGGTTGCAGTGTGTCCTTTTGGCAGACATAACTCATGCCAGCTAACATGTCTGCCCAATTAAAATAATAATTGGTAGGGCAGGCTCGAGAGACCAAATGGCTCACTCCTGCTCCTGTTTCTTATGTTCTTAAGTTTTAAAATTCTAAAAGTATACACTAAAAACTCATTTAACTTCGAAAACTATAGTATGGAATGGCTTAGATACAGGTGTTAAGATCAGTTTAGTCCAAATATTAAGATATAACTCCAAAACCCAAAAAGGAACAGTTCTCACACAACGCAATGATTGTTGTTGGGTGCCTTCTTTAATTATTAACACAAGTCATAGAACTGTTGAGTGCTTTTGTGAATAGCAAGTGGCTATTTGAGTCACCCATGTGCTAGTCTGGATGATGAGGGATAGTACATTAACATCTTAAAGGGTACTACCAAGCTGACCGCAATGCATGTGGCATTGATGTGTTTGCATCAAATACTGCTGTTTGGTACTTGTAACTAAATTGTAAAAAACAGAAACAGATGTAATGGTTTCAGGACAGGAAATATTTGTAAACATTTGGAGACAAATGCACGCAGACAATGATGAGAGAAAATTCCAGTTAACCTTTAGAGCAGAGTGCGCTGTCAATTTCCAAAGTGAATTCTACCTGCAGTGATGAGCTGCTGATGGAGAGAAAACTTACATCCCTTTATCAACATTTTCCCTTATTCAAGGCCCTGATTTTTGAATCCTTTGTTTTAAGGCTTGTGTGCTTTTTTTTCCCCACTAATGCACAAGATGGTTTATGGATATGCAAAAATCCTTCCATCTAATCTCATTTTTTTAATGGAAACTGTGTTGTAAGTTGCTAAAGGTGTATCACTTTGCTGGGCATTTTAACCATTAGTGTTGTCTCCTTTGGCACCAAATGCAGGCAGGCTTTCAGCTCTTCAGAGCAATGAATAACTGCACACAACATTGGGATGAAAGCATTCTCTTGCCAAATTTATATTGAGGAGATTAACATTTTGTTTTAAAATAGAAAAAGGAACCTGTGATAGGAGCTAGAGATTAACAAAGTTTTGTGCACAGATTATGTGAAACTTGAAGTTTGTTTTTGAAGGCTGCAAGGTAGAATGAAAACAGATGGAACAGTAAAAAGGCTTTCCTTGTACAGGTCAAGTCTTTGGAGTCCAAAGGGACAACTGCACCAGCTCTTCAGTTAGTTAATGGACTGTCACATGGGGCCCTTGATTTTTATTCATGTTTATTTATCAACTAGGAATGGAGTTGAAGTTAAGCAATTTGATTTTATTAATATGGTAATGTCTTTGGTACTAATGCCTTTGGTAACATTAGAGAACAAATAGTCTTCATACAATTGGTGATGTTGTTCCAAAATCCATATAATGTGATTTCCACCTGAAGTACGCATTTAAAAAAAAATGAAGGTGATTAAGCTTTGAAACTGCAGTTTGATCAGCATAGCAGAAGTTATAAGAAAAGAATGGTCAGTACTTAACAGAATTAACTAAAGTGAGATTAACCATTATCTTTACAATAAAACGATAGTAAACGCAGATTAGTGTTCAGATCTTGCCTGACCCAAAATGAAACTGAAATTGCATTTTCTGTGAATGATATAGTTGTAATACAGTTAGTTCTTCTATAACACATTGGTTGCTTTCTGGTGCAACCCTGCATTATAGAAAAATTATGCTTTAAAAATGGCTCTTAAAGTATTGGTGCTGTAATCATGTTACAGCCAACACGTGTTTTAAAACTTTGTGTTGTAAAAACAGCATCCACAATTAGTCGTGTCACAGTGATTCACATTGACAAAACACATTATAACAGAATGTCCTATATCAAGATTATTACTGCAATCAGAATGGTAATTTTGAATCTAGGAGTTGCCTGTCAGGTGTAGGTGATTGAGTGCTGCTGTACACTCCTGGCAAGCTAAGAGGTGGCAGTGCAGTAGTCAAGTAACTTATCTGAGAAAGTGGATAAATAGCCTTAATTTCTGCTAATTATGCTGATGTCAAGTCCTATTGTCACTGTTTTTTTGACATAGATTAGCACCTGAAAGGAACAATTGGAGCATAGCAATGTGGAGATGGGGCGAGCGAGAGAAAGAGAAGAAAAAACATTTTTATTTTAATACTCTTTACAATTCTATTTCAGTCATCAGAACCAGCGTTTTAAACTAAACCTATGTTTAGGTCAATGGCATGCTTGAGGTGCCTGTTGAGCTTTGATGTAGGAGACCACATCAATTTTGAAAGGATCTAGGCCGGTGTAATTTTCCATCCAACAGCAGTTTCTTATCCTTTTCATTTGAGTTTGAATGGGGTGAAAGCTTTGTCATGGTTAGTCCCACATTAAATTTAATATTATGGATACTTTGAGGGATGTCATAATTTATGTTTTGTCTTGTTTTATGTATGTATATCTATATATTTGTATATTTGGTGAGGTTTTGTACTAGGGAATAAGACACTTTACCACTTCGGTGACATGCTAATTTGGCACACATCCTCAGGTCAGGTCTGGCACAGACCACATGCTGCCACAAAGTGTATCAAAAGCAAACTTTTCTATTTCCATGTCAACTATTTTTACAGATTCTCTGAGTTGTGTTATTAACTTATAATTCAGAGGCACTCTACAGGAACTGGTTGAATATGGTGCTGAATTCCCTTTCATTTACTGCCTATATTGAGGGCCAGCGATCTTTTTATTGCATCTGTCTGGAACATGTTAAAGGAGACTGGAAGAACACAGCAAGCCAATAGGTCGACTTGTCCTCCTCCTTGATGCTGCCTAGCTTGCTGTATTCTTCCAGCTTCTTGCCTGTCTACTTTAGATTCCAGCATCTAGTTGCTGCCTGAATACTAGCAGCTAACTAGCAACAGGGAAGACACTTACTTGTAGTTGAGATCAAGCAGGAGGGACAGGAGAACAAACAGTTTCTGTAAAGCTGCAGTGAGATCCAGCTGTCCTCGTTGCTGTTGATATTTGCAGGTTCTCAGTAATTTTGGAGCTAGAACATGGGCATGGAGAGAAATTTCTATATTTACATTAGTTTTGGGTTGGCCTCTGCAAAAACAACCTCTGACTCTAACCAGGAACATTTCGAAGCCCGGTCTCTTGTGCTAGATATAGACTATGTGTACACTACTGACTTTTTTCCTTCCTTGTCTCAAAATCTAGAAGTTTGTGCTGATTATTAGCAAAATGCCCTTCGTTGCTAATGAATGAAAGATACTCTGATAAACCCAAAAATAGTTTCCCAATTAACGTCCTATTTAGGTTAAGATTGCTGTCGGCTTGATTACCTTTAAAAGGCTGACTTAAGTGCTTTGTTCTGTTGTTAGAGTTTCCACCAAATCTGAATGATATTGTTTTGACCCTATGATACTACCCATGCGCATCGTGAGTAGAGTAGTTGGAGCCAGATTGTAATATGGATGTTGTGGGTCCCGCATGATGAATTCTGAGCTGGTATGGAAAAATTGACCTCTGGTTCCTGTTCTTAATGACTTTGTCAGTGATGTTTCCTTGAGGTATGAGGTATGTATTTATGTTAAGTTAGACTATACTTTTCTTTGAAGCCCCAGAAGGTACCCCAACAATACTGATCCTGAATTCTGTGCAATGACCCTTCCAGGAATTGCTGATTGGACTGATCAAGTGCAGACAGAATTGGGATTGGCTTCATTTGTTGCACTGCCCATTTGGAGCTTGATAGCCATTCATTATTTGGGTTTGCATACAGAGATAGCAAGGGACATGGGGCTGCCCTGCAGCAGTTGAACTGTGTCCAACAAGGTCAATGTCTTTCATAAGATAAGGTGAGTATTGACACGTAGATAAACTGCAACTCTTACGAGGGCTGCATAAAACAAAGAAATGGAAGTGTTTAAAATCTGTAATCTAACCCATTCTGAGATTAGCAGGAATCGAAGCTGCACAGATTTAATTTGTACAAACTTATTTAGTTTCTGAGAAATAGTGATTTGTGGAAATGAGAACCTCTAACAGAAGATGTATTTTTAAAAAACAAACTACCATTTTGACAAAAAACCTTTCTGTAGAGATAAGCTACTGGTGGAAGCTTGTTGTTAGAATGGACTAATTTGAGTTGGGAATTAATCTTGGGGAGGTTTATTTGATTTGTGTTCAAATTGCAAGATGGCAACTTTCAAAATTTTCGATTGTGGATAACAAGTTTCAGAGTGAAAGGTCCTTTACTTGGCCAGGCGAGGAATGAACCCCACTGTGGGAAGGAGATTTGAGATGGGTTTATGTTAGATTTTTAAAGTGTATTCTTTCAAATTAATCAACTTCTCTTTCCAGTGTTTCTCCCTTTTAGCAAGTAATTTGCCTTTGAGCAGATGCCATGTCTGTGACAAAGCATTTAATGGCAGGCACAAATTGCTTAGAACATTAGAGTCTGGGCATATGTAACATAAAAGAGTCGAGTACTGTTTCTTAACGTTGCTATAAACTGAATTGGGTGAATTTTACTACTGCTGGGATTGTTGGATCAACAGGGTGAAATATTGGATGCTGAAGAGACTTGAAAAGATTTTTTTTTCACAGGATTGCTGTCCTTTCTGATATATTTTGAGTACTTTATAACAGTGTGGAGTTTTCTTTTAAGCAAATATTTTTATTCTGAATTTCCCTTAAGTCCGCAAAGTGATGTGATTTTCACAGTGAGGAATACTCGTGCGGTGCATGTTTGTCAATATTCCTCAAGAAGAAATAATGAAATTATAAGTAAATAAAGAAATAATTTTAGGCAGGAACTTAAGTGACCCCATTTCTTCCCCTCAATAATATTAAAAACCAACAGTATTTTCTAAGGATGTTTGTTTTAATTGTTATGCATTCATGAGATGTGGACATTGCTGGCTAGCCATCATTCTGTACCATCCTTAATTGATGTTGAAAAGGTGGTGGTGAGCTATCTTCTTGAACTGCTGCATTCCATGTGGTGGAGAGACACCTAAAATGTTGTTTGGGGGGATGTTCCAGGATATTGATGCAGCAACTATAAGGAATAATGATAATAGTTCCATAACCTATTAAATGGTATGAAGAAAAGGAGGAGAATTGGGATTTAACTGGGGTCATGGCTGACCTCTGTGGCTTAATTCTACTTCTCATTTCTGAGTTGGTGGATAATAGTCACTGCATAGACTTAATATTTTGGGTTTCGTAGGGGCATCTGAAAAGTAATTTGCAAAGATGAATACTGTAGATTCTCTCCATTGATAGAAATTGGTCTTCATGTTAGACAAGGATGTGAGTAGGTGGGGTCAAAGGTTGGGAAGGAGATTGCATGATGTTTTGGATAACTTCAGGTCAATTTGCTTTCACTGTCTGAAATGTTGACTTCTGTTGCAATTAGCAGAACTGTTCTGGGTAAAAACGAAGCGCTCCTGTGCACTGTCTGTAAAGCAAAATACAAGACCCATATTACAGAAGTGTATAATGTTGGAGATGGGCTGTGTAGACCTAGACATTTCCTTATTGGAATAGGACAGTTTTTTTTAAAAAAGCAAAATGGATATGGTAAACACACACCACCAAAGTATATCCATCTCTTTTTAAATTCGTCTATTGAGGCAGATGCTCCCAAAATAATGGGTGGGTCATCCTGTCTTCTATTCAGATTTGTACAAGCTTGACTGTAAGAGGATGCCTGCAACTGCAGTCAAACAATTCATTTCTCCGTGTATATAGATAGTTTGTCTTTTAGTGTATCTGTGCTATTTGTCTCTGCTACAAAGTCACAAGTTTTAGCCAGTCTCTGGACAAGGACATTTATCTGCTGAGGAAAAAGCAGTTGCTATGCACAGTGGACATCAGCCGTAGTCCAGTGGCTAGAGCTTTCCGCTTGAGTGAGGGGGAGTTCCACTCCAGAGATTTGAATTCTGTCTTGAGGGAGTTCTGCTGTCTCAGCTGATTGCCTTTCAACTGACTTGGGAATTTGACTGCTCTCTGGGGCAGATGCAGAGATCCCATGTGAGGAATGGGGAATGGTCTTTGGTATGTTTAATCAACATTGTTGAAAACAATTCGATCTTCTCCAGATTGTATTTGTGGGCCTTGCTTTGTGCAGAATGACTATCAGATTTCCCATATTAAAACGCTTATGAAGCATTTCATTAGCTGCAGAATGCTCTGGAACATCCTGATATTATTCAACACTATATAAATGAAGATCTTTCTTTCAGTCCTACAATCCCCATTCATTTGTATGCTGTCTAAGAAACCAGTGGCCAAAACACCCCAGGGTGAAACAGCAGCTAAGTTCACTGATGGCTTCGTTGTTAAGGACACCACCCAGTTCTGCATTGAGCTGCACAGGTTTGTGTTTAATTATTCAGTATTGAATTAGTTTTAGTATCCTGATGTATGGAGGATCAAGAAAGTAAGTTCCATTTGTGATTGCAACTAGAAATTGCTTGTGTAAAAACATAGATGAGGTAGGAATGTCTACCTTTTCTGTGGCTGCAAGCTGACACTTATTGTCAAGATTTACTTATGAAGACTGACAATTTAAGCAAGGTCCAAGAGGGCTGTAGGTACCCTTAAAGACTTGGGGGATGGGGGAATGGAGGTATTGAATCACGTTTCTTTTCTCCCTCATTTTGTGTTAAAACCTTTGTAAAAGGATCAGACAATGAGCTGGTGTCAAGTGGACAAGGTATAGTCAGCTCAGCTCAACTCTGCAGTGAAGCAGAAAGCCACTGAAATGAACCTCGGTTGCTCTGGATTGCCATCTAGTGGTTGTCTGAATACTAGCAACTGGGCAGAATACATGAAGTTGGGATCAAGCAGAAAGGGGAGAGGGGAACAAAGTTTCTGTAAAGCTACAGTGACATCCAGCTGTCCTCTTCGTTGCTGTTGATGTTTGCAGTTTCTCACAGTAACTTTGGAGATAGCATGGAGAGAAATTTCTATATTTACATTAGTTTTGGTTGACCTCTGCATAATCTTAGTCTAGGTACAAAAGGAGCTGAAAATGTGTTGCTGGAAAAGCGCAGCAGGTCAGGCAGCATCCAAGGAGCAGGAGAGTCGACGTTTTGGGCATGAGCCCTTCTTCATGATTCCTGAAGAAGGGCTCATGCCCCAAAAACGTCGACTCTCCTGCTCCATGGATGCTGCCTGACCTGCTGCGCTTTTCCAGCAACACATTTTCAGCTCTGATCTCCAGCATCTGCAGTCCTCACTTTCTCCTAGGTACAAAAGGAGACAATGATACTTCTTTGGGATCTTTAAGTGACAACCTCTTCTCTGTTTATTATAACTTGCTATAAAATTGTAAATGTGTTCTTTGGAAACTTAAATAACTTTGAACAATACAATTAAACAGAAAGCTTGTTCAGCATATCCCTCTGCCAACTTATTGGTAGAATCCATTTCTCTGCTTTTCTCCTGTAGCTCAGTAAATCTCTAATTCACATACTTATCTGTTGAATGTTACTGTTGAGTCTCACATTATTTAAAAACCAAACATTTCTTGCTGTCACTTCTTTTTGCACTCAGCTTAACTCTGTATTCCCTAGTTGCCAACCCTCTTACTACACATTCCTACTTTATATCATCAAGTCTGTTCATGATTTTCAATACCTCCATCAAATCCCCTCTTAATTCTCTTCTATAGCTTCAGTCACACAGTGCAATTGGACTCTTATCCCTAGTACCATCCCAATAAGTCTCTGGTGTCCTCTTCAAGGCCTTAATTGTATGTTGAACACTATCTAGCTGAGGCATAGTAAGTGTTTGCAATAAAGTTTTGGCATAACTTTCTTGCTTTTAAAATCATCCATTATTAATAAAGCCATGGATCTCCAATGCTGCCTAATAGATTGCCAAACTTCTGTCAACTTCAAAGATTGATATATAATTTACCTGCAGTTTCTCCAAATCCACCACATTTTAAAATTATGCCATTTAGTTAATGTTGTTCTCCCCTGACTTCCTACCAAAATGAATCACTTCACACTACTTTGTTGTCTGACCATAATCTTTCTCATTATTTAATATATTTCTGTTTTATGTCAGACTTTGAAATTATGGCCTGGTGATGGCATTTCTCCTTCATAAATGAACAGAATGAAGTGCAGTTATTGTGAGGGTGCCTGGAGCAACTGTTTGGAGAACTGTTCAATAGCTGGATGTATTTGGGAAAACAAAGAGTAAATGCTGGATATATTGGAATACCCTTTTCTGCTGATGTTTTTTGACCATGGAATGTATCATAAACAACTTATTTCTGTGAACGTCCTGTGTGATTTCAGTGAGTAATGCTGAACCATTTCTGATGCTCAGCTTGCATGTCCTATCAGCACACGCATACAGAGTCTTATGACAGTTGATATTTACAATATTGCATTGACGCTGTAGGCTGCCAGGACAGTTTGAGATTTTAATTAACCCATTAAAGTGTGTTTCTTTTAAGTGCTTTGAGACATTTAACAGAACCACTGGAGATGAATTCTCTCCAAGGTTCTTGGTCATTTCATGGTTGACATGAAAAATATTGACACTGTTAGTGCTGTTAGATTTCCCTCCTCTCAGTGTCTCACATTTGCATTCTGTGTACCTCTCTTTACCAATGTCAACTTTTCATTTCCAGATTTTCTAAACAAATTAAAATTCTGACATTTCTAAGATATGTCTCAAAACCTCGTCCTCCAGGTAACGGGTCCAGTCCATTGACCTGACACTAACGTACCCTATTTGACCAGCCTACAACGGTTTCTGATTATTGTGAAGCACATCTAAAAATAGACTTGATCCTAAATGGAGCTATGTGTGTGTGCCATATATATATATGGATTTCTCATGTGTGAATGAGCACCAACTGAGGAAAAATTGCTGTAAGCTTGCACATTCTTCATCAAGCATGAACAAACAAGAATGTTAACTGCAAATATAAACCAGCGGAAGAATACTGTCACTAAAGTTTGTCTGCAGTGAAATGGGTGTTTGAAAGCAATGTGCTGTGTCAACTTGAACTGTGATGTAATAGGCCCAGGCGCATATAATGTTCTTTCAGAGTCTAAGCTGAATTTAGCAAGTGCATTCTGAATTATATTGATACTGGGCTTGTGTGCTCACAAGTACAAGTCTGTCGGTAGTGCTGGAAAAAATTTAATAGAATGAATTGAAAACTTTGAGGCAGTTATGCTGCAATGTACTTATTTCTGTATGAATTTAAGAATCATAAAATCATAGAAAATAGGAGCAGTAGGCTATATAACCCATCAAACCTGCTGTACCTTCTAATAGGATCATGGTTGATCTGATTGTGGCTTCAACTCCATTTTACAACCTGCCCCAAAAACCCCCCTTTTGTCAATCAAAAATCTGTCTAATTAAGCCTTCACTGTTCTCTGGACTAGAAAATTTCAAAGACTTGTGATCTTCTGTAAGAATAAATCACTCCTCATCTACATCCTCAACAGGAGACCTTTTTTTTTGACTTTGCAACCCTAGTTCTAGATTCTCCAATGAGGGCAAACATCTTCTCAGTATCTACCCTGCCAAGCGCCTTGGAACCTTTCATGTTTCAGTTAGAGGACTTCTGATTCTTCTGAGCCCCATCGAATGCATGCCAAATCTGCTCAACCTTTCCTCGTGAGACAGCACCTCCTTCAAATGCACCATCGAACTATTTCAATACAAATCTGTCCTTCCTTATGGAGCCCAGAACTGTGTTCAGTACTACAGGTGTAGTATCCCCAATGTCCTGCTCAGTTGGAGCAAGATCTCCTGAAATTTGGCGTGCATTCCCCTTGCAGTAAAGGCCAATATTCTATTTGCTGCCTTAATTACTTGTTGTAACTGCATGCTAATGTTTTGATTCATGTTCGAGGAGGCCCAAATCCCTCTTGTATAGCAGCATTCTGCAATCTCTATCCGTCTAAATAATCTGCTTTTGATCTTCCTGCCAAAATGGACAACCTCTCATTTTCTCTCATTATGCTCTCTTTTTGCCCACACTCTTTTTATCTTTATATTTTTTATTGAGAATGTGGTGCTGGAAAAGCACAGCAGGTCAGGCTTAAGCCCAAAACGTCGATTTTCCTGCTGCTCGGATATTGCCTGTCCTGCTGTGCTTTTCCAGTACTACACTCTCAACTCTGATCTCCAGCATCTGCAGTCCTCACTTCCTCCTTTTTTTTGTGTCCTCCTGATATATTGCTTTCCTACATGTCTTGGGTACCATCAGTAAATCTGGCTACAATCCAATCGGCCCCTTCATCCAAGTCATTGATAGAGATTGTAAATGACTGAAGCACTGGTCCCTGCAGCAAGCTACTCGTTATTGCCAACCTCAAAATGTCATTATTCCTTTGTAGTTTTGAAATGACCGAGAGGAAATAGAATGGGCAGTTTGTAAATCCAGTGCATTTCTGTCTGTGCTGTTTGTTCCTCACTTCTCTATTTCAGAGTAATAATGTTGCATTGAAACAAAGCCACGGAGAACAGTGACTTCGCGAGCCAGTTACTTGTCCTTCTGTTTGGACAAAGTCCCAGAAAAGCCACTTTTAATGTTCTGTATCTGAAATAGACAGAACCTTTTTTGCAGTTTGCTGTGTAGAGGCTTGGGAACCAATTGTCCATAATACACTGGAGTGCTTTCCTTACTGTGATTATGTATTGACAAATAATAATATAATTAATTATTTAACAAATTCCCTTGTTTATGGGAGAATTCCCTAGTGCTTTAATTTGCCAGGTCAATGCTATTACTAGTGAAGGTTACTTCTTCAAGTTGAATGAGTCCTCCTGGCGGATTCCAGTACTTGGATCTGTCTTCTAAGAGAATTGTTTGTTAATGTTGAAAATTATTATATGATGTTGCAGACATACAGAGGAGGATTGATGCATTTTTTGGAGAAATGGAAAAAAAAATGTTACCCTTTAGAATAAGGCATTCTCTCTGTATTGAATACCATTTTGACCAGGCAGAATTTACAGTCAACATTAATTCCAATAGCATGATACACCAGATAGTGTGTACTCTAATCATGACTTGAAATGTAAACTCTGCTCTGTTGTCACATTTGCTATCTTTGACACCTCCTCCCTTCCCAAAAACACCCCCACAACCCCTTCCAAAAAAGCTTTCTGGTCCCACTCCACTGAAGTAATGCTCAAAAGTCATTGGTGAAGATACCATGCATGTCTGATGGGTCATTGAAGAAAGGACTACTGTGAGCAAATTGATGTAGCATTAGAGGAATGACTCCATTCACTTCCCACAACCAAAGCAATATGATGTATGCTTGGTATTGTTGTTGACATTTTGCTTGTGAGTCACTATCATTACCATCTTTATTCCTCCACCCCCCACCCCCTGCACCTTAGTGACACAACACTGTCGCAATCCAGTGCAGTTAATGGGATTGATCTATGTGACATTACAGTTAATTCCAGGCAGTCTGCTAGCAGATATGAACATTGATTCAGGGGTACTGAGTCAGGAGCTTACTGCTTTGGGTCCATCCCTTCAGGAGCTCCCAGATTGAGTAGCCTAGGCTAAGAGCAAGCTAAGAGAGAATACACTATGCAGCCACTTTAGGTACAGGATTTCACTCAGGAGTTAAAGCAGGGTTTCAAGGCTGTTTGCAAAGAAGTGTCTCGGGTAGCTGACACAGTGTAACCTCAACTGGTGTGATTGGAGTGTGTTGGAAGGAGATTGTACATTAGCTTAAGTCCTTTTTATTCTTCATATGTACCATAATGGGTAGGTGAATGGAAAATTGGAGATTTAAATGCTAAATGTTTGAACTAGTTTGTATGCTATATCAGAACCCTTTATTCTGTTAATGCCAATAACTGCTTGCTACCGTTCTTCTTGTAATGTGTACAGATTTGGTAGATCTTGATAAATTTCCTGAGGTCGTGCTAAAAGCCTCTGTGATGCAAACATATGTTATATTGATCATGTGACTGTTCAGAAAATTTAATTTTTCTTTCAATGGTTTTTTCAGTACTATGTACAAGCCATGACTTGATTGCAAAGCTACATGAGAGAAGAGCCTTTGTTCTGGTCTATGATGGCTTGTAAACTGTAGAAAGCTAAAGTAGATGATGTAATGTAATCTGTTCAATATTTTTATACTGTGGATGTTGGGGAGCAGGTGGATAATGCTTTACTAAGTCAGAGTAGTGTATTCATGATCTCCTAAACAAATACCTTTAGTTTGTGTTTCCGTGTAATTAAAAGCAATTTTTTAAATATGTTTAATAGTAGTGTGTGTCTTGATTATTCTAACTGTTTTAAAATTGTTAGAGCAGTGGAATATTGAGTTTATCTTACAGGAGTGCCCTGTCCTTTATTCATAGTTTCCCTTCATGGAGTGAAAAGTTCCTGCACTCAGATAAAATATGTGTTCTACTATTCCTATTTATATGGGTTATGTTTTAATTAACTTAAAAGTAGCAACTACTGTCTTGCTTTCAGTTTGTTGGGTTAACTATTGGGAAGTTAGCATTTCGGATTCACTGACACATGCTGCTGATCTCAATTGAAGTGTCAGCACAGAATTATCACTAGGAGTTCAAGCAATTCTTCCCTTTCACCTTCCTCACTTACACTGCAGGGCAAAAGTTTACAATTTGCCCTTCCTGTATCAGACTCCATCTAGAAAGTGTATTTCAGGCCATAGAATGTATTTAGGTAGCCTGTTGGGTCCAGATATAAAACACAACTTTAGGCTCAACCACTTCACATATTTCACTGGAGCAAAGTTATAGTTAGCTGAATGGAGCATCACTTTTTTTTATGTGGATGGAGAAGGCACAGTAATTGCCATAGACCATTTTGGAAATGGGAGTTGTTTCATTGGAGAAGGTGATCATTTTATACCGGACAACTCATGCCTGGTCCAGATATATCTGTGAAGCTGATTTGTAGCATTCCAGGAGAGTTGGCTGAAATCAATTTCTGGACAGTTGCTCCCTATGGGCCTCAAGGGAGATTAATCTTTAACAATTATGTAGAACAGTTCCACTTTTTCTTTATCTCCCACCTCTTTCCATCCAAGTACGTTATGCTGTCCTGTGGTGAGATCTAGCTAATCTGGCCTTGAAATAGGAAACAGGAGACAGATTAGAACTTTACAATGTCATATCCATTGCCGGACACTGAATGTACCTTAATGCAAGACAACACTCCTGTGTTTCAAGGAGGCTGTGCTTTTCAGCATGATAAACCAGGCTTTTGTGAGTAACAGTGCAGTGTTTACAGTGACCTGTACAGTATGCACTCCTCTTTCTCCTTTCTCCATTTAAAATTTTCAATTCCAGCCAAGTACAAGCTACCAAAAGTAAGGGACCAATGTGAATTCAGTGCTTCACAATACATTGCTTGGAGAAGGCCTTGTCTTTTCTCATTTGCTGTGCTTTTTAGTTGTGGTGTAGCTAGTTGCTGAAAGTGAGAGAATTGTTGGAACAAACCTTTATTCTATAGCAAACATTTCCTGAAGCTCTTAAGATTTAATTTACTCAGAATGTGAGACTGTTCATTTGACAATTTGAGAGGGGAAGAGTTTTTTTAAAAGGAAAGATGAATGTGACGGTTACATGCCATTGAATCAGCATCTCAGCCCCAATAAGTACTTGAATGGCTTTGGTACTGAGTGGCTGTGCCTCATCAACTGTTGTATGTTGACATTCTGACCATCTACTGGGTCTATTAAGTGTGCTGTTATTCCCTTGTAGGCTTAACTCGGACTAATAGGAATAGAATTAATGAATTTTGGATGATAGAGTCAAAATGATTGTGTTTCCCAACCATCTGCTCTTACCATTATCTGTCCTGATGGGTGCCCAAGCTTCTTACCTTTGAGTCACCTGGATATGTACCTCAGAGGCAATCTGTTAGCTACAATATAATCTAATCTGTGGATGCTGAGATGTCTTGGTGTGCTAGTTGATCCACTATGGGGCAACAGGGCCAAGCAACAATTCCTGTCACCTGCAGAGACACAATATTCAAACACATGAAAATATAAGTGTGAAATGTGCAAATAGGAGTGGATTGACTGAGCCTCATGGACTGGATTGACAGGGTCTTTGAGCTGGGTGTGATTTGGATATGCCTGTGACATATGATCAAATGAATCATGTTGGAGACATAACCTGATTGAATTCCTCCTCCCTACTCTTTCTTTCACTCCCTCCCCCAAATAAAATGTTTGGTCCTGGCTGTTAATATAGAGTGTGGAAATAAAGCTAGCTGTGAGACTGATTTAGCCATATTTATGTATATAAAGTAATTAAGTAAAATCTGACCACACTGTAGTTCTACATAAGAAAAATGCACCTGCTTTATCTTATCTTCAAATTGGATATTAATTGTGAAGTATGTCAGACTCTACATGCGTGCTGCAGACCTGTTACTATGTGCCTTCAATGGGATATTTTATATATACACACATACATACACACACACATATACACACACACACACACTGTATAATACTATTGATTGGAGTACAGTTTATATGCAAAATTTCTGTTCTTAGTCTAAGATATTTGTATCCTTTATCCCAGTCATTCTGAATCAGATTTTTAAAATGTAGCAATGTTATCCATGTTTGTCTGTTACGAAACTAGAAGTGTTTTTATTTACGTTTGGTAAAGTGACTGAATACATGCCTGTTCCACGGGTATGTATTGCTTTTGTACTAGTTTGCAAGTTATATCCTCTGTATCATGTACTTACAGGGATGGATGTAATCATAAGACTTATTAATAAATGTCTAGAGTTACTGTGGAGTGTTCATGTCTTCATCAGTGATATCTTGTGGTGCAGCTCACAATAAGCCTGCAATATATCTACAACTTCCCCATCATCTCACTTATGCTCATTGCCAATGTTCTCTCTTCAGCTTCTCCATCTTGTCAGAGGTTTCTGTTATTCTCATTCTTGGAGTGCACGTGGGTTTGTTGCTATTGCAAAGGATAACGGTATTAGTGTAGTTCGAGGCATCCCTGTCATCATCTCGCCTGCTCTTTTCTCATCTGTATCCCCAGATTCCTTTGCCTCCTCCTCAATCATTCACCATTCCCATTTAAATATCCTTGCTTCTCTTCATGCTTTTCCCAGCTTTCTGTTCTCATTACTACACCATCCTTGTGTATGGATCCTTTCTCTTTCTCACCACCTACCCTTCCACTGCATAATCTCCATTCCTGCTCTACATTCATTTCATCACCAAAACTTTAAATGATCAGACTTTGAACAATGAACTGAGAAACAGGCTTAAAGATCATAGAATCCCTACAGTGTGGAAACAGGACTTTCAGCCCATCGAGTCCACACCGATCCTCTGAACAGTATCCCATCCTGACACACCTCCCTACTCTATCCCTATAGCCTTGCATTTACCATGGCCAATCCGCTTAACCTGTATGTCTTTGGACTTTGGGAGGAAACCCATGCAGACATGGGAGAATGTGCAAATTCCCTACAGTTGCCCGAGACTGGGATCAAGCCTGTGCCCCTAGTGCTGTGAGGCAGCAAAGCCACCTCTTTTTAGGGCCATGAAGATTCAAGATGATAAGGATTGAAAGGGTGTAAACTCATGACTAGAACAGAGGGGAAATGAAGCTGGGGTTGCTGCCAATACCAAATTGGACAGGTGAGATAAACCTACCTCAAGACTTGAACTTGGGGACAGTGAATGGACATTAGTACATAAGAGAAAGGAACAGAAAAAAGGCCATTTGGCCCATCAAGTCTGCCGTTTGATCAAGGCTAAAACTCTTAACTTTATTCCCCCATAACCGTATGATCCTATCTGCTATTAAATGCACTCAATAACTTGGCCTCTATGGCCTTTTTTGGTAATGAGTTCCATTGATTGAAGAAATTCCTCCTCATCCCCATTCTAAAGGGTTGTCCCTTCACTTTGAAGCTGTGCCTTCAAATCCTTGTCTTTCTTAACAATGGAAACATCTCCATGTCCAAGCTATCCAAGCCTCTAAGCATTCTGTAAGTTTCAGTGAGATCTCCCTCCATCCTTCTAAAACTCCATCGAATACCGATTCAGAGTCTTCCAACTGTGCCTTACAGGAAGGAAATAATTCTTTTCAACTGTGTATCCAATTCCCTTTTAAATATGACAAATGAATCCATCTTCCATTTTCTTTAGATAATGCATTTGAGATAACTATTTCTTCAGTAATTGCCACCCCATATCTAATGATTTGAGTTTTTTTCTCGAGCTGTTCTAATGTTGCCAACAGTATGCAAACATATTCATGGATTGTTGTTTATTATTGTTGAGAGGAAAGCACAAGAACTGAGAGTCAGTGAAGTTGTGAGTTCACCTGTTGTGGAGCTTGAGATGTTTACGATTATGGATCTTGTCAAGAAGGAATTTACAGTGATGTACATTTTGCAGATTGGGACGGGGAAGAATTGGGAACCAACAGAACAGAAATTGGGCTGAAATTGCGGATGACCACTGAGAAATGGTCCAGGATGAGATCAAAAGTCTTAATGTTAGCTCTCCACAGATGTTTACCATACCTGCTGAGTTTCTCCAGAATCTTCTGTTTTTATAATCTGAAATATAACAATGAATATCCAGACAATTTTGCAATATCTGTACATTTTAACAATCCACCTTTCCAATCTATGGGAGTTTTGGCCATTTCCATTTCCCTGTCCTATTTTCATTGCTGTTTTGCAGTGATCTAATTTTAAACACTTGTCAAATGTTAATGTTCTGATTGAGCACTGGACCAATAGATAAATTGTTCCACTTGCTGGGCCTTTTGAATCATGGCACAAACTTCTCGGAAAATGGGTGCAAAGGTCCAGTTTAAAAAATACTAAATATTTCAAACGTCATCTACTGGGTGTGAAATTTGAACTGCAAATAAAATATTAGCTGCCTGTGACGCATATCGACAACGTAACTTGGATGTGTTGCCAGTGCGTTTAAGGATAGAAACCACAAGTGCAAGTTACTTTATTTATGGTGATACAGACTGTCCCCTCAGACTTAGTTTCTGATGTAAACAGGGGTTTCCTGAAATAAAGGCAGAAAATACTAGAGAAACACAACATCTGTGGAGAGAGAAAGAAAGTTAATGTTTCAAGTCTGGTACCAGATCTGCAAAGCAGACTCAAAGTTAACTCCCTTGTAGCCCTACACACGGCTGAAAAAAACCACCAATTCGACTGGGACAACACACCTATCCTGGGACAGGTTAAGCAAAGACATGCCAGAGAATTCCTAGAGGCCTGGCACTCCAACCACAACACCATAAACAAACACATAGATCTAGATACCATCTATCAACCCCTCAGAAAATGAACAGGAAATGACATCGCCACAAACCCCAGGAACCCCATCCAGGACAAACATATAAATAGAAAGCAGGAGACAACAGCTTCGCTTCACTTGGAGGTCGCCACTGACTATGTTACCTAGCCAGGTAATGAAACGTCTGGATATCAAACCTACAGCTCAGCGAGCAAACCTACACCCTAAAATTTCTTTCTCTCTTCCCAGATGCTGCCCATCGGCCCTCAATGTTGTGCCGATCCTTTATTCTACTCTAAGATCAGACTAACCTATATACCCTTCATTATACTATCTTCTAAGTGCCTATCCAAAAGTTGCTTAAATGTCCGATATGCATCTGACGCTACTACCACTCTCTATGTAAAGAACCTACCTTCAACATCTTTCCTAAACCTTCCTCCAATCACAGTAAAATTATGCCTCTCATGATAGCCATTTCCACTCTGGGAAAAAGTCTCTGGATATCAACTCTATCTATGGCTCTCATCATCATGTACACCTCCATCAAGTCACCTCCCATTCTCCTGAGCCTGAGCAACCTCAATCGTTGTTCAAAATGCATGCCCTCCAATCCAGGCAGCATCCTGGTAAATCTCCTCTGCACCCTCTCTAAAGCTTCCACATCTTTCCTATAATGAAGCAACCAGAACAGAACACAATATTCCAAGTGTGATCTAATCAGGGCTTTATAGATCTGCAGCATAACCCTGCCGCTCTTAAACTCAATCCCCCTGCTAATGAAAGCCAATACACCATATGCCTTCTTAACAACTCTGTCAACTTGGGTGGCAACTTTGAGGGATGTATGGACGTGGACCCCAAGATCCCTCTGTTCCTCCATACTGCCAAGAATCCTGCCTTTAACCCTGTAATCTGCATTCACATTTGACCTTCCAAAGTGAATCACTTCACGCTTTTCCAACTTGAACTCCATCTGCCACTTCTCAGCCCAGCTCTGCATCCTGTCAATATCCCGTTGCAACCTACAACAGCCCTCCACACTATCTACAACTCCACCAATTGTTTGTGTCTTCAGCAAACCTTACTAAACCACCCTTCCACTTCCTCATCCAAGTCATTTATAAAAATCACATAGAGCAGAGGTCCCACAACATATCCCTGTGGAACACCACTCGTCACCAAACTCCAGGCTGAATATTTTCCATTTACTACCACTCTCTATCTTCTATAGGCCAGCCAATTCTGTATCCAGACAGCCAGGTTTCCGTGTATCCCATGCCTCCTTACTTTCTGAATGAGCCCACCATGGGGAACTTTGTCAAACGCCTTGCTAAATCCATGTACACCACATTCACTGCTCTACCTTAATCAATGTGTTTTGTCGTATCCTCAATTCCGTAAGGCTTGTGAGGCATGACCTACACCTCACAAAGCCATGCTGACTATCTCTAATCAAACTATGGTTTTCCAAGTAATCATAAATCCTATCTCTCAGAATCCTCTCCAATACTTTGCCCATCACTGACATAAGACTGACTAGTCTGCAATTCCCAGGATTATCCCTATTCCCTTTCTTGGTCAAGGGAATAACATTTGCCACTCTCCAGTTATCTGGCAGTACTCCAGTGGACAATGAGGACACAAATATCATGCCAAAGGTGCAGTAATCTCTTCCCTCGCTTTCTGTAGTAACCTAGGGTGTATCCCATCTGGCCCAGGGGATTTATGTATCCTTATGTTTTTCAAAATTTTCAGCACATCCTCCACCTTAATATTAACCTGTCCAAGCGTATCAGTCTGTTTCATGTTATCCTCATAAACAACAAGATCCCTCTTAGTAGTGAATACTGAAGCAAAATATTCATTAAGGACCTCCCCTACCACCTCTGACTCCAGCACAAGTTCCCTCCGCTATCACTGATCAATCCTAACCTCACTCTGGCTATCCTCCTGTTCCTCGCACAAGTGTAGAATGTGTTGGAGTTTCCCTTAATCCTACCTGCTAACTCTTCGTCACGCCCCATTTTAGCTCTCTGAAGTCCATCCTTCAGTTCCATCCTGACTACCTTGTAACCCTCTAATCCTTGCTTCTTCAACCTTAGGAGAAAGTGAGGACTGCAGAGTTGAAAAGTGTGGTGTTGGAAAAACACAGCAGGCCAGGCAGCATCCGAGGAGCAGGAGAATCGACGTTTCGGACATCAGCCTCATTCCTGCAGAAGGGCTTGTGTGCTAAGCAGGCTGAGATAAAAGGTAGGAGGAAGGGAATTTGGGGGAGGGGTGCTGGGAATATGATAGGTTCCCCCCTGTAAAAACGTCATCCCGTATTCCCAATTCCTTTGCCTCCGCCGCATCTGCTCCCAGGAGGACCAATTCCACTACCGAACAACCCAAATGGTCTCCTTCTTCAAAGACCGCAATTTCGGGTCCAACGCAGTCAATGATGCTCTCCACCGAATCTCCTCCACTTCCCACACCTCCACCCTTGAACCCCGTCCCTCCAATCGCCACCAGGACAGAATCCCACTGGTCCTCACCTTCCATCCCACCAACCTCTGGATACATCGTATCATCCTCTGTCATTTCTGCCACCTCCAAACAGACCCCACCACCAGGAATATATTTCTCTCCCCTCCCCTATCAGTGTTCCGGAGAGACCACTCCCTCCACGATTCCATCGTCAGGTCCACACCCCCCACCAACCCAACCTCCACTCCCGGCACCTTCCCCTGCAACCGCAAGAAGTGCAAAACTTGCGCCCACACCTCCCCCCCCCCCACCCCCCCCCCCACCTCCCTCCAAGGCCCCAATGGATCCTTCCACATCCGTCGCAAATTCACCTGCACCTCCACACACATCATTTACTGTATCCACTGCACCCGATGTGGTCTCCTCTACATTGGAGAGACAGGCCGCCTACTTGCGGAATGTTTCAGGGAAAACCTCTGGGACACCCGCACCAAACAACCGAACCACCCTGTGGCTGAACACTTTAACTCCCCCTCCCACTCATCGCCAGAACCTGGCCACATGACGCCTGGAGGAAGAGCGCCTCATCTTCCGCCTAGGAACCCTCCAACCACATGGGATGAATGTAGATTTCTCCAGTTTCCTCATTTCCCTTCCCCCCCGTGCCCCCCCCCCCACCTTATCTCAGTCCCAGCCCCTGGATTTAGCACCGCCCTCTTGACCTGCAATCTTCTTCCTGACCTCTCTGCCCCCACCCCCTCTCCAGCCTATCACCCTCACCCTCACCTCCTTCCACCTATCGTATTCCCAGCGCCCCTCCCCCAAATTCCCTCCCCCCTAGCTTTTATTTCAGCCCGCTTGGCACACCAGCCTCATTCCTGAAGAAGGGCTTATGCCCGAAACATCGATTCTCCTGCTCCTTGGATGCTGCCTGGCCTGCTGTGTTTTTCCAGCACCACACTTTTCATTCCTCAACCTTAAGTAAACTTCCTTCTTCCTCTTGGCTAGATGTTCCACATCCCTTGTCACCCAAGATTCTTTCAACCTACCATCCCTTCCTTGTCTCAATGGGACAATCCTGTCCAGCATGATCAGCAAGTGCTTCCTAAACACCCTCCACATTTCTGTCATGCATTTCCCTGTTCCAATTTAGGTGCCCCTTCCCTCTTCCTGCCCAATAGCATTGTAATTCTCCCTCCCCCAATTAAATACTATCCCATACTGTCTGCTCCTATCCCCCTCAGGGGGCTGTGATCACTATCACCAAAATGCTCTCCCACCAAGAGATCTGACACCTGGCATGGCTCGTTGCCAAGCACCAAATCCAAAATGGCTCCCCTCTAGTCAGCCTACCTACACATTGAGTCAGGAACCCTTCCTGGATACATCTGACAAAAACAGCTCCATCCAAACTATTTGAAATAAGGAGGTTCCAATCAATATTAGTGAGGTTAAAGTCACCCATGACAATCCTGTTTCTACTGCAACAACCCTGAAGCTTGTTGAGTTTCTCCATCCCTTTCTGTTTTTCAGATTTCCAGTAACTGCAATAATTTGCTTTTAAAGGAGGTTTTGCTATATCTGAATCTGAGAATAAAATTGCTCATCTCCCAGTTCCAACAAACTCCAAGCACAATTCTCAGAATATGAAAGTTTCCCAAATATTGTCCAAAAATATTTCAAACCATTCATTTGGGGGCAGCATGGTGGCTCAGTGGTTAGCACTGCTGTTTCACAGCACCAAGGATTCCAGTCTCAGATGACTGTCTTTGTGGAGTTTGCACATTCTTCCCGTGTCTGTGTGGATTTCCTCCGGGTGCTCGGGTTTCTCCCACAGTCCAAAGATGTGCAGGTTAGGTCAATTAGCCATGCTAAATTGCCCTAAGAGAGGTGTAGGTTAGGTGTATTAGTCAGGGGCATATATAAGATAGGAGAATGCCTTTCTGGACTCTGTCTCCACCTATACACTCACCTGTCTCATCCTCCCCAACTCACCTTCAGTATAATGACCACTTTTTCCAAGCTCCATCCATTCTGATGGAGAGTCACCGGACTCGAAACATTAACCTTAATTTCTCCCCACAGGCCTGCTGAATTTCATCAGCAATTTCTGTTTTGTCTTCATGATTATTAATGTAGGGTTTTCAACGTCACCACAAACAGTACTTAATTGAATTCTCTATTTTGAAAACAAATTTGCATTTGCTGTATATAGGAAGAGTAACGTAATGGTAATGTTATTGGGATGATAATACAAGGGAAGCTGGCACCATTGTGATAATGGACTGGTAATCCAGAACTCCAGGCTAATGCTCAAAGAGCATGGTTTCAAATCCTACCATGACAGATGGTGAAATTATTAGATTAGATTACTTACAATGTGGAAACAGGCCCTTCGGCCCAACAAGTCCACACCAACCCGCCGAAGCGCAACCCACCCATACCCCTACATTTACCCCTTACCTAACACTATGGGCAATTTAGCATGGCCAATTCACCTGACCCGCACATCTTTGGACTGTGGGAGGAAACCGGAGCACCCGGAGAAAACCCACGCAGACACGGGGAGAACGTGCAAACTCCACACAGTCAGTCGCCTGAGTCGGGACAATCTATACCAATCAGCATCCTTCTCTGGTTAGGTCTGCAGACCCACACTATGTTTGATTCTTAATTGTACTATGATATGATTTAGTAAGTCGTGCAAAGATGCTTGGAAATCTTATAGCAAACCACTATACTTTCTTCTCTTCAATACTATAAAGTCCTCCTCAGTGACATTTGGTGACTTATGCCAAAGTTGGAGAAATGTCCCACCAACAGATCAGATCTAATCTCTGCAGTCCCACCATTTTCCATGGAGTGTGGTGGACAATTAAACCACTCGCGGGTGGGATTTCTCACAGATGGTGTCCACATCAGTGCACAAGACAAGGCAAAAGCATTTGCAATCATCTTTAGCCCGAAATGCCAAGTGGACAGCCCACCTCAATCTCTTCAGAGGTCTCCATCATCACAGATGCCAGTCTTTAACAAATCCAATTCACTCTGTGTAATATGGGGAAACAGCTAAAGATGCTGGCTATGGTGTTGACAACATTATGGCAACAGTACTGAAGACTTGTGCTCCAGAATAAACAGCACCCTGAGCCAAGCTGTTCAACGACAGATACTGGCATCTGCCTGACATTGTGGAAATTATCTCAAGTCTACACAAAAAGCAGGAAAAACTGAACCTGCTCAGTTAATGCTCTATCGGTCTCCTCTCAATCATCAATGAACGCTAACAAATGGAATATACTCAGCAATAACCTCCTCATTGTAGACCAGGTTGGGTTCTGCCAGAGCCACCAAGCTCCTGAGTTCATTCGTATCTTGATCCAAACATGGACAAAGGAGCTCAATTCAAGTGAAGTGAGAGTAACTGACCTTGATCTCAAAGCAACATTTGACTAAGATTAGCAGGAGCCTGAATCGAATTTAAGTCAATGGGAATTAAGGTAAAACTTCCCACTGGTTGGTTTCCACGTAGCACAAAGTTAGATGGTTATGGTTGCAGAAAGCCATTTGTTGCAACCCCAGGACATTACTGCAGGAGCTCCTTAGGCCCCACATTTTCAACTACTTTGTTGATGACCTACCCCAAAATAAGATCCGAAGTGGGGATGTTCATTGATGAGTGCACAATGTTCAGCACCATTTGCGACTCCTCAGAAACTGAAGCCGTTCATGTTCAGAATTCTTTGGCTAGTAACTCACCTCCTGATTTCTCAAAGCCTGTCCACCAGCTACAAAGCGCAAGTCATGGAGTCATAGAGATGTACAGCATGGAAATAGACCCTTCGGTCCAACCCGTCCATGCCAACCAGATATCCCATAATGGAACATTCCATATTTGTCCGGACTTGCACAGTTCCAAGTCAGTTTGGACAAAGCCACCAACTTGATCAATTCCCTGTCCATAATGTTGAACATTCATACTCTCCACCACCAATGCACAGAGGCAACAGTGTGCACTATATATAAGATGGCATTAGCATCTTCCAATTCCTCAACCTGGAAGGGCAAGGGTAGCAGATACATGAGAACACAACCCCATGCACGTTCCCCTCCAAGCCACCCACCATCCTGACTTGAAAATATGGCACCATTCCTAACAGCATGATGGGGTTCCCTATTATACATGGACCCCGCCTTCTTAAAGACTATTAGCAATGGACAATAAATGCTGTCCCAGCTCACTTCTCATGAATAAACTTTAAGATAAAATATGGTTGCAATTTGGTGTGTACCCTAGCAATTTGTAAACAATAAAGCACTCATTCCCATTGGAAGTCCTTATACATATCCCACCAAGGTTGGTATAGTGTTACTCAATAAATTGCGCACCAAGTGGATATAAGTACAGTCTATATTACTGCTGAAGGAAGTCTGGGACGCCTGTCTATTTCAAATGATGAGGAAATCACTGCTGTAGAAATCTTTTAACGGAATCTTAACTCCTACCACACCCAGCTCACTGAACTATTCTGATTCCTGGTTCACTATCCCTCCAATTTAAAGTTTTCAGCCTCTTGTTTGGATGCCTACACAGCCTCACCCTATCTTTCTAATCACCCTCTATTCTATAAGCTGCCCACAAAGCTCTGCTTTCCTGTCTGACCTTAACGACTCCTACGGCCTCCATTGTCTTCAATTGGCTGCCTTGCCTCTGGCTGTCTTTCACGGTAAACGAAGCAGCAATATTGGAAATGTACACACTGGTCAATTCAAAATGTACAAGCTGAGTCCAACTGTGTCATTTGCCAGTTTTTCTTGATTTTTCAGATTAGATTACATACAGTGTGTAAGCAGGCCCTTCGGCCTATCAAGTCCACACCGACCCACCGAAGCGTAACCCACCCAGACCCATTCCCCTACATTTACCCCTTCACCTAACACTACAGGCAATTTAGCATGGCCAATTCACCTAACCTGCACATCTTTGCATTGTGGGAGGAAACCCTCGCAGACAATGTGCAAACTCCACACAGACAGTCTGAGGCAGGAATTGAACCTGGGTCTCTGGCGTTGTGAGGCAGCAGTGCTAACCACTGCGCTGCCCACTGAGAAAGGAAGTTTTCCATAGAGTCCCTACAATGTGGATACAGGCCATTTGGCCCAACAAGTCCACACTGACTCTCTGAAGAGTATCCCACCCAGGCACAACCCCCTACCCTATCCCTGTAACTCTGCATTTCCTATGATCAATTCACCTAACCTGCACATTTTTGGACTGCGGGAGGAAACCCACGTAGTCACAGGGAAAATGTGCAAACTCCACACAGACAGTTGCCGAGGGCAGAATTGAGCCTGGATCCCTGGTGCTGTGAGACAGCAGTGCTAACCACTGAGCCACCGTGCCATTTCCTTCTGGGAATGAGCCTTAAGCTCTTGAATTACTGACTTAGAAGACTTCCACTTTCCTTTCCTCCATCCAGACACTGCTTAAAACCATCTTGAGCCTTTACTTGCATGCTCTTAATGTTGGTGTGTTTGGCTCACTTTCTACTTCACTTGCTCCATCCAGTTCCCACACTGTCTAAGGTGCAGGGAGCTATCAGTTGCGTAATGCGACCAGTCCAACACTTATTCTTGGCCCTGACACCCAACTCTTATAAGCCAAAAGACCTTTTGTCTTCTCTCACCATCCTCTCTGTTTGAACAGAGAGTTCTTTTGGACAATGCAGTGAAGTAATACGCATGGACAGGGGATGTTTTGAAGGAATAAACAATTAGCTGTTCAGTGATCCATTAGGTGGGTTTGTTCAATAATTGACTTGATGGGCTCATCAGTGTTACTCTGCTCAGGAACTGGCTACAAGATGACGGAGGCCCCTGCTGAGGCCTGTTAAAGGTTATCACCATGTCAACAAGCATGTCAATGTTAATATTTAACTCTATCAATAGCCTAGCTAGTTGGAAATTAGGTTGGGAAAGAAAATGCTAAAATGGCAATTTTACTTTTAAATAAAAACTCTTTTTCAATCAGCAGCAGTGATCTTGCACATTCTTTGAAGAACTCATCTCTCTTCCTGATTACAAATTCTGTTTCCCACCAGCAGCATCACCATACAGTCGGTCCGCCATAGCCTTTCAGAGTTCCTTGAAAGTGTGTTACAGGTAGACAGGGTGGTGAAGAAAGCATTTGGTAAGCCTGGCCTTCATTGGTCAGAACACTGAGTACAGGATTTGGGGCATCATGTTGCTGATGTACAGGACATTGGTTAGGCTGTTTTTAGAAAACTGTGTTCAGTTCTGGTCTCCCTGCTATAGAAAAGATGTTGCTAGACTGGAAAGGGTTCAGAAAAGATTTACAAACATGTTGCCAGGATGGGAGTGTTTGAGTTATGAAAGATTGAGAGATTGGAAAGGCTGGGACTTTTCTTCCTTAAGTGTAGGAGGCTGGGGGGAAGCTCTTACAGAGGTTTATAAAGTCCTGGGGGGGGGTGCATAGATAAGGTGAATAGCCAAGTTCTTTTTCCCAGGGTAGGGGAGTCCAAAACTCAAGAGGTGGTTAAAGGTGAGAGGGGAAAGATTTAAAAGTGCATTTATAGAATGAGCTGCCATAGGAATTGGTAGAGTTGGGTACAGTTACAACATTTGAAAGACATTTGTATGGGTATATGGATAGGGGGTTGTCGTTCAGTTTGGGAGGCCTGGTCAGCATTGACAAGTTGACCAATGGGTCTGTTTCTGTGCTGTACAACTCTATGACTGAAGTTATCTAGACATTTTATAATGATATAGTTCTGCTTTTCAAAGTTTGGAGAAGATTTGTAGCTCGGGTGCTTGTTGTTGTGGTTCTGTTCGCCGAGTTGGGAATTTGTGTTGCAGATGTTTCGTCCCCTGTCTAGGTGACATCCTCAGTGCTTGGGAGCCTCCTGTGAAGCGCTTCTGTGATCTTTCCTCCAGAATTTGTAGTGGTTTGAATCTGCTGCTTCCGCTGCATTGGCCGGTATATTGGGTCTAGGTCGATGTGTTTGTTGATAGAATCTGTGGATGATTGCCACGCCTCTAGAAATTCCCTGGCTGTTCTCTGTTTGGCTTGCCCCATAATAGTAGTGTTGTCCCAGTCGAATTCATGTTGCTTGTCACCTGCGTGTGTGGTTACTAAGGATAGCTGGTCGTGTCGTTTCGTGGCTAGTTGGTGTTCATGGATGCAGATCGTTAGCTGTCTTCCTGTTTGTCCTATGTAGTGTTTTGTGCAGTCCTTGCATGGGATTTTGTACACTACATTGGTTTTGCTCATGCTGGGTATCGGGTCCTTTGTTCTGGTGAGTTGTTGTCTGAGAGTGGCTGTTGGTTTGTGTGCTGTTATGAGTCCTAGTGGTCGCAGTAGTCTGGCTGTCAGTTCGGAAATGCTCTTGATGTATGGGAGTGTGGCTAGTCCTTTGGGTTGCGGCATGTCCTCGTTCTGTTGTCTTTCTCTTAGGCATCTGTTGATGAAATTGCGCGGGTATCCATTTTTGGTGAATACATTGTATAGGTGTTCTTCTTCCTCTTTTTGCAGTTCTGGTGTGCTGCAGTGTGTTGTGGCCCTTTTGAATAGTGTCTTGATGCAACTTCGTTTGTGTGTGTTGGGGTGGTTGCTTTCGTAGTTCAGGACTTGGTCTGTGTGTGTGGCTTTCCTGTATACCTTTGTGCTGAATTCTCCGTTCGGTGTTCTCTGTACCACCATGTCTAGGAATGGGAGCTGGTTGTCCTTTTCTTCCTCTCTAGTGAATCGGATTCCTGTGAGTGTGGCGTTGATGATCCGGTGTGTGTTCTCTATTTCTCTAGTTCTGCTTTACCAGGGTTGTTACACACTGGGATCAATTTAGCCACTTCACATTTGGGACCAATATTTTTTAATTGACATCCCATAGTGTTCATGTTGGCTGTAAGCAGGAAATGGAAGATTAACAGTTAATTAGAGCATCTTGACCAAGTTGTATAACTCCTTACGTCTCAGAACTAACTGCAATCAGTAACTGTTAAAGTTCATGTGAATCAATCTCTGAGGTCATTCATGGGTAATGAGAAGATGGCACCTGCAAATGAGACACAGTGGGGGTGAGTTGGTTCTTTTGGCTAGATGGCTGGTTTGTGATGCAAAGTTATGCGAACAACCCGGGTTCAACCCCTGCACCAGCTGAGGTTACCATGAAAGACTCTGCTTCTCAGTTTTTCTCCTTGCCTGAGGTGTGTTGACCCTTGGCTTAAACCACCACCAGTCACCTGTCTCAAAGCAGAGTGCAGGCCTCTCTGGTAGGTCAGTGGTGTCTTGACTTTACTGGGCCTTTAGGAGAATATCAGAGAGAGTAAAGAAAAGATTTACATTTATATATTGCTTTCCATTGCCACTGGACTACCCAAAGTGCTTAAGAACCAATTAGATACTTTTATCGTATTGTCAGCATTGTAGGAAAAGTTTTAGCCGACATATTCGGATCAAGATTCCACAAACAGCAAGGGATCATGACCAGATAAACTGCCTCTTATGTTTTTAATTGATGATAATCCGGTTACTGAGGATAACTCCCCTTCTCCTTCACCAGAATGGTTCCATGGGATTTGTTATTTTCCAGCATCAGAGGACCTCAGTTTAGCTGAGCTTCGTCTGAAAGACTGTATCTTTGAGAGTGCAGCAATGCTTCACTACTGCACTGGACAGTCAGCCTGACTTTATGCGTACGTTTTTAGAGTGGGACTTCAAACCAGAACCTTCTGATGCAGAGCTGACAAAGCCACTGAGTCAAAGACAGAAGGATTCATTTGACAGTGGAAAACTCTACAGATACCAAGTTTGTTCTTCCATGTTAATTTGGGCAGTTCCTTTTCAGAACAAGAGCGAGTCCACTGGGGAGAGTACATTTCATCCACTCGTCCTTGAGTTCTTGGCCATCACAGAGTCCTTGCTAGTTTCTTATTGTAATGCAAGAAATTCTGGGTGGAAGCCACAAGTTCCATTGGGATCATGCTTGGCAATGATGTTGGGGAGGCAAGTGGTATTATCACAAGACTATTAATTCAACTAATGTCCTGGAGACCCAAGTTCAAATCCCGCCACAGCAGAGGGTAGAATTTGAATTCGATAAGAATCCGGAATTAAAGGTCTAATAATGACCATGAAGCCCTTGTAAATTGTCAGGAAAAGCCCATCTGGTTCATCAATGTCCTTTCAGGAAGGAAATCTGTCACCTTTACCTGGTCTGGCCTACATGTGACTTCAGACCCCCAGCAATGTGCTTGATTCTTAACAGCTCTCTGGGATGGGCAATAAATGCCCTCATCCCATGAAGGAATAAAAAAAACTGCCTTTTTATTGGATAAAATCCATCCATTAAATCTCAAAAGGGAAGGCATTTTTATGTCATCACCTTCTGAAAACTTATTTGAATAAAAAAAGCCATTATACTACACACTGAACAATGGGTGAATCAGCAACATTTGCAGTCTAATTGACAGCACCAGAAGAGATCTGCAGAGATGACTAAAGGTGAGGTTAGGGAAATCTGAAGCTATTGTAAGAATAAAGTATTCAATGTTGTTGTACAGGAGCAAACAGCAAAGTACCGAAATTCCTGATCTCATGCAGCCGGAACATCACAGCACCAATCAACTGAGGCTGAGCTGTCGTGGGACACTCTGTCCAGTCCTGTTCATTGAGACACAATGGAAACAGTCAATCTAGAAAGCAATGTAGATGAAGAGCTCTCAAGATGAGTCCTTAATCTCAGAAGATTGAACATGGGTCCTATCACCTTGAAAGAAGAGGAACCTTGTGGAGAGATAGAGTATTAGATGCTGTCTAAATCATAACATGTGGGCCTCATGTTTGGGGAGTGGGACTTGTCTACTGAGGTAGGATGGGCTGAGATTAGAAACAGGAAAAGAGAGGTTACTCTGTTAGGAGTATTCTATAAGCGTCCAAATAGTTCCAGAGATTTAGAGGATAGGATAGCAAAGATGATCCACAATAGGAGCAAGAGTGACAGGATAGTTGTTATGGGGGACTTTAACTTTCCAAATATTGACTGGGAATACTATAGTTCAAGTATTTTAGATGGGTCAGTTTTTGTCCAATGTGTTTCCTGACACAGTATGTAGACAGGCCAACAAGGGGCGAGGCTACATTGGATTTGGTATTGGGTAATGACCCCGGCCAGGTGTTAGATTTGGAAGTAGGTGAGCACTTTGGTGATAGTGACCACAATTCAGTTAGGTTTACTTCAGTGATGGAAAGGGATAGGTATATACCACAGGGCAAGTATTATAGTTGGGGGAAAGGCAATTACAATAAGATTAGGCAAGATTTAGGATGCATAGGATGGGGAAGAAAATCACAGAGGATGGGCACAATTGAAATGTGGAGCTTATTCAAGGACCAGCTAATGCAGATCCTTGATAAATATGCACCTGTCAGGCAGGGAGGAATTTATCAAACACAGGAGCTGTGGTTTACTAAGGAAATTAAATCTCTTGTCAAGAGGAAGAAGAAGGCTTATGATAGGATGAGAGATGAAGGCTCAGTTAGGGGGCTTGAGAGTTACAGGTTAGCCAGGAAAGACCTAAAGAGAGACCTAAGAGCCAGGAGGGGACATGAGTAGTCATTGGCGGATAGGATAGGAAAACCCTAAAGCTTTCCATAGGTTTATCAGGAATAAAAGAATGAATAGAGTAAGAATACAGCCAAGAGTCGAGAGTGTGGTGCTGGAAAAGCACAGTAAGTCAGGCAGCATCCGAGGAGCAGGAAAATCAGGATCCTGATTAAGGGCTTTTTGCCCAAAACATCAATTTTCCTGCTCCTCGGATGCTGCCTGACCGGCTGTGCTTTTCCAGCACCACATCCTCGATTCTAATCTCCAGCATCTGCAGTCCTCACTTTCGCCTAAGATTAGGGCCAATCAAACATAGTAGTGGGAAGTTGTGCATGAAGTTAGAGGAGATAGGGGAAGTGCTAAATGACTACTTTTTGTCAGTATTTACACGAGAAAAAGACAATGTGGTCAAGGAGAATACTGAGATACAGGCGACTAGACCAGATGAGATTGAGTGAAACAGGAGGAGGTGTGAGCAATTCGGGAAAGTGTAAAAATAGGTAAGTCCCCTGGGCCAGATGGGATTTATTCTAGGATACTCTGTGAAGTCAGGAAGGAGATTTCCAAGCCTCTGGCTTTGATCTTTATGTTGTTATACTAGAGGATAGCAAATGTTGTCCCCTTGTTCAAGAAGAGGTGGAAAGACAACCCTGGTAATTAGAGATCTTACTTTGGTTGTGGGTAAAGTGTTGGAAAGGGTTATAAGAGATAGGATTTACAATAGTCTAGAAAGGAATAAGTTGATTAGGGATAGTCAACACGGTTTTGTGAAGAGTAGGTCGAGCCTCACAAACCTTATTGAATTCTTTAAGATAGTGACAAAATTGGTGGATAAGGGTAAAGTGGTTGATGTGGTGTATATGGATTTCAGTAAGGTGTTTGATAAGGTTCCCCATGGTAGGCTATTGCACAAAATAAGGAGGCATGGGATTGAGGGTGATTTAGCAGTTTGGATCAGAATTTGGCTAGCTGAAAGAAGACAGAGGAAATATATATCCTGGAGTTCAGTTCCTAGTGGAGTACCATAAGGTTCTGTTTTGGGTCCACTGTTGTTTGTCATTTTTATAAACATCCTGGATGAGGGTGCAGGAGGTTGGGTTAGTAAATTTGCAGATGACACTAAGGTCAGTAGAGTTGTGGACAGTGCCGAAGGATGTTGTACTTTACAGCGAGCCATAGATAAGCTGCAGAGCTGGGCTGAGAGGTTGCAAATAGAATTTATTGCAGAAAAGTATGAGGTGATTCACTTTGGAAGGAGTAACAGGAATGCAGAGTACTGCACTAATGGTAAGATTCTTGGTAGTGTAGATGAGCAGACAGATCTCGGTATCCAGGTACATAGATCCTTGAAAGTTGCCACCTAAGTTGATAAGGTTGTTAAGAAGGCATACGGTGTGTTAGCTTTTATTGGTAGAGGGGTTAAGTTTCGGAACCATGAGGGAAGTGTGTCCAGCAGGCTAAGATAAAAGGTAGGAAAGAGGGACTTGGGGGAGGGGCGCTGGAAATGCGAAAGGTGGAAGGAGGTCAAGGTGAGGGTGATAGGCTGGAGTGGGGGTAGGGGCGGAGAGGTCAGGAAGAAGATTGCAGGTTAGGAAGGTGGTGCTGAGTTCGAGAGATTTGACTGAGACAAGGTGGGGGGAGGGGAAATGAGGAAACTGGAGAAATCTGAGTTCATCCCTTGTGGTTGGAGGGTTCCTAGGCGGAAGATGAGTCGCTTTTCCTCCAGCCGTTGTGTTGCTATGATCTGGTGATGGAGGAGTCCAAGGACCTGCATGTCCTTGGTGGAGTGGGAGGGACCCGCTTTCCTCATTCCTGAAGAAGGGCTCATGCCCGAAACGTTGACTCTCCTGCTCCGTGGATGCTGCCTTATCTGCTGCGCTTTTCCAGCAACACATTTTCTGATCAGATACTAATAGTCAGTGTCAGCACTGTGGAGCAAGAGAAGCCTCACAAGCAGAAACAGTGCCCAGTTATTTTTTTTTTTTAATGCTTTATTTGAAAGACAGTAGGTCATTTTTAGAAAATGTGTCTAAATAGTACATAGTCACAATGTCGTAAGAAATCAAATTGCTACTCACACAAAAAAAGTTCAGATTCACTGGTGATGAGGATACAAATCTGCTCATGCATAGGTGCATAAAACCCCATGGAAGCCACCACTGGAAAGAACGTTAGAAATAAGAGCATAAGCAAGACATTTAATCCTTCAAGCCTTACCCACCATCCTATAAGATCACCGCTGATCTACTTCAGACCTCAACTCCTCTTATGCCAGCTCCTCATAAGACTCAACGCCTTTATACAGAGGAACCTCGATTATCCGAAGGACACAGGCGGGAGTATTTTGTTCAGTTAATCAAATTCCGGACAATTGAATGCCACATAACATAGTTTAGCCAAGTATCAGGACCTTGCAACCTTGCCGGATAATCCAATATTCAGATAATCGCATGCCGGGTAATCGAGGTTCCTCTGTATTTCATAAACCTATCAACCTCTTCTTTAAGTGCAGTCAGTGGCTCAGCCTCCACAATGCACTGAGGTAGAGATTTCCAGGCTTTCACTACTCTCTGAGAAAAGAAATTCCTTCACATCTCAGTTTTAAATAAGTGCCCTCTTATTCTGTGGCTATGTCCCCCCAGTTTGAGACTCTCCCACTAGTGGAAACATCTTCTCAAAATCTATCCTGTCAATCCTCCCCTCAGAATCTTGCATATTTTAATAAAATCACCTTACAAGCTCCCATCTGTTAATTTATTATCATAAAGTTTGGATGCATTGCACTCTGTCCTCTTTTCCAAGTCATGAACATAGATGTCAAATAATTGAGGCCTTATGACTGATCCTTGTGGCACTCCACTAGTTACATCTTTCCAATCTGAGGATGGCCCATACATTTGACTTTCTGTTTTCTGTGTGTTAACCAATCCTCAATCCACATTAATGCATTACCCCCAATATCATGAGATCCTATTTTGTGCATTAATGCTTTATGCGCTAACTTGTTGAATACTTTCTGGAAATTCAAATCTATCAGTTCCCCTTTATTATCTCTGCTTATTATATCCTCAAAAAACTCTAGCAAATTTATAAAACATGATTTTCTTTTCAGAAAACCATGCTAACACTGTTTGAAAGCATTTTCCAAACTTCCTGCTATTACTTTCTTGATAATGATGTGAAGATGCTGGTGTTGGTTGGGGTGGACAAAGTCAGAAGTCACATGACACTAGGTTATAGTCCAACAGATTTATTTGAAATTTCAAATGCCCCAATATTACAATGTAAAGGGTTTAGAGGGGGCAGATTTCTTGAAATGTATACAAGACAGCTTTTTATGTCAACATGTAGCTGATCTAACAGGGGATGATGCGGTGCAGGACCTAATCCTAGGGAATGAAACCAGAGATATTCGAGGTGACTTGGATTGGGGGGAAGGCAAATTTTATTAAAATAAGACAGGATTTGTCCAGAGTAGACTAGGAACAAATAATTTGAAATAAATCTGCAGCAGAACAGTGGGAGGCATTCAAAGAGAGTGCAGGCCCAACATCTTCCCTTCAGGGTAAAATGAATGAGCAACAAACCCAAAATATCCTGAATGCCTAGGAATATTCAGGACTGATAAGCAAAATGGAGCTTTTTAACAGAAGGAGCAAATCAACAGAGGCCAAATGGAATGTGCAGAGTGAACTAAAGCAATTAAGAGACCAAAGAGGGGATGTGAATAAATAACAGTGGGTAAAATTAGGCAGAATTCCAAGATATTCAGCAAAGCCTTTGACAAGATCCCACACAGGAGACTTATGCAAGTAACATGGCAACTTGGATCTAAACGTGGCTCATTGAGAGACAGAGGGTGGTGGTAGAGACTGTTTGTGTGACTGGAGGCTAGTATCCAATAGCATACCACAGGGATCAGTCCCTTGTTGTTTGAGACATATATAAATTATATAAGACAGAATGTGGGGGTGTGATAGGAATGTTTGCGGTTGACACAAAGATTAGCCAGGTGGTTGACAGTGAGGGAGAAGGTCATAGACTACAGGAGGACATAGATGGATCAGCCAGATGAGCAGATCAGTGGCAGATAGAATTTCACCGTAATAAATGTGAGGAGATCCATTTTGGAAGAAGTATCAAGGTGAGGAAATACTTAATGAATGACAGGATACTAGAAAGCTCAGGAACAGAGGGTTCCTGGGGTGGTTGTTCACTGATACCTGAGGGTAGCAGAACAAGCTAATAGTGTAGTTAAGAAGCATACACTTGCCGTTATCAGTCATGACATAGATTATAAGACCAAGGAGGGCATTTTGGAGCTGTACAGAACTTTGGTTAGGCCACAGCTGAAATACTGTGTGCAGTTATGGTCACCACACTGTGAGAAGGATGTGATTACACTTGAGTGGAGATTTCCCAGGATGTTACCTGGGATGGAGCATTTCAGCGATGAAGAGAGGCTGGATAAACTGGGCTGTTTTCCCCCGAACAGAGAGCGCTGAGGGACATGGACAAGGTGGAGAGAGGGCAGCTGTTCCCCTTACTTGAAAGGTGAATACCAAGGGGCATAACTTGAGCTGAAAGGTGGAAAGTTTAGAGGGAATTTGAGGAAATATCATTTTCACATAGAAGGTAGTGGGGGTCTGGAATGACTGGCTTGGGAGAGGGAGTTGAGGCAGGAAATCTCACAACCTTTGAAATGTATTTGGATGAGCACTTTAAGTGTCATAACATTAAGATTATGGGTCAGGTGCTGAACAATATGACTAGTGTGGATTTGGAGTAGTTTTTTGGTGCAGACTTGATGGACCGAAGGATCGCTTCTGGTCTTGTGATTCAACCCTCTTCTTCCACTTCTGCTGCTGAAAACATAGTTCAAGTCTTACTGCCATTCTCCTCTTCTCCCCTTTCCAATAATCAGGGAAATTGTGAGATCTCCTTGACACTTGAATCTGTGAGAAACAGACTTTGGGGGAGATGATAGGATTGAAAATATATATTCAGTTCTTTCAAGGCAATGCCTTCAGTTAAAAATTTGGCTAATAGGGTTAAGAAAGAACACTATTTATTTGGAAAGTGGAAAAATTACCTGGAAAGAGATGTTGATCAGTACAGAAAGCGAGCCTCAGTGGTCATGTGTAGTATTCTAGTAAGACTGCTCCTCCATCACCTTACCATCGTGTAGAGCATAACAGTAAACACAGATTAACAGGTATGAAGAAGTCAGGTCTGATCTGGTACCAGTATCTGAAGAACTCACATGAACATGATCAAAAGATACAGAGGATGTATAACTTTCCCTTCGAGAATAATGCCTCAACCTGTCATGCAATATTACCACCTGAACTACTAAACACTGTACCACCTTAACCATCATAATACTGTACCATCTTAATTACTGTAATACTGTACCACTTTAGCCACTGTACAGGTTGTTCTGCTATGATGCGCGTTTTGTTAATGCAAATTCGCTATAACACGATTGACGAATTGGGTACTGTTTCTAAAGTGTGAACTTTTAAAGCATTTATTGGTTATAAAGCAATTCCCGCTCTGTTAGTTTAAATGGTGCTGCTATTATGTGGTATTAATGATATTCATCCCATCACACACACCAGGACAGCTACAGCATTGTTCAGATATGATGTAAAATATTCCAAACTCTCACATCAAACCTCTCACATGCACAGTATGGGATTGATACAGTGTAAAGCTCCCTATACTCACGTTTTAGGAGAACTGACTGTAATACTATATCAGTTTATATCAGAATGTTTGTCATTATTCTGTTCTTGTTTCTTGGATCTTGCTATGTCTGCAGGGATTATTGATTTAACAAAGGTGACCACCCATTGAAAAGTAACTCATTGGATTTGTGCAGCACTTTGGGATTCTCAAGGAAATGCTATACATGCTGTACCTGTGTACTTGAGCGAACTACACAAACTGGCAGGGACCTTTTGGAATAAATGGCTGAGAATAAATGCAAGCTCACCAATTAGATTTACAGTCTTTTTAATGTGAAACTAAAGAGACAACAGGTGACAAAAAAATCTGGCATTGCCACTGTATTCAGACATACAGAGGGCTGAAAGAATGTTAATTTTTGAGTGGCATTGGTGCAGTGAATTATTCCTGACTGCAAAACCTTATTACATTTAAAGTTTAATTTTACCCTTATTTCATGACGCAGATGTTCTGATGGAAACGTAATCCCAGTTGAGAGAATTAATGGTGTGTGAAAATACAAGTTCTGGACATTTCACTGTTGTCAAAAGTTAGTTAATAAATTAGGATCATGTTAAAAAGCAACAATGGACACGTGAAGTCGACGGCTTTAAACCCTGACAGACCTTTAAATAGCTCACCTCAATCCAGAAACAACCACACAGCTCAGGAATTACCAAGCACAGGGAGCTCCTTTTGGACACAGACCATGCTGAAGAAACTGGTATGTTCTATACACAGAGTCCTCCTGCTTTTCACTTTAACTGTGTATTCTCTTCTGCCTGTCAGCTACGCTGACACAGATCTGTGTGGTTGGTATGAAAAGTTAAAATAAGTTTTTACGAAGGTTTGTCACTCCAGACAAACTCTAGGATGGCTGCTTGTGTGAAGTGGAGATGTCGTACTGGTACAGTAAGGTTCCAATCTGGCAATACAATCCAATAAGGCACACATTTGGCACTACTTATGGAGCTTTACTCTGTATCTAGCCCTGTGCTGTCCCTGGCCTGGAAGTGTTTGATGGGGACAGAGTGGAGGGAACTTTACTCTGTATCTAACACATGCTATACATGTCCTGGGAAGGTTTGGTGGGACAGTGTAGAGGAAACTTTGCTTTGTACCTAATCCTGTGCTGTACTGTCCTGGGAGTTTTTGATGGGACAGTATACAGGTAGCTTTACTCTGTATCTAATCCCATGCCGTACTTGTTTTGATGGTCCTTTGGAGAGTGTGGAGAGAGATTTACTCTCCATTGAATCCATGTTGGACTGTTGTTGGATGTTTGCCAGGGCTGTGCAGTGGGACCTTTCTTCTATATGTAAAAAGCATCATCAGCATGGGAGTGAGTATAGGGAGCTTTACACTGTATCAATCCCATACTGTGCATGTGAGAGGTTTGATGTGAGAGTTTGGAATATTTTACATCATATCTGAACAATGCTCTAGTTGTCCTGGTGTGTGTGATGGGATGAATATCATTATGTCTACATTTCATGAAAACACTTACAAGTGGCAGAGGGCACTTGTATTCCAGAGACGTGGGCTGAATTCAAAATTTAATTGCTGTCTCCTTCTAAAGGATTCCAGAGATTGAGAACAGCAGTGAAACAATTGTACCAATCACTGCCTCTCACTATATTATTTCCTTGATTTGATAACAGCTGGTGACTGCAATCTGTCCAACTCCCAGGTACAGGAATGGTGCACAGTCAAACACTATCCCCACTGTACTCACTTCCATGGACACAGTGCAGAGTTTACAATCAGATTGTCAGTGCTTCCTCTCAAAGCCAGTTGCCTCTGGGTGGCAATGAGGCCCATGCAGAATAACTTGTTTATGTTTGAAGGGAGATGGGCTAGGAACAGGCAGGTGGGACTAGTTTAGTTTGGATTATGGTTGCCAGTTGGACCAAAGGGTCTGTTTAGTGTCACTTTACCTCCAAAGGAATTCAGGCAAAGTGTTTTGAGCTATTTCAATGCCAAACTGCAATGCTATGTAAATGTGATTATTCTGGAAGTGAGGATGTAATACAGTAAAGGCTATCTCCCAGGACCATCATCTGTAACTGGAATCAGTTATAGAATCCCTATAGTGTGGAAGTGGGCCCTTTGACCCAACAAATCCACACCGGCCCTCAGAAGACCATCCAGAACCATTCCCCTACCCTATTATTCTATGTTTACACTCGAACAATGCACCTAAACCTACACATCCCTGAACACAATGGGGCAATTTAACATGGCCAATTCATCTATTCTGCACATCTTTGGGAAGAATCCAGAGCACTCTTAGAAAATCCACGCAGACACTGAGAGAATTTGCAAACTCCACACAGACAGTTGGCGAGGCTGGAATCGTACCCAGGTCCCTGATGATGTGAGGCAGCAGTACTAACCACTGAGCTATCTTAGATTGTAAATCCCATTTTACAACCTTTGTGGCCTTTGTTGTTGGGAATGGAGAAATAGGAGGAGGCAATTCTTTAAACCTCTTTAATCCTTTTACCAAATAAACCATGGTCAATCTCAGCTCTGAAATGTTAAATTGTCATAGTCAGCATGGATAAGTTTCTATGACCTCCCACCTCTAGCCTCAACAGCTTTTTTGGGGGAAGAGTTTTACACCTCTGAACAGCCTAGCTCAATTTGTTTTAAAGTTATGATGACTGGTTCTGACACTCCAAACCAGAGGACTGATACCTACTTCAGCAATTGTTTTTAACTGCAAAAATATATTTTACCATAAAAGATCTTTATGTATATTCACAGGTACTAAAGCAGATCTATATAGTCTTTGTGTACCAAGAAAAACAAACATTAGAATTTGACAGTCCCTGAAATGGCCAAAAACAGAGATGTTTCTCACTCGTGCAGGACACTATTTACACACGTTGAGGCAATGAGAGGGTCTGATACATGAACAGACCTTCATGTACCTTCATCAGGAAGTCCTTAGACAGTGGTCTTTCCCTTGTGCCTTGGCGGCAGCTGCCCCAACCTTTCGGGCATCCCCCAGCACATAGTCTCGGACATTGGAATGTGCCAGTCTGCAACACTCGGTCAAGGTCAACTGCTTGCTGGAGGACCAACAGATTTTGGGGAGACCAAAGAGCATCTTTCACTGTGTTGATGGTCCTCCTGGTGCAGTCGATGTTTGTCCTGGTATGTGACCCATGTAACAGACCATAACGCACTGAGACCTGCATCATCAAATTCTTAAAGTTAGATTAGCTCCTAACCTTCTGCAGTCAAGGGAATACAAGCCTAATCTCGACACTGTGGTTTCATAACTTAAGCATTTTAGTCCAAGTAATACAGTATTCTGGTCAATTTGCAGTACACTCATTCTAAGTTCTTCTTAAGGTGCAGTACTCAGAATTGGACACTGTACCTAACCAGATTTCTGAATATAGTATCTGTTACATATCTTATATTCATTTCTACACCAGCCCACTTAGGTAAAGGCTAATGTTCCATTAGCCTTTCAAATTATTCTTGTCCATGTCCACTAGTGTTATGGGATTTCCATATCTGGACCCCTAAAGCTCTCTGCTTTTCCACCGACAGTAGCTTCTCAGTATTTAGAAAATATTTGGATCCATCTTTCTTGGTCTAAATTAAGTAACTTCTCCACATTGAACTGTATCTGCCACACTTTTTCCCATTGTGATACCTTTAAGTGATTTTTCAATCTGTGATTCATTTATCTCCCTTTATTCTCATGTAGCTTCAAGGACGCATGCTCCTCCCATTGATTCTTGTGACTGGGATTGGAGGTGGCTTCCAATATGGATTCAACATGTCTTCAATCAATGCACCTTCAATGGTAAGCAACTCCCATTGATATTGAAAGAAGTGAATTCTCTCAAGTGGGCAGAGGCAGCATCTACTTTGATAGAGTTTGGGATCTGTGTGTTGCAGTGGATGAGAACTGACTAGGATTCTTTTTCATTTATGGGCTTTGGGCATCACTAAAAGAAACATCATTTATTGTCTATCCCTAGTTGCCCAGTTAACAGCCAACCACATTGCCATGGGTCTCGAGTCACATAAAGGCCAGACCAGGTAAGGAGCCTGAGGGAGAGGTTGAATAGATTGGGGCTATTTTTCCCTAGAGTGTTTGAGGCTGAGGGGTGACCTTATAGAGATTTATAAAATCATGAGAGGCATGGATAGGGTAAATAGACAAGGTCTTTTCCCTAAGGTAGGGTGGGTCCAAAACTAGGAGGCAGAGGTTTAAGATGAGAGGAGAAAAATTTTAAAAGGGCAACATTTTCATGCAGAAGGTGGTGTGTGTGTGGAATAAGCTGCCAGAGGAAGTGGTTGAGGCTGGTACAAATACAACATTTAAAAGGCATCTGGATGGGTGCGTGATTAGGAAGGGTTTCAAGGGATATGGACCAAATGCTGGTAAATGGGACTAGATAAGTTTAGGATATCTGGTCTGCATAGACAAGTTGAACCAAAGGTTCTGTTTCCAAGCTATATGACTCTATGACTGCAGTTTTCCTTCCCTAGATGACATTAGTGAACCAAGTGTGTTTTTTGAACAATTGGCAATGGTTTCATGGTCATTGTTAAATACTTGATTCCAGATTTTTATTGAATCTAAATTCCACCATCAGCTGTGGCACGATTTAAACTTGGCTCCTCAGAACATTACGTGGGTCTCTGGATAAATAGTCTAATAGAATCAATAACACTGCTAGGCCATCACCTCTCCAAAGAGAACAAACCCACCCAGATTGACGAGGGATTAAAATCCCCTCCCTGAAACATTAAACATGGAATCAGACAGTGAAGGAAGAGGCCACTCATATCATGCAAGTGCTAGCTTCTTGAAGCAGCCATCCACTCATTATCCTTCCGCACACACTTTCCCCAGATCCTCCACTTTTCAAGGCTGTTTATCAAAGTAACTTTCAAAAGACGAATTGGATAAGTGTTTCCAGTATCCTTTCAAGAAGTGTATTTCAAATTTCGTTTAAAAATTCTCTTTGTTTTCCATCTGACCATTTTTGTCAATTGCTCCAACATGTGTCCTCCAGCTGCTGGCAGTGAGAGCTGCTCCACAGACAATCTGACCCCAATGGGTTTACATTGCCCTGCCAATAACTGTTGAATTACTCGGAGCGATGAACACCTCTCACAAGTTGGGAAGGAGAGGCAGGGTGTTCCAATGTGACAAATATGATTTCACAAGGAGCTAAAATAGAAGTGCCCACACTGGGATAGAAGGGGGTTTTAAAAAAAAATCAGAATGCAAGCAGCAGAAAACATTTTGAACTGTTAATATTTTTTAATGCCCTGTTCAACATTTTGTGGTTAATGTTTTTGTGGGGCTGGAGCTGGGAAGAAGGGCTCATGCCCGAAATGTCGACTCTACTGCTCCTTGGATGCTGCCTGACCTGCTGCGCTTTTCCAGCAACACATTTTCAGCGCTGTTCAACACTTCGGTTGGGTATATGATTTGTGATGCTGAATGAACTAACTGACTTACCAAAGAGGAGACGGTCAGCATTAGAATGAGGTTAACCACACGCAAAAGAGATTTATAAAGTACCTTTCACAAATTTAAGATACTCCAAAGTATTATACAACCAATGGCATACCTCTGCCAGTAACAATGATTGTTGTAATAAAGAATACACAAGAGACAGTCAGTGCAGAGCAGGATCTCTCACACAGCAATGTGATCACAATCAATCTACTCCCAGCAACGTTGTGTCAGTGATTAATACCTGCTCTACCTTAATCAGTGCCATTGGTTTCCCTTACATTCACCTGGCAGGGGATACACAGGATTTCCCATTTTTCCAAAATGTGTGATAAGGTACTTTCTCTCGTCCATTTACTGGCCTTGAGGAATTCCACTTTTTGTACATGAACTTAATTTCCTATAAAACATGCCATTTGGCGTTTAGTAAGCATGTGGAAAATTTGGCAAAATTCAAGGCTGTGCCCTTGCGTGTTCCTCTTGTAGACATTCACAGTGACAATGTTTCAAAAAGTACTTAATCACATGTGAAATAACCTGGGGTTATGAAAAGTTATATGTAAATGTTTATCTTCCTTTCTATTCCAACAGTCATATTCAACTCAAAACATTAGCTCTGTTTTTCCATAAATGCTGTCAGACCTGCTGAGTTTCTCCAACACTTGAAAAAAGAATTCTTCCTTTCTATTATTCTGCACAAAGAATTTCAGAGCTTGTTTTATTATTACAGTTTATTAAGGAATTCATTGCTGAGACATGGGTCACCCGCTTTGGCACGACATTGGATGAAACAGCCATCACACTTCTCTGGTGTGTCATTGTCTCTATCTATCCAATTGGAGGACTTATTGGCGCTCTGAATGCTGGACATCTCTCCATAAAGTATGGGAGGTAGGAATTGACACAAACCTGTTCAGTGCAAAATAATGCACCAAGGCATAAATGTTGCATTCCTGGGGCTATATGACAGTTTGCTCTATACATAGTTATCAACCTTCAGCCAACCCTCAAATAGCTACACGGTGACTTGCTCAATCCTACAGGTGGCTAATCTGGTGAACTCTCTTGGTTTGACTTGAACTCAAACTTCACTGAACATCTCCTGCTGATTAAACCATTCGATTTGTGTTCCAGGAAGAATGCTCTGCTTTTCAACAACATTGTGGCCATCATAGCTGCAATCATAATGATGCTCAGTAAAAAGGGAAAGTCCTTTGAGATGATCATGGTGGGGAGGTTCCTCTATGGCATTAATGCAGGTACCCGCAACACTGTTTCTTCCTCTTATGTTTGTTTTCTAAGGTATTTCTGTTATTTCTGATAACTGGTTCAGATAACAATGTGGTTGTTTTGTCTGATTTGATAACTGTGTGGTTGGGTATGTGAAAGGGGGTAGGATCAAGGTAGACAAGCCAACAGAATACTTTCAATTAGAGTCAAGTGTTTGGAGGGGGGAATGATATTCATCCCACCAGGGTTGTGGTGACATTCGAACAGAGAATTTCCTAAGTTTTTTTTTCCTATATTCAGAAAGCCTTGTTTTAGCTAAGCGATTGAATGAGTTTGACAAAGCACTGAATGATTGATTGAGCTATTTATTTACCAAATTGCTTCAATTAAATGTTTGGCTGAACATCTACTGTCCAAGGTGCTGAACATCACTATCAATTACTTCCAGGCAAATTTTTCTCTCATTGTATTTTTGGATCTACTATTGATGATTGTCCTGTTGGTGGTGTTATTTCTGGTTGTACTACTGAATGTGTTGTTGATGCTGGAAGAGTTGAGTGTGTCTTTAATGGTGATGTTGTGCTGTATAATATTGATGATTAGTAGGTGTATCATTGATGGTGATATTGGTGACTATGCTTTCAGGAGTATTGTTGATGACTGTTTTGTTGAGCGTGTTATTGGCAGTTGTATTTTGAGTGTGTTTGCAGATGGCTGTGTTTTGTGTGTGGTATTGACGACTGTAATGTTAGGTGTTTTCTTCCTGACTGTATTTTGAGAGTGTTATTGATTACTCTTGAATGTCTAACTGATGACTGCTTGACTGAATACGTTTTTGGTGGGGTGTAGGACCATTCAGCGCAGCATTCGGCATGGCCTGTTTGGCGCGAACCGTTTCAGCGCGAGCGATTCGGTGCAACTCTTATTTATTCCTTTTCAGGCTTACTTACAAGCATTAATGAAAGCAATAAAAAGAAAAATAATGTTTATCCTCTTCAGTAAAAATGTTAAAAATGAAAATAAAAATGAAAGAAATAGGCAAATACAAAATTGTTGATGGCATTTTAACGGGTTTTATTTTATTTTAATAATTTGCATATTCATATGTTCTATTTTAATATATTTTAATAGTTTTAATAACCGTAGTTTAATAACTACTACTGAATAACTACAAAACAGTTCTGCACCAAACTGGCCACGCCGAATGGTCCCACTCCATTTTTGGTGACGAGCTATGTGCCTATTGTAACCTGTGAACTGATTTAGAAAAAGTGGGGTTTCAGACCAACAAGAGACGATGCAAATGAGGCAAACATATCTGAGGTGTGGATGTAATTCATAAACGTGAGCCCATGAAGTGAAGGAGCTTTCCTTTTATCAGCTCTTTGTTTGTTTCATTCTGTTATTTGAAGGTATTGGCCTCAATGTTCACAGTATGTATCTTGGCGAGAGTGCACCGAAGGAATTGCGAGGCCTTGTATCTCTGACCCGGGCGATGTTTGTTGCCTTTGGCAAGTTCATTGGACAAGTGGTTGGACTCAGGTAAGCTTTCAATTTTTGCAAATACAACTCTCACCCAGTACCCTGCTCAGTTCGCTTGCTAACTTTCCCTGGTTCAACTTAAATTAATTTTTAAAAATATGTATGTATTCTTAGGAGGTGGATGATACTTTCATCACAGCCCTGATGGAATTAACCATGTAATGTAAGATTGGTGCCATATTGTACCTTCTGCCTCTTTGTGCCATTTCCCATCTCACTCCATCTTCTCTGTTTCCAAGTGCCCCACAGTACTCTCACAATCAGTTATTACACCTAATTATAACAAATTACAACAATCTACACTTATATATCGCTTTTATCATTGTTTACAGTGCCTTACAGTACCATAATCGGAGGGAAAAAAAACATTCAATCAAGGAAGCAGACATTAAAACGGGTGACTAAAAGCTTGGTCAGAAAGGTAGAGTGTAAGGAGCTTTTTGAAAGTGGGGCAGCAGCTCAGGGAACTTTAGAGTTTGAGGCCTCACAGCTGAAGGCACAGCCTTCAATAGCAGGTCAAAGGAGGTGAGTAATAGACAACTCATGGGTACCCCTCCCTTCCCTGCGCTGATAAATTACTTCCTCTATCTCTGATATTGAGAGGCTTCTTCAGTATCTCAAATTAGTCCTAACCTGCAGATGGCTAATTTGGGAACCTAGATTTGCAGGGAATTACTGGTCTGAAGATAAAAATATCGATAATCCACAATAGGTATATAATCCAAATGCTGTCCTCAGACAGAACATGCAAATAGGTCTAACACCTTCTGTACATTTAGTTTTGAACTGAAAAATGTGTTGCTGGAAAAGCGCAGCAGGTCAGGCAGCATCCAAGGAGCCGGAGAATCGACATTTCGGGCATAATCCCTTCTTCAGGAGTGAGGAGGGTGTGCCAAGCGGGCTAAGATAAAAGGTAGGGAGGAGGGACTTGGGGGAGGGGCGTTGGGAATGCTATAGGTGGAAGAAGGTTAAGGTGAGGGTGATAGGCCAGAGAGGGGGTGGGGGCGGAGAGGTCGGGAAGAAGTTTGCAGGTCAAGAAGGCGGTGCTGAGTCCGAGGGTTGGGATTGAAATAAGGTGGGGGGAGGGGAAATGAGGAAACTGGAGATGAATGCAGATTTCTCCAGCATTCTCATTTCCTCTCCCCCCACCTTGTCTCAGTCCCAACCCTCGGACTTAGCACCGCCTTCTTGACCTGCAAACTTCTTCCCGACCTCTCCGCCCCCACCCCCTCTCTGGCCTATCACCCTCACCTTAACCTCCTTCCAGCTATTGCATTTCCAATGCCCCTCCCCCAAGTCCCTCCTCCCTACCTTTTATCTCAGCCCGCTTGGCACACCCTCCTCATTCCTGAAGAAGGGATTATGCCTGAAACGTCGATTCTCCTGCTCCATTGATGCTGCCTGACCTGCTGCGCTTTTCCAGTAACACATTTTTCAGCTCTGATCTCCAGCATCTGCAGTCCTCACTTTCTCCCTGTACATTTAGTTTGTAAAGTAGTAACTGAAGATCAAAGTGCTAATGTTTTCCTTCCTTAGTTACCAATCACTCACTAAATATTGAAGTGTTTGAATCTGCATGTTTAGTGTAACTACCTGTATTTGTGCATAATTTGTGCTACTCATGTGGCTAAACAGCAACACAGTCAGTTGTCAGTGTCCCTTTCTGCTGACAACATGAGGACACTAGGAGAAAGTGAGGACTGCAGATGCTGGAGATCAGAGTCGAAAAGTGTGGTGCTGGAAAAGCACAGCTTATTCCTGATGAACAGCTTATGCCGGAAACGTCGATTTTCCTGCTCCTCAGATGCTGCCTGACCCTCTGTGCTTTTCCAGCACCACAATTTTTGATTCTATATTGAGGACACTGTACTCGGCCTGGTGGCCAGTGTCTGCTGTTTTCTGACCCCATTCTCTTTGTCTTTCCTCAGAGAGATTTTGGGAACTGAGGCAGCCTGGCCTTTGCTGCTGGCGTTCAGCGGCCTGCCTGCCCTCATTCAGCTGGTGCTGCTGCCCTGGTTCCCAGAGAGTCCCAGATACCTTTTGATTGATAAGGGCAACAAGGTCCTCTGTGTGGATGGTGAGTGCGAGAGGGTTAGGGTTTGGGCATTGGGGCATGTGTACTGGAAGCTGCTTTACATGGGTTGGATTTATGATAAAAAAGTTTAGCCAAATAGTCAGTTATCCCAATAGCAGGCTAGATCTTAATTACCACAATTTAACAATTGAACATGTTCAGTAACCCTGAAAGTGCCAAACTGTGAAACATTTCCTCTCTTTTTTAAATGATTAAAACTACAAATTGTGGTGTGGCCCTGCATATTTTGTGTCCCCTTCCCTTTCTGTGAGATTTTCCAGCCATTTTGAGGAGCTGAAGATCCTAATCAGTTAAGTATCGATATTGAGACACAAAAGGAGATTATTTAGGCAACTGGACAGCAGCCAATCCAAAGACAGACTTTGAAGAGCATCCTAAATGAAGGGGGGAGATAGAGAAATGGAAAATGAGTGACTTCTCAAGTGTAGGGCATCAAAGCTGAGGGCATGACTCCCAATGGTGCAGTGTTGAGGTGCACAACCTGGCCAGATTCAGAGGATGCAGATGTCTCAGAGAGATATTAGGGTTGAAAAAGTTTACAGATTCAGAGGCAAGAAGCAGTAACGGTGACACTTGGAAATGAACCTCCTTTGTTAAGACAAGTCGGATCAGTATTTGCAGACTTTTTCTGGATTTCTTTCTGCGGAGTTAGGGAGGGGTTGAGGTCATGGCGAGATTTGACAAGGATGGGAATTTTAAAATCTAGAACAGATTAACTGAAATCAGATAGAGAGTACAGGCCAGCACCTCACTCTGTTCCTGGTTGATTTATAACTAAGGCTCTGTTGGATTTTGGTAAAATTACCCCTGAAATAATTGCCTAAGTTTTTGGTTATTTCCACACAGCTCTGCGGAGACTCTGGGGTCAGGGAGACTTCTTTGAGGAGGTCCAAGATATGGAGGCTGAGCAGGCTGCTGCAAAGGGAGAACGAGCAAAGACTGCCAGGGAACTGTTCCAAGATCGCTCAGTACGATGGCAGCTCATCACCAACATCATGCTGACCGTTGCTATGCAGCTTTGTGGCATCAATGCAGTGAGTAGACATGGCATTGAATCAGCAACTGACATTGTAGTGCAGGAGACAGAATAAGAGACAAAGATTAACACACATTAGAAACAGATCAACAGCAAGACAGTGTAAAATGAAAGATGAATAAGAGATGTAAAAGAGACACAAGGAGATAGAATCTGAGAGAAAAAGGAGGCTCTTACAAATACACACGCTGACACACTGATACACCTGTCGACACACATAGACGGATATACACACGGTCAAAAAGTGTAGTGCTGGAAAAGCACAGCGGTCAGGCAAGATCCAAGGTGCAGGAGAATCAACGTTTCGGCCATAAGTCCTTCATCAGGAATGCGCTAGTTTTCCTGCCCCGTGGATGCTGCCTGACGTGCTGTACTTTCCAGTGCCACACTCCCGACTCTGATCTCCAGCAGCTGCTGTCCTCTTTATCTCCTAGCTGCAAATACGCACAGACATATACTCTGACTGAAACTGACACACACAAAAATAGATACACACATCAATTGACGCCAGTACACACACACACACACACACATATTGGCTGTGGGGTCAGGGAGTATTTGGCTGTTTTGGCTCTAAACTGTTTTGCAGCTTATTACTTTGGCGCTGAACTGTTTTGGCGCCAATTCAGAATAAAAAAATTCATTTTTATTGCATTGTAAGAAATAAATCTAATTTTTTTTATTCATTATTTTTAACCTATTCATTATAAAAACGAATTTCTACATTTATCAAACACATATAGATAACCATCGTGTGAAAACTTTGGTTTGTCTCTCTTGCTTAGAATGTTTTCAGCCATTTCTGGTATGGGCTGTACAAGAAAATCATATGACAGCTTTCTAATGTGAAGACAGAAGGGCTTAAGTATCATCAAAGTGGTAGATGAGCATTAACAATTGTTAAATGAGAAAATGATTACAAAACGAGATTTGAATCTACAGCAGGTCATTACAGCTTTGACTATCAACTCGTTAGTCATCCTCTCTTCTTTAACCAAACAAGACTTTTTTTATTCTGAATTGGCGCCTAAACAGCTCAGTGCCAAAGTAATGAGCGCCAAAACAGTTTAGAGCCAATATGGCGGGGCCAAATGATCGGCACCAAAACGTACCCGACACCCACCCCCCCCCCCCCCCCACACACACACACACGCAACAGCCATGACAGTGACAGGAGACCTAACCTCAAGGGAAAGATGCAGACAGAGAATGAGTGTTAAGACAGATGATTAAGGCACACTTACTTTTGTGGACTTTCATAATGAAAGAAAGATATTAGATCTAAGATTTACTCGGTTTTGCATTCCCAGATTTACTTCTACTCTTCTGAAGTGTTCCAGGAAGCTGGAATTCCTGACTGGACGATACCATATGTGGTACTGGGGGCAGGTGCAACACTTCTGATGACCTCCATGGTTTCTGTAAGTGATAACAAATTGGAAATGACAGAGAGGCTGTGCATTTTGTTTGAGTATCTTGTCTCACTAATGTTGATGAAATTCTTTTGTTTGTTTATGGACAGGGTTTTTTTATTGAGCGAGATGGGAGAAAGGCCTTACTGTGGAAAGGATACAGCCTCATGACCCTGTGGGCAGCACTCCTGTGTGTAACTCTGCCTCTGCAGGTGAGGATTTGTGACTGGACCCTATAATCAGTAAGCTCAGTGGTTTATAGATAGAAACAATAACAGTACTAAGGAGGAAGGATTAGGCTGGAATCCTATCAAAGGGTTTGGCAGAATTTATATACACAATATAGACAACAAAACTTAAGCAAGTTTAGCTTACCACCATGACCTCAAAGGGTAATGAGGGTGGGGCAATAAATGTTTGCCCAGTCAATGGTGTCCACATCACAAAAAAAAATTTAAGAAATCAAATACTCAAATGAATGAGTACATTTGATGGAGTTGATTAGGTTGTATCATTTGGGGAGTGTGCCCTATTGGAATAATTTGTTTGTTCAATGTTGAGACTTATGGTGCTGTGATTTCACAAAGGGCCATATCAGAGTCCTCTAACTTTCTTTTGGAATTCAGCCTTCTGGTAAGATCATTGATTTTACCCCAGGGTGTCTGGATACTGGTGGGGTGACACCATGAATGCTGATCCATTGTCCCCTCCACTCAACCATCCCTTCTCTTGTCTTCATGTCCTCACAAACATTACTCCCCCACCCACCCACATTTCCATTCATGGAAACTTACAAGTAAGTTGAAACCATCTGCACTGCATATCTTTCACCACCCTCTGGTGTTCAGTTCATTCTGCCTACTTTCAATATCACCATCCCATATGGGGAAACATTCCTGAGCAGGATTCCCAGCAAATATCCTCTGGAGCCAGGAATAGGGCATGCAGGAAGTCATGAACAAACTCAGTGGCAAACTCTATTTGTCGAATGGCTTTGAACTACCTCAGAGAGTGGTGCTTGCTTAAAGAGGTTTTAGGAAATGCAAGGATATCCAAGCTGCCAATGTCTAGCCTAAGTGCAAATCTCTTATGCACTTGAGGAGAGACACAACCAATTACCACTGAGGAGTGACCCCATACAGACCACATGTGTCATCATCTGTAACTCAGCAAATAAGGAGACAACCACTTGACTTCAGGGACTTGGATTCACTGAATTAGCTTGGGGTTGTTCGTCTGCCTCTTGTTGCTTTCATTCTGACTGTGCCCTCAACATGTGACACAATGATGGGTGTCATGAATACTTTTGACATTGTTACCGAGGGATTATCAAAAATCTCTTTGCAGTGGGATTACTGGATCCTTTTGGGTACAATATTCAATTCTCCATCAATGTCTTGTTTTCCAGCATCAGTTCACCTGGATGCCTTACTGCAGCATATTCCTCATCTTTGCGTATATCTTCAGCTACGGGATTGGTCCTGGTGAGTTCAGATGCTTTCACTGGCCAACTGGAGCAGCAATGAAGGGCAGGGAGCCTGTCCTACCAGTCACCCATCAGAGTGAGGGGGAACCTCACTGGAGGGAAGGGGAGAGGGTACCCCATCAGAATGAGAGGGAGGGGAGTTTCTCACCAGAGCAAGTGGGTGTCCCACAGAGAGAGGGGAGGGTCAGTGAGTTGGGGGAGGATGGATCTCCCAGAATGAGATGGGAGGTGGAGGAGAGGGGTGTGTGAATCAGACGAAGGACAGCACTGCTTTATTAGAGTCTATCACCCTCATAGAGTGGTAACGGCACTGAAAGAGGTCATTTGGTGGGGGAATGGACAATGTTCCATTATAGTGGAAGAGGGGGAGGGCATGGAGAGGTGCATTGCCAGAGCGTGGTGGAACAGGGCAGGGCTGAGGGGTACAGGGGCCCAGCACTGGTGTTATTTGGTTCGATGAATGATTTGTGAAGTGAAACAGGCTGATATCAGGAGCTGAAATGATATTTTCTTTTTTACAGCGGGAGTGACTGCGATCATCCCCTTCGAAATCTTCACTCAGTCTTACCGACCTGTTGCCTTTGTGATAAACGGCTCCTTCCAGTGGCTAGGCCTCGTCCTTCTGGGAATGATCTTCCCGTTTATTGTGGTGAGTGAGGGCAAACGTAATCCTGAATTAGGAACCTCCTCAATATAACATTCACTAGCAAAACCATCTCAGTGTTTTAGGAACATGCAGAGAGATGTTCAGGCTTTTGATTCTGTTCTTTCATTACAAATTATCTACATCTTAAGTCCTTCGACAAGATTTGGTTTATAATGCATTAGACCCAGCCCCATCTTCAATTACATTGTATTTACAGTACAGAAACAGCCCATTTCAGTGATCAAAGCTGGCTTCATCCTCTAACCCTGCTTTATCTCATCTGATCAGCTGACCTTTCTATCTCATTGATTTCCCTGAACTCCCCTCTTCTATTTGCCCCAACTCCTCCTTCAATCAACTTACTGGGCAGTCATCTCTTTTCCACAGCCCCAGCCTGGGGTGCAAGCTCTTGGTTCTGGTAATACTTGAGTAAATCATTTTTTGCACCTTATCTGGTGCCTCTGTAACTGTTTTATAATAGGGAGGCCCAAACAGTTCACAGTACACAGTCTAGATTAGATAGATTACTTACAGTGTGGAAACAGGCCCTTCGGCCCAACAAGTCCACACCGACCCACCGAAGCGCAACCCACCCATACCCTTACATTTACCCCTTACCTAACACTACCACACATCTTTGGACTGTGGGAGGAAACCGGAGCATCCGGAGGAAACCCACGCAGACACGGGGAGAACGTGCAAACACCACACAGTCAGTCGCCTGAGTCGGGAATTGAACCTGGGTCTCAGGCGCTGTGAGGCAGCAGTGCTAACCACTGTGCCACCGTGCCGCCCACAAAGCTTCTATACAACTTTAATACAATCTCCGTTTTTCAATGCTATTCCTCTAAACATTAACCCCATTACTTGACTAACGACTGTATTTTTGTTGACCAACATATTGATACCCTATATCCTCTCTTCATTTGAACATTTATTTTCCTAGGAGTATGTGGGCTCCATATTCTTCCTGTAAAAATGTGTAACCTCAGTTATGTATATTGAAATTCACTTGTCAATTACATGCTCATTCTACAAGTCTATTAATGTCTTCCTGTACTATGTCACATTTCTCCTCTGTGTTAACTATACCCACAATTTGGTACACTTGCAAATTTTGAAATTGTATTTCTGATTCTTAACAGTAGGTCACTTGTGTAAATGGTGAATAATGATGGTTCCAGGATGAATCCATCTAAAACCACCTTTTGTCAATCTTTGTAACTAGCCTTAACTCTGACTCTCTGTTTTCCATTTTATAGCCATGCTCGCTATCTGTTCAACTGTTTGTTCTCTGACGCTACAAGCTCTGCCTTTAATCAAGAGACTTTTTAATGTGTTACTTTACGGTCTTTTGAAAACTCAAGCACATTGTGTCTACTGTATTTTTCTTATCTGTCCCCTCTGTTACTTCTTTAAAGAACTCAATAAGGTTGATCAAAGATGTCCTTGCCTTTTAAAATCTATGCTGGCTATTTATAGTATTATTGCTAGATATTTTCCATTCAATTCTTATCCTTATCTCTCCAACTACCAATTTTAAACTAATTAGTCTGTGGTTTGTTTTACCTCCCTTTCTAGATTTTTGGGATCACATTAGTTGTCCTGCAGTTCTCCAGCATTATTCCTTTTCCTAATTAAATCTTACATGTATGCAATGATGATTCTGCAGTCCCTTTAATTTGTCTTTTAATTTGTGTGGACATAACCCATTGTAATTGGGATTTTATCCTCTCTGGGTATGATCAGTTTATCAATTGCTGGATAAAAGCTGGATTTATGAGACCAAACCTTGAGTAAAATGTAGTGGGACAACGCCTATGACTAGTGCATGAAAGGGTTTGGAATCCAGATCACTGAACCACGTGTAATAACAATGACACTGGTTGCTAGCCTTGGTCCTGAATTCAGCAGGGCGCTGCTATCTCAGGCTATCTACCAGTACTTCTGGTGTTTAGATGAAATCATAGATTCCCTACAGTACAGAAAGAGGCCATTCAGCCCAGCAAGTCTGCACTGACCCTCCAAAAAGCATCCTACGCAGACCACACACCACTACCCTATCCCTGTAACCCTGGCTAATCCACCTAGCTTGCACATCCCTGACCCTACAGGACAATTTAGCCAATCTACCGAACCTGCACATCTTTTTGACTGTGGGAGGAAACCAGAGCACACCCACGCAGACACGGGAAGAATGTGCAAACTCCACGCAGCCAGTCACCCAAGGCTGTAATTGAAACCAGGGTCCCTGGTGCTGCCACCCCCAAATAACAGAAATTAAGGAAAATACTCACACCAGGGCTTTGCAAAGTGAATGTTAAGGTCCCAAGTGAGGTTGACAGCTGAGATTTTGTTCAAAGGCAGCGTTGGCCACCATAGAGTTCTGACTACTTTATAACAGCTATTATCCTACTCCATCAGGTCCCTGATCTCACAATCCCCTTACCTTCCACTGGCAGGCCTCTCTGAGGGAGGTCATGACCATTTTCACAAGGAGGTTGAACAGTTCATCCACTTTACTAACACCTTCCACCCTGACCTCAAATTTACCTGAACCGTCTTAGACTTCTCCCTCTCCTTCCTATACCTCTCCATTTCTATCTCAGGCGACCGACTCAACACAGACATTTACTACAAACCGACCGACTCCCACAGCTACCTAGATTACATCTCCTCCCACCCCTCTAAAAACGCCATCCTATATTGCCAATTCCTTTGCCTCCGCCGCATCTGCTTCCAGGAGGACCAATTCCACTACTGAACTACCCAAATGGCCTCCTTCTTCAAAGACCGCAATTTCCCCTCCGACGTGATCGACAATGCCCTCCACCGCATCTCCTCTACTTCGCACTCCTCCGCCCTTGAACCCCGCCCCTCCAATCGCCACCAGGACAGAACCCCACTGGTCCTCACCTACCACCCCAGCAACCTCCGGACACATCGTATCATCCTCCGTCATTTCTGCCACCTCCAAACAGACCCCTCCACCAGGGAAATATTTCTCTCCCCTCTCCTGTCAGCGTTCCGAAAAGACCACTCCCTCCGCGACTCCCTCGTCAGGTCCACACCCCCCACCAACCCAACCTCCACTCCCGGCACCTTCCTCTGCAACCGCAAGAAATGCAAAACTTGCGCCCACATCTCTCCCCTTACTTCCCTCCAAGACCCCAAGGGATCCTTCCATATCCGCCACAAATTCACCTGCACCTCCACACACATCATATACTGCATCCGCTGCACCCGATGTGGCCTCCTCTATATTGGGGAGACATACCGCCTACTTGCGGAACGTTTCAGGGAACACCTCTGGGACACCCGGACCAACCAACCGAACCGTCCTGTGGCTCAACACTTCAACTCCCCCTCCCACTCCACCAAGGACATGCCTCCATCGCCAGACCCTGGCCTACTTGCGGAATGTTTCATGGAACACCACTGGGACACCCGGACCAACCAACCGAACCGTCCCGTGGCTCAACACTTCAACTCCCCCTCCCACTCCACCAAGGACATGACTCCATCGCCAGACCCTGGCCACACGATGCTTGTAGGAAGAGCGCCTCATCTTCCACCTAGGAACCCTCCAACCACATGGGATGAATGTAGATTTCTCCAGCTTCCTCATTTCTCCTCCCCAACCTTATCTCAGTTCCAACCCCCGGATTCAGCACCGCCCTCTTGACCTGCAATCATCTTCCCGACCTCTCTGCCCACACCCCCTCTCCGGCCTATCACCCTCACCCTCACCTCCTTCCACCTATCGTATTCCCAGCGCCCCTCCCCCAAATTCCCTCCCCCCTACCTTTTATCTCAGCCCGTTTGGCACACCAGCCTCATTCCTGAAGAACGGCTTCTGCCCGAAACGTCGATTCTCCCGCTCATGGGATGCTGCCTGGCCTGCTGTGTTTTTCCAGCAACACATTTTTCAACCATGACCATTTTCAAGCCTTGATATCAGTTGGAAAATGTTTGGGCAGCACTACACCAGGCAGTTCCCAATGATCTTGCTCCCAAAATTAACACATGTTATTCAAACAAATTAAAGATTTTGGAGCCAAAGACTGGGGGTTGACTCTTACATAGAAATAATACAAATCTGCATACATAGAGTATCTGTCCCTTTCTATCTTTAAATATCCTTGTGATTTTTAAAAAATTATCATATTCTAATGACATGTCCATTTAACCCATCCATCTGGAGCTTAAATTTTCTACTGTCCCAGTAGCTTTTTGGGGGAGTACGCTTCAGATTTCAATATCTTTCTGTGAGGAAGGGGTGACATCACTCCTGGACAATTTACATCTTGTATTAAAGTTCTATCATTCATCTGGAGCTCCATCGTCAATGAACTATCACTATCTATTTTTAAAACCATTTAACCACTGTAAACACACTTTAATCTTCAGCACTCAAAGGTAATACAGACCTTGTCAATGCAACAGTTCCTTATAAGGTAACCCTTTTTTAGTCCTGGGACCTTGAGAGAATTTATATGACTGATTAAAAGAAGAATTCATGGTTAAGAGTTTGGAAGACATTAAAAATAAACTGAAAAACAGCTCCAAAAATATCCAAAAGGATAAGCTTTTTTTAAAGTCCTCTCCGTTTTTTTGACCCGAGAGTATCTCATTTACTCCTGCATCAGAACAGTCAGCTTTCTGGTTCCACTCTATTATTTTTCATTCTTTTATGGGATCTAGGCATCACTGTCTGTATTTGTCGACCATCCACAATTTCCCATGATGAATTGAGAGACTTGCTTAGCCATTTCAGAAGGCAGTTAAGAGGCTACCGCTGGGTAAGGATGGCAGACTTCCTTCCTGAAATGATGTCAGTGAACCAGACATTTTAAAAAAATCAATGGTAGTTGCATTGACTTGGAACCTAGGCTCATGTTCCCTTTGCAGTACTGAGGGAGTGCTGCATTGTTAGAGTCAGAAAGAGCCCCTACCTGCCTTCTCAGGTCAACATAAAAGACAATGCAAAGATCCAGGAGATTTCCTGGCAACATTTTTCTTTTAAGCTGCACAAAGAACAGATTCACTGTTTAATCATTGTTCTTATTGTTGCTCTGTGTAAAATGGTTGTCATCAACAACTGTATTTCAAAGTTCATTTACATCTGAAGTCCTTTGAGGTATTGCTGGGAGATCTGATATACTGTTGTTTGGATGTTTTTTTGTTTAAATCTCAATGAGTGGAGTAACTCTGATAAGCAAAGATGGGGGCAAGTGGTTTCATTTGTTTTTTTACTGAGCCAGCCTCTTGCTGATCTGCCTTTGTGGATTAGGCTGCCACAGGGCTTTGGCTCCAGACCTGAATACTGAGAGACCGTAGCCTTCGACTATACCGTCTCTACTCTTAGTGTCCTGCATCTCAGTCTCTGCTTTACCTCATGTTTGACTCTCAGGAGTTCCAATAATTTGGTTTATTTATACACAGGTTCTCTGTAATATAAAAACTGTGGATGCTATAAATCAGAAACAAAACCAGAAATGGCTGGAAAAGCTCAACAGGTCTGGCAGCATCTGTGGAGAGAAATCAGATTGGTGTTTCAGGTTTGAGGAATGGCCACTCAACCCAAAACATTAACTCTGATTTCTCTCCACAGATGCTGCCAGACTTGCTGAGTTTTTCCAGCAATTTCTGTTTTTGTTCTCAGCAGTATAGTTTTCGAGTACAAATTATTGACTACAGATCTGTTAGCTCATCTTATCTATCACCATGTCATATAACTGACCTGTTCTCATTAAACTGCAAGGGTTTGTTCACTTTACCCAGCCTGACCCTGTTCTCTTTCTGCTTCTTTCAGGAGGGACTGGGACCATTCTGCTTCCTGATTTTCCTGGGCGACTGCCTGATCATCGCTGTGTTCATCTTCATCATTCTCCCGGAAACAAAAGGAAAAACTATCCTGGAAATCAATGAGGAGTTTCGGAAAATCAACCGGAAGAGAATGGGAGGAAGCTCGGTGGCGGTTCGCAGGAAAGCCCCACAGCCCGATCCAGAGATCTTTGTGATCGCTACCAGACTGTAAAGGGGCTACAGAGATAGAGATGGTCATCAAGGAGGAGATAAAGCATTACTGCCTTCTGCACTCAGACCTCAGCACCTTTTACAGACTGCTTTTCCCAACAGTGAAAGGATCTCAGCGTGGGGTACAGTGGCTCTATGCAATGGATGTTATATATTTGAAGATTTAACCCAAAATGACCAATGACTTTAAGTGGTTTTACTGACCATTGCTGGACAATGTCTGTATGCTTGTTTCTCTCTCTAATTATTCTCAATGGTGTGTCTCACTAACCTGAAACTGAAGGATTCTACTGTTGAAGTATTTCACAATCTCGGCACACCTCGAAGTGACAAAGGTGGTTTAAATTGAGTGTATATCATGTAACTAATAAGGTTGGTGAGTCACAGACACAAATTGCCACATAGGATTATGTGGTGTGGCTGCATTTCATCAAGGTTCAAACAAGGCAGAAGGAATATGTGGCAGTCACGATTAAAGAGGCTGTTACAGCTCTTGAGAAAAAGGCCAGTATGTGACTCCAGTGCCACAACATTGTTGACTCTTAGCTGGCCCACTGTAACAAACCCATGAGATTTGCTTTTCCATGCTGTTCATACTGAGTACTGACTGGGAATAAGGGAGTTGGATTTTCCCTGGTCAGTGGATCTCCCATTATATCTGCTTCATACACATCTTCAGACCTAGACTTTGTACCATCGTATAAGATGTGTGATAGCATTTCAGAAGCTCCTTGAACATCCCATTTTTTTTTATTTCCATGGAATTCATGGCACAAAGACAAAATCTACTCCCAAGGAATGAAAATTCAGGGAACAAAAAAATTATATGTCTATCTCAGGAAAGAGTCTACAGAATCCAAACCAGGATTCATTGATTTCTGGTTTACTTTTTTTTTAATAGCTATATTAATCAGGTGCTCTTTCACTGAGACTGAAGTGTTCATTTAGGTTCCATGGGACTTCCCCTCCACCACTTATTTCAGAGCTGTTTCTGAAGGGCAGGGAGTAAGGTAGGAGAACATTGCATGAATTATGTCTAGCAATTTTTTTTGCTGCTTGGGTAAAAAGAGTGCATTTGGGCAAAAAAGTCACCTTGAACTTGAATCTTAAATGAACATAGAGATATGAGAAGTAGGCCCATTCAGCCCATCTAGCCTGGCTAATCAGATTGTGGCCTCAAATCGATATTCCTGCCTCCCCTATAAAAATCTTTGATTCGCTTTTCAGTCAAGAATCTATTTATCTTTGCCGAACAAAGACTGAGTGGCCTCTTTCCCCACCACTCCCTGGGCAGGATAGCTCCAAAGACCTATGGCCCTCAGAGGAATAAAAATCTCTCCTCATTTGTTTTAAATGGGACAGCCCTTATTTTAACCTAAACTCTTCCCCAGTTCCCAATCTTGTGATAAGATTTTTATGCTGATGGTTGGGATATGACAGACACAATCAGGGATTAGGCACCAGTGACAAGAGCAAGCCTTAATGAAAATGGAAGAATGCCAATCATTTTGTCAACTCTAAATAAAATTGTGAGGTGGCACCAGGTCTCAGTTTTTATATCAGTTTATTATATCAGTTATATCTGCCACTAGTTCCTCTACAACATCAATATTATTACACATTTGCTCCTGTCACTTCAGTTAACTTCACTAAGATTATAAATCACGGTGCCAAGAATGTTTCCTCTGAACAAATTTCCTGCTCTTCATTATCTTTTATCAGATTGAACTCCTTTAGTTGAGAAAGCAGGTGCAGCTAAAATTAACATCCCTCAAAGAGTTAACATAACTCGTTTACATTGCGAATATTGAATGGAAACTCTATGAGAACTTTACAGGAGCTGAATGTGAGGAGTTTACATAACAGTGCAAACAGCTTCCTTCCAAAGAGCTCACCTCAACTGACATCAGTTTAGTACATGAGCACCTAAAAGAATGTTCGCCAAACTCTACAGGGGAAACCTAGCAGGAATCTAAACCTCTTGCTTATCACTGAGTGCACTCTCCATCTAATCTGACATTTTAAAGTCTATTTATTTGAATCTAATACCAGACTGATACAGATGCCTGTTGGGAGACAGAGACCTCAGCTCAGACCCTCTCTTCAAAAGCGCCCAATCATAATGTCCCAGAATTCCTAACATATCCACTAGCTCTCAATAGGCTCCAAATCACGGTCTGTGTTTCACTGTTTACTGTTTGTTACTTGGAATTTTACATTAGTGCTGAATAGAACAATGATTTTTATCTATTGTGAAGATGTGTCTGAAAATAAAGTCTTTTTAAGCAATAAGGAAATCGTGTCATTTTTAAAATTATGTTTTAGGATTTAAAGATGACACTAGCTGTTTGTTACTCAGTACTCAGGTTCTGGCTGTTAATTTTTGAAATTTTTTTTGCATGATCAGTTTACTCCAGTTGACCCCAGGTAGACAAGGAGAAGCATGATTCTTTCAAAACCTGTGATATCCCAAAAAAGTGCCCGACTACAAAATGCAGTCGCTGCTACAATGTAGGTAAACATGGCAGTGACTTATTGCACCTGACAAGAAAGGATATGTCTATTCTATTCTAGGAAGAATCCACAAAAAAAGCAAATGACTAGTCGTGAGGCAGGATTTTGAGGAGTTCTTGCCCTTCGCTGACAGCTGGCCACAGAATCTTCACGGGCTCTTTATCTTGGATTCACTGTCACCAAGAGACTGACCGAAGGTGGTCCCTGCTCATCTAACATGCATTCTGAAGAATCCAATACTGAGACACCGAGAGTCTAAACCATTTAACATTATAGATAGCTGCCTCACAGTGCTAGGGACTTGGGTTTGATTCGACAATTTGCCAACTATTTGTGTGGAGTTTGCACATTCGCCCCACATCTGAATGGATTCCCTCTGGGTGCTCCAGTTTCCTCCAACAGTCCAAAGGTGTGCAGTTTAGGGAGATTGGTCATGCTAAATGCAGGATTATGGGGATAGAGGTGTGAGTGGCATGCTCTTCAGAGGGTTGGTGCAGACTTGATGGGCTGAATGGCCTGCTTCCACATTTTCGGGATTCTGTAATGCTATATACAGATCCAGTTACTCTCTACAGCAGACCATTAGATGTTTTGACATGTCTGTCTTGGGGTACGGTTTCTTTAAGATGGAAGCTCTTTTTGCCTGGGCAACGTGGTTTTGGAGTTGTTCTCATCTGGCAAAGCATTACCAGCTGATCCATACAAAGAGCTGAATCACGTTTAATAAAAGGCACAGGCATTCTGAAAAGAGATCTTCTCCCAGATGTGACTCTCTGCTTTTAGTCAATGACAACTTTACATTTTTACAATGAATCATCATTGACCTTTCATGATCTGCTGAGGTTTGTCTCTTTGTAATCCACTCAAAATTTGCAGCCGTATGTAGAGGTGACTTTTTAAAAATCTTTTGTCCAGTTACAGCCTAACTAGCTTTTAGTTTAAAAAGTGAAACCTTTACAAGTTACTGTATTTACACTCTACCAGATCGCCCCTCAACCTCTTTTCTCCAAGGAGAACAGACTCAGTCCCTCAACCCTAGAACCATTCCCAATCTTTTCTGCACTCTCTTCAGATTCTTCTCATTTTCCATCAAGATCCGTGCTGAGAATATTATATACAACATTCCAGTTGAGGGTGAACCAGTATTACAGATGAGTTTTCCTTGTCCAAGACCTCTTTGTGGCACAGTAATCATGTCCCTACTCCTGGACTGGGAGATCTGGGTTCAAGTCCCACTTGCTCCAAAGGTGAATAAATAACATTGATTGGTAGGTTGATATGAAATTTGCTGATTTTTAAAAGTTTCCTTGCTTTAGTATTCTGCTCCTGTTTATGATCTTGTACTGTTTCCTCAACTCAACCTGACACCTTCAATGATTTCTGCACATTAACCCCCAGGACCCTCTACAGCCTGCACACTTCTGAGAATTGTACTCTTCAGTTTAGAATAAAGAACAATACAGCACAAGAATTGGCTTTTCGGTCCTCCAAACCTACGCGAACACATTTTATATTTTAGAGATGCTGGTGTTGGACTGGGGTGTACAAAGTTAAAAATCACACAACACCAGGTTATAGTCCAACAGGATTATTTGGAACCACTAGCTTTCAGAGCCCTGCTTCTGGAACCACCTGAAGCTAGTGTTTCCAATTAAACCTGTTGGACTATAACCTGGTGTTGTGTGATTTTTAACTTTGTACCTTTCATATTCCCCTATCTGTGTTTCTTAGCACCACTGGCAGGAGTTTAGGGACAGTTACAATTCAGCGGCCGCTAGTGGCCGGAGGAGTGAGCGGCAGGGAGGAGTGAGCGGCCGCTAGTGGCCGGAGGAGTGAGCGGCAGGGAGGAGTGAGCGGCCGCTAGTGGCCGGAGGAGTGAGCGGCAGGGAGGAGTGAGCGGCCGCTAGTGGCCGGAGGAGTGAGCGGCAGGGAAGAGGGAGCGGCCGCTAGTGGCCGGAGGAGTGTGCGGCAGGGAGGAGGGAGCGGCCGCTAGTGGCCGGAGGAGGGAGCGGCAGGGAGGAGTGAGCAGCCGCTAGTGGCCGGAGGAGGGAGCGGCCGCTAGTGGCCGGAGGAGTGTGCGGCAGGGAGCGGGTGGTGAGTGCGGTGCGGAGCGGAGACTGATCGCTGGGGAGATGCCGACCTTCGTGCTCAACACCAACCTGAGCCGCGCGAACGTCCCGGAGGTGCTGCTGGAGGAGCTGACCGTCACATTGGGCACCTTACTGAATAAACCCCAGCAGGTGGGGAGGGGAGAGAGAGGGACGGGGAGGGGAGAGAGAGGGAGGGGGAGGGGGGGAGAGGGACAGTGGGAGGGGGAGGGGAGGGGAGAGGGACAGTGGGAGGGGGGGGGGGGAGAGGGACAGTGGGAGGGGGAGGGGGGAGAGGGACGGAGAGGGAGAGGGAGGGAGAGGGAGGGAGAGGGACGGAGAGGGAGGGGGAGGGGGAGGGACAGTGGGAGGGGGAGGGAGCCGGCTCTCAGCCGCACCCCGGGCTCCAGGGAGTGCTTTCGGAGTCACAAACCCGAGGGGGAGGCAGCTGGGGAATGGAGTGAGGGAGGGGGTACCCGGATCATTGGGTGAGGAGTCCCCCCTCTTCCCCCCCTCTTCCCCCTCCCTCTTCTTCCCCCCTCCCTCTTCTTCCCCCTCCCTCTTCTTCCCCCATCTTCCCCCCTTCCCCCCCCCTCCCCCCCTCTCCCCCTCCCTCTCTCCCCCCCTCTCCCCCTCCCTCTCTCCCCCCCTCTCCCCCCCTCCCTCCCCCCTCCCCCCCCCCCTCCCCCCTCTCGCCCCCCCCCCCCCCCCCGCCCCTCCCCTCCCCCCCCCGCCCCTACCCTCCCCTCTCTCGCCCCCCCCTTCCCACCTCTCTCCCCCCCCTCCCCCCTCTCTCCCCCCCCTCCCCCCCCTCTCCCCCCCCTCCCCCCTCTCTCCCCCCCCCTCCCCCTCTCTCCCCCCCCTCCCCCCCTCTCCCCCCCCTCCCCCCTCTCTCCCCCGCCCCCCCCCCTCTCTCCCTCTCTCCCGCCCTCCCCCCCCCCCCCCTCCCCCCCTCTCTCCCCCCCCTCTCTCTCTCTCCCCCCCTCTCTCTCCCCCCCCTCTCTCCCCCCCCTCTCTCCCCCCCCCTCCCCTCTCTCTCTCCCCCCCCCTCTCTCTCTCCCTCCCCCCCTCTCTCCCCCCCCCCCCTCTCTCTCTCTCTCTCTCTCCCTCTCCCTCCCTCCCCTTCTCTCCCTCCCCCTCCCCCTCCCTGAGGGAAGGCAAATGCAATGTTAGCATTCATTTCAAGAATACAAGAGCAGAGATGTATTGCTGAGGCTCTGGTCAGACTGCATTTGGAATTCTGACCTTAAGAAAGGATGTCCTGGTGTTGGAGAGGGTGCAGAGGAGGTTTCCAGGAGTGATCCTGGGGAATGAGGGACTTGTCATACGAGGAATGGTTGAGAACTCTGGGTCTGTACAGAATGGAGTTTTGGAGGATGAATGGGAAACTCATTGAAACGTACAGAATAATGAGAGGCCTGGATAGTGTGGATGTGGAGGAAATGTTTCTGCTCATAGGAGAGACTAGGACCTGAGGCCACAGCCTCCCGAGTGAAGGGGAAACCCTTTAGAACTGAACGAAGAGGAGTTTCTTCAGCCAGAGGTTGGGAAATCTATGGAACTCATTGCCACAGAGGGCTGTGAAGGCCAAGTCATTGAGTGCATTCAAAATGGAAATAGATTGATTGATAAGGGGAGCAAGGGTTCCAGGTAGAAGGCAGGAGAATGGGCTTGAGAAACATATCAGCCATGATCGAATGGTGGAGCAAACTCGACAGGCTGAATGGCCTAATTCTGCTCCTATATCATGTGGTCTTATGGAGAGTAAATGGGTTGTGGCAGACCCCCCAAAAATTCTCTATCCCATGCCCGAGTAAACAAAACCCCACGCCTCCAGCACCAACATCTCCCCCAACCCCTTACTGTCCGCTATTAAGATAGTGAAGGAATATTCATATTCTTTGGGATGACATAGTGGCTCAGTCGTTAGCAATGCTGCCTCACAGCACCAGGATCCTAGGTTCAATTCCAGCCTCGGGTGACTGTCTGTGTGGAGTTTGCACATTCTCCCTGTTTCCTCCCACAGTCCAAAGATGGGCAGGTCAGGTGAATTGGCCATGTTAAATTGCCCATAGTGTTAGGTGCCTTAGTTAGAGGGAAATGGGTCTGGGTGGGTTACTCTTTGGAGGGTCAGTGTGGAAACAATCTAATCTAATCTTAATCAATGTTAGATATCTGCTGCCCTGTCAGCGCAGGTTGTGAAAATATGAAAAACAATAACATATTGGATCATGGGGCTATGCAGGTGGGCGTCTGTTCAGTTGTAATATTTTACCAAAAGATGAAATGTGCCTTGCTACCACACTCGGTGTGTCAGTGTGAATTTTGTGCTGAGGTTTTGTACTCATGACCTTTTGTTTGAGACATGAGCTCTGCCCACTGAATTATTCCGACATGAGGCACCAACTACTTGTGACGTGACTGGAATAGGAATGCTGAGCTGGGGGGATTCTAGATCACTCATGTTGCAGGAAGGCAAAAAGCACTATTGATGAGCAATAACAGAAGCTGGCTGTGTGAGAGAGAAACTGGCAATGATTAACTCACACTGTCAACTGCAGAAAGAGCAGAGATGGGGATTTTACAGAACAATGAGGCCAGCGTTAATCTGTTCTTGAAGGTTATTGGTATGGGGTGGTGAGAGACTGTAGTCATTGAATGCGTCACATTGTCTGCCTGGTCCTTGGGAGATTAGAATTAGAATTAGGCTTTATTATCACAGGGACTCAAGTACAGGGATACGGCTGCACAGTGAAAAGTGTACAAAGTCTGGAGCCATCTTAGGTACCTAAACTTAGGTAGAAAGGAGAAAAATAAAGAAATAAAGTTTAAAAAGTTCAAAATTATTGTCCTCCTAAACCATGGACCTGGATTGAGTCCAACACTATAAGGAAGCAGACTCGTGAGGGCCTTCTCTATGCTGGGCTTCTACCCACTCTGTCCCCAGAACCACCACCCCCTCCCCCACCCCGCCACGGGCTCGATCTCCTCAGCATTGTGCTCAAGGATGTAGAGTTAGCAGGGGTGATGGGGGCTGTTTCCTTGCATTGTTGTGACATTTAAGGCTGCGGTGGGCACATTTCTGATCTCTCGGGGAAATTAAAGATGTGGGGAGCGGGCGGGAAGCTGAAGCCCAAGGTCAGCCAAGTTCATATTAAACTGGAGTAAAACAAATCTGCGGATGCTGGAATCCGAGGTAGACGAGCAGGAGGCTGGAAGAGCACAGCAAACTAGGCAGCATCAGGAGGCAGAGAAGTCGATGATTTGAGTGTAATCCTTCTTTAGTCCACCTTACACCCACCCCCAGTCCTGAAGAAAGGTCACACCTGAAACGCTGCCTTATCCACCTCCTGATGCTGCATGATCGTATTAAATGGCAGAACTGGTCCAGGTGGCCCATTCCTGCTCCTATTTCTCCTGTTCTAATCATCTGGGAGAAAGCCTTGATCCCAGTTCTTGTCTTCCCCCTAGTATTGTCATGTGGGTGAAGTGATACTTGCTCCCAGTCTCTCAGCCCTGAGAGTCGCCTGCATACAAGCACTCAGCAAAGTGGCCAACTAAGGAAAACAGATGAGGCTTCCCTGGCTGCAGGAGATTCGGGACAAATCGAGGCAAAGGAACTATTTCCTCTGGTGTGGGAACTCCCAGGAAAGGGGATGTAAATTTAAAATTTGACGAATTTTTGAAAACATAGGCTGTTGCGAATCTTTCTCCCGCAAGGCTGCTGGGGTTGAAGTGCACATTTCAGAGCTGAGATTAATGGGTATTATTAAGTCGAGGTATTTTGAGAAGTTGCCTGTGGATTTTCTTTGTCTTGCTTCACAAATAACATGGCTCACTCCACTCCTTTTCCCCAGAATCTCCTCAATTCAGTGGTTGGACATGCAGTGAATGTCAACCATACACGGTCACATCCAGGAGTCTGGCTTCAGCTCAGCTAATGGGAGCTGTGGGCTGAGGCAACGTGGGGAGAGAGGGAGGTCATTGCAAGATGTTTTGGGGTGGGGGAGAGCAGATGGCCTCTGATTTCTTCAGTTGTCCTCCCCTTGTGCCGCTTTGCAGTTTTGTCACTCTCGCTGTGGTACATGGACTGACATTCCCTGGACCACCACTACCCTTTCTGCTGGGATTATCTCAGGGAATCGGAGCTTTCTTGCACTCAGTTCTCTCTGTGGGCGGCACAGCAGTTAGCACGGCTGCCTCACAGCGCCTGAGACCCGGGTTCAATTCCCGACTCAGGTGACTGACTGTGTGGAGTTTGCACATTCTCCCTGTGTCTGGGTGGGTTTTCTCACGCGGGTCAGGTGAATTGGCCATGCTAAATTGCCCGTAGTGTTAGGTAAGGGGTAAATGTAGGGGTATGGGTGGGTTGCGCTTCGGCGGGTCGGTGTGGACTTGTTGGGCCGAAGGGCCTGTTTCCACACTGTAAGTAATCTAAGTAAATCTAAATCTGTCTCTCTCTCTCTGTGTTTCTTCAGTACATCGCAGTGCACATTGTGCCGGACCAGATCCTTTCCTTCGGAGGTACCTCTGAGCCCTGCGCTCTCGGGACTCTCTCCAGCATTGGCAAAATCAGTAAAGAGCAGAACAAAAACTACGCCAAAGTGCTGTTCGTCCTGGTGAACAAGCACTTGCACATTTCCCCAGACAGGTGAGGCTGACAGACTGGGTGGTAAGGGGTGAGGTGGGGCTTTGGGGAGTGGGCTGTGATTGGAGAGGGTGAGTTCACTTCCTCAGCAGAGAGACTGCTCAGTGACCTTGACCATTGGAGACTCTCCCCAGTTACACTGATCTGTGCTGACTGCCCCCAGTGTTTTAAATATGCTGCTTCTGCACTTAATTTGTTTTGAAGAGTCACTGAAATTCAAGCCAGTAAAAATTACTTTGACTTCATGGATGTTGACGGGTGCAAACCCACCTCTGAGAGGAGTGAGTACAGAGTCTACGGTCCGTGAGATGATTCTAATAATCTATAGGATATGTGTAAATTATTTTTTCTGGTGAACAATCCAGAAAAAGACACGGTTATGTTGCTTTTGCAGCCAGGCCAGTCATAGGCTATGTTGGGATTTTACTTCTGGAACTCTTCCTCCACAAAAGCCTTTGGACATTGAGTTCAGGATCAGAGCAGCAGGTAATTGTTTTATAATGATATGGAGGGAAGGAGAGAAAATGGGATTGTGATACAGATTCTACCTTGATCTAATTGGAACTTGGAACTTCAGGCTTGGCAGGCCGAATGGCCTCATTCCCTGAATCTAATTCAGTCGGAGTGCAAGGACCGAGTCAGACTTAGTCAGAATGAGTTAGAACCACATCTGGTTTAATCAGAGGGCAGTTGAAAAGGCAAATACAGACAAATTACTGCAGGTGCTGAAAATGTGAAAGAAAAACAAAGTGGAGAAAATCAGCACGTCTGGCAGCATCTGTGGAGAGAGCCTTTTGAGTCCCATACGACTGTCCTATAATATTGGACCTGAACGATTAATTGTTTCTCTCTCCATTGATGCTGTCAGACCTGCTAATTTTCTCCAGCAATTTCTGTTTTGAACAGGCTATGATTTGATCAAAGAGTGAGCAGTTTCCAGGATCTCTGAAATGGCTCTTTGCTAATTGTTTTATCTTGCTTGTTTCACAGGATGTACATCGTCTTCCAAGATCTTGAGGCTGCTAATGTTGGCTATAACAAAAATACCTTTGCTTAGCTTCTGATGCAGAACATTCTTAACTGATCAGTTTGATATACTGTATGTTGTATCTTCATCTGTATCAATGATCAATGGACCAGAGAGAAGACTCTTAAAATAATGTCTTGTTTCTGACTGAACAATAAAGTAAATGTAACAATGTATGTTTATTGTCAGCTATTGAAGGTGTGTTTCTTACAAATTTCTTAAGAGGTATTTATTACTGGGTATGTCCCATATATTTCTGACATACCCATATGGCATATTTCTCTGTATTGCCACTTCCATCGAAAAAGAGAAGGGTAGATACATGGGAACACCACCACCTAAAAGTTCCCCTCCAAGCCACTCACCATCCTGACTTGGAATGTATTACCATTCCTTCACTATCACTGGGTCAAAATCCTGGAATTCCCTGCATTAGGGCATTGTGGGTCTTCCTACAGCACATGGTGGATCAAGAAGGCAGCTCACCAACACCTTCTCAAGAGGCAACTAGAAATCACTAATAAATACTGGCCCAGAGAGCAATGTCCTATCAATGAATAAAATAGAGTATAACTTCCATATATGCTTTAGGGTGGACATATTACAGTATGTATGTAACTTACTGTCTATGGTTATTGTACAACACGTGTGTATTTGTATGTGTGTCACAAATTCTTGAACTGAGACAAAACAGAATTGCTACCCTTCTCCTCCCTAAAACCTCTAATACAATCTCACCCGACCAAGGATTTTGTCAGTTTCTAAATAAATCCCACACAGCTACATGCAGCACCTCTCAAGGTCAGAAAACTGGACAAAGTGCACATGGCCTTGATAATCTATACCTAGAGATCTCCCAGATGAAGCAATGTCAACAACAGATTATGTTTCAGAGCACGGTGCGATGCACTGTGTTGCATCTGTGCCCTCGGTGTTTTTCCGGTGACTATAAGTATTAATCACATTATACCTTTACATATCCTATTTGTTCTCAGAAGTGTAAAGCATCTTTAATTCCTGAGGGCACTAGGATGTTTTTGGTGGGGAGAGGCACCTGAATTCAGTTAGGAATTGTTTTGGTTCTTGGCTATGCCTCCTGAAGATATCCCTGTGTCCCATGAGTGAATTTTTAAAAAAAAAGTAACATCAATTCCTGGTAAAATGCTGGAACTGGTTACTGTGAATGCATTAACTGGACAGTTATCAACATGGAGATAGATGGGGTTTCACATTGCCTGATCAGCCAATGTAGCTTCTTTGAGGAAGTGCCAACCTACGTAAGCTATAGAGACCCCAACCATGGCGGCTGCTACAACATCCTATTGGAGAGCCAGTGGTGTAGTGGTCACATCACTGGGCTGTTAATCCAGGTTCCTAGATTAATGTTCTGGGTTTACGTATCACCATGGAAGAATTCAATAAAGTTCCTAGTCTAATGATAACCATGTAACTACTGTTAATGTCATAAAGCCTATCTGTTTCACTGATGTCCTTCAGGGACAGCGATCAGCCATTTTTAGCTGGATAGTATAGATTAGAATGGTGCTGGAAAAGCACAGCAGTTCAGGCATCATCTGAGGAGCAGTAAAATCGACGGTTCGGGCAAAAGCCCTTCATCAGGAATACAGGCAGAGAGCCTGAAGGATGGAGAGATAAATGAGAGGAGGGTGGGGGTCGGGAGTAAATAGCACTCTCCACCCTTCAGGCTCTCTGCCTTTATTCCTAATGAAGGGCTTTTGCTCGAAATGTTGATTTTACTGCTCCTCGGATGCTGCCTGAACTGCTATGCTTTTCCAGCACCACTCTAATCTAAACTCTGGTTTCCAGCGTCTGCAATCATTGTTTTTACCTCCTGGATAATATAAACAGGCTGATCAGTGGCAAATGGAATTCAAACACACACATTGAAAGTTGATGAGAAACACTGAGCAAGGAAGGGCAGGAAGTGATCAAATGGTGCAAAGAGTCGGGGACCTCGTGGGAATTCAGCTTATACTGATCAGAAAATATAATTCTATAGGAAACAAGATGTTGGAAAGGTGTGACTTTTTAGAATCCCTACACTGTGGAAGCAGGATATTCAGCCCATCAAGTTTGCACTGACCTTCAAAACAGCATCCCACCTGGACCCATCCTCTTACCCAGTAACCTTGCATGTACCACGGCTAACCCACCAAGACTGCACATCCCCGAACGCTGGGCAATCCACCTAACCTGCAGATCTTTGGACTGTTGGAGGAAACCGGAGCATCTAGAGGAAACCCCATGTGGACACTACCGTATCCCACACAATTAGGGAGCAACCAAATTCAGCCCTACCTTCAAGATCCAATTAGGGTCACATAGGAGTGTCATTGCATCCCCTCTCCCAGTTTCTTAAAAATGACATTCACCAGGTGAGGTTTGGATCTAAGGAAGGTTTTGCCTCTTGTCTAACAGAATGTTACCAAGGGGTGATTGTAGAGGGAATGAGGCAGGGGTGAGGAGTGTGGTGCAATGGCAAGGGACTGGGGCTTGTCCTTGAGACCCAGACATGGTAGCATAGCAAGGTACCATCAGGGGAGTGGGTGAAAAGGCAGCCATGCACCAGCCTTGAGGGCAGAGTCCGTCATTGTAGTTGTCTCACCTCATGTGTCCAAGGGAGGCAGCTGCCGGCCAACATTCAGGGCAGGGAGGTGGAGTTTCAATCAGGCCGGGTCCAGCTGAGGATCACCAGGTCAGTGCCTCTTGACATGGGAACTGATACCTTGCTGGAGATCAGATGCTGCTGGGAAACCTTTACTCGCAGGAGGTCAGACTATTGTGGGAGGAGGCCATGGGAGGGATTCCAGCTGTGGCCCATGGTGGGGTCATGAACTCCCAATCGTCACATCCTGCTGATATAGGAATGAAAGCCCTGTCAACAGAGCTGGCCATTTTCTTCAAACTCTTCATGATTTGGATCTGAACTAGTCTCATCCACCCAATCACCCACCATAGTCATTGGAGGAGCACAGCAAAGTGGAGAGATCCTTCAGAAGGGCAAACATGTCAATCTGATTCTCAACAAATGCTTCGAGTAAAAAGTGAGGTCTGCAGATGCTGGAGATCAGAGCTGAAAATGTGTTGCTGGTTAAAGCACAGCAGGTCAGGCAGCATCCAAGGAACAGGAAATTCGACGTTTCAGGCCACAGCCCTTCATCAGGAATGGGCTCTGGCCCGAAACGTCGAATTTCCTGTTCCTTGGATGCTGCCTGACCTGCTGTGCTTTAACCAGCAACACATTTTCAGCTCTCAATAAATGCTGCCAGTTGGGCTGTCAGAACAGATGCTTTGGCTCCATCATGCAATCCAGGTTCAACTGACTGCTTTTTGGCCATTCTGGCTTCCCTGGAACAGCCAGCTACATTGGAAGAGTTTTCATTTCACAAATGTTCTGGTTGTCCATGATTGAAGTGTTGGTGCATGCCCCCTTCCGAGTGGTTCTTGTCATACATACATCTGAAGAAACTCCCAGCTGCCACGGCAACCTGAGGCCTTTGGCCAAGCACAGGGTTGGATCCGAGATGACAAGGGCTATCAAGCGGTTTTTGTTATTGGAAGTGTAGTTTAGTTGCTAGTGGGACATTAATCTTTGTACTGAACTGTTTTCCATGCCTTGTGGTGTGTTTCTCCACTCAAGGATTGCTTTGTAGACATCTGTGTGAGATTTGCTCAATTTCTTTATGATTTCTTTGCTGCTTCAGCTTTTCCACTTAAATAGAGATAGTGTGGACATATGTAAGGTATTACATTTCCTAATGCTTCATGAAGGGGCAGAATTCTTTATTTGTGAACTAAGGGGAACTGTTGCTGTTCACAATGTCAGGAACCGCCTGATCCCTGTAATGGTCATTGAAGTCCACTCCCAACAGTTGACCATGGGGATCTCGTAGCACAGTGGTATTATCCCTACCACTGAGCCAGGGTTCAAATCCCACCTGCTCCAGAGATACCTAGTAACTTACCTCAACAGGTTGCTGAAAAATCAAGTAGTGAACAATGTGAAGATAATTAGCTCTTACAAGAGTGGAGAGGCCTACTGGGACTTCCATCCAGTCTTCGAGAAGAAAGTGAGGTCTGCAGATGCTGGAGATCAGAGCTGAAAATGTGTTGCTGGAAAAGCGTAGCAAGTCAGGCAGCATCCAAGGAACAGGAGATTCGACGTTTCGGGCATAAGCCCTTCTTCAGGAATCCTGAAGAAGGGCTTATGCCCGAAACGTCAAATCTCCTGTTCCTTGGATGCTGCCTAACCTGCTACGCTTTTCCAGCAACACATTTTCAGCTTCCATCCAGTCTGTCTGGAATGCGATAAGCCAGAAGCAGCTCCTCAGAGTATTTAACTTGCTAGTTGACAAGTTCACTGTACTGTATCATTGCAGTGCTGTCACATCTGTTGGTCACTGTCACCTCTGGTACAGCTCTCACCTTATCAGGATCTAGACAAAGTCGGTTAGCTGTCAGTACATTATCTATGTACTTATCTGCAGGCATCTTCAATTGTATCTTCTTATTGTTCAGTTTCAGGTTTATCTGGCAAATTCTCTCTGGCAGTTGCACTGAATTCTAATATTGGTCTGCGATGGCTTCTTCCATCAAGCCTCCACGTGCCTAAACCAACACATCATCCACAATCACTTCCACTTCAGGTCACTAACTATCTCATGCTGTCTGTGTTTGCACTCTTCTGGAGCAGTGGAAATGTCAAATATCATGTGCAACCATCTGTACCTCTTGAAAAGCTTCCCAGAATGTCGTCAGAAAACTGCTGCTTCTATTCTGCTTCATTTGCCAGTCACCGTCCTTTGCATCAACGGGAGTGAAAATCTGTGCCTTGCAAATTGGGACAGCATTTCTTAAATGTTTGGTTTAGGGAACTGAGCTGAAAATGTGTTGCTGGAAAAGCGCAGCAGGTCAGGCAGCATCCAAGGAACAGGAAATTCGACGTTTCGGGCATAAGCCCTTCATCAGGAACCTGATGAAGGGCTTATGCCCGAAACGTCGAATTTCCTGTTCCTTGGATGCTGCCTGACCTGCTGCGCTTTTCCAGCAACACATTTTCAGCTCTAATCTCCAGCATCTACAGACCTCACTTTCTCCCCTTAGGGAACTGAAAACATTATTGAGATCCTTTTGGATTGATGCCTACACTCTGATTTCTAGGATGTTTTTTCACTGCTCCCATGCTGCTAATTCAGTATAAGGGAGCTGTCACTCTTGTGATCATTTCTTGTTTTTTTCCAGCCCTTCTGTGTTGCCTTGAAGACTAGACTTCAGAGCAGCTGGAACTCTGCCGAATTGGTCTCCTGCTCTTACCCACTCCCAGTTAATATTCACCAGGAAGACTTCCAAAAGCTGTAAAATCACTCTTATAACCTTTTCGGAAATGTTCAGTAGCTAATGGTTTGCAAAACACTGCAAATCTCCCATGATACATATATATTTGCCAGCCCAATCTGGAGAATGACTTAAGCTGAGTTGAATTTGCTCATAGAGTGTGGTATTGGAAAAAGCACAGCAGGTCAGGCAGCATCTGAGGAGGAGGAGAGTCAATGTATCGGGCAGGACCCTTCATCAGTCCTGCCCCAAAACGTGGCTCTCCTGCTCATCTGATGCTGCATGATCTGGTGTGCTTTTTCAAGTGCTACACTCTATCTATTCTGACCCTCCAGCATCTGCACTATCTCCTAGTTGCTGCAAACCATCCAGAACTCCAGGTCTTCATTCTTCACGTCACAGTTGGTTCTCATCTTAACTTGGCCCCCTAGCATGACTATCACTCCACAAACTCAATCTTAATCTCGAGGGCTTCATTTTACACAGGTGTACAAAGACATGAAATTCATGTCAATCAGATACTCCATGTCCACTTGGTATGCTACTTCTGGATTTGTAAGTCTAAGTTAGCCTTAGAGTCATAGAGATGTATAGCATGGAAACGACCCTTCGATCCAACCTGTCCACGCCAACCAGACATCCCAACACAATCTAGTCCCACCTGCCAGCACCTGGCCCATATCCCTCCAAACCCTTCCTAATCATATACCCATCCAAATGCCTCTTAAATGTTGTAATTGTACCAGCCACCACCATTTTCTCTGGCAGGTCATTCCATACACGTACCACCCTCTGCGTGAAAAAGTTGCCCCTTAGGTCTCTTTTATATCATTCCCCTCTCACCCTAACCAATGCTCTCTAGTTCTGGACTCCCCAATCCCAGGCAAAAGACTTTGTCTATTTATTCTATCCATGCCCCTCATAATTTTGTAAACCTCTATCAGGTCACCCCTCAGCCTCCAACGCTCCAGGGGAAACAGCCCCAGCCTATTCAGCCTCTCCCTATAGCTCAAATCCTCCAACCTTGGCAACATTCTTGTAAATCTTTTCCGAACCCTTTCAAGTTTCACAACATCTTTCCAATAGGAAGGAGACCAAAATTGCATGCAATATTCCAACAGTGGCCTAACCAGTGTCCTGTACAGCCGCAACATGACCTTCCAACTCCTGTCCTCAATACTCTGACCAATAAAGGAAAGCATATCAAACGCCGCCTTCACTATCCTATCTACCTGCAACCCCACTTTGAAGGAGCTATGAGCCTGCACTCCAAGGTCTCTTTGTTTAACAACACTCCCTAGGACCTTACCATTAATTGTATAAGTCCTGCTAAGATTTGCTTTCCCAAAATGCAGCACCTCGCATTTATCTGAATTAAACTCCATCTGCCACTTCTCAGCCCATTGGCCCATCTGGTCCAGATCCTATTGTAATCTGAGGTAACCCTCTTCGCTGTCCACTACACCTCCAATTTTGGTGTCATCTGCAAACTTACTAACTGTCCCTCTTATGCTCGCATCCAAATCATTTATGTAAATGACAAAAAGTAGAGGACCCAGCACCGATCCTTGTGGCACTCCACTGGTCACAGGCCTCCAGTCTGAAAAACAACCCTCCACCACCACCTTTGAGCCAGTTCTGTATCCAAATGGCTAGTGCTCCCTTTATTCCATGAGATCTAACCTTGCTAATCAGTCTCCCATGGGAAACCTTGTCAAATGCCTTACTGAAGTTCATATAGATCACATCCCCTGCTCTGCCCTCATCAATCTTCTTTGTTACTTCTTCAAAAAACTCAATCAATCCTTTTTATTATACTGTTACGAGTGTATTAGAGAACATTTTCTCTTGTTTGAAGGATGTAAGTGACTCAACTATACACTCTGGATAATTGTGGATTAGATTAGTAGTTAACTGAGTTTCATTGTTTTTCTTTCTTCTTTAGTATCATTCCTTTGAATTTTGATGATTATATATTTAAGATCTATTTTTATATTAATGTTTGTGCTTGAAAGTTCTGTTTATTTTTGTAAATCTGTCAAAATATTAAATTTCTAATAAAAATACCTTTTAAAAAAAAACTCAATCACGTTTGGCTTTATGTTATCAGCCTATTTTATGGTATAATGAGATTCATCAGTATCATTGGCCCATATCTCTTCTGGAGCTATCTGTTATAGGCTTGCTTTGCCTCTTCCTAGTGAACCACTGCTTGAAAAATGACCTACCTACTTGCAGTTAGATCACTTAAGTTCAGAAAAGATTTATGAGGATGTTGCCAGGGTGGGAGGATTTGAGCGATAGGGAGAGGCTGAACAGGCTGGGGCTGTTTCCCCTGAAGTGTTGGAGGCTGAGGGGTGACCTAATAGAGGTTTATAAAATCATGAGGGACGTGGATAGAATAAATAAATTCCCTGGGGTGGGGAGTCCAGAACTAGAGGGCATAGGTTTAGGGTGAGAGGGGAAAGATATAAAAGAGATGTAAGGGGCAATATTTTCACTCAGAGGGTGGTACGTGTATGGAATGAGCTGCCAGAGGAAGTGGTGGAGACTGGTACAATTGCAACATTTAAAAGGCATTTGGATGGGTATATGAATAGCAAGGGTTTGGAGGGATGGGCTGGGTGCTGACAGGTGGGACTAGATTGGGTTGAGATATCTGGTTGGTATGGACAGGTTGGACTGAAGGGTCTGTTGCTGTGCTTATACGTCTCTATGATATTCTATCTCTGACGAGCTCATCTTTCAGTTGTCCAAACTCTCAGACTCCAGGTAGATATATCCGTGTGTGGTCACGTGACATGTTGCCTTTCATTACAAGGAGATTTGAGTACAGAAGTAAAGATGTTGTTCTGCAGCTGTAGTTGTTCAACCATCTGATGGAGTAGCAGTGCTCCGAAAGCTAATGCTTCCAAATAAACCTGTTGGACTATAACTTGGTGTTGTGTGATTTTTAACTTCTGTACACTGCTGTCCAACACCGGCATCTCCAAATCATATCTACGGAAGGATATGCTTTCCAGAGAGAAGGGGAGAGAGAGAGCAATGGAGGTTCACCAGATAAATCCCTAGAATGGTAGGATTTTAATTTTTTAAAATTAGATTAGATTCCCCACAGGATTGTTTTATGAATAGACATTGAGGAAACTAGGCTAGTATTCTTCACAGTTTCAAAGAATGAAGTGGCTACCTTGAAACTTAACAAAATGCCTACAGGGCATCATTGAAGAGATCATCCATCCATCCATTGGAGTGGATGTGGGAAGTCACACCTTCCTCATGGTTCCTGCTGATAGACCTGTTTGTCCTCCCCTCCGCCAGAGGGCGCTGCGAGGCTCTCCCCATTTCCGGAGAATGCACTGTAACTCCACCTCCCCCCAACACTAGGGAGCGGGAGCGGTCATGCATCCTCCACTCCGCCAGAGGGCGCTGCGGGATTTGTTTCCTTCTCTGACGACATCAGCGTGCGCCGCCCGGCCTGGGCCCTGGTTGGCGGGTGACAACAGGAGTGTGGCGGCATGGCGCTGTTCATCGTCAACAGGTGGGGAGCAGGGTGTCTGAGAGTGAGAGTGGACAAGGAGGGATTAGAGTGAGGGGAGCGAGAGAGAGAGAGAGAGAGAGGGAGAGGGAGAGGGAGAGGGAGAGGATGGAGATGGAGATGGAGGGGAGAGAGGGAGGGGGAGATGGAGGGGTGAGAGGGAGATGGAGGGGTGAGAGGGAGATGGAGGGGTGAGAGGGAGATGGAGGGGTGAGGGGGAGGGGGAGATGGAGGGGTGAGAGGGAGATGGAGGGGTGAGAGGGAGATGGAGGGGTGAGGGGGAGATGGAGGGGTGAGGGGGAGATGGAGGGGTGAGAGGGAGATGGAGGGGTGAGGGGGAGATGGAGGGGTGAGGGGGGAGATGGAGGGGTGAGAGGGAGGGGGAGGGGTGAGGGGGAGATGGAGGGGTGAGAGGGAGGGGGAGGGGTGAGAGGGAGGGGGAGGGGTGAGAGGGAGGGGGC